>NC_133700.1:11014886-12214886 GCF_048934315.1 Petromyzon marinus | reverse complement strand
TAACCTGTGCCATTATTGGTCAAATTTGGTCCCATTTTTCGCACCTTATTTTTCAATAAAAAGTGGACTCTTGCAATGTGTTTAGGCTTAGGGCGCCACATATTAAAGGAAAGTGGGAAATTCCATGTGAAAATTTTCGACCTGCAAAAAAAATGACATACTAACCTATGCCGTTATAGGCCAAATTTGGCCCAATTTTTTGCACCTAATTTTCTTATGAAAAGTGAACTCTTGCAATGTGTTTAGGCTTAGGGTGCCACATTTTAAAGGAAATTGGGAAATTCCACTTAATACTTTCGAATCGCAAAAATTACAAATCGACATACTAACCTGTGCCGTTATTGGCCAAATTTGGTCCCATTTTTCGCACCTTATTTTTCAACAAAAAGTTTACTCTTGCAATGTGTTTAGGCGTAGGGTGCCACATATGAAAGGAAATTGGGAAATCCTACTTAAAACTATCGACCCGCAAAAATACAAATCGACATACTAACCTGTGCCGTTATTGGCCAATTTTGGTCCCATTTTTCGCACCTTATTTTTCAATAAAAAGTGAACTCTTGCAATGTGTTCAGGCTTAGGGTGCCACATTTGAAAGGAAATTGGGAAATTCCACTTAAAATTTTCGACCCGCAAAAAAAAATGACATACCAACCTGTGCCGTTATTGGCCAGATTTGGCCCAATTTTTTGCACCTTGTTTTCCTATGAAAAGTGAACTCTTGCAACGTGTTTAGGCTTAGGGTGCCACATATGAAAGGAAATTGGGAAATCCTACTTAAAATTATCGACCCGCAAAAATACAAATCGACATACTAACCTGTGCCGTTTTTCGCCAAATTTGGCCCCATTTTTGGCACCTTATTTTTCAATAATAAGTTCACTCTTGCAATGTGTTTAGACTTAGGGTGCCACATATTAAAGGAAAGTGGGAAATCCCATGTGAAAATTTTGGACCCGCAAAAAAAATGACATACTAACCTGTGCCGTTATTGGCCAAATTTGGCCCAATTTTTTGCACCTTATTTTGTTTATGAAAAGTTAACTCTTGCAATGTGTTTAGGCTTAGGGTTCCACATATGAAAGGAAATTGGGAAATTCCACTTGAAAGTTTCGACCTGCAAAAATACAAATCGACATACTAACCTATGCCTTTATTGGCCAAATATGGTCCCATTTTTTGCACCTTATTTTTAATAAAATGTTCACTCTTGCAATGTGTTTAGGCTTAAGGTGCCACATTTGAAAGGGAATTGGGAAATTCCACTTAAAACTTTCGACCCGCAAAAATACAAATTGACATACTAACCTTTGCCGTTATTGGACAAATTTGGCCCCATTTGTCGCACCTTATTTTTCAATAAAAAGTTCACTCTTGCAATGTGTTTAGGCTTAAGGTGCCACATTTGAAAGGGAATTGGGAAATTCCACTTAAAACTTTCGACCCGCAAAAATACAAATCGACATACTAACCTGTGCCATTATTGGCCAAATTTGGTCCCATTTTTCGCATCTTATTTTTCAATAAAAAGTGGACTCTTGCAATGTGTTTAGGCTTAGGGCGCCACATATTAAAGGAAAGTGGGAAATTCCATGTGAAAATTTTCGACCTGCAAAAAAAATGGCATACTAACCTATGCCGTTATTGGCCAAATTTGGCCCAATTTTTTGCACCTCATTTTCTTATGAAAAGTGAACTCTTGCAATGTGTTTAGGCTTAGGGTGCCACATTTTAAAGGAAATTGGGAAATTCCACTTAATACTTTCGACTCGCAAAAATTACAAATCGACATACTAACCTGTGCCGTTATTGGCCAAATTTGGTCCCATTTTTCGCACCTTAATTCAACAAAAAGTTTACTCTTGCAATGTGTTTAGGCGTAGGGTGCCACATGTGAAAGGAAATTGGGAAATCCTACTTAAAACTATCGACCCGCAAAAATACAAATCGACATACTAACCTGTGCCATTATTGGCCAAATTTGGCCCCATTTTTCGCACCTTATTTTTCAATAATAAGTTCACTCTTGCAATGTGTTTAGGCTTAGGGTGCCACATTTTAAAGGAAAGTGCGAAATTCCATGTGAAAATTTTCGACCAGCAAAAAAAATGACATACTAACCTGTGGCGTTATTGGCCAAATTTGGCCCAATTTTTTTGCACCTTATTTTCCTATGAAAAGTGAACTCTTGCAATGTGTTTAGGCTTAGGGTGCCACATATGAAAGGAAATTGGGAAATTCCACTTAAAACTTTCGACCCGAAAAAATACAAATCGACATACCTTAATTTATATAAAAAGTGAACTCTTGCAATGCGTTTAGGCTTAGCGTGCCACGTATTAAAAGAAAGTGGGAAAATCCATTTGAAAATTTTCGACCCGCAAAAATCAAATCGACATACTAACCTGTGCCGTTATTGGCCAAATTTGGTCCCATTTTTCGCACCTTATTTTTCAATAAAAAGTTCACTCTTGCAATGTGTTTAGGCGTAGGGTGCCACATATTAAAGGGAAGTGGGAAATTCCATGTGAAAATTTTCGACCCACAAAAACATGACATACTAACCTATGCCGTTATTGGCCAAATTTGGCCCAATTTTTTGCACCTTGTGTTCCTATGAAAAGTGAACTCTTCCAATGTGTTTAGGCTTAGGGTGCCACATATTTAAAGGAAATTGGGAAATCCTACTTAAAAATATCGACCCGCAAAAATACAAATCGACATACTAACCTGTGCCGTTATTGGACAAATTTGGCCCCATTTGTCGCACCTTATTTTTCAATAAAAAGTTCACTTTTGCAATGTGTTTAGGCTTAGGGTGCTACATCTTAAAGGAAAGTGGGAAATCCCATTTGAAAATTTTCGACCCGCAAAAAAAAAAATGACATACTAACCTATGCCGTTATTGGCCAGATTTGGCCCAATTTTTTGCACCTTGTTTTCCTATGAAAAGTGAACTTTTGCAATGTGTTTAGGCTTAGGGTGCCACATATGAAAGGAAATTGGGAAATCTTACTTAAAAATATCGACCCGCAAAAATACAAATCGACATACTAACCTGTGCCGTTATTGGACAAATTTGGCCCCATTTGTCGCACCTTATTTTTCAATAAAGGTTCACTTTTGCAATGTGTTTAGGCTTAGGGTGCTACATCTTAAAGGAAAGTGGGAAATCCCATGTGAAAATTTTCGACCCGCAAAAAAATGACATACTAACCTATGCCGTTATTGGCCAGATTTGGCCCAATTTTTTGCACCTTATTTTCCTATGAAAAGTGAACTCTTGCAATGTGTTTAGGCTTAGGGTGCCACATATGAAAGGAAATTGGGAAATCCTACTTAAAACTTTCGACTCGCAAAAATACAAATCGACATACTAACCTGTCCCGTTATTGGCCAAATTTGGTCCCATTTTTCGCACCTTATTTTTCAATAAAAAGTTCACTCTTGCAATGTGTTTAGGCGTAGGGTGCCACATATTAAAGGGAAGTGGGAAATTCCATGTGAAAATTTTCGACCCACAAAAAAATGACATACTAACCTATGCCGTTATTGGCCAAATTTGGCCCAATTTTTTGCACCTGATATTCGTATGAAAAGTGAACTCTTGCAATGTGTAAGGGCTTAGGGCACCACATATTAAAGCAATGTGGGAAATTCCATGTGAAAATTTTCGACTCGCAAATAAAGAAAAATGACATACTAACCTATGCCGTTATTGGCCAAATTTGGCCCAATTTTTTGCACCTTGTGTTCCTATGAAAAGTGAACTCTTGCAATGTGTTTAGGCTTAGGGTGCCACATATTTAAAGGAAATTGGGAAATCCTACTTAAAAATATCGACCCGCAAAAATACAAATCGACATACTAACCTGTGCCGTTATTGGACAAATTTGGCCCCATTTGTCGCACCTTATTTTTCAATAAAAAGTTCACTTTTGCAATGTGTTTAGGCTTAGGGTGCTACATCTTAAAGGAAAGTGGGAAATCCCATTTGAAAATTTTCGACCCGCAAAAAAAAAAATGACATACTAACCTGTGCCGTTATTGGCCAGATTTGGCCCAATTTTTTGCACCTTGTTTTCCTATGAAAAGTGAACTCTTGAAATGTGTTTAGGCTTAGGGTGCCACATATGAAAGGAAATTGGGAAATCTTACTTAAAAATATCGACCCGCAAAAATACAAATCGACATACTAACCTGTGTCGTTATTGGACAAATTTGGCCCCATTTGTCGCACCTTATTTTTCAATAAAAGTTCACTTTTGCAATGTGTTTAGGCTTAGGGTGCTACATCTTAAAGGAAAGTGGGAAATCCCATATGAAAATTTTCGAACCGCAAAAATAATGACATACTAACCTGTGCCGTTATTGGCCAGATTTGGCCCAATTTTTTGCACCTTGTTTTCCTATGAAAAGTGAACTCTTGCAATGTGTTTAGGCTTAGGGTGCCACATATGAAAGGAAATTGGGAAATCTTACTTAAAAATATCGACCCGCAAAAATACAAATTGACATACGAACCTGTGCCGTTTTTCGCCAAATTTTGCCCCATTTTTGGCACCATATTTTTCAATAAAAAGTTCGCTCTTGCAATGGGTTTAGGCTTAGGGTGCCACATATTAAAGGAAAGTGGGAAATTCCATGTAAAAATTTTCGACCCGCAAAAAAAATGACATACTAACCTGTGCCGTTATTGGCCAAATTTGGCCCAATTTTTTGCACCTTATTTTCCTATGAAAAGTGAACACTTGCAATGTTTTTAGGCTTAGGGTGCCACATATGAAAGGAAATTGGGAAATTCCACTTAAAACTTTCGACCCACAAAAATACAAATCGACATACCTTATTTTTCTACAAAAAGTGAACTCTTGCAATGCGTTTAGGCTTAGCACGCCACGTATTAAAAGAAAGTGGGAAAATCCATTTGCAAATTTTCGACCCGCAAAAATCAAATCGACAGACTAACCTGTGCCGTATTTGGCCAAATTGTGACCCATTTTTCGCACCTTATTTTTCAATAAACAGTTCACTCTTGCAATGTATTTAGGCGTAGGGTGCCACATTTGAAAGAAAATTGGGAAATTCCACTTAAAATTTTCGACCCGCAAAAAAAAATGACATACTAACCTATGCCGTTATTGGCCAAATTTGGCCCAATTTTTTGCACCTTATATTCCTATGAAAAGTGAACTCTTGCAATGTGTAAGGGCTTAGGGCGCCACATATTAAAGCAATGTGGGAAATTCCATGTGAAAATTTTCGACCCGCAAATAAAAAAATGACATACTAACCTATGCCGTTATTGGCCAGATTTTTGCCCAATTTTTTGCACCTTGTTTTCCTATGAAAAGTTAACTCTTGCAATGTGTTTAGGCTTAGGGTGCCACATATTTAAAGGAAATTGGGAAATCCTACTTAAAAATATCGACCCGCAAAAATACAAATCGACATTCTAACCTGTGCCGTTATTGGACAAATTTGGCCCCATTTGTCGCACCTTATTTTTCAATAAAAAGTTCACTTTTGCAATGTGTTTAGGCTTAGGGTGCTACATCTTAAAGGAAAGTGGGAAATCCCATATGAAAATTTTCGTCCCGCAAAAAAAAAATGACATACTAACCTGTGCCGTTATTGGCCAGATTTGGCCCAATTTTTTGCACCTTGTTTTCCTATGAAAAGTGAACTCTTGCAATGTGCTTAGGCTTAGGGTGCCACATATGAAAGGAAATTGGGAAATCTTACTTAAAAATATCGACCCGCAAAAATACAAATTGACATACGAACCTGTGCCGTTTTTCGCCTAATTTTGCCCCATTTTTGGCACCTTATTTTTCAATAAAAAGTTCGCTCTTGCAATGGGTTTAGGCTTAGGGTGCCACATATTAAAGGAAAGTGGGAAATTCCATATAGAAATTTTCGACCCGCAAAAAAAATGACATACTAACCTGTGCCGTTATTGGCCAAATTTGGCCCAATTTTTTGCACCTTATTTTCCTATGAAAAGTGAACACTGGCAATGTTTTTAGGCTTAGGGTGCCACATATGAAAGGAAATTGGGAAATTCCACTTAAAACTTTCTACCCGCAAAAATACAAATCGACATACCTTATTTTCCTACAAAAAGTGAACTCTTGCAATGCGTTTAGGCTTAGCGTGCCACGTATAAAAAGAAAGTGGGAAAATCCATTTGCAAATTTTCGACCCGCAAAATCAAATCGACATACTAACCTGTGCCGTATTTGGTCAAATTTGGACCCATTTTTCGCACCTTATTTTTTAATAAACAGTTCACTCTTGCAATGTATTTAGGCATAGGGTGCCACATTTGAAAGAAAATTGGGAAATTCCACTTAAAATTTTCGACCCGCAAAAAAAAGATGACATACTAACCTGTGCCGTTATTGGCCAGATTTGGCCCAATTGTTTGCACCTTGTTGTCCTATGAAAAGTGAACTCTTGCAATGTGTTTAGGCTTAGGGTGCCACATATGAAAGGAAATTGGGAAATCCTACTTAAAAATATCGACCCGCAAAAATACAAATCGACATCCTAACCTGTGCCGTTATTGGACAATTTAGGCCCCATTTGTCGCATCTTGTTTTTCAATAAAAAGTTCACTCTTGCAATGTGTTTAGGCGTAGGGTGCCACATATTAAAGGAAAGTGGGAAATCCCATGTGAAAATTTTCGACCCGCAAAAAAATGACATACTAACCTATGCCGTTATTGGCCAGATTTGGCCCAATTTTTTGCACCTTATTTTCCTATGAAAAGTGAACTCTTGCAATGTGTTTAGGCTTAGGGTGCCACATATGAAAGGAAATTGGGAAATCCTACTTAAAAATATCGACCCGCAAAAATACAAATTGACATACGAACCTGTGCCGTTTTTCGCCTAATTTTGCCCCATTTTTGGCACCTTATTTTTCAATAAAAAGTTCGCTCTTGCAATGGGTTTAGGTTTAGGGTGCCACATATTAAAGGAAAGTGGGAAATTCCATATAGAAATTTTCGACCCGCAAAAAAAATGACATACTAACCTGTGCCGTTATTGGCCAAATTTGGCCCAATTTTTTGCACCTTATTTTCCTATGAAAAGTGAACACTTGCAATGTTTTTAGGCTTAGGGTGCCACATATGAAAGGAAATTGGGAAATTCCACTTAAAACTTTCTACCCGCAAAAATACAAATCGACATACCTTATTTTCCTACAAAAAGTGAACTCTTGCAATGCGTTTAGGCTTAGCGTGCCACGTATTAAAAGAAAGTGGGAAAATCCATTTGCAAATTTTCGACCCGCAAAAATCAAATCGACATACTAACCTGTGCCGTATTTGGTCAAATTTGGACCCATTTTTCGCACCTTATTTTTCAATAAACAGTTCACTCTTGCAATGTATTTAGGCATAGGGTGCCACATTTGAAAGAAAATTGGGAAATTCCACTTAAAATTTTCGACCCGCAAAAAAAAGATGACATACTAAGCTGTGCCGTTATTGGCCAGATTTGGCCCAATTGTTTGCACCTTGTTGTCCTATGAAAAGTGAACTCTTGCAATGTGTTTAGGCTTAGGGTGCCACATATGAAAGGAAATTGGGAAATCCTACTTAAAAATATCGACCCGCAAAAATACAAATCGACATCCTAACCTGTGCCGTTATTGGACAATTTAGGCCCCATTTGTCGCATCTTGTTTTTCAATAAAAAGTTCACTCTTGCAATGTGTTTAGGCGTAGGGTGCCACATATTAAAGGAAAGTGGGAAATCCCATGTGAAAATTTTCGACCCGCAAAAAAATTACATACTAACCTTTGCCGTTATTGGCCAGATTTGGCCCAATTTTTTGCACCTTATTTTCCTATGAAAAGTGAACTCTTGCAATGTGTTTAGGCTTAGGGTGCCACATATGAAAGGAAATTGGGAAATCCTACTTAAAAATATCGAACCGCAAAAATACAAATCGACATACTAACCTGTGCTGTTATTGGACAAATTTGGCCCCATTTGTCGCACCTTATTTTTCAATAAAAGTTCACTTTTGCAATGTGTTTAGGCTTAGGGTGCCACATCTTAAAGGAAAGTGGGAAATCCCATGTGAAAATTTTCGACCGACAAAAAAATGACATACTAACCTATGCCGTTATTGGCCAGATTTGGCCCAATTTTTTGCACCTTGTTATCCTATGAAAAGTGAACTCTTGCAATGTGTTTAGGCTCAGGGTGCCACATATGAAAGGAAATTCGGAAATTCCACGTAAAACTTTCGACCCGCAAAAATACAAATCGGCATACTAACCTGTGCCGTTATTGGCCAAATTTGGCCCAATTTGTAGAACCTTATTTTTCAATAAAAAGTTCACTCTTGGAATGTGTTTAGGCTTAGGGTGCCACGTATTAAAGGAAAGTGGGAAATTCCATGTGAAAATTTTCGACCCGCAAAAATAAAAAATTACATACTAACCTATGCCGTTATTGGCCACATTTGGCCCAATTTTTTGCACCTCATTTTTCTATGAAAAGTGAACTCTTGCAATGTGTTTAGGCTTAGGGTGCCACATATAAAATGAAATTGGGAAATTCCACTTAAAACTTTCGACCCGCAAAAATACAAATCGACATACTAACCTGTGCTGTTATTGGTCAAATTTGGCCGCATTTTTGCACCTTACATTCCTATGAAAAGTTAACTCTTGCAATGTGTTTAGGCTTAGGGTACCACATCTTAAAGGAAATTGGGAAATTCCACTTAAAACTTTCGACCCGCAAAAATAAAAATCGACATACTAACCTGTGCTGTTATTATTCAAATTTGGCCCCATTTTTCGCACCTTATTTTTCAATAAAAAGTTCACTTTTGCAATGCGTTTAGGCTTAGGTTGCGACGTATGAAGGGAAATTGGGAAAGTGCACGTAAAACTTTCGACCCGCAAAAATACAAACAGACATACTAACCTGTGCCCTTATTGGCCAAATTTGGCCCAATTTGTAGAACCTTATTTTTCAATAAAAAGCTCACTCTTGCAATGTGTTAAGGCTTAGGGTGCCACATATTAAAGGAAAGTGGGAAATTCCATGTGAAAATTTTTGACCCGCAAAAAAAAAATCGACATCGTAATCTATGCCGTTATTGGCCAGATTTGGCCCATTTTTTTGCACCTTATTTTCCTATAAAAAGTGGACTCTTGCGATGTGTTTAGATTTAGGGTGCCACATATTAAAGGATATTAGGAAATTCCAAGTAAAATTTTCGACCCGCAAAAAATTAAATCGACATTGTAATCTATTACCAAATGTTTTTTTGGTAAAGTCACGTATGTAGAAATATAATAAAATTTTATTAAAATGAATCACGACGTTTCGACCGCAACACAAGCGATCTTTATCAGGTGTAAAAAACAAATACCACATAGGGTGACATCAACGTAACACATAGAGAGTGTTAAACTGCACGGAGGTAAATACAACAAGATGAGAGACGAGAATTCAACAAACCTAAGAAAAATTTACGTGATGCAAAACCAGTCGGCCAACGACACAGTTAGACACTTGCCTGGCGGACCACGAATTTCAGAAGAGTGCTAAATTTCGTGTTCATCCTCTGGGTTGAACACACCAGCATAGACAGAGTGAACAAATACGAGGTACAAGGTAGCAGAAATACATATACAGAAACACCAAGAGGTAAGAAGAGGAAAGACGGACAGAGAAGCAAGAAAAAGGGCCGGAGGGATGAACAGAGGCATAAATAAGCAGCAGATGTGGGGGGAGGGGCCGAAGAAAGCAAGGGGCGCAAGTGCGCGGGCGGAACCAGACGGAAGTATAGAGACAAACACAAAACCACGGTCAACAAAAAAACTAAAAACGAAGCACATTAAATAAAACACAAAAAAGACGAAGCACATTGAGGCACTTCGAAGAACAGACAGCACAGGGCAATAAGTTTAGGACAGAATTGTAAAGGTAACTTCCACGTAGAAGTGTGTTAATAAAGAATTAAAGCTTTCGTGACTGCATAAATTACTCTTGGTTTATTTTAATGTAATTTTATTGTATTTCTACATACGTGACTTTACCGAAAACACCAATGAGTAATTTATGCAGTCACGAAAGCTTTAATTCTTTATTAACACACTTCTACGGGGAAGTTACCTTTACAATTCTGTCCTAAACTTATTGCCCTGTGCTGTCTGTTCTTCGAAGTGCCTCAATGTGCTTCATCTTTTGTTTAATGTGCTTAGTTGTTTGTTTACCGTGGTTTTGTGTTTGTCTCTATACTTCCGTCTGTTTTCGCCCGCGCACTTGCGCCCCTTGCTTTCTTCGGCCCCTCCCCCCACATCTGCTGCTTATTTAAGCCTCTGTCTGTTCATCCCTCCGGCCCTTTTTCTTGCTTCTCTGTCCGTCTTTCCTCTTCTTGCCTCTTGGTGTCCCTGTATATGTATTTTTCACACCTTAATTTTCTTTAAAAGTGAACTCTTGCAATGTCTTTAGACTTAGGGTGCCACATATTAAAGGAAATTCCAAGTAAAACTTTCAACCCGCAAAATAAAAATCGACACAGTAACCTATGTCGTTATTGGTCTGCTGATCGCACGTAGCACCGTGGTTAGAGGTGCACAAGAGCGGCCTTGTGTGGTTAAAGACGCAGGTGTTGGGCATCGGTGTTGCGTTTAGAGAGTTCATGAAGACTCTCACCTTGGCCAAGGCGTTTCAAGGCGGCTCACTTTCCTTCGTGACTCACCACTGCTGTGTCTATCCGTTACAAGTTGAGGATGCATCACATCAGTCGCTCACCAACTGTGTCGTTTATTCTGGCTATATGTGGATACCAATTTATCGTCATATCTAAAATACCTGAAATCATTTGCTGTACATATCGAATTTACTCAGTCGCACTACCTGGTAAACATGCAGATCGCACTGCCACGGAGTCTCTTTCAAGTGAAACGTTGAATATCGTGTCACCCCCCAACCTTCCTCCCCCACCTTTGCAGCAATTAACTATTGAGTGTATATATATTTTATTCAACACATAGTTGTTGGTGACCAATATTACTCATAATATAAGTTATTGGGTTAGGTCATGTAAATATAAACGTGTCGTTAACCCACCACCACCCGACACAGCCATTAGTAAAGTTTGTCACGAGAACAAAACACGCCAATTAGTTACCACTTCAGCACTCTCCAACACACTTATTTTACCAGGTAAGGCCCAGAGCTTTCTTTTAGAAGAGACCTGGCCACAGATTACAGCTCAACGAAGCAATTTATAACGTGAAAATGTATCGCAGCCAAATACTCTAAACGCACGTTTCTAAATGTGGAATGAAAAGCCAGAGGATCCAGAGAAAAATCCACGCGACTTGCAAACTCCAAAAATACTGTATACAGTAGGCGTCAGGGTCGGGATCGTACCCACGACCTCCTTAGACTAGGCGAAACAGATAACATCTCGCTTCCGTGGCGCCCCAATTTCTAGTGTTAACACGATGCAGTGCATATTACTCCTGAGCACATGCGTAGTGACCAACTCGGAGACAGTAAGACTTGTGGCACTTCTTTATTTAACAAGCACCATCGGGATAACACACTCTTTATTAAGGCCGTCTATTGTGGGCAGCACTACTTAGCTAGAACAGCTGGCAGGCTGTCTGACTAGCGGCGCCCCGGGATGGTGCAGACGGAGACGACGACGAGACGAATGATGGCGATGGACTTGAGCAGCACGACGGGGATCTCAACTCCAACAACAGCCCCGAGGTCTCCCACAGGGGCCCCTCTTATACTCTCAGCGTGGCCTCGCTCCGCCCCCGGTCACGCCCCCTTTCTGGAACCTACCAGCAGGTGCCTGGTGTGCCCCTTCTGTGACCTTTCCCCCAGATCCCCCTCTCGTGTCTGTCCTAGCCTCTTGACGTCAGGGCTGCCGTACGCTGCAGATCCTCTTTTCTGCCAGCAGCCACCGCTATGACGCTACACATATACAGACGTTGAGCAAAAATATATTACAAAAAAAATCCCGAGACAACTTGTGGCTTTATTTTGCAACCAAAAACCGTTGAAAAGAAAGGACGACAGGTTTGAGAAGTAAAAAAGAGTTCAAGGGAATGACTACGAAGGAATGACAACTCAAGGGAATGACAACTCAAGGGAATGACAAAGCAAGGGAATGACAAGGGTCATTCATTTTTGTTTTAAAGCAAATTTATTCCAACCAAACGGGTAAACATGCAGCAAATATGTTTGTCCTTATACTGTATATCTTTCTCTCCAACTTCTTGAATTCCATCCTGGCAAGTCAGCATGGTTATTTGTTACACTGTACATGTCATTGCTATAGTAAAAATAAAACCACTCTTGATCGTACACGGTATTTCGAAGGAAGAGCATATTTTGTTTCTTAAAGTGTGCCAAATAAACACGGAGCATCGACAGTTAAGAGCGCTGTGCTCTCAGCTGCAGTAATGTATGTACGTTGAACTTCTTTCTCACCATACGTATCCAACCGTGCTAATCGGAGGTGCAGGGAAATCGGAGTCGAGACGAACGCTCCTCTCTGGACACGAATGCACGTTCAATAGCCGTGATGAAAAATATTAGCGTATCATTGCACCGCGCTTGCACGTGACAATGTTTTAATTGTTCAAATGTTCTGATTCATTTTAGAATTGGCTTCTCAACTTGTAAGGGCTATGTAATCTGGCACACTTATCGTTGTGCTTGTCATCAATACAGTGTGCTTAATCCCACGTCTGTGACCGCGGCTCCCGAGTCCACAGGTGGTGCTAGCATGGGTGAGCTTTAACATTCGGTTGGTTCAGCCCGCTACACCACACAATGCAGCGTGTCATCATCATCATCGCTGGATGTGCCCACTTAATTATTTATAACATTCATAAGTCATTTATATTTATAATTTATAATATTAACAAATAATCAATTGGACTTTCTAGTCTGGCGGCGTTCATATTATAGTCGTGGGCCAATGCACCTCAATAGGCAGAATAGATAGTGCTTCCAAAAGGATGCAGCCAGGGCACAAGCGGTACATTTCAGTGGACAGTTCACAAAAGGGCATGCGACATTCCCTATTAATGTAAGTAGTATTCTGCCGATTGGTAAACCTTTTAACCGCATCCAGATTGCCTAAGCTTATTGTATTGCTCTATGCAATGTTTACGCACGTTTTGCTTTGAGAAACGTCACGCTGTAAAACGATTTAACAGTGGCAGCCTACTGCTTACTGCAAGTATGGAGTGAGGATGTGAATGCATTCATCTGTTGCCTATGTCCACGAGTAGAAATTCAAGTCAAAAGCCGAACTCATTCCTTGCTCAATTAAGTACTGAGGCAATGATCATGTCATGTTTACAGCCCGGAGCCTGTGGTTGAAATTACACATTTCCATGGTGGGGGCAAGTAATTCTGTTGATGACCCAACAAAGTGGTACCGACTTGATCAACCCCAGAGGGATGTTGGGCTGAGTCAACCCCCACCCACCGTTTGAGCTCGCACCCGTCTCGATTGCGAGCCACTTGCTCTGCCGCGTGATGGGTATGAATTCACCACTCGATACAGTACTGGCAATTCGGGGTTGATTTTCCAGTGAAGTGCTCCAAAAACAGACCTTGCGAGGCCAGTTGGCTATAGGATTTGTCGATTATTCACAGTACTGCACGGTGAATTAGAGATGTATACTGCAGCGAGGACCACCAAATAATGGAGAATTCCAAACTCGAGTGGCGCATTAATGAACAATTGCTGCCTCAGCGCTTCTCAATGTTAATGAGAGGACACACGGGAATTTTTTTACCCCTGAAACGATGTGCGAGAGAAACTACAATCGGGGAACGCATTTCCACCTCGAAAAAATTACCCAAACCGATTAGAAGATTTGACTCGTGACTGGCAATGATGACATCCACACCTCATCACAAAAACTAAAACCAAATCGGATGAAAATGCACTTTCGTCAGTATTAGAATATCGCCCTGAAGCCTCAAGCCTACAGGCGGCGTTTCGGACCACAACCTGTACGGTTCTCTCTCAGCGCCGTTTTCAGCCACTCCGATGTCCTGTGGCGTTACGATGGAGGCAACGATACCACGAGACGCCACGACCTGGCCACCACTCCGTGACTGGTGCCACGGCTCCACAGCCACTGCTGGACTGCTACCAGTTTAGAACCAGCCCAGGAACACGGCCCAGGGACAGCACGCTGGTCCAAACCATGGGTCCCGGGCACGTTGATCGAGATTCGAGCCTCGGGGGGATCGGCTCCATGCGCTTCTCCCCACTCGCGACCCTCTCTGCGGTTGGCGTGATGGAGGTCTCGAAGAAATCTTCAATTTTTTTCGATAGGAAACATCACTATGTTAAACTATTTTAAGCAAAAAAAAGTAATATTTTTTTATTTTTCCCCCGACAATGTCATTTGAACACCGACACGGCTGGGAAAGCTGAACTAATTGGCGGCCAAGCTGCATCACAATCGGCTCTGGGAGGGCGGCTCGGCATGGGGTGATAGGCGACCTCCCCCCTCCACCCTGGGGTGACCCTGTTCTGTGATCGGCTTGGCTGGGGCTGGGCTGCCATGGGCACGTGGCTCGATATAGCCATATAACTGAGCAGGCGCTAAGCAGAGAGCCGTCATTCCCATTGGCCATGGACTTGTTTTTTTTTCCATGACCAGTGGAAACCGTGCTGGCAATATACTGGATACGGTCTGGGCCAGACGCTCATGTCGCCATGGCACAGTCATCCGTGGTGAAAGTGATCCCAATCACTTCCCAATTCTGACCTACAGGCTGCCTTCTATAATGATGCTGCATGATTATATCTGGGCCAAATCAGGAACCGGTTGTGACTCCACACGTAGTCGAGGCAGTATATAAGACATGCGTGTACGCGATGTCATATCATTAGTTCAGCTTTCCAGCCATATTTGAGTTAACAAAGCGTACAAATCCAAAAGATACGATTTCAACTTAAGAATAACCCAACCTAATTAATGCCTTTAGAAAAAAAATCATTTTCGTAAGGCAGCTTTGCAACCACCACCCGAAAGCCATGGAGGAGGGTGGAGGTTGAGGGAGCAGCAGGGGGAGTGGAGTTGTAGAGGGGAGGGGCTGAACCCACCAACTTCCGGATCACGGGGCGGTGACATGGGGGGAGTGGTAGAGGAGGTTCACGGTTTGGCCGCCCTGGTTAATACGGTGGGTGCATTAAACACAAAATATGCCCCGTGTGCTTCACAGTAGTGGACGTTAAAGACCCCATGTTATTTGGAAATGGGGAGCCCAGGTGTGCCAGTAGCATGCAAATTACTTTTTTGCCAAACCAGAAACATCACACCCATATTGTGAAACTTCTGCAACCATCTAACCCCGACTGGCAGACGAATGTCCGCTTGCTGGCCGGTGCTGCGTTGATCTTGTAAGCATGCATGTTGAACTTCTTTCGCACCGTACGTAGCCAACCATGCTAATCGGAGGTGCGGGGGAAGAACAACAAACTAAACACAATCAGCTGTTCCAAAGAAGTGAGTTTTCAACTTGCTGTCCCCGCAGCGAGCTGTCACGGGGGGAGGGGGCGGGGCAAGGGGCGGGTCCCCTGCGGCTGGGCGCATGGGAGGTGTGGCATGAATGTTAAGTGATGATGATGGGTATAGGGATAGGGGTCAGACGGCTGTTCTAGGGCAAGTTTTTGGGCCATCAAAGGTTGATTCCCATTGGTCACTGGAACAAGCAGGAACACCTTACGTGGACCCCACAGAATGTTTGCACCAGGTACACGAAGGCTCTGAGCACGTCGCCTAAACATGCTTCTCGCGTATGGCTGTGTGCAACAAATCAGAAGACCATGTGCAGGGCTGATAAGCCAAAGGGCAGCCTTCGGGGGGAGCTGCACTGATACCTTGAATGAATTCCGAGGTTCACAGTGGTTCGCAGTGTGGTCCAGGGTTTGGTCAGGATTTCCAGTCGCATGCCAGGTTTTTGTCTGATTTTTTCACTTGATTCGGTGGTGGCGAACGCCCTCGACATCATTCGGCAGATTCACCCGTGCAGGCATCGACGTCTACAGCTCTCGCGCGCACACGAGCGCCCGTGAGGCCACGCAGCGAGATACAATCGTTACACCCCGGCACGTCACTACAAAACGGTCAAAAACATCATCACGTGTGTACACCGCGTTCCCAACGTATGATATAAAAATACTCGATATTGCTTACAATATAATTAGCACTGCAAGATGTTAGATATATACGTGAAGTGCCGTTACATATCTTTTGTACTGCAGATTCGTTTTCTTACAAATGTGTTCGTTTGAGGTTGTAATTTTCCCAATGAGTAAACCACATTGAATGCGCTGGGGCCTCGTCAGCTCTTAGAAGCTAAGCGGATTTGAGCTTGGATAGCACTTGGGTGGGCGACCACCACATGTTCTAGGTTGTCACAAAGGCAGACGTGGGCCGTGCAGCAAAATAACATGACTTTACTTTAGATTTAAAGCTTTCGTGACTGCAGGGATTCATATTCTTGGTTCTTTCGGTAAAGTCACGTAGATAATCTTATTGTTTAATAGTTTTCTTATTATTTTATTGTTTCCCTTCTACGTGACTTAACCGAAAGAACCAAGAATATGACTTTACTTACTAAGCCCACAGAACTACGATCCTCGCACTCACCAGCCTAAACCGAACCACGTGGCAAATAGCGGTCAAATAACCCCCACGACCCGGACGGCATGGGGAGGCCCTCATCCAGCAGTGGACTGACAAAAGTGCTGTAGATGTACACGCTCTAGATGGGACGCGCACCAGCGACGGCCACGAGCAAGTTGGTGACGTGTTTCCTGCCCTTGCCACCGTGGTGTGCTGCGGTGAGCGCGTCCAGAACACCGCTGTGCTGCACGCCGAGGCGCGTGGCGACCGCACGCGCCACGACATCGCCAGGCGCGGCATGGGTGCTGGCCTCGACTGTCTCCGTTCCCCGCTGCACACGATTCATTCCCATCGCTTTCATAAAGCTGCCACATTTGAAAAGTTACACCGCAAATTACTCAATTGGGATCGTACAGAGCAATCATGATCCCCCCCCCGCCCCTACTGGCAGACTAATGCTCATTTGCAGCTGCCAGGTGCCGAGTCACCTGGCAGCTGCCACGAGGGGAGTGCCCGTTCAAACGTGTTGCGATGAGATGCAATGTAAAGCGCTCTGAGATGCCCCGGCTGGTATACAGGGAGGGCGGCTCGATCAAAGACAAATGACTACTCTTGTCGTGTATTCCTTTTTGTCAATTCTCTTTCTAAACTTACCAGCCACCGAAACGATTGAGACAGCTCACCCGGCACGTGCCCTGGACAAGCGATGGAGACTGGCAAGCGACGAGCATCGGTAAACCGGGGGGTACGGTGGTCGCTGGGACGCAAACTCTGTCGCCTTGCTGCGGCGAAAATTGTTCATGGGTGAAACGACTGCAATTCCCAACTCCCCCCTCACCGCCCCCTCTCCAGACCCCAGTAAAAATACAAACAAGTACATGATACTTGCAAAATCCCATCTGCATTATTATTAGTTTTCACTCAAACATTAAAAAAGTGTCCACAGGAAATAAATTACATGTTAATATTACACACGGTTGTAGAGTATTAGGTTAAAATTTGTATGTACATCACGTTTTTTTTCAAGAGCAGTAAAAAAATGCATTCTTTTGGCAAGTGATACAGCTTTAAAGGTCTAACGTAACAGCAACGCTGTCAGCGTTCACCGTTTAAATACAGCCCAAAACTATTCATACAAATCAACGACGGTGTCACACTAACGCGTCATTTGAAACCGGCGTATTACAATTTTACCCATAAAGCAAATATCGTGGGTTCTGAAGGTTTCCTGCCCCCAAAAATAAAAATATTTTAAATGTATATATCATGAGCCATGTTGGACAATTATTGAAATTGAAAAATTTCGTTGTTTATAATTCAATTATGTCATTGCCTAGACTCGACTAAGCCAACATTAATGGACAATAACACCAAACATCGACAAAGCATTCTTAGTCTAAACGTCTGCTGTTAAAACAGCCGTTAAAGTGTCCACGAATTTATGAAATTATTCAGAAAAGATAGTCACTTTGCCATCTGCGTAGACCTTTAAATCCTCTAACAGGTGGTTGTGGTCACACACACACGCGCTCACCTGAAACAATATCACATTCAATATAAAATGGAAAATATCCATGGGTTTTTTTTGGGTCATTTTTTGTTTAACGATGAAATCTGATTACTTTAGTTGTCCTGTGCAAAAACGCATCGATATACGTTGTACGATGGTTTGATTATTGCGCATTCCACGGTAGCAAGCTTTGCGATCACACGAGCGAATAAACATGAAAGGCAAAAGCGTTTCCCACTGTCATTCACCAAAAGCTGCTCATCCGAGCCGCGGTCCGGATCTACAGGAAGTGATCATCGGTTGGATCTGTACGCAGGAAAGCAGCCTCAATGGATTTCAACTCCAAAGCACATGGTAGGGATGCATTGGAATGTAGACTTTGCAGTGTGGTCCTACTGAGAGTGTGCAAAGTAGGGAAAGAAGACAACACTTGGGTGAATAAGGTTGTGCTGCGAACATCGTTGTCCGATTTCTTTTTTTTTAATTTAGCCCGCGGGAGGGAAAGTTGTGTGTCGATAGGAACTGTACAAAATACAGTCCCGGCTGTTTTCCACATCCTGCCTGATATGTTACAAAGTTGATAATCTTCATTAGTCGTCGACCAAAAACGTAAGCGTATAAACATCGGCGTGGTTACATTCAAAGCCAGAATAACGTTTAAAAAATATATATACATGCAATCTTCTACCAAGACTTCCTTACAAAAATTATAAGCCAGATTTTCAAGAACACTGAAGATGCAACTTGCTCACGACACCCAGATACTGAAGTAGTCTCCAGGCTACATTGCTGTGAAATCGCGAGGGACTTGTTTGACCGTGCCAGAACAGTGCATTGACACGCAAGGTGCAACGTCGCATTGTGCCTTGCTTTGACTCTGGGCAGACACAGACACGTGTGGAATTACGACGTTGCTAATCCCACAAACCACACCTGTTATCTTGGTAAGTGCCATCGTATATATAATGTATAAAATACAACTTTTACAGCTAACCGAGTTTTACATAATTTAACAACGCCTCTCTTATCTCTTCCACAGCCCACGTATCACCCTGCAGCCAGACACATTTTAAATGTGCAAACCTGGTCAGTTTGATTTTTGGTATTTAAAAAAAAATTGTTCATAATAGGGGCATTACCCTGATCCGTGTGCAATATTTATCCTTAAACAGATTCTGCCACTGAGTTGGCAGCGGCAGACGCGTCACCTGTGTGTGTGACCAGCAAACACAAACCTACATTCGGTGACGTGCAATATCTGGACCTGCCACGGGAGGGCCTCGGTAGCTCCCCCAGAATCGACAGGCCTGGCCGTGAAAGGCTTAAGAAACAATCTGCATCTGCTAAAACAAAAATAATTAGAAATTATGAAAATGTGAATGAGACACGGAAGTTATTTTTTAAAAATAATTTATAATATTTGCAAATTGACCAACTGGGACATTTAATATTTGCAAATATTGCAAATAGTCTCTCTGACTGCAGCGGGTTTTGCAGTCTTGATACTGATGTGGGTAAGGCTTCAGGGTTCTGGACATTTTTGCTGTCCGATTCCGTTTCACCCATCTGTGGTTTAGGATGGGTTCACGTTTGCTGCTGTCTGATGGGCAGCTCCCAGCCGTGGTGTTCCCTCTGCCAGCGGCGGGGGCGTAGTTCTCGAGTGCGGAGGAAATGCAACTGCACAGGACGGGTCACAGGGGTTCTGGTACCAGACTACGAAAGAAGGAGGAGGAGGGGGGGGGGCGTAAATTTACCGGTTTCACTTCACAGGGCGGCGACACGGCAGAGCAGTAGCGCATTTGCCACTTGAGCCCCGCAGACGCCCTGGTTAATACTGCCGGTGTATACTGCATGCCGTTTGCTTCACAGTAGACATTAAAGATAACGTGACGTTATTCATTAAAAGAGCAGGTCACGTGTGTCGGCATCATGGTCCAATTTTGCCAAATGTAAAATTTACCCAGAAATCACAAAGAGTGGAAAAAAATTGCCCCCCGCAAGGTAGCATACGACTGCAGAGTTTGTGATCCTTGAGCTACGAGAATGGTGCAACAATCCCAAAGTACTAATGGTTTAATGATTTATATTAATTCCTGGCACCAGAGCCCATGCGACTCATGCTACGCCCACTGCCCAGCAGAGATGTCCCCTGCACATCCCAGGCTGTGATCATCGCGTGCCCCCAAGCATGCCGGTTTGTGCTGCCCGCCGTCTGTGGAAGGCAGCCCGCTCCCCATTTCACTCGGCACCCGTGCCACATGGGGAGACAAACCAAAGTGGGACCGACACGGAGAGGAAATTACACTGCGTTGACGGAGTTCGATCGTGGTCACGTGGCACACCGTCATGAATCACGGAGCGGAAGCCTCCATTTGACCGTGGCATGGGAGACGCTGCTCACACGCACCGCGTTCGTCCTGCCGTGCTGTACATCTATGTGGCTCTGTGTGTGCTTTTCAAAATCTTTGGTGCGTCCTGGTGGCACACTCCACCTCTATGCAACTTGCACGAAAAAAGTTAACGACTAACAACACTAAAGTGGGTTAAGTCCAATCAGCAGTTGTCAAAAGCAGCTTCACGATAGTAACGTGGAGTCAATATTGGGTGGCAGCCCTGGACTCGAATCCAGCGGCTCAGTGCTCTAACACGGCCCCATACTTTTGTGAGCAACCCAGAAATGTTTACGTCATATACTTGAATGATATGGCCATTTTGACCGGCTACAAAACGACAATCACGGGGGAAGAAACATTTATTTTAAGCAATCCCTTCCGCTCGTTTTCTTGCATCCATGACCTTGATTCAAGTGAACAGGCATTCGTGTCAACAAAAACTCCCCCCTGTCCCTTGTGCAGGCATTCACATTGTAGTTGCGCTATGTACACATTTAGACGTGGGCGACGTTTCTGTTGTTGTGGCGTTTCAAACGCGACATTTAAAAACGTGTCTCTTGCTTCGCTTCATTTGCTGACGTTGTTTCGCAGCGGCGGTCCAGAAGCCCCCCCCCCCCCCACCCCCGAGTTGACCGGCTTCCGAAGTCGACCGCTGGCGGCGGAGTCACGACGAGTCGGCGCTTTCGCTCGTGCCTGGAAGACTAGGGACGGATTGCCAGCGTGACGGATTGGAGCGGTCCGAGCTAGCGCCGTCCGTGTGCCGGAACGACACGGAAGAGCGGCGCGCGGAGCGCGCCGGCGACGCCTCTTGACGCCCCGCGACCCCCGCGACCCGCACGGGACCGGCGAGCGCCCGGGGGGTGAACGCGCTCGGCGTGAGCGGCCAGGGCGGGGAGGTCGCGGCGACGGAGCCCGGGCTCCAGGCGCCGTCCGCCGGGAGATCCAGGGGGTGCGGCGGGGCCCTAGCGGGGGGCGGCGGAGGGGGAGGCGGAGGGGAGGAGGCGGGCGTGTCGGGGGATCGCGGTGCGGGCTCCGGCGACGTGGGGCTGTAGGCGGGGGGCACCGGAGCCACGCGCCGCTGCAGCAGCTGGATGATGGAGCCGAAGTCGGTGGCGATGCGGGACTCCAGCCTGCAGGGACGACGAGGCACGCGGAACCAAGTCGTGCACATGCACGGCTCTTGTTGTCAATCCAATGCCCACACTTAACCACCCTGGTCAGTGTGGGTTTGGTGAAGTCACAGAGCACGGACGTGGAAGCACAGAAGTGGAGAACAACTGTGGAGTTTGCTACACTGCCCTCGACTGCCCATCTCGCAGCCACGCGGTAGCCTATGCACAATCGGTGGGCACCCATCCCTCGAATCGGTGGGCACCCATCCCTCCAATTGGTGGGCACCCATCCCTCCAGTGTCCAGGCTGAAACATGCTTTAGGTTCCTAGGCCTGGTGCGATGGGGTGGCGCATTCCAGGTGGTTTGGCCACATGCTCGTACAAACACAGGTGCGGACACGCAACAATGCACGCACCGCTACACGTGCGAACATGCACACAGGCAATATACACGTGTATTTACACGCACACCTAAACTTACCCATCCACACATACATACATGCACACATACATTCTATACATGTATACACAGAGTTATATATAAACACATACACACGTACCCATATCGTGCATGCTAACACACATATGTACAAGGTGATACATATACCAGCCCCACTTAAGGGTGAGCCAATGACCACAGCCAGCTTCCGTTACAATAAATTTCCCGCACACAACTCTGCTATTTATTTCTGAGCTAAATCCAACCCATGCAGGTTGATAATTAATGTACCGCACCTGTTGATGTGTGTCTGCAGGAGCTCGATTCGGTCCTCGATAGGCAGAAGTCCGATCCGTAAATCTGCTCCAGTCTCCGTTTCCAACAGCCCAGTCCGCTTCTCCCCAAGATCCGCTCCGCCAGCCGCCCAGAAGTTGTAAACCTCTGGGACATCTGCGTGCGACAAAGGCAACAGGTTAAGCGGAGCGAGCTAGAATCCATCTGAGAGGCTCTCTGCACCGACTGGCTTGTCCAGTTGTAGCCCAGGAATCAATGGGGTTTGTTGTCCAGAGGACAATCACTATTGACTTCCAGCGGCATGGTCACCAAACCCACGCTGACCAGCGCGGTGAAGTATGGCCAAACTACCCCCGCGTCGTGGGGCGGCCTTCGCCAAGCAGTGGATTGACGGAGGGCTGCCAATTATCATTCATCGATGATACAATTTCCGACTGTGTAATGTTACACACTTGCTGACACCGATGGCGCACCGGCAAGGAGGTTGCAGCGGCTGCCCGAGATGGCCCCGCTGGAGAAGGGGTCCTTGCTGGCGGGCGTCGAGAAGCCGTCTGCGTTGCCATTGATGGTGCCCGTCTTGGGCGACGGCGACAGCTCCAGGAGCTGCGTGGACGCCCGGGCCACCCTCTGCGCCCGGCTGCTTGACCTGGCAGCGCGCAGCCCCGATACATAGCCGCAGCCACCGCGGGCTCGTCACACTGAGCTCGTGATGCAGCACAACCGTCGTCACGCTCGCTATATACAGCGGCTCTAGGAAGCACACCCAATCTCCAGTGCACGTTTGCTTTTGATGCCCACAATGACCCCCACAAACCTAAATGAAATAGTTCAAAATAACGATTAAACACCAAGAGTAAACAAATCACAATGTCTCTCTATTCACATGAGCAAAGGGACTCTGCGGCACTGATCCAGTCGTTGAAATTCCACATTCCCATGGAGGATGGCAGTCTCTCAACGAGATATCCGTGCTGCCGAATTGCCGCAAGGCGTCGTTGGTTTGATCACACGCAGGAATGTAATGGAAGGAGTTAACCGATGAGGAGGCTTTCAACTTGCAACCTTCCCATTGTGGGTCAAGGGATCTGACCGCAGCCGTGGGAAGCCTCGCCGTGGCCCAAGACTTATTTCCCCAGAGGGTCCTGCATGGGACGCTTGAGCGAGTAGGTGACGGGCGGTGGACCGCTTTGCCCGGGGCTTCATTTCCACACCCAGCAGACCACATCCAGTGTACCTCTCGCTATGGCTATTAGTCACGTGCCACTCAATTACAGTCTACCTGCAATGCAGAAACATCCTGCAGCGCAAGGCTATTGGCAGGAGGGGGGTGTTGTTGCTCCGATGTGATTCCTACCCAGTTAAGTGCGGCATCACACCACTTTACGCACTTTCGCTGCAATGCACTCAACCTACCGATACCCAGTCCTGGCGTAGGCACCGTGTACCTCGCCATCACGTACTCGAGAGTTACCAACTTAGCCATTAAGACCCAACATTGTTTACGTTGCACGGTGAACATTCAGCCGCCATATGATGCCCAAGTGTTAGCGTCTCTGACTGGCTAAAGTGTTTCTCATGTCTACTCCATTAATGTTTATTTCCCAACATACCGTACTTATGGTGACTATTTTTATACAAGTGTAAACTATTTTTTACGTGATAAACAACTAATAAAAATACACATAGTATAACAGACAAGCTAATATATCTTAACATATCAATAATGATCACTTTCCTTTCACACCGATGGTTGTGCAGTGTTGATGCGCAACAGGTTACTGATCATCCTCGGTCTGGGTACTGAACCACATTACCATCCACCATCCCATCTCGAGTAGGAGTTTAACACGTGGACTATCTCCACCAATATTATCCATAATAGAGGTTTCTTTAGGTTAGATCGTGTAAATATAAATGTGTCATTAAACCCGCCACCATCCGACACAGCCAATTATTAAGGTTTGTCACGGAACCAAAACGTGCCAATTTGTGACTAGTACAGCACACATCCGGTGTGTTGGAGAGTAAACCCACAAAATGTACAATGCTATGTTGGTCAGACAGGATGAATGATCAGCAAGCGACTAAAAGAACACCAATGGAATACGAAATACTCTCAAACACGACTGTCGGCATTGGCAGAACACACGTGCCAACAAGGACACGCAATTGATTTTGATAATGTTGAAGTTCTGTACAAAACGAGTTACTACTGGCCAAGACTAATTAGAGAATATATCGAAGTTGAGAGAAATTAAAAAATAATTTTAACCGTTTGGATAGCTACAGGCTTAGTGCTGCTTGGAAGTGAATCAAGTAATACTGTACATTGTTTAACTGCATCCCTATGCACCAGGTCACCATACGTCGATGGTGATTAACTGAGAGAGGACAACAACAAGTACTACAATTTCCGTGCACACAAAAACGGCAGGATGTACATGCACAGTGTATGTTGATTACCCTATGAATGACCCAACCGGTAATGGATACCCATTGCAATTTACATGGATACATTAACCACCCCCCCCCTTCTCTCTAGCCTCCGCACCTGATTGGCTCACAAGTGACGACATCACGTTTATCCCTCTACTTAAGAACGAAACAGGAGGATTTATCCACACCTGATGATGTTAGTTGTAATTGTAAATGTTGTGGGTTACTCTCCAACACACCGGGTGTTTGCTGTACTAGTCACGAATTGGCATGTTTTGTTTACGTGAAAAACTTTACTAATTGGCTGTGTCGGGTGGTGGCGGGTTTAACGACATATTTATGTTCACGCGATCTCACCGAAAAAACCTCTACTATCGAGTAATAGTAGCTACTAGTAGTAGTAGCTACTGTTAGTGGTAGCAGGGTGTGTACCACAGGGTGTGTACCACGTTACGATCCACCGTCCCACCTCTTTGCTTCGGTTTACATTCTGGTTTTCAGGAAGGCACCCTGGCCATGAACCAGGTCAATGCCTCTCATCGTCGGAAGATGGTGCCGCGAGAAACTGCTGCCGTTACCCGGGCGAGGAGAAGCTCACGTCCCCGACCTCCGTGCGCTTCCCCCGGGCCTGCTGCGCTTTGGGCCGGTGGTTACAGTTCCGCGTCTGGCCGTCCGTTCGCGATGTCACGTCACTATCATCATCCTCGATCCGCTTCTTTTGTTTCCCTGCGAACACGGGACGGGCGCGGATCCACGATTAAAACCAACGGTGGCGGCGTGATGAGTGGTTCAGGGCGAGGGTGCTCGGAGATAAACCGCAGTGGGCCAAGAGGCAGTTGTCGACGGCCATTTATTCGTGCAGGAAGGCCTCAACGAGCCTCGACTCTTTTTCAGGAGAGTGTTGCATTGGTTAATGAGTTGTTGGCCTCATCCGAGAGGAAACCGGGGAAAACCCAAACTCGGCGAAGATCCACCACGCTTGGAATGTAAATGGGCCCCACCGACCCATGCAATGACGGGAACCTTGTCTCAAGGTGGCGGCTTTCGAGCACAGGTACGTGTCTTGGACTCACCCTGGTCCCTCTGCTGTTTCTGAGGCGATGCCTCAGAGCCACACTCAGGCAGGGGGTGGCAGTCTCACTGATAGCCTCCCAGATATGTTCAGTCCAAGACTTTTCTTAAATGATGTCAAATTGTAAAAAAGTAAAAAAAAAATTGTCAATACTTCTTGATGGATATTTGACTTAAGATACAATCAGTGTCACATTTTGACAATCTGATGATACATTTTCTTTGGCGGAACGAGTGCCTTTAAAGACACTAGAAACCGCGTGGCACGATTGGGAGCCCTGGGTGTGTGCCAAGGCAACCCCACACGAACCCACATGACCCCACACGAACCCACACGACCCCACGCGAACCCACGCGATTCCACACGACCCCACGCGGCCCCACGCGGCCCCACATGTGGCCCCATGCGGCCGGCCGTACCGAGGCCGACTCTGTTCCACAGCGACGACCGCCGCCTCCTTCGCCGTGACGCCGCCCCCTCCCCGCTGCCGCCCGAGTCCTCGCTGGAAGAGTCGGGGATCATGTCCACCTTTGGCCGGGGGGGAGAGGGTCGTGGGATGAATGCGACGCCAATACATGACACAGACGCACCGCGTCTAATCACATCACGAGTACGATGCTTGTAAACGCAGGAAAGTCTGACAGCTGAGCCTCATGAATCTGTTTCAGGAGGGTCCTGCCAAGTTTTCACAGAAGGAGGACGATGATCGCTGTGTAGATTCCAAACGATTGAATTATGGGTATTTTTTTGTAATTTGGACTGTGCCCCTGGCACATGGCGTCTTTAACGTCCATTGTGAAGCAAACGGCACGTGGTTTTTTTATGGTCGTATGTATGTTGAACTTCTGATCTCGTAAAGGAACATAAACCATCACAGGAACTCCGGTCATCCTCGCAGTGGCTTTTGGCTGGCCATCGAACAAAGACGGTGATCACCGCATCGCGCGCTTTCAGATGCGCTTCTGCGGCCGTCTGGAATTTTATTCCTCCCGATATTATGAACCCATTGGAGTTGTGCACTTTTAAATCTAGATCGAAAACTAATTTCTTTAGAAATGCTTTTTGTGTTTAGTTTGTTGTCCTTCCCCCGCACCTCCATTTGACACGGTTGGATACGTACGGTACGAAAGAAGTTCAACATACACACATCGCATACATGCTCCGTACATACATACATGCACACATACAAACATGCAAACTCTGAGACCCGAACTGCCCGTACGTCGCGCAGGTTGAAGGTGATCTCCAGGTTGCGCCAGAAGCACTCGGAGAACTCGGGGTACATCTCCAGCACCTCGCACAGGTCCTCACGCAGGATCTTGTGGAGGTCGCAGTACGTGAGCGCCCGCACGTCCGCATTGGACTTGCCGGGTTTGCTGCACACATCCAGCGGCTCGCCGAAGATGTCGTTCTTGCCTGGAAGAGAGGCGACCATCGACGCACAAACGCGTTGGTCCAACAAGCCGTCGATCCATCGGTTAACCCACCAATCGATCAATCCATCAATGTAGCAAGCCAGCAAGTCAACAACCAACCATTCACTCATTCCATTAATACGTAAAGCCATTAACCAATCAATCCATCGTTCAATGAACCATTCATACATTTATCCGCCAACATAACCATCAGCCAATTAAACCATGAACCCATTCAGCCTTCATCTCAGTAACTCACAATTCCATCAAACCATCAGTAACCAATTCAGCAATGCATTGACTCATCAACTTATTAAGCCATGAATAAATCAATGCATCAGACATCTACTCATCAACTCAACAAACCAACCAGAAATTCATAAACTTATCAATGAAAAAGTGAGCATTTCCTGGGTAAACAAGCGTGATATTAACTATAATTATTATATCTCAGCTGATTAAGGATTTCCCCGCATCTCCCCTCTGCATCTCAAACTAAACTAAAACAAAACTATTTGATTTTAGCAGGAAAGGCCCACTAAGCTATATAGCTCTTTTTCAGAAGTAACCTGGCACAAATGATAGCTCAACAAAGTGGCTTATCATCACGTGGACATTTATAGCAGCCAAATACTCTAAACCTGTGGTGATGTTGATTCTAAATGTGGAGGGAAATAACGGAGGAACCGGAGAAAAATCCACGCGACCACGGAGAGACAAAGAACACGCCAACTCCAAATATATAGCAGCAGGCGTCAGGGTCGGGATCGAACCCACAAACTCCTGCATACCAGGCGAGGTAGTTAACATCTCCTAGCCACGTGGCACCCCCATCTCCCCCGCATCTCCCCCCCCGCATCTCCCAGGAGCGGACGTTCCCCCTGCGCCGCGACGCGCACGCACCGAGGATAGCGACGACGATGTCCTCGCGCAGGATCTCGATGGAGCCGCGTGAGATGAAGTAGAGCGCTCGCAGAACGTCCCCCGCGTGCACCAGCGTGTCGCCGGGGGGAGCGTGCGTCGTCTTGAACTTGAGCGCGAGGGCACGCAGGCAGCCCTTGCTGGCGCCCTGTGGGGGGGGGGGGGGGCACGCGGCATGGAGGAGGGGGGGGGCGTGGGGGGACATGGGGGGACGTGGTGAATGAGGAGGAAAGAGGAGTTAACCCAATGGTCACGCGAACTGCGGTCATCCTCACAGCAGCGGCTTTTGAATCGCCATCGAACAAAGACAGTCACTCATAATAGAGTTTTCTTTGGGTTAGATCGCGTAAATATGTAATTGCGTCGTTGAACCCGCCACCACCCGACACCGCCAACTAGTAAGGGTTGTCACGTAAACAGAACGTGGCAATTCGTCACTAGTACAGCACACCGGTGTGTTGGAGAGCCAAGCCACAACATTTACAATCTGAGTACGACGTTTCGCCAGTAATTACAAGTAGCTTCATCAGGCGACAGTACTAGTGACGAATTGGCATGTTCTGTTTACGTGACAACCCTTACTAGTTGGCTGTGTCGGGTGGTGGCGGGTTTAACGACACAATTATATATTTACGCGATCTAACCCAAAATACCTCTATCATGGATGATATTATTCGCGAAAGTCACTGCATCGTGCGCTTTCAGATGCGCTTCTACGCCCGTCTGTAACGTTCTTCCTTCTGATATGAGGAAGTCACTCGATTGAAAATATTTTTTTAAGAACTGCTTTTTGTGTTTAGTTTGTTATCCATCCCTCGCACCTCTGGCTACGTACGGTGCGAAAGAAATTCAGCATACACACACACACACACGTACATACTCACAGCCCTGTGTTGCTCAACTGTACATCAGCCTGCAAGCCAGCCACTTTTATATTCATCAATTACGTAAACTTGGTCGAATTGTGCTTTTGGTAATAGTTTTCAGAATGACTGTGGAGCGACCCTGGGTCGTATTCGTCTGCGACAGCTGTCGCCAGCAGATGGCAGCAGCCATCGCGCCGTGCACGCGCGCGTGGCCCACGGGACTCCACCTTCAGGGGCAACGTCGAGAGCGGTCACAGGAGGGACGATGGGACCGGCCGTGAAAGGGTTAAATGTCGCTTTCTATGTCGAATCGCGAGAACCACTTAATCACACCCACGAACCCTCCCATCGCCGCGGTCGTCACTCAATATCGAGGCTGCACTTCCCATGCAGTGCGTCACGAGGCACCCTCAGACAAGGGGACCAAGGGGACCCTCCCCCGTCGCCCCCCCCCCCCCCCCGTGACAGCTGTCCCTGCGAGTGACAAAGTGGACGCGGCACTGGGAGCGATGCTGCTCCGTGGCTCCCAGCTCATATTCGGCAAAGAGTTTGGACCGTGAAGCCAGCCCACACGGAGCGCTCTTTGAGAATAACGCCACGGGATCTTTCGCGTCCACTGCGGACTGGACGCAGCGCTGCCACGTGGACGTGGCGCCCCACGCACCTTGAAGGCCCTGCAGTTTTCCAGAAGCGTCCGGTTGAGATGCAGGCAGATGTCGGCCTGCAAGCAGTCCGGGAAACCCTTGAGCACCTGCACGCACACAAAGATAAAGGTTCCCGTGCAGTCTTAGGAATCCTTTGAGGCAAGTGCTGTTAGCGAGTACCTATAAAGACGAGGGGGTGGGTGGTCAGCACCACGCCCTGCCGCCTTTGTCTTCCTTGTGGTGATCATTACACACCACGCCATTTTAGGCTGAGTCGACCTAGGCGCAGGACAGTTGAGATAATCGTCACTGTTGTTGGCCGTGAGTGTTAATGGACCTTGGGTCGCTGGGTTTGTAGCGCAGTGCGCTAACCGTTGCACCGCTGCTCCGCACATACACACAAGCGTGTAGGCGACTACGATCGACCCTGTGCATCGTCTAGCAGAGGGATTTCAGCTGCTCGCAGAGCCTGACGATCCCCGCTGCGGGGTGCAGCCACGGGGAGATGGATGCCTTGCGGAGCCCGTGTGTGTGTACGTGTGTGGCGATGAACACGCACGGCCTTTTTGTAAGTCAGCTGCTAGATGAAGGCCTCTCTAAGTCGTGCGTGGGTGTCGTGAGGGTTATTTGAGGTGGGTGGCAAAATACGCGGGAGCATTATAAACACGGTGCGGCAGTGACTTGGCAGCACGGCCCTATGCTGCCTCAATGCAGCATAGCCCCACAGTCATCTGTGTTATGCATGGTGGTTGCCCATCAGGGCACCTTACCCACTCACTCACCAATCCCACCTCCTCTCCCACCCAGCCCACCCTCACCCATCCACGCACCCACCCAACCTTCTCATTTACCCATCCACAACTCGCCCACCAACCAAAGTCACCACCTCACCTGACCATCTACCCAACCTCCTCACAGACCGACCCACGAGTCGTCACCCATCCGCCATCCTTCCCCACCCACACAGTAACCAACCTGTAGACTTGCCCAGACACCACCAGACTTCTGGTTGTCTTGAGCAAAAGTAAAGCGTTCCAAAGCTTGGAAGCATTTATGCTCCTGTTAACACATGTTAACACTTTCGCGACCAATATCATTCATAATACAGGTTTTTTGTGTTATATTGCATAAATATAAATGTGTTGTTAAACCCACCACCACCCGACACAGCCAATTAGTAAGGTTTGTTTTGTTCTGTTTACGTGACAAACCTTACGAATTGGCTGTGTCAGGTGGTGGCGGGTTTAACAACACATTGATATTTACACAATCTAACCCAAAAAAAACCTCTATTATGGATCTATGCCCCTGTCCCGTTCCCTTTCTGCCACAGCGTGCACCGATGCCTTCTTTATTGAGGGCGATATTGACACGTAAAATAAAGATCGATCGATGGGACCGCCACGGCGCCCCTGCACTCACCATGTTCATGTCGATGCCGTTGGTGTAGGACCACGCGTGCTGGAAGTACTCCTCGAGGCGTTGCCGCAGGGGGTTGGGGATCTGGTGGAAGCGGATGAACTCCTTGACGCGCAGCATCTGTGTGTGGTAGCGCGCCGTGCCGGTGTACAGCCGCTGGATGATGGCCGACACGTTGCCGAAGATGCTGGCGTACATCAGTGCTGCGGTGGACAAGCGGTGCGGCGGTTAGCGGTGGTTAGCGGTGGTTAGCGATGGTTGGCGATGGTTGGCGGTGGTTAGCGATGGTTGGCGATGGTTGGCGGTGGTTAGCGGTGGTTAGTGATAGTTGGCAATGGTTGGCGATGGTTAGCGGTGGTTAGCGATGGTTGGCGATAGTTGGCGATGGTTGGCGGTAGTTAGCGGTGGTTGGCGGTGGTTGGCGATGGTTGGCGGTGGTTAGCGGTGGTTGGCGATGGTTGGCGATGGTTGGCAGTGGTTAGCGGTGGTTGGCGATGGTTGGCGGTGGTTAGCAGTGGTTGGCGATGGTTTGCGGTGGTTAGCGGTGGTTAGCGATGGTTAGCGGTGGTTGGCGGTGGTTGGCGATGGTTAGCGGTGGTTGGCGATGGTTAGCGGTGGTTGGTGATGGTTAGCGGTGGTTGGCCATGGTTAGCGGTGGTTGGCGATGGTTAGCGGTGGTTGGCAGTGGTTAGCAGTGGTTGGCGATGGTTGGCGATGGTTAGTGGTGGTTGGCGATGGGTAGTGGTGGTTGGCGATGGTTAGCGATGGTTAGCGGTGGTTGGCGATGGTTAGCGGTGGTTGGCGATGGTTGGCGATGGTTAGCGATGGCTGGCGATGGTTAGTGGTGGTTGGCGATGGTTAGCGGTGGTTAGCAGTGGTTAGCGATGGTTAGCGATGGTTAGCGATGGTTGGTGATAGTGAGCGGTGGTTGGCGATGGTTGGCAGTGGTTAGCGGTGGTTGGCGATAGTTAGCGGTGGTTGGCGATGGTGGGCGATGGTTAGCGGTGGTTGGCGATGGTTGGCGGTGGTTAGCAATGGTTAGCGATGGTTGGCGATGGTTAGCGGTGGTTGGCGATGGTTGGCGGTGGTTAGCGATGGTTAGCAGAGGTTGGCGATGGTTAGCGGTGGTTAGCGATGGTTAGTGGTGGTTGGCGATGGTTAGCGGTGGTTGGCGATGGTTAGCGGTGGTTAGCGATGGTTGGCGATGGTTAGCAGTGGTTAGCGGTGGTTGGCGATGGTTGGCGGTGGTTAGCGATGGTTAGCAGGGGTTGGCGATGGTTAGCGGTGGTTAGCGATGGTTAGTGGTGGTTGGCGATGGTGAGCGGTGGTTGGTGATGGTTAGCGGTGGTTGGCGATGGTGATCGGTGGTTGGCGATGGTTAGCGGTGGTTAGCGGTGGTTAGTGGTGGTTGGCGATGGTTAGCGGTGGTTGGCGATGGTTAGCGGTGGTTGGCGATGGTTAGCGGTGGTTGGCGATGGTTGGCGATGGTTAGCGATGGCTGGCGATGGTTAGTGGTGGTTGGCGATGGTTAGCGGTGGTTAGCAGTGGTTAGCGATGGTTAGCGATGGTTAGCGATGGTTGGCGATAGTGAGCGGTGGTTGGCGATGGTTGGCAGTGGTTAGCGGTGGTTGGCGATAGTTAGCGGTGGTTGGCGATGGTGGGCGATGGTTAGCGGTGGTTGGCGATGGTTGGCGGTGGTTAGCGATGGTTAGCGATGGTTGGCGATGGTTAGCGGTGGTTGGCGATGGTTGGCGGTGGTTAGCGATGGTTAGCAGAGGTTGGCGATGGTTAGCGGTAGTTAGCGATGGTTAGTGGTGGTTGGCGATGGTTAGCGGTGGTTGGCGATGGTTAGCGGTGGTTAGCGGTGGTTGGCGATGGTTAGCAGTGGTTAGCGGTGGTTGGCGATGGTTGGCGGTAATCAGCGATGGTTAGCAGAGGTTGGCGATGGTTAGCGGTGGTTAGCGATGGTTAGTGGTGGTTGGCGATGGTGAGCGGTGGTTGGTGATGGTTAGCGGTGGTTGGCGATGGTGATCGGTGGATGGCGATGGTTAGCGGTGGTGAGCGGTGGTTAGTGGTGGTTGGCGATGGTTAGCGGTGGTTGGCGATGGTTAGGGGTGGTTAGCGGTGGTTGGCGATGGTTAGCGGTGGTTAGCGGTGGTTGGCGGTGGATGGCGGTGGTTGGCGATGGTTGGCGGTGGTTAGCGGTGGTTGGCGGTGGTTGGTGATGGTTGGCGGTGGTTAGCGGTGGTTGGCGATGGTTGGCGATGGTTGGCAGTGGTTAGCGGTGGTTGGCGATGGTTTGCGGTGGTTAGCGGTGGTTAGCGATGGTTAGCGGTGGTTGGCGGTGGTTGGCGATGAGTAGCGGTGGTTGGCGATGGTTAGCGGTGGTTGGCGATGGTTAGCGGTGGTTGGCGATGGTTAGCGGTGGTTGGCGGTGGTTGGCGATGGTTAGCGGTGGCTGGCGGTGGTTAGCAGTGGTTGGCGATGGTTGGCGATGGTTAGTGGTGGTTGGGGATGGGTAGTGGTGGTTGGCGATGGTTAGCGATGGTTAGCGGTGGTTGGCGATGGTTAGCGGTGGTTGGCGATGGTTGGTGATGGTTAGCGATGGCTGGCGATGGTTAGTGGTGGTTGGCGATGGTTAGCGGTGGTTAGCAGTGGTTAGCGATGGTTAGCGATGGTTAGCGATGGTTGGCGATAGTGAGCGGTGGTTGGCGATGGTTGACAGTGGTTAGCGGTGGTTGGCGATAGTTAGCGGTGGTTGGCGATGGTGGGCGATGGTTAGCGGTGGTTGGCAATGGTTGGCGGTGGTTAGCGATGGTTAGCGATGGTTGGCGATGGTTAGCGGTGGTTGGCGATGGTTGGCGGTGGTTAGCGATGGTTAGCAGAGGTTGGCGATGGTTAGCGGTGGTTAGCGATGGTTAGTGGTGGTTGGCGATGGTTAGCGGTGGTTGGCGATGGTTAGCGGTGGTTAGCGATGGTTGGCGATGGTTAGCAGTGGTTAGCGGTGGTTGGCGATGGTTGGCGGTGGTTAGCGATGGTTAGCAGGGGTTGGCGATGGTTAGCGGTGGTTAGCGATGGTTAGTGGTGGTTGGCGATGGTGAGCGGTGGTTGGTGATGGTTAGCGGTGGTTGGCGATGGTGATCGGTGGTTGGCGATGGTTAGCGGTGGTTAGCGGTGGTTAGTGGTGGTTGGCGATGGTTAGCGGTGGTTGGCGATGGTTAGCGGTGGTTGGCGATGGTTAGCGGTGGTTGGCGATGGTTGGCGATGGTTAGCGATGGCTGGCGATGGTTAGTGGTGGTTGGCGATGGTTAGCGGTGGTTAGCAGTGGTTAGCGATGGTTAGCGATGGTTAGCGATGGTTGGCGATAGTGAGCGGTGGTTGGCGATGGTTGGCAGTGGTTAGCGGTGGTTGGCGATAGTTAGCGGTGGTTGGCGATGGTGGGCGATGGTTAGCGGTGGTTGGCGATGGTTGGCGGTGGTTAGCGATGGTTAGCGATGGTTGGCGATGGTTAGCGGTGGTTGGCGATGGTTGGCGGTGGTTAGCGATGGTTAGCAGAGGTTGGCGATGGTTAGCGGTAGTTAGCGATGGTTAGTGGTGGTTGGCGATGGTTAGCGGTGGTTGGCGATGGTTAGCGGTGGTTAGCGGTGGTTGGCGATGGTTAGCAGTGGTTAGCGGTGGTTGGCGATGGTTGGCGGTAATCAGCGATGGTTAGCAGAGGTTGGCGATGGTTAGCGGTGGTTAGCGATGGTTAGTGGTGGTTGGCGATGGTGAGCGGTGGTTGGTGATGGTTAGCGGTGGTTGGCGATGGTGATCGGTGGATGGCGATGGTTAGCGGTGGTGAGCGGTGGTTAGTGGTGGTTGGCGATGGTTAGCGGTGGTTGGCGATGGTTAGGGGTGGTTAGCGGTGGTTGGCGATGGTTAGCGGTGGTTAGCGGTGGTTGGCGGTGGATGGCGGTGGTTGGCGATGGTTGGCGGTGGTTAGCGGTGGATGGCGGTGGTTGGTGATGGTTGGCGGTGGTTAGCGGTGGTTGGCGATGGTTGGCGATGGTTGGCAGTGGTTAGCGGTGGTTGGCGATGGTTTGCGGTGGTTAGCGGTGGTTAGCGATGGTTAGCGGTGGTTGGCGGTGGTTGGCGATGAGTAGCGGTGGTTGGCGATGGTTAGCGGTGGTTGGCGATGGTTAGCGGTGGTTGGCGATGGTTAGCGGTGGTTGGCGGTGGTTGGCGATGGTTAGCGGTGGCTGGCGGTGGTTAGCAGTGGTTGGCGATGGTTGGCGATGGTTAGTGGTGGTTGGGGATGGGTAGTGGTGGTTGGCGATGGTTAGCGATGGTTAGCGGTGGTTGGCGATGGTTAGCGGTGGTTGGCGATGGTTGGTGATGGTTAGCGATGGCTGGCGATGGTTAGTGGTGGTTGGCGATGGTTAGCGGTGGTTAGCAGTGGTTAGCGATGGTTAGCGATGGTTAGCGATGGTTGGCGATAGTGAGCGGTGGTTGGCGATGGTTGACAGTGGTTAGCGGTGGTTGGCGATAGTTAGCGGTGGTTGGCGATGGTGGGCGATGGTTAGCGGTGGTTGGCAATGGTTGGCGGTGGTTAGCGATGGTTAGCGATGGTTGGCGATGGTTAGCGGTGGTTGGCGATGGTTGGCGGTGGTTAGCGATGGTTAGCAGAGGTTGGCGATGGTTAGCGGTGGTTAGCGATGGTTAGTGGTGGTTGGCGATGGTTAGCGGTGGTTGGCGATGGTTAGCGGTTGTTAGCGGTGGTTGGCGATGGTTAGCAGTGGTTAGCGGTGGTTGGCGATGGTTGGCGGTGGTTAGCGATGGTTAGCAGAGGTTGGCGATGGTTAGCGGTGGTTAGCGATAGTTAGTGGTGGTTGGCGATGGTGAGCGGTGGTTGGTGATGGTTAGCGGTGGTTGGCGATGGTGATCGGTGGTTGGCGATGGTTAGCGGTGGTTAGCGGTGGTTAGTGGTGGTTGGCGATGGTTAGCGGTGGTTGGCGATGGTTAGCGGTGGTTAGCGGTGGTTGGCGATGGTTAGCGGTGGTTAGCGGTGGTTGGCGGTGGATGGCGGTGGTTGGCGATGGTTGGCGGTGGTTAGCGGTGGTTGGCGGTGGTTGGCGATGGTTGGCGGTGGTTAGCGGTGGTTGGCGATGGTTGGCGATGGTTGGCAGTGGTTAGCGGTGGTTGGCGATGGTTGGCAAGTGGTTATCAGTGGTTGGCGATGGTTTGCGGTGGTTAGCGGTGGTTAGCGATGGTTAGCGGTGGTTGGCGGTGGTTGGCGATGGTTAGCGGTGGTTGGCGATGGTTAGCGGTGGTTGGCGGTGGTTAGCTGTGGTTGGTGATGGTTGGCGATGGCTAGTGGTGGTTGGCGATGAGTAGTGGTGGTTGGCGATGGTTAGCGATGGTTAGCGGTAGTTGGCGATGGTTAGCGGTGGTTGGCGATGATTGGCGATGGTTAGCGATGGCTGGCGATGGTTAGTGGTGGTTAGCAGTGGTTAGCGATGGTTAGCGATGGTTAGCGATGGTTGGCGATAGTGAGCGGTGGTTGACGATGGTTGGCAGTGGTTAGCGGTGGTTGGCGATAGTTAGCGGTGGTTGGCGATGGTGGGCGATGGTTAGCGGTGGTTGGCGATGGTTGGCGGTGGTTAACGATGGTTAGCGATGGTTGGCGATGGTTGGCGGTGGTTAGCGATTGTTAGCAGAGGTTGGCGATGGTTAGCGGTGGTTAGCGATGGTTAGTGGTGGTTGGCGATGGTTAGCGGTGGTTGGCGATGGTTAGCGGTGGTTAGCGGTGGTTGGCAATGGTTAGCAGTGGTTAGCGGTGGTTGACGATGGTTGGCGGTGGTTAGCGATGGTTAGCAAAGGTGGGCGATGGTTAGCGGTGGTTAGCGATGGTTAGTGGTGGTTGGCGATGGTGAGCGGTGGTTGGTGATGGTTAGCGGTGGTTGGCGATGGTGAGCGGTGGTTGGCGATGGTTAGCGGTGGTTAGCGGTGGTTAGTGGTGGTTGGCGATGGTTAGCGGTGGTTGGCGATGGTTAGCGGTGGTTAGCGGTGGTTGGCGATGGTTAGCGGTGGTTAGCGGTGGTTGGCGGTGGATGGCGGTGGTTGGCGATGGTTAGTGGTGGTTGGCGATGGTTAGCGGTGGTTGGCGATGGTTAGCGGTGGTTAGCGATGGTTAGCAGTGGTTGGCGATGGTTAGCGGTGGTTGGCGATGGTTAGCGGTGGTTGGCGATGGTGAGCGGTGGTTGGCGATGGTTAGCGGTGGTTAGAGATGGTTAGCAGTGGTTGGCGATGGTTAACGGTGGTTGGCAATGGTTAGCGGTGATTGGTGATGGTGAGCGGTGGTTGGCGGTGATTAGCGGTGGTTAGCGGTGGTTGGCGATGGTTAGCGGTGGTTGGCGATGGTTTAACGGTGGTTAGCAGTGGTTGGCGATGGTTAGTGGTGGTTGGCGATGGTTAGCGGTGGTTGTCGATGGTTAGCGGTGGTTAGCGGTGGTTGGCGATGGTTAGCGGTGGTTGGCGATGGTTGGCGATGGTTAGCGATGGCTGGCGATGGTTAGCGGTGGTTGGCGATAGTTAGCGGTGGTTGGCGATGGTGGGCGATGGTTAGCGGTGGTTGGCGATGGTTGGCGGTGGTTAGCGATGGTTAGCGATGGTTGGCGATGGTTAGCGGTGGTTGGCGATGGTTAGCGGTGGTTAGCGGTGGTTGGCGATGGTTAGCAGTGGTTAGCGTCGGTTGGCGATGGTTGGCGGTGGTTGGCAGTGGTTAGCGGTGGTTGGCGATAGTTAGCGGTGGTTGGCGATGGTGGGCGATGGTTAGCGGTGGTTCGCGATGGTTGGCGGTGGTTAGCGATGGTTAGCGATGGTTGGCGATGGTTAGCGGTGGTTGGCGATGGTTAGCGGTGGTTAGCGGTGGTTGGCGATGGTTAGCAGTGGTTAGCGGTGGTTGGCGATAGTTAGCGGTGGTTGGCGATGGTGGGCGATGGTTAGCGGTGGTTGGCGATGGTTGGCGGTGGTTAGCGATGGTTAGCGATGGTTGGCGATGGTTAGCGGTGGTTGGCGATGGTTAGCGGTGGTTAGCGGTGGTTGGCGATGGTTAGCAGTGGTTAGCGGTGGTTGGCGATGGTTGGCGGTGGTTAGGAATGGTTAGCAGAGGTTGGCGATGGTTAGCGGTGGTTAGCGATGGTTAGTGGTGGTTGGCGATGGTGAGCGGTGGTTGGTGATGGCTAGCGGTGGTTGGCGATGGTGAGCGGTGGTTGGCGATGGTTAGCGGTGGTTAGCGGTGGTTAGTGGTGGTTGGCGATGGTTAGCGGTGGTTGGCGATGGTTAGTGGTGGTTAGCGGTGGTTGGCGATGGTTAGCGGTGGTTAGCGGTGGTTGGCGGTGGATGGCGGTGGTTGGCGATGGTTAGTGGTGGTTGGCGATGGTTAGCGGTGGTTGGCGATGGTTAGCGGTGGTTAGCGATGGTTAGCAGTGGTTGGCGATGGTTAGCGGTGGTTGGCGATGGTTAGCGGTGGTTGGCGATGGTGAGCGGTGGTTGGCGATGGTTAGCGGTGGTTAAAGATGGTTAGCAGTGGTTGGCGATGGTTAGCGGTGGTTGGCAATGGTTAGCGGTGGTTGGCGATGGTGAGCGGTGGTTGGCGGTGATTAGCGGTGGTTAGCAGTGGTTAGCGGTGGTTGGCGATGGTTAGCGGTGGTTGGCGATGGTTTAACGGTGGTTAGCAGTGGTTGGCGATGGTTAGCGGTGGTTAGCGGTGGTTAGCGATGATTAGCGGTGGTTGGCGATGGTTAGCGGTGGTTAGCGGTGGTTGGCGATGGTTAGCAGTGGTTAGCGGTGGTTAGCGGTGGCTAGCAGTAGTTGGCGATGGTTAGCGGTGGTTGGCGATGCTTAGCAGTGGTTAGCGGTGGTTAGCGGTGGTTGTCGATGGTTAGCGGTGGTTAGCGGTAGTTGGCGATGGTTAGCGGTGGTTGTCGATGGTTAGCGGTGGTTGCCGGTGGTTGGCGGTAGTTGACGATGGTTGGCGATGGTTAGCGGTGGTTAGCGGTGGTTAGCGGTTGTTGGCGATGGTTAGCAATGGTTAGCGGTGGTTGGCGGTAGTTGGCGACGGTTGGCGATGGTTGGCGGTGGTTGGCGGTAGTTGACGATGGTTGGCGATGGTTAGCGGCAGTTAGCGGTGGTTAGCGGTTGTTGCCGATGGTTAGCGATGGTTAGCGGTGGTTGGCGATGGTTAGCGGTGGTTAGCGGTAGTTGGCGATGGTTAGCGGTGGTTGGCGATGGTTAGCGGTGGTTGGCGATGGTTGGCGGTGGTTGGCGGTGGTTAGCGGTGGTTAGTGGTGGTTGGCGATGGTTAGCGGTGGTTGGCGATGGTTAGCGGTGGTTAGCGGTGGTTGGCGATGGTTAGCGGTGGTTAGCGGTGGTTGGCGGTGGATGGCGGTGGTTGGCGATGGTTAGTGGTGGTTGGCGATGGTTAGCGGTGGTTAGCGATGGTTAGCGGTGGTTAGCGATGGTTAGCAGTGGTTGGCGATGGTTAGCGGTGGTTGGCGATGGTTAGCGGTGGTTGGCGATGGTGAGCGGTGGTTGGCGATGGTTACCGGTGGTTAGAGATGGTTAGCAGTGGTTGGCGATGGTTAGCGGTGGTTGGCAATGGTTAGCGGTGGTTGGCGATGGTGAGTGGTGGTTGGCGGTGATTAGCGGTGGTTAGCGGTGGTTATCGGTGGTTGGCGATGGTTAGCGGTGGTTGGCGATGGTTTAACGGTGGTTAGCAGTGGTTGGCGATGGTTAGCAGTGGTTAGCGGTGGTTAGCGATGGTTAGCGGTGGTTGGCGATGGTTAGCGGTGGTTACCGGTGGTTGGCGATGGTTAGCAGTGGTTAGCGGTGGTTAGCGGTGGCTAGCGGTAGTTGGCGATGGTTAGCGGTGGTTGGCGATGGTTAGTAGTGGTTAGCGGTGGTTAGCGGTGGTTGGCGGTGGTTAGCGGTAGTTGGCGATGGTTAGCGGTGGTTGTCGATGGTTAGCGGTGGTTGCCGGTGGTTGGCGGTAGTTGACGATGGTTGGCGATGGTTAGCGGTGGTTAGCGGTGGTTAGCGGTGGTTAGCGGTTGTTGGCGATGGTTAGCAATGGTTAGCGGTGGTTGGCGGTAGTTGGCGACGGTTGGCGATGGTTGGCGATGGTTGGCGGTGGTTGGCGGTAGTTGACGATGGTTGGCGATGGTTAGCGGTAGTTAGCGGTGGTTAGCGGTTGTTGGCGATGGTTAGCGATGGTTAGCGGTGGTTGGCGATGGTTAGCGGTGGTTAGCGGTAGTTGGCGATGGTTAGCGGTGGTTGGCGATGGTTAGCGGTGGTTGGCGATGGTTGGCGGTGGTTGGCGGTGGTTGGTGATGGTTGGCGATGGTTAGTGCCGGTTAGCCACGGTTGTCAGCAGTTAGCGGCGGTTAGCCACGGTTAACAGCAGTTATCGAGGGGATGACCAAATCGCCAATAAAACTGGGACTTTCCGTCCTGCAAAGGTGGCCGAGTGGCTCGGAGGTCAGAGTGCAGTGCCACTTGGCCGTCTCGAGCGCACGTTCAGATGCGCTTCTGTGGCCGTCTGGAACGTTCTTATTTCCGATGTTAGGAAACCACCGGAGCTATGCACTCTTTTTAAATCTAAATTGAAAACTCATTTCTTGAACACTGCTTTTTGTGTTTAGTTTGTTGTCCTTCCCGCACGCCGCTGATTAGCACGGTTTGCTATGTACGGTGCGAAAGAAGTTCAACATACGTACAATTATAAGGGGATTGAATGTCTCATATGATGCAAAAAAAACCGGCACATTTGGAATACAACTAGGGTGGGAAAAGGTAAACACCCACGGTGCTCTTTTGCTCACTGTGGTGACCTTGCGTTTCACACTCTCTCTGTCTAAATTTGTTAATCCCTGTTGTGAATGGAACGAGTGAGTGAAGATCATTCACGCTCGACATTAAAATAGATTAAGTGCATCACCGAGTGTCCTACTTCAGCAGCTGAGACACAGTTTGTTCTTTTCTGCAACAGACACTTGACTATGCTTTGTTACGTGAAGTAAATTTTCCGTCCGTTTAATTTTCACCATTCTATGTTTGCGGGGCAGGTAAAGTGAGTGACACCACCGCGTGCGATGTCACCAGGGGTCGCCCCTGAGGACAAAAGGCGCCTGCTAGAGGGATGGGAAATTGACACCACGGGCTCACGTGACCCACTGGCGATCGAACCGGGTGTTGCTTTGATAAAGCCGAGAGATGCCACGCGATTTGGTTGAAACAACCCAATTAAAACATACAAATGATGGACAATGTGCTCATAGTTGTGTATGGCTTGGGCCACGGTGGTAGTTTTTACGCCACAATTATTTTCATCAGCCTTCTCTACATGGATGATGCAATGACAATATTAGGAAGCCATTGGAGCTATCCACTTTAAAATCATCTAGATTCAAAACTAAATTCTTTAGAAATGCTTTTCGTGTTTAGTTTGTTGTCCTTTCCCGGCACCTCCCATGATCATGGTTGGCTACATACGGTGCGAAAGAAGTTCAACATACACGCACGTACACACGTTCAAAAACACCGCCACCGCTGCCACCAATCAGAATCGAAGATTGCCGTTTCGTTGCGGTGGTTGATGAGAGCGGTGCGAGCACCGGCGAGATGAAGTAAGGGACAGTGATGGTTAGACGTAAGGGACAGTGAGAGTTAGACGTAAGGGACAGTGATGGTTAGACGCAAGGGACAGTGATGGTTAGACGTAAGGGACAGTGAGAGTTAGACGTAAGGGACAGTGATGGTTAGACGCAAGGGACAGTGATGGTTAGACGTAAGGGACAGTGAGAGTTAGACGTAAGGGACAGTGATGGTTAGACGCAAGGGACAGTGATGGTTAGACGTAAGAGACAGTGAGAGTTAGACGTAAGGGACAGTGATGGTTAGACGTAAGGGACAGTGATGGTTAGACGTAAGGGACAGTGAGAGTTAGACGTAAGGGACAGTGATGGTTAGACGTAAGGGACAGTGATGGTTAGATGTAAGGGACAGTGAGAGTTAGACGTAAGGGACAGTGATGGTTAGACGTAAGGGACAGTGAGAGTTAGACGTAAGGGACAGTGATGGTTAGACGCAAGGGACAGTGATGGTTAGACGTAAGAGACAGTGAGAGTTAGACGTAAGGGACAGTGATGGTTAGACGTAAGGGACAGTGATGGTTAGACGTAAGGGACAGTGAGAGTTAGACGTAAGGGACAGTGATGGTTAGACGTAAGGGACAGTGATGGTTAGATGTAAGGGACAGTGAGAGTTAGACGTAAGGGACAGTGATGGTTAGACGCAAGGGACAGTGAGGGTTAGACGTAAGGTACAGTGAGAGTTAGACGTAAGGGACAGTGATGGTTAGACGTAAGGGACAGTGAGAGTTAGACGTAAGGGACAGTGATGGTTAGACGTAAGGGACAGTGATGGTTAGACGTAAGAGACAGTGAGAGTTAGACGTAAGAGACAGTGAGAGTTAGACGTAAGGGACAGTGATGGTTAGACGTAAGAGACAGTGATGGTTAGACGTAAGAGACAGTGAGAGTTAGACGTAAGAGACAGTGAGAGTTAGACGTAAGGGACAGTGATGGTTAGACGTAAGGGACAGTGATGGTTAGACGTAAGAGACAGTGAGAGTTAGACGTAAGGGACAGTGATGGTTAGACGTAAGGGACAGTGATGGTTAGACGTAAGAGACAGTGATGGTTAGACGTAAGGGACAGTGAGAGTTAGACGTAAGGTACAGTGAGGGTTAGACATAAGGGACAGTGATGGTTAGACGTAAGGGACAGTGATGGTTAGACGTAAGAGACAGTGATGGTTAGACGTAAGAGACAGTGATGGTTAGACGTAAGGGACAGTGATGGTTAGACGTAAGGGACAGTGAGAGTTAGACGTAAGGGACAGTGATGGTTAGACGTAAGGGACAGTGATGGTTAGACGTAAGGGACAGTGATGGTTAGACGTAAGAGACAGTGAGAGTTAGACGTAAGGGACAGTGATGGTTAGACGTAAGAGACAGTGAGAGTTAGACGTAAGGGACAGTGATGGTTAGACGTAAGGGACTGTGAGAGTTAGACATAAGGTACAGTGAGAGTTAGACGTAAGGGACAGTGAGAGTTAGACGTAAGGGACAGTGAGAGTTAGACGTAAGGGACAGTGAGAGTTAGACGTAAGGGACAGTGAGAGTTAGACGTAAGGGACAGTGATGGTTAGACGTAAGGGACAGTGAGAGTTAGACGTAAGGTACAGTGAGAGTTAGATGTAAGGTACAGTGATGGTTAGACGTAAGGGACAGTGATGGTTAGATGTAAGGGACAGTGATGGTTAGACGTAAGGGACAGTGGGAGTTAGACGTAAGGGACAGTGATGGTTAGACGTAAGGGACAGTGAGAGTTAGATGTAAGGGACAGTGATGGTTAGACGTAAGGGACAGTGAGAGTTAGACGTAAGGGACAGTGAGAGTTAGATGTAAGGGACAGTGATGGTTAGACGTAAGGGACAGTGAGAGTTAGACGTAAGGGACAGTGAGAGTTAGATGTAAGGGACAGTGATGGTTAGACGTAAGGGACAGTGATGGTTAGACGTAAGGGACAGTGATGGTTAGACGTAAGGGACAGTGATGGTTAGACGTAAGGGACAGTGAGAGTTAGACGTAAGGTACAGTGAGGGTTAGACATAAGGGACAGTGATGGTTAGATGTAAGGGACAGTGATGGTTAGACGTAAGGGACAGTGAGAGTTAGACGTAAGGGACAGTGATGGTTAGACGTAAGGGACAGTGATGGTTAGACGTAAGAGACAGTGATGGTTAGACGTAAGGGACAGTGAGAGTTAGACGTAAGGGACAGTGAGAGTTAGACATAAGGGACAGTGATGGTTAGACGTAAGAGACAGTGATGGTTAGACGTAAGAGACAGTGAGAGTTAGACGTAAGGGACAGTGATGGTTAGACGTAAGAGACAGTGAGAGTTAGACGTAAGGGACAGTGATGGTTAGACGTAAGAGACAGTGATGGTTAGACGTAAGAGACAGTGAGAGTTAGACGTAAGGGACAGTGATGGTTAGACGTAAGGGACAGTGATGGTTAGACGTAAGGGACAGTGAGAGTTAGACGTAAGGGACAGTGATGGTTAGACGTAAGGGACAGTGAGAGTTAGACGTAAGGGACAGTGAGAGTTAGACGTAAGGGACAGTGATGGTTAGACGTAAGGGACAGTAATGGTTAGACGTAAGGGACAGTGATGGTTAGACGTAAGGGACAGTGAGAGTTAGACGTAAGGGACAGTGATGGTTAGACGTAAGGGACAGTGAGAGTTAGATGTAAGGGACAGTGAGGGTTAGATGTAAGGGACAGTGAGAGTTAGACGTAAGGGACAGTGATGGTTAGACGTAAGGGACAGTGATGGTTAGACGTAAGGGACAGTGAGAGTTAGACATAAGGGACAGTGAGAGTTAGATGTAAGGGACAGTGAGAGTTAGACGTAAGGGACAGTAATGGTTAGACGTAAGGGACAGTGAGAGTTAGATGTAAGGGACAGTGATGGTTAGACGTAACGGACAGTGAGAGTTAGACGTAAGGGACAGTGATGGTTAGACGTAAGGGACAGTGATGGTTAGACGTAATGGACAGTGATGGTTAGACGCAAGGGACAGTGAGAGTTAGACGTAAGGGACAGTGATGGTTAGACGTAAGGGACAGTGAGAGTTAGACGTAAGGGACAGTGAGAGTTAGACGTAAGGGACAGTGATGGTTAGATGTAAGGTACAGAGAGAGTTAGACGTAAGGGACAGTGATGGTTAGACGTAAGGGACAGTGAGAGTTAGACGTAAGAGACAGTGAGAGTTAGACGTAAGGGACAGTGATGGTTAGACGTAAGAGACAGTGATGGTTAGACGTAAGGGACAGTGAGAGTTAGACGTAAGAGACAGTAATGGTTAGACGTAAAGGACAGTGATGGTTAGACGTAAGGGACAGTGAGAGTTAGACGTAAGGGACAGTGAGAGTTAGACATAAGGGACAGTGAGAGTTAGATGAAAGGGACAGTGAGAGTTAGACGTAAGGGACAGTGAGAGTTAGACATAAGGGACAGTGATGGTTAGACGTAAGGGACAGTGAGAGTTAGATGTAAGGGACAGTGATGGTTAGACGTAAGGGACAGTGAGAGTTAGACGTAAGGGACAGTGATGGTTAGATGTAAGGGACAGTGAGAGTTAGACGTAAGGGACAGTGAGAGTTAGACATAAGGTACAGTGAGAGTTAGATGTAAGGGACAGTGAGAGTTAGACGTAAGGGACAGTGATGGTTAGACATAAGGGACAGTGATGGTTAGACGTAAGGGACAGTGATGGTTAGACGTAAGGGACAGTGATGGTTAGACGTAAGGGACAGTGAGAGTTAGACGTAAGGGACAGTGAGAGTTAGACGTAAGGGACAGTGATGGTTAGATGTAAGAGACAGTGAGGGTTAGACGTAAGGGACAGTGAGAGTTAGACGTAAGGGACAGTAAGAGTTAGACGTAACGGACAGTGATGGTTAAATGTAAGGGACAGTGATGGTTAGACGTAAGGGACAGTGATGGTTAGACATAAGGGACAGTGAGAGTTAGATGTAAGGGACAGTGAGAGTTAGATGTAAGGGACAGTGATGGTTAGATGTAAGAGACAGTGAGGGTTAGATGTAAGGGACAGTGAGAGTTAGACGTAAGGGACAGTGATGGTTAGACGTAAGGGACAGTGATGGTTAGACGTAAGGGACAGTGATGGTTAGACGTAAGGGACAGTGAGAGTTAGACGTAAGGGACAGTGATGGTTAGACGTAAGGGACAGTGAGAGTTAGACGTAAGGTACAGTGAGAGTTAGATGTAAGGGACAGTGAGAGTTAGACGTAAGGGACAGTGATGGTTAGACGTAAGGGACAGTGAAAGTTGGATGTAACGGACAGTGATGGTTAGACGTAAGGGACAGTGAGAGTTAGATGTAAGGGACAGTGATGGTTAGACGTAAGGGACAGTGAGCGTTAGACGTAAGGGACAGTGATGGTTAGACGTAAGGGACAGTGAGAGTTAGACGTAAGGGACAGTGATGGTTAGACGCAAGGGACAGTGAGGGTTAGACGTAAGGTACAGTGAGAGTTAGACGTAAGGGACAGTGATGGTTAGACGTAAGGGACAGTGAGAGTTAGACGTAAGGGACAGTGAGAGTTAGACGTAAGGGACAGTGATGGTTAGACGTAAGGGACAGTGATGGTTAGATGTAAGGGACAGTGAGAGTTAGACGTAAGGGACAGTGATGGTTAGACGCAAGGGACAGTGAGGGTTAGACGTAAGGTACAGTGAGAGTTAGACGTAAGGGACAGTGATGGTTAGACGTAAGGGACAGTGAGAGTTAGACGTAAGGGACAGTGAGAGTTAGACGTAAGGGACAGTGATGGTTAGACGTAAGGGACAGTGATGGTTAGATGTAAGGGACAGTGAGAGTTAGACGTAAGGGACAGTGAGAGTTAGATGTAAGGGACAGTGATGGTTAGACGTAAGGGACAGTGAGAGTTAGACGTAAGGGACAGTGATGGTTAGATGTAAGGGACAGTGAGAGTTAGACGTAAGGGACAGTGAGAGTTAGACATAAGGTACAGTGAGAGTTAGATGTAAGGGACAGTGAGAGTTAGACGTAAGGGACAGTGATGGTTAGACATAAGGGACAGTGATGGTTAGACGTAAGGGACAGTGATGGTTAGACGTAAGGGACAGTGATGGTTAGACGTAAGGGACAGTGAGAGTTAGACGTAAGGGACAGTGAGGGTTAGAGGTAAGGGACAGTGATGGTTAGATGTAAGAGACAGTGAGGGTTAGACGTAAGGGACAGTGAGAGTTAGACGTAAGGGACAGTAAGAGTTAGACGTAACGGACAGTGATGGTTAAATGTAAGGGACAGTGATGGTTAGACGTAAGGGACAGTGATGGTTAGACATAAGGGACAGTGAGAGTTAGATGTAAGGGACAGTGAGAGTTAGATGTAAGGGACAGTGATGGTTAGATGTAAGAGACAGTGAGGGTTAGATGTAAGGGACAGTGAGAGTTAGACGTAAGGGACAGTGATGGTTAGACGTAAGGGACAGTGATGGTTAGACGTAAGGGACAGTGATGGTTAGACGTAAGGGACAGTGAGAGTTAGACGTAAGGGACAGTGATGGTTAGACGTAAGGGACAGTGAGAGTTAGACGTAAGGTACAGTGAGAGTTAGATGTAAGGGACAGTGAGAGTTAGACGTAAGGGACAGTGATGGTTAGACGTAAGGGACAGTGAAAGTTGGATGTAACGGACAGTGATGGTTAGACGTAAGGGACAGTGAGAGTTAGATGTAAGGGACAGTGATGGTTAGACGTAAGGGACAGTGAGCGTTAGACGTAAGGGACAGTGAGAGTTAGACGTAAGGGACAGTGAGAGTTAGACGTAAGGGACAGTGAGAGTTAGACACAAGGGACAGTGATGGTTAGACGTAAGGGACAGTGATGGTTAGACGTAAGGGACAGTGAGAGTTAGACGTAAGGGACAGTGAGAGTTAGACGTAAGGGACAGTGATGGTTAGACGTAAGGTACAGTGAGAGTTAGACGTAAGGGACAGCGATGGTTAGACGTAAGGGACAGTGAGAGTTAGACGTAAGGGACAGTGAGGGTTAGACATAAGGGACAGTGAGAGTTAGACGTAAGGGACAGTGAGAGTTAGACGTAAGGTACAGTGAGGGTTAGACGTAAGGGACAGTGATGGTTAGACGTAAGGGACAGTGATGGTTAGACGTAAGGGACAGTGAAAGTTAGATGTAAGGGACAGTGAGGGTTAGACGTAAGGGACAGTGATGGTTAGATGTAAGAGACAGTGAGGGTTAGACGTAAGGGACAGTGAGAGTTAGACGTAAGGGACAGTGAGAGTTAGACGTAAGGGACAGTGATGGTTAGACATAAGGGACAGTGAGAGTTAGACGTAAGGGACAGTAAGAGTTAGACGTAAGGGACAGTGATGGTTAAATGTAAGGGACAGTGATGGTTAGACGTAAGGGACAGTGATGGTTAGACATAAGGGACAGTGAGAGTTAGATGTAAGGGACAGTGAGAGTTAGATGTAAGGGACAGTGATGGTTAGATGTAAGAGACAGTGAGGGTTAGATGTAAGGGACAGTGAGAGTTAGACGTAAGGGACAGTGAGAGTTAGATGTAAGGGACAGTGAGAGTTAGACGTAAGGGACAGTGATGGTTAGACGTAAGGGACAGTGATGGTTAGACGTAAGGGACAGTGAGAGTTAGACGTAAGGGACAGTGAGAGTTAGACGTAAGGGACAGTGAGGGTTAGACGTAAGGGACAGTGAGAGTTAGACGTAAGGTACAGTGAGAGTTAGACGTAAGGGACAGTGAGAGTTAGACGTAAGGGACAGTGATGGTTAGACGTAAGGGACAGTGACAGTTAGACGTAAGGGACAGTGAGAGTTAGACGTAAGGGACAGTGATGGTTAGACGTAAGGGACAGTGAGAGTTAGACTTAAGGGACAGTGAGAGTTAGACGTAAGGTACAGTGATGGTTAGACGTAAGGGACAGTGATGGTTAGACGTAAGGGACAGTGATGGTTAGACGTAAGGTACAGTGAGAGTTAGACGTAAGGGACAGTGAGAGTTAGACGTAAGGGACAGTGATGGTTAGACGTAAGGGACAGTGAGAGTTAGACGTAAGGTACAGTGAGAGTTAGACGTAAGGGACAGTGACAGTTAGACGTAAGGGACAGTGAGAGTTAGACGTAAGGGACAGTGAGGGTTAAATGTAAGGGACAGTGATGGTTAGACGTAAGGGACAGTGATGGTTAGACGTAAGGGACAGTGATGGTTAGACGTAAGGGACAGTGATGGTTAGATGTAAGGGACAGTGAGAGTTAGACGTAAGGGACAGTGAGAGTTAGACGTAAGGGACAGTGAGAGTTAGACATAAGGGACAGTGATGGTTAGACGTAAGGGACAGTGAGAGTTAGACTTAAGGGACAGTGAGAGTTAGACGTAAGGTACAGTGATGGTTAGACGTAAGGGACACGAGTGCGGGAGCTGCCGCTGGCGAGCGATGAATCAAAATCAACGAGCGGTAGGTGGAGAGGTGGTTGGGGGGGGAGGTGGGCGACTGACATCCGATGAGCATGACGCAGATGGAGAAGATCTTCTCCGAGTTGGTGTTGGGTGACACGTTCCCGAAGCCGACGCTCGTGAGGCTGCTGAAGGTGAAGTAGAGGGCCGTCACGTAGCGGTCCTTTACCGACGGGCCGGCCGCCGGGTCCGTAGCGTTGTACGGCCTGCGGGCGGCATCACGCTCACTCGCTCACTCACTCCGCCGTTCGCTCACCCGTTCGTCTGCTGCTCATTTGCTTGGTAATTCAGTCGCTCCATTACATCCTTTATTCATTCATTCACTCACGTATTCATTCAATTGCTTTTATTCACTGAACCGATTTTTTAATTCAATCGTTTGTTCATTCGTTCACTCATTGAATCGGTAATTAATTAACCCATTAGTTCTCGTGAATACATTCAATTGGTTTAATTCACTCTGATTCATTCATTCAATTGCTCATTTATACGTTCACTTATTCTCTTGCTCATTCACTTGTGCTAATGTACCTACCCATTGAGTAATCATTAACACATTCAATCTCTCAAGCATATTTCTGCTGATAATTAATTAATTCACTCTCACTCATTCATCAATACGATTTGTTCACTCGCCAATTCAAATGCGTATTCCCTCACTCGCTCGCTCGCTCATTAACTCAACCGCTCGTTCATTCGTCAATGAATTCCTCAAATCTCGGCGCTCGTGACGAGCGCCGAGAAACACACACGGTGCACTCGAAGGCGAGTGACCCCCCCCCTTTCACTCGCCTGTTGATCTGCTTGCCCAGCGCGTAGAGCCATCCGATCTGCTCCATGGTGTAGGTGCGCTCCACGTTGCCGATGGCGTACCAGATGCACGCGAGCCAGTGAGCGATGAGCGCGAACGTGCACATGAGCAGGATGAGTACGGCGGCGCCGTACTCCGAGTAGCGGTCCAGCTTGCGCGCGACGCGCACCAGCCGCAGCAGTCGCGCCGTCTTCAGCAGCCCGATGAGGATCGTCGTCTGTGGGCGGGGCCAAGGGGTCGCGGGGGTCGAGTGTCAAAGGGCAGAGATGGGCGGTGGCGGCAGTGACCGTTTTACAAAATTACTTTTTTTTTCTGCTTCCCAATTTACAATGCCAATCACGGTAATACCCCGGTTTGCATGTGTGCATGTTGAAATTAGCTTGCATTGTATGTAGCCAACCGTGCTAATCGCAGGTGCGGGGAAAAGGACAACAAACGAAACACAAACAGCATGTCTAAACAAATGGGTTGTCAATATAGATGATTTAAAAGTGCATAGCTCCAGTGGCTTCCTAATATTGGAAGGAAGAGCGTTCCAGACGGCCACAGAGCGTTCCAGACGGCCACAGGTCCAATGGGCTAATTCTACGGTCACGGGAGCATCCAATTATTTTTAAGGAAAAAAGCTAAGTATCTACAATGGAAAGGCTCACCCCGAGTCCCGAGGTTCTCATGAGGAGGATCACGCTCGCTCGGGATGTTTGGTCAATCCCACTCCTGGGAGTTTGGCTTCTCGTGTAAATAAAGCGGGGAAACCCTGAGAAACCCCACGGTGCACACCGCCAACCAAAGCCACGGTGCACACGGGGAAACATCTCAGCACTGCGACATCCTGGCCACATCTCTCAGTCCCACACCAACAGCACTTGGCAAGCCCTGGGGTGGTCACCCATCCAAGTTACTAAGCAGGCTACGGCCTGCTGAGCTCCCGGGGTCTGACGAGACGGTGGCGCATGCCCGGTAGCCTGGAAAGGTCATCAGTATGTATGTATTATGTTGAACTTCTTTCCCACCGTACGAAGCCAACCGTGATAATCGTAGGTGCGGATTGCTGGGGCTCGCTGAGAGGGGGATATCGGCTTTTGATTATTTCAATGAGAACACATTTTGATCTCATTATATAACGTTTTTGATCAAATAAATACGTTACGTGGGTTGAATTGAGAATGTATTCAGCTAAACGATACATTCCGAATGTTCACATACATTGCACACACATGCAATGTCATGTACAGCACGAAATTCAATTCGACGGCGTCAATAAGTGGGATTTGTTTGCGCGTGCGTGTATACATTTAAATACACACTCCCTTCCTCAGTGTTTGCCGACGATAATTTGGCCGGTTGATTAAAAGACTAAAGCTCGATGTCCTCTTTGCGGATGTGCCGCTTCTGTTTCAAAAGAAGCTTTAAATTACGGCGGAAGGCGGCGTCCCGACAGGCCGAATCGATGGACATCGACGAGGCGAGGATGGGAAGGAAGGTGAGGGCACCTCGGAATCAGAACCTTTATTCACCCTGGAGGAATCCGATTAGCTACGAAGCTCTTTGTCACAGATGTCGAGTGTGGGCGCCAAACTTATCGCAATTCGATGCTGTCCGGCCGTGCGAACGCCCTCGATGGGAACCGACCGCTAATCCAATCGCGTTGCCATCACTTCGGCGTAATCTCTCTGGCGACGCGTGCGCTTCTCCCCCAATTGCTCGGCCAGCAGAGGGCGGGGGGTGGGGCAAGGTTGAGCGCCTGAGCCGAGCGCGGGCCACGCGGGCAGTGGCGCCCTTGTTCTACGAGGCCAGCGAAACGCGCAACGGAATACAAACGGAATACAAATGAAGGCGATGAAAGTTAATCGGCGGCGTCAAAACGGCGATGGCCGAGGGGGCGGGCGGCTTCGGGGGGCGCGACGCGGGGGGACTCGCGCACGAGGGGGGGGGGGGCGGCCAGCACCACGGCCGGCCACTTTTGTCTCCCCGGTGGCGAGGTTTACACCAGGTAATCATTTGAGGCTGAGTCGACCGAGGGGAGGCCCAGGACCGGTTCAGATAATCGTCACCGGTGTTGGCCATGAGCGGGAATCGAATTTGAGTCGCCGGGTTCGTGGCGCGGCACGCTTACCGCTACACCACCGCTCTCCACACACGCACAGACGCACGCGCACACGAGGACAAACCTCATTGGAGCCTGAGCCAAAGATGAGCAGGTCGAAGGGGATGGCCGCCACCATGTCGATGAGGAACCAGCCCTTGAAGTAGTGGATGGCGATTTTGCCCGGATGGCTCACCACCTCGTCGTTGTCGTCGACGTACGTCGTCCGGAAGTTGATGAGGATGTCCACGATGAACATGATGTCCACGAGCAGGTCCACGATGCTCAGGGGGTCGCAGGCGTAGGCGCAGCCCTGCCGCTGCCGGTCGACCTGCAGTGGCAGACGTCTCATTCGCTTACTACACGGAGAGAGAGCGAGAGAGAGAGAGAGAGGAGTAGACAAGCGGTCTTCATTGATCACCACGCAAGAGCCACCAGGAGCCCGGCAATCGCTTTGCTCACTCCACTGCTGGCCGAAGGCTCTCCACTGTATTTATTTATTTACTGCCTTCTTGCCCGCAATTCTCCACGATGGCACACCACAAGATTTGTACAACCTGGCGGGTCCACTGAGTGGGCCCCACGGTATAAGTGCGCAGCTCTCACCAGCAACACAAGGCAGCCCAGCAGCCTTTGTTGCATGTGTCTGATTCTGCCGATGAGACTCGTCGTTGAGAAGACGTGTTCATGAGCACACCGGTCCGGAGAACCCACGGCCTGACTGACGAGGGAGTGATTGCGTGGGTGTTTGCGGTTGTGCTGCTGTCGTTCGGCACGAGGTCTGCAACTGAAGTCAATTCCTGAAGAAACCGGCAGTACGTGGAGCGATACGTCGGACGTCATGCCAGACGACACGCAGTGCGACCAACACACACGTGGGAGAGTGGTGTATCTTTCCTTGACTACGCTAATACCCACAACCCACAACAACGAAGCAAAATACATTCGTAAAAAAAAAATCTGCTGCCAATTTAGAATCACAGCTGTGGCTCCGCCGTGCCCATCATCGCTCTGGGGTCAATAAAATAAAAATGACCACTTTGTGAGATGTCACCAGCGGTTGTTTCGTGAAGGGCTCTGGCTCCCATGAGAGGAATGTGGAATTTCCGCCACTGCCCACAAGAGGAGGCGAGCACAGCTCCATCACTCGTTCGAGCAGCAGGGTGCCCTTATCCAATTCCACTGGCACATCTCAGCCGAGGCCAGCGCAGGGCCCTCATGGCACAGGTAATTTGCCACTCAGAGTCCGAACTGAACCTTGATGCACCGGTCTTACAAGACAAATTAAAACCGGCTCGAGTCCAAGCAGGGCCAGAGGCGGGGCTAGGGACACGTCCATTACTCGTGACATCAGTCGGTACAACGCGAACATCACGGCAACGCGCAGTCGACACGCGCCTTGAACCGTTCGTTGCGTTCGATGTCAGCAGCAGGGCTCGGTTCGGCTTCTGCAGTGGAAAAACAAGCTGGCGCCTCGCGACCCGCGCAGGGATGGCCCGGCACTTGCCCAGCACGGGATGGCGCCAACGGAAACTGGGCACCTGACTCTGACGCAACTGAACTCTGAGGCGCATCCCGACTCAACCCCCGAGCGGGCGCGGATGGATGCCACGCTCCCAGCGCACCTGCGGGTCGTTGAGCAGGAAGGCGGCAGAGAAAGGCGTGAAGACGGCGGTGTAGATGACGAGCAGCAGGATGAGCCAGTCCCACATGGCCTTGAAGGGGCTGTAGTGGAGGATGGTCCATTTCTGGATGCGTGGGGCTTGAAGTTTGTACTCGGGAAGGACATCAGCTCCCAGAGAGAGGACCTGCACGAGGCACGAGGCACGCGGGACGTCACGCTCCTGCTCTCTCTCTCTCTCGTCGTCACCCACAGGTCAGAGAATTCCCAGACGTGTGGCTTTGAAGTGATCAAAAAGGGTTAAGAATGGGATGATTGCGTGACTGAGGTGTGAAATACAGAGCGCAGAAATGTAAAAACAGATTAAGTGAACGTTAAACCGAAAAGTACACAAACTCAGAAGAAAAATAAAATGAAGATAAATTGTTGATACATTTTTTTGTGTGGGAAAGTGTGGCGTGTTTGGTGTCATTACTTCTGTGCCACGATGGCACAGAATGTTCCCCCGTAATCCCCATCCGTGATGGAATTTAATTACGAGAAGATGTCTGTTCGCCTGCCCCTGTCCTCACCATAGCAATCTGCTGAAAGTTTGTCTTAATATAATGCATTAATTCAGGCTATGTACAATGTGGCCTAAATACACAAACGGCTCCTGTGTTGTGCTCGGACGAACTGAGGCTGTGCGTCCCCGACTCTTCTCAACAGGAGCTCCAAGCTTCGTGAATGATCAATAAAGCGGTTGAAATAACAAAGCGCAGGAAGGGCCATCGCAGAGATGAGTGCTTGACAGTGATTTTCAACCGTTTTTACGTCTAACTGCGAATCTCCAAACCTCAAGTGGGACATCCGGGGACACACCGCACAGGCGTGCGTGCGAGCGTGTATGCACAAGAGCCGTGCGTGTCTTTTCTGAGATTTGTCTCCAATCGGTGAGCACACGCCGAGCGCCCGATCCACGTCCCGCGCCCGCTGCCATCCCTTCTGCGGCCGATGGCAGCGGCCGCTCAAACAGAATGATGGGCGACAGCCGGCACCGCTCCGGGAAGGCACTCCCCGCTGAAACAACCAAAACAGAATGGAACGACGCCGGTGAAGCGGTCGCCGTGACGACCGCGCCCCCTCGACCCCCCCACAGCTCTCAGAAGCGGCGATCGCGCGCCCCCAGGCCGCCCCTCGCGAGCGTGGCCACGGCGGCCACGGCGGCCACGGCGGCCACGGCGGCGCTCGCGACGTTCGCAGCTGCGGTGGCGGCCCCGGAACGTGCCTGGGCTTAACGACCGCAACAGAGCATGGCGGGCGACATCGATTTCCTCCGACAGTCGCCCCCCGTGCCTCGGAGACGCGCAGCGGGCGCCGCAGAGACACGAAATCGATGGGCACCGACGGCGAGAGACGCCGCATTGATTCGATTCACGCCAAGCGCTGCGCGGGACCCCCCGGGAGAATCGTGTCCATCGCGTTAATGCGTTTGCAGCGACCTTCAGGGTCGCGAGCTTAATTCTGGCCCTGAGATATCTCAATCTCTGCCGGCATTCAAAGCACCTCGTGCCGTGTTGCCTGTGCGTGTGTATCTACAGGTACACTACAGTAGAGACTGTGCTGTTTTTATACAAAATGAAAAAGCTTTGAGCTTTGTTTGATTAATTTAACAGAGCATCTATCGTAAGGAAAGTCATTGCCAGTCTTATTTATCCAGGGTCGATTTTATGAGTCTCAAGACTCTTGAGGAGAGTCCTGTCCTGCTTTTGGATGTTTGATCCTCTTATTATATTTTCGATGTACAATTAATCTCGTCTCCGAGGTGCTGTACATCGTCAAGGGGAGCGCTTTTTAACGCTCGTTCGCACGACGGAGAAATGCCTGTGGGCAGCCTGTTGCGACAAGCGCAGGTGCGTGGGATGCATGAGGCCCACTCACGACCAAAGGAACGTGGAGTAGCGAGGCGGGCCGGGCTGACCGCCCCGGCCGACGTGACCGACGCTCGCCCCAAGAGCGACTTACGGCGCTTCGTCTGCCCGCGTGACGCTTCGCTTAGCGGGGGCTGGAGGAGGGCAAAGAGGGCCCTGTGGGGGGGAGGTGGAGGGGGGGGAGCAGGCGGTGGGGGGGCGGGGGTGCTCCCTGGTGGGGGAGGGGGGGTGTGCACTGACCAAGATGTGCGCCCCAGCCTCCCGCTTCACCAGGTGCCGAGTTATACCTGCTGCAGGGTCGAGTCTAGGGCTGTGACTGGAAGCTCCACAATGGGAAAGGCGGTTTCGCTCTTCGCATGTCGCTGGATGATTGCACCAAAAGAAAAGGACAATAGACAAATGTTTTAAAAATAAATAAGCAAACGTATGAATCACAAGCACGCGATGCCAACACAGTGACCACCATCAGCACACCGCATGCCGTCACGCTGCACATCACAAACACGCGCTCAGCGCCCGCTCGGCAGGAGTTGGCTGCGGGAAAACGTCGCACCCGCAATTTGTACCGCTGTAATGTGCTGTGCAGAAACATGCAGAGTATGTGTGTGTGTGTATACGTATAGCTACACGCAGTGCACGAGTGACTGGCGCCACCAGGACAATGCTGCGCATTCTTTGCGCGTAAAAAAGAAAACTGGAGATGCATCGAGCAGCGATTGGCGACGATCCGATTCGAGTTTCAAGTTGACCAGGGCAAAAACTGTGAGAGACCAGGGGACAGGGGTCTCACTTGCGAGCGTGACCTGGGGCATGGGTCTCCTGCCAGTAGGTAGTAGTGGTTGCAATGCACGGTCGCAATTGTGTAAATTTATAGTCCCAATCGAGAGTGATCGTGCGGCGTCTGTGAATGACGACACGAAAGGACCCCCATCGGTTGTGAAGAGCCACTTGAACGCGCGTGTTTAGACATCGAAAATCACTCGAGCGGTGGCAGTAACGCGACAATTCGGCCGTTAATCATGGGGTGCAGCTTGTCTTCAGCTGCAGGCATCCTGGACAAAATAATCTCCCTTGAGAGTGAAACTATTTACCTATTTATTTTATTATTTTGCCAAGAGCTGGCAGCGTGCTTTCTACACTGGGCAGTAACACCAGTGCTGCACACACACACACTTGATCAGTCTTTAAAAGCAGATGCACCACCTGTGTTTTAGCCACCCGACACTCCGCTCGTTGTTGTGAGCGTCGGCTCTCTGCCCTCCGCTGTTGCTGGAGGGCGGCTGGCTCTAACTTCCCAGAAAGCGTCCTTCATGAGCCTCCTCCACAGAGGCCGAACGTGAAAAGCCTGGGACCAGTCGTCCGCAAGTCGACTCAGCTCCATATCCTCCTGTATCACATTAGTCCATCTATTCTCGAGCTAGTACCGTGGCCATTTAACCCCCTCTATCCGGCCAAACAAAATCTGTTTGGGGATGCGGAGGCTGGGTATGTGGTCTAAATGACCGAGCCGACGTAGCCTTGCCTGCCGGAGCTCACGAATACAACTGGTTAAACCCGGGATAGATCGTAGGCGAGTCAGACTTAATATTTGTAACCGGCGCAGATGTTCCATTTGGACGGTCCAGGTTTTGCAAGCATAGAGAAAGAAGGGCATGACTGTGGCTGAGAAGACCTGAAGCTTTGTATGGAATGACAGACAAGTTCGCTTCCACACAGCATTACGCAGCCCATGAAAATATGCCGCCTGACTGAGTCGGAGTGAAACCTCTGCTGTCAAAGCAGAGTTCATTATAGCACACTGCCAAGGTATGGAAACATCTCCACTCTCTCCACAACTGCCCCATAAACCTCCCCACAAATACACTGCCCTCAAGCGCACACATAGACAAAGATCCCCGGTATATCCTGAACCGAATGTAGGTGCAAGTGCTGTTAGCGAGCACCTATGAAGACGGGCGCAGCACACGAGGGAATGGGTGGCCAGCAACACAAAGACAAAGATCGCCATGTAGCCTTCAATAGACTGTTTGGGCAAGCACTGTTAGCGAGCAGCTATGAAGGCCGGAACACGCACACGCACGCTACTCGTGGGAAGGTCTCTCCAAAAGGCCTCATACCTCCCCCCCCCATCTTCCCTCACTGCTCATTCTCGACCCTCTTGCAAGGTTCTCCGAATGATCCTCCTCACCAATCCCATCTCTTCCTCCTCCCCCCCAGACATCCTCCACTTCCTCGCGCGTTCTCCCCTCGAGACCGCTCGGCCAATCGCGTGCTCCGACCTCTGCACGATCGTCCGACGGCAGGTGGAGCTATTTATACATTGACGTCGGCCTTCGGCGACCTTTACACGATTAAAACATATAAAGAACCCAGTTTAATTGCAGTGGCATCGCGAGACACGCTGGCGAAAAGTGATTTGTGTGCAGATGACACGGCGGAGTCGTAAAGACATTATCAGCTTGGGGGGTGCGGAGGGGCAATCGGTCACGGGGTCCCCAGCGTTTGATTTGTCTCTCGTGGTGGTTGTCAAAGGGGGCCCCGACTCGTAGCTTTGGCCACCGGGGGGGGGGGGGCAAGGCACCCCCCTGCCCCCCGCGCCCGTGAGGCGACTGAGTTAGCACGACTTCACGTGTGGTACTGTATTCAAAGGCGCCCGTTATATTTGTTCCCTTCACTAGTTTAAGGCTGACTGCAATGACTGCATCTGCGCTTTCTGCATCAACTTATTGTGTTTAGTTTGTTGTCTTTCCCTCGCACCTCCGATTAGCACCGTTGGCTACGTACTGCGCGAAAGAAGTTTAACATACATACATGTGACGATTAATACAAACAATTGTGCGTTGACCCTAGCAAGAGGGGAATTTTGTATAGAGGGATCGTCAAACCCCGAGGCTGCAGATTCCCAGCACCACCTTGCACAACAAGAGTTGTGTGTCCTCAACACGGTCCACGTCTCGAGCAGGTTAGCGCACCACACTTGATGCCGCTACCCAGATGTTCTAATCTATCTCCCGGTGCGGCAGGTGCGACACCGGGGAAAGTTTCACCGCCTCTGTCCACCCAGATGAGCACGGTTGGCTACGGTTGGCTACGTATGGCGCGAAAAGAAGTTCAACATGATACATACAAATGGGAACCACAGTTAGTCTATTGGCAGGTCGGGTAAAGGGTGAGGACCGCCACCTCTTCCAGGATTTCCTGGCCGGTGTGGAAAGAATGGGGAAAGAAACCCTCGACAGAGGCTCTCTAAATCTCGCCCCTCGAGTTGGAGGCCAGTTTAGCCAGCAGTGGCGTCAATAAGCAAATGCAGGGCTGCACCTTTGCTTCACTTGACCGTCACCCCAAGTGTTTGGGAATAATGAAAGGAGCAGATTGGAAATTAGATCTCGAATTTGGGTATCAAAGATAATACAATTTCATAGCATCCGGAATGAACTGCATTTAATACAAAAACAATCGTAAGGAAGCTCCCATTGGGCTCTTTGCATTTCAGACCAACACCACCTGACCAGTGAATTAAAACATGTACACCTGGCCCTCAAAAGGAATGGATACTCTGACCGTACCATCCGCCAAGCTGTTTCTCCCTCCAAACAGAAACAACCACTTGATACTCCGGTCAAAACCATCACACTACAATATATAGCAGGCGTTACTAAAAAGATTTCCAAAATTCTAAACAAACACAAGATCCAGGTCCGGTTCAATACAGTACACAAAATTCGTGATCTGATCTCATCCGTGAAGGATGTCATTCCTGACTTACAGTACCCCGGTGTTTACAAATTGAGTTGTACCTGCGGTGATTGCTATATCGGGGAGACGAAGCGACATGTCTCCGACCGAATTCGCGAGCACAAATCAGATTTGAAACACGGCAGAACGAATTCTTCTGCCGTGGCTGATCACTGTTACAACGCTGTGGGTGATCACGATATAATTTTCTCCGATACCAAGGTTCTTTGCAAACCCACAGATTTTTATCAGAGATTTGTTCACGAGGCAATTCAGATCTACAAACACGACACAATTTCAACCGAGAAGATGGTTAAAAATTAAGCAACCATTGGAAAGATGTTCTAAATCGAACCAAACATTAAACTAATTTTCATTGGTACAATATATTTTTTCAAGTAATGGTACCCCAAACTTTCGCAGCACAGGCTGGTGCATTGCCGTCGCCGATCACTGAGCTGCACCTTTCATCATGCTAAGTCCGCCAATCAAATGCTAATTTTTATGCTAATTCCTTTGTCAAGGCACCCTAATCCCTCTCGTGGTCTGAGCTTGGCTCTGTTTCACTCCAGCGCAGTCTTCGAGACAGTCTGGTCCCTTCACCCAATGAAGGCCGCTTGTGTTGTGGCCGAAACGTCGTGATTTTTGTTGTTTTATTTTTTACCTACGTGACTTTACCGAATAGGACCAAAGAGTATGTGATTGATCGTTTGAAGATTCATTTCTTAAAAAACTGATTTTTGTGTTTAGTTTGTTGTCCTTCCACCCCCACATCTAATTAGCACGTTTGACTACGTACGGTGCGAAAGAAGTTCAACATACAAAGCATACATGAAGAGCGAAAACGTCGGACAACATGCCGAACATCATATGGGCACATTTCAATTGTTCTATGGGTGCCATTGTCGCAAGAGGAGATGAGTCCCATTCATGATACTCGTGGCAGTGAGCAGTGCACCACCCTGTGTAAACAACGAACGGCCCCAGACAGACCCCAGAGCTACTTCTTTCATGACTGCAGCTACTTTTAATTACTGGTACGGTAATGGTAATTAGGTATGGGACCCCTAATTATCAAGTCAAATAAAAACCACGTCGTTTCGACCGCTTGTGTTTGCGATAGAAACGTCGTGGTTTTTGTGTTTTTTTTATTACTGAAAGAACCAGGATAAGTCTACATTATAGACTGCCAGTACACTCACTCAGGTTCAGTTTAATAACCATTGCTACAGTCTACATTATAGACTGCCAGTACGCTCACTTAAAAAAAAAATTCTATCTACGTGACTTTACCGAAAGAACCAAATAATATGTGAATTACTCGTTAAGCAATAATTATGTAATGTTCAGTTAAAGCGCCATATTTGTGCTGCGACTAACTGGCGATAATTACCCACAAAAAGGGTGGCGTGCACTTGGGCGAATGTCGAACGTGTTTGATGTTCTTGACTTGACGGCGAGCAAGGGCGGGTGCACGGAATGAGGCGACAGCTGTTTGGTGACAACGAGCAGCAGCCAAGCCGTGGAGAACGGATGAGTTGAAAACGGTCGCGGAAAAGACGAAAGTTTAAGCCGATTTTTCAAGCCATTTACGTTTATATCCTGCTCAGATAATCCCCTCCCCCCCCCCCCCCCATTTAATCCAAAGCCTGGGAGGATGGAGGCAATACGCTCGGGTTGCTGCGAGAGGATTTCAAAGCGGGTTCCTAAGCGGTTTGCAAACACCAGCACATTAAAGTTGCCACGCGCCACGAAAACCAGACGCAACAATTATGGTGCGAGGCCCAGCAATAGAGTCGGGTCAAGTGAATGTAATGAAAACCAATACTAAATACCAAAGATTAAATACTAAATATTAACGATTAAGTCCAAACGCTTGCAAATGAGCCGCGACCGCACATCGTATTGTATAGGGGATCTCACATCGTATGGGGGATCTCACATCGTATAGGGGATCTCGGATTGTATAGGGGATCTCACATCGTATGGGGGATCTCACATCGTATAGGGGATCTCACATCGTTTGGGGGATCTCACATCGTATAGAGGATCTCACATCGTATAGGGGACCTCACATCGTATGGGGGATCTCACATCGTATGGGGGATCTCACATCGTATAGGGGATCTCACATCGTATAGGGGATCTCACATCGTATGGGGGATCTCACATCGTATGGGGGATCTCACATCGTATGGGGGCTCTCACATCGTATGGGGGATCTCACATCGTATAGGGGATCTCACATCATATAGGGGATCTCACATCGTATGGGGGATCTCACATCGTATATGGGATATCACATCGTATAGGGGATCTCACATCGTATGGGGGATCTCAAATCGTATGGGGGATCTCAAATCGTATGGGGGATCTCACATCGTATGGGGGATCTCAGCAGCTATTGTCGGCCTGCCGCGTCAAAGTTCAAACCGATCTCCATCTCCATTTTCAGTCTCACGTGCTCACTCACCACCCCGGACAGTTGCGACGCTCTTGCGGGCTTCCCAATCGTTGTGGGCCACGTGGGCTTACCGATCTGACACGTGGGTTACAGAGCTGCCACGTGGGTTACTGAATTGTCACATCGGTTACAGAGCTGTCACGTGGGTTACCGGGCTGTCACGTGGGTTACCGGGCTGCCACGTGGGTTACCGATCTGCCACGTGGGTTACCGAGCTGCCACGTGGGTTACCGATCTGACACGTGGGTTACAGAGCTGACACGTGGGTTACCTGGCTGTCACGTGGGTTACCGAGCTGTCACGTGGGTTACAGAGCTGCCACGTGGGTTACCGACCTGCCACGTGGGTTACCGAGCTGTCACGTGGGTCACAGAGCTGCCACGTGGGTTACCGGGCTGTCACGTGGGTTACCGGGCTGTCACGTGGGTTACCGGGCTGCCACGTGGCTTATCGGGCTGTCACGTGGGTTACCGGGCTGCTACGTGGGTTACCGGGCTGCCACGTGGGTTACCGAGCTGTCACGTGGGTTACCGGGCTGTCAAGTGGGTTACCGGGCTGCCACATGGGTTACCGGGCTGTCACGTGGGTTACCGGGCTGTCACATGGGTTAACGGGCTGTCACGTGGGTTACCGGGCTGTCACGTGGGTTACCGGGCTGCCACGTGGGTTACCGATCTGCCACGTGAGTTACCGAGCTGCCACGTGGGTTACCGATCTGCCACGTGGGTTACCGAGCTGTCACGTGGGTTACCGGGCTGTCACGTGGGTTACCGGGCTGCCACGTGGGTTACCGATCTGCCACGTGGGTTACCGAGCTGCCACGTGGGTTACCGATCTGCCACGTGGGTTACCGAGCTGCCACGTGGGTTACCGATCTGACACGTGGGTTACAGAGCTGCCACGTGGGTTACCTGGCTGTCACGTGGGTTACCGAGCTGTCTCGTGGGTTACAGAGCTGCCACGTGGGTTACCGACCTGCCACGTGGGTTACCGAGCTGTCACGTGGGTCATAGAGCTGCCACGTGGGTTACCGGGCTGTCACGTGGGTTACCGAGCTGTCACGTGGGTCACAGAGCTGCCACGTGGGTTACCGGGCTGTCACGTGGGTTACCAGGCTGCCACGTGGGTTACCGGGCTGTCACGTGGGTTACCGGGCTGTCACGTGGGTTACCGGGCTGTCACGTGGGTTACCGGGCTGTCATGTGGGTTACCGGGCTGTCACGTGGGTTACCGGGCTGTCACGTGGGTTACCGGGCTGCCACGTGGGTTACCGGGCTGTCACGTGGGTTACCGGGCTGCTGCACCATTCTCATTCCCCGGCTCAGGGGAGTGAGAATGGTGCAGCATTCTCACTCCCCTGAACTATCATGTGTGATTGAGTGTGGCAGACTTATTATTGAACTACATTTTTATTTTAGCAGGAAAGGCCCACTTAGTTATACAGCTCTTTTTCAGAAGCAACCTGGCCACAAATGAAAGATCAACGAAATGGCTCATCACGTGGGAATGTATAGCGGCCAAATGCTCTAAACGCGTGTTTCTAAATGTGGAGGGGAAACCGGAGTACCCGGAGTAAAATCCACGTGCACATGGGGAGAGACGCGCAAACTACAAATATACAGCAGGCATCAGGGTCAGGATCGAACCCACGCGCTCTTGTATACTCGGCGAGGTAGTTAACATCTCTCCACCGCGGCACCCCTAACATGAGACGTCATGGTTTTACACAAATAGTGGTGGAATAGCAATCCCCCATCTCCCCTCACTGAACCCCTTCCGTGATTCGATAGATAACAGATGGTCACGATTTATGGTCGAGATTCAATTAAATCAATTCTTCGTAGTGCAAATAATATCTTGTTTGCATTCACTCCATGAGCCTGTGCATGACACGAGCCTGTGCATGACACGAGAAACTCATTCTCGAAGAACTTTGCATCAAGAGTAAACGATTATTTCTCGTCCGCACGACCTAATACGCAGATCGTAAGCTTCACAAATTACATCAGTGGGCATGAACCAGTGCATCGTTGTTACATGCCTAATACTCAAGTGTGTTCACAAATGAATCTGCAAAAACACCTGCGTAGCAGACACCAACCCAACAGCTGTGGACCTCTATGACTGAAAGCGAGTGTGTACGGAGGGGAAAGGAACGATGCCCGCTTGTATAACCTGGGTCTGGATCGGGCAGGTGGGTCGTGAGAGAAGTACGTGGTCCAGGGGAGACGATTCTTGGGGGACAAGACCGAGAGGAAGAGAGCGAGACGACGTGAGGCGACGTTGTGCAAGCAGGAAGACAGAGGGACGCGGGGGGAGGTTGCCGAGATCCGTAGCGGTCTACGGCCAACAACGCTTTGAATGGACGAACGCTCCTCGCCTCGCCCAGGAGGAGTCCTCCCGAACGCGACGTGGACGTGGCCGCTCGCACGCTGCCGCTGACTGACAGCGGTGGCTCGAAGCGCGCCGATCCGGACACGTCTAAATCACGGTGCCGGTTCAAGTCAGTAGCGGTGACATTTTTATCTCAATGCCCCCCCCCCCCCTTTTTTAAGTCTCTAGTTTTGTCGCATATATTTAAAGAGCGCTTCAGCCGCGCTCTAAACATTTGCTAACGCTCAATGCATTTACATGAATCCAAACTTGCACGAGTTTTATCGCCGTTTCCATTGCGTTTAGCGATGCAATTTACTTAAGGCAGAGTAACATTAGCGCTTAAACATTGCGGCGTCAAGAATGTGAACTTAAATATTGTATTTGTGCATTTTGCAGCTTCAACTGAAATGAACGAAAATATGATTTGTCGTTGGGGGAGTCTGAGGGATGAAACTAATAAATAGAACTATCCACACAGAGACACCAACATACGTGTCAGCACACAGAGGCACCAACATACGTGTCAGCACACAGAGACACCAACATACGTGTCAGCACACAGAGACACCAACATACGTGTCAGCACACAGAGACACCAACATATGTGTCAGCACACAGAGACACCAACATACGTGTCAGCACACAGAGGCACCAACATACGTGTCAGCACACAGAGACACCAACATACGTGTTAGCACACATAGACACCAACATACGTGTTAGCACACAGAGACACCAACATACGTGTCAGCACACAGAGACACCAACATACGTGTCAGCACACAGAGACACCAACATACGTGTCAGCACACAGAGACACCAACATACGTGTCAGCACACAGAGGCACCAACATACGTGTCAGCACACAGAGACACCAACATACGTGTCAGCACACAGAGACACCAACATACGTGTCAGCACACAGAGACACCAACATACGTGTCAGCACACAGAGACACCAACATACGTGTCAGCACACAGAGAAACCAACACACGTGTCAGCACACAGAGGCACCAACATACGTGTCAGCACACAGAGACACCAACATACGTGTCAGCACACAGAGACACCAACATACGTGTCAGCACACAGAGACACCAACATACGTGTCAGCACACAGAGACACCAACATACGTGTCAGCACACAGAGACACCAACATACGTGTCAGCACACAGAGACACCAACATACGTGTCAGCACACAGAGACACCAACATACATGTCAGCACACAGAGACACCAACATACGTGTCAGCACACAGAGAAACCAACACACGTGTCAGCACAAAGCGACTCGCAGCACGCTCACAGCAAACACAAACTGTACACAGAACAAACGCAATCAGCACAGAGGCAAAGGTGCAGCCCTGAAATTACCTGCTCACACATCTGCTGGTGGAAGGGCTTCGAGTGGGCTGTCTACAGCTTCCTCGAGTGAAGGGTGTTTGGCCTACTCGTCCACGCTGGCGAGACGCCTTGGAAGAGGTGGGATCACCAACGCTGTACCCTACCGCACACGACCTGCCGATCATCTAACATTTGGTTGAAACCCATTTGTACTGCCTGCCTGGGCAAAGGCCCCGGGGTGAGATTCAAGAAGCTTGCAGCATTGCATCAGCTGCGGCGACCTGTCAGCCACCAAACTGCGGTGCACAGTGCCGACTCAAACTGCCGCGTCGGGAGACCGAATGGAAGCGGCGACATTCTGGCTGGCAAGACCAGCGCGCCAGACATGATTCCACGGCAGCGTGACACTCGCGGTGATGCACTTGCTAACAACACTAATGTACTACTTATACAAAATCCCCGGGCCATGTGACACAAAAAAATAATCACGGAGCTGCAATGGGATGAAGCAAAAATTAATAAAGGGGAGAGGGTGGTGGTGGTTGGGGTGCGAGGTCAACCGCAGCTCGCCAAACACACGGCGCGCGCACACAAATCCAACGACTCTCAGCGGAAGCCATCACCACCACCACCCCCTACACCTCCACTACACCCCCATCACCCACCCCCTACACCCCCACAACAAGGGCGCGAGCGCCTCCACCTTGGCCTCACGAGACCCCCCCCGCCCGGGCACCCCGAAGGGCGGCGTCCTCCTCGCCCCCCGGCTGCCTCACGCACGAGCGAGTTCCTCCGGCAGCCTTTTTGACATGCGTTTTTCTGGATTTTGTTGTTGTTATTCTGTCTCTCACTGTTCAAATAAACCTACCATTAAAATTATAGACTGATCATTTCTTTGTCAGTGGGCAAACGTACAAAATCAGCAGGGGATCAAATACTTTTTTTTCCCTCACTGTACATGTTCTACCCGTTGCTTTGCTTTAAGCCGTAACAATATGCGGTTGCAGATGATTGCTCTAAAAACCGTTTAATAATCATCTAATCCACCCCTTTTCATAGGTCAGTATCATTTCGACTAAATGGGTTGAAAATGCTTTCATTACCGTGTCAAATTGCTCCTTCGCGTGGCACGAGAGCGAGTAATGATGTTGGCCGGCATGGCCCAGCAGCCCCTCGTGGGTGCCCCCCATTGCCCCCCCCCCCCAGGCATGAGTTTGCTATTGCACGAGGAGACACAGCAGCCAAGGCCTCGCGAGTGAGTCGAGACGTCCGGGAGGCATTTCAAGAGAGGGCCCTCCTCGGTGACCTGGGTCGCCGTTGGGCCCAATCGAGGCAGCACCGCTAAGAACCTTGTTGTTGTTGGGTTTCATTTTTCGGTCTCTGCCAACCGCGGCGAAAGGCAAAGCTGTCATGCTCAGTAAGGTGTTGACGCTTCGGCGGAGCGATCAAGTCACCTCGTGTACAGTATTTGGGTGTTCGGCAGATTGTTGCATCGCATGACCGTGAGAGATGGAGGAATCTTGAGAAGGCCTTCGTCTAGCAGTGGACTGACCAAGGCTGATGATGATGATCTAGCAAGATGCATTTTTCAGTTAAATATGCATAACTCAGCTCTTGATGGCAGATATTTGTAAACCTAATTGGTGAGTGACACCGGGTGAACTGATTCTGCAGAGTATGAACAAACTAAGAATAGGTTTTACCCTTTCTGGCAATAAAACAGGTGTTAAGATGTTCAAACACCAAATATAAACCCTTTGCAAGGAATGAAATCTGCGTTGAGCACACGTACTTGTGGTGAACATGCAAACAAACATGCTCTGAATTTAGACTTAAAACTTTCGTGACTGCATGAATTCATATTCTTGGTTCTTTCGGTAAAGTCACGTAGATAGAAAACAAAAATCAAAATTGCTCTGATAATTAATATATGCATTACTAGCTTTTTTACCCGGCTTCGCCCGGGACTTGGATTCTTGTCTTGGATTAATAGACGGCCTACGCGGAGGGTTGGCGGGGGGGGGGGATGCGTGACGTCAGCAGGCACACTGCGTGACGCTGCCGCATGTGGGTGACATCAGAGATGTGATGTCACAGATGAGATGTCACCGCTCACTTACTGTGAAAAATATAGCTATTATTGCGCCCCCCCCCCAAATACAAGAGTCTATTTTTATACTTTTTGCATTGTGTACAGTCTGGAAGCTACCCACCTGCCAAATTTCAAGTTTGTTGCTTGTTGGGAAGTATGCTAAACATTTCGAACAGACACACATATTCACAAATTTCCCTTTTATATTTTTAGATATTTGACACTGATTGGCCTACACTAGAGACGGTCTTCTTTAGGGCCAAGTCAGACCAGAGAACGCCAAAAGGCGAACAGCACAAAGACAATGCACGTATCAGGGCATTTATAGCTCGGGGTGAGCAGCTACAACATGGGACCTTGATTCTGCAGAGCTTTACAAAATGAGCCGAGTGACGGAGAAGTAAATTCCAGCCTCTGACAAATTCCAACTCCCAACGCGCCCGTGCGGGCAGAAAAACAATTCCACTGGTGACTCGGCAGTCAGTCGGCTGGCATCGACACAACAACCTGCCACCTCACACTGAGTGCAGGGAATTATCACAGCGCGTTGCTGAAACTTCCACATCGATTGATTGTTTATTGCGGTGTCAACTCTATGAGCTGTACAAAGGGTAAAGGTGCAGCCCTGCAATGTTTTGTTCATCCCGCTGCTGGCAGAAGGGTCTCCACTCACGGCAGCTCTAGACAACCCTGTCTCTATGTTAGTTGACATTCTTTCGCACTGTATGTATCCAGCCGTGCTAATCGGAGGTGCGGGAACGGCAATCTAAAGGGTATTTCGCCTATCCTTCCACGCTGGGCCAAGACAGCGGTTTTGTAAACGGCGGCGTAGTACCCACACTTTACCCCACCACACACGCCCTGCCACTGGACCCATGTGTACTGGTTGTGTGGACAGAGGCCCCCTGGTAGAGGGGGGTTAAAAAGCGTGGACCATTCCATCAGCGCCGGGAGATAAATAATCAAGCTGGCGAGCTCTGCATTGACAGTCCAGCGTGTGATATAACCGTTGCACCACGGCCGACATCCAATGTATCTGTACGGCCACTGGAATATCCATTAGTTACAATTTTATTCTATCTTGATTTGAAGCTTTCGTGACTGCAGGAATCCATACTCTTTGGTTCTTTCGGTAAAGTCACGTAGGTATAAAATAAAATAAATCACGACGTTTCGGGCGCAACACAAGCGTTCCCACCTGATGATGGACGCTTGTGTTGCGCCCGAAACGTCGTGATTTATTTTAATTTTAGTCTATGTTATGACAATGTTGAATCCCGCCAATGCAGCCTTATGGACAGCTGTGACGTCATCGTCCTATCCTTCAATGCATCGGACACAGCTGTCTCCCGAGAGATCTCGGGCACACGGAGTGGACTAGCACATTCCACAATTGCTTTGCACCGTCCGCCCAGATTAGCACGACCCTATTCATGGGAGGCAATGTTCTTGTTAGGGTTATTTTTATTGTACGTATTATGACTGCAGTAACGTCGCCAGCCACCGTCACCATGATTGTCCTCATCGTCATACTTGTAGTCACCGTCAGCAGTAGCAGTATCATCATCCCATCGTGTTGTACTGTATGTTGTCGTAACGTTCTGAGCCGCCGCTACTGCACATCTGTTAAAAAAAAGCTTTACAGCTCATCGGATTCCTCCAGTATAAATACATATTCTGATCCTGATCATCGGCAGCGCGACGTTTAATTTAGAACGCGTAACCCTGTCCTGCCAGAGGCTGCAAAAAGCAATCCACCACCCGCGAAGGGGTCCGGGTGGGTGAATGGGGGTCCGAGCTAACAACGAGAGCACGAGGCAGGATGTGATGAATATTCATCCTTCCAGTGGGGAGCGGCGCGTGAAGCTGTCCCTGCCTGCTCTGAGCCCTCCCTGCCCGCGGCACGCGTCACGGCATGGGGGGAGCGGGGCCCTCTGATGGTAACGACGTCACTGGCAGCTCGGGAGGGTAACCTTCAAGTGAGTTCCGATAATGCCCCACGGTGTGTGTGAATTAGCAACGTTACCGCAGCGAGTTGTAGCTTTTCACGACGTTTTTTTCTTAAAAAATTGTGCTGCTAAAGGTAAAGAGTGCCTCTACAGCGTAACTACACAATAATATCTACGCGATCTAACCCCAAACACCTTTATTATGGACACATACTGTACGTTACCCAACCACAAGCGACCCGCCGATCCGCTAACCGTGGTGAACCCATTCTTACTGCCCGGTGGATGAAATAAACCTGGCACCAATTGCTTCAACTGGCGCGCCTTGGGCGGTCAGTGCGCTGACCGCTCCACCGCAGCACCATCCCCAAAACATAGCGACATAAACTAAAACAATATTATAATAGTACGCAAATTAAAATGTAACGAGAATGCGGTATTATATGTAAGCACGTTTTTTTGTTGCTTGGCTTTGTACAGAATAACTTTCTCGTCTGCTTGTATATCTGTCCCAGGTATACGCCTGCTCGCCAGGTATTGCCCTACAGAGCGGGCTGTCAAAATCCCGGCTATTTCACTACTCGTGTGAATGCAAGGACGGCGCTGGTTACCAACGATGGCACTGGAGCCAGTGATGGAAACTCCACATGTCTATGGCTGGGACCAGTCTACCGCCATACGACAAACACCGACAATTCTATTTTACAGGATCTATGATCGTTTTTACAATATCTATAATCGGGTATCCAAACGCTTGAACATTGTTGAATACGGCAAACCCCTGACACTGAAAATGCAACGCCTAACATTCTCATACCCCATGCTGCAAACTAAAAACTGATCACGTAACTCCAAGCCACGGGCAGAAGAGACATTTTCAATCAATGTAAAGTTTGCTACAACTCACATGCGATTGAAGGCTAAATATCGCATACAGCCAAGTAGAGACGCAGTCTCGGGGCTGTTAAAATACTAAATAACAAACACACGTTCATATTTGACTCTTTGAAACACAAGGCGACATACAAATGACTCTAATTATCACTCCACTGCCAAGTGAATAGTACACGCCTATATTAAGAATGCGCACACATTAAGGCATTTAATAAAACATCACTGGCAGGACTTTTCAGAATCGGTCCTGAGCTTATGCTGCATTGGATCACGATCCAAAGGCAACTCTGCACCGGTATCGACATTCAGGTGTCTCCATCAGCAGAGTTAGGCTTGCTTCAACCAATGCCGACAAAACTGCCCGATGTTTGAGTAAGAGACGGCTCTCTTGTAAAGCTGTACACACACACGGCGCGATGCCTCGACACAGAACGCAGTCGGCACGATCCGAGTCGCCTGCGGTACTCACCTCCTGGGTGACGACGCTGGAGGCATGAGAGCGCTTCTGCTGCTGCTGCGACTCCAGTAGCTCGTGACTCTCACCCAGTAGCTCGTGACTCTCACCCAGTAGCCCGTGACTCTCACCCAGTAGCCCGTGACTCTCACCCAGTAGCTCGTGACTCTCACCCAGTAGCCCGTGACGCTCACCCAGTAGCCCGTGACTCTCACCCAGTAGCCCGTGACTCTCACCTAGTAGCTCGTGACTCTCACCCAGTAGCTCGTGACTCTCACCCAGTAGCCCGTGACTCTCACCCAGTAGCTCGCGATTCCCACCCAGTAGCCCGTGACTCTCACCCAGTAGCTCGTGACTCTCACCCAGTAGCCCGTGACTCTCACCCAGTAACCCGTAACTCTCACCCAGTAGCCCGTGACTCTCACCCAGTAGCTCGCGATTCCCACCCAGTAGCCCGTGACTCTCAGCCAGTAGCTCGTGACTCTCACCCAGTAGCTCGTGACTCTCACCCAGTAGCCCGTGACTCTCACCCAGTAGCTCGTGGCTTTCACCCAGTAGCCCGTGACTCTCACCCAGTAGCCCGTGACTCTCACCCAGTAGCTCGTGACTTTCACCTAGTAGCCCGTGACTCTCACCCAGTAGCTCGTGACTCTCACCCAGTAGCCCGTGACTCTCACCCAGTAGCTCGCGATTCCCACCCATCTCCTTCCAATCCAGATCCATCTCCTCTCATGGCCCTGGGCTCGTGCAAGACGGCGCCACGACGAGGCGAGGCGCACCGCGGCCCATTCCCTACGCTTCGTCTGGGACCCTTTCACCACCACCACCACCACCACCTCCCACCCACCTCCCCCCACCACCAGGACCCCACAAAGTGACGGCGGTCCCAAAAGCTGCGGCTGAGTTTGCTCAGCCCCCCCCCCCCTCTACCTCCCCCTCTACGGATGCCGCAGAAGCTCTCCCTCGCTCTCCTTCGCTCCGTCCCGTGCCACGCACCCTCGTGGGAGATGCTTCAGATGCTCATTCTGACATGCGAGAGGAGTTGAATAACAATCGATAAATAATAGAGGGAACCCATCGCCGCATGCCCATCGCGCCAACGGCTGCCGCCTACAAATAACCCAAAGTGAAGCTGCGTTAACGACACGCTGTGGTGATGCCGTCACAGACACGTGCGTATGTGTGCGTGTGCCTGTGTGTGTGCGTATGTGTGCATGTGTGTGTGTGTGCCTGTGTGTGTGCGTGTGCCTGTGTGTGCGTGTGCCTGTGTGTGTGCCTGTGTGTGTGTGTGCGTGCGTGTGTGTGTGTGCCTGTGTGCGTGTGTGCGCGTGTGTGTGTGTGCCTGTTGTGTGTGTGTGCGTGTGTGTGTGTGTGCGTGTGTGCGTGCGTGCGTGTGTGCGCGTGTGTGTGTATGCGTGTGTGTGTGTGCGTGCGTGTGTGTGCCTGTGTGTGTGTGCGTGTACCTGTGTATGTGTGTGCGCGTGTGTAGGCGTGTGTGTGTGTGTGCGTGCCTCGTTTACCTATCATGTACTTAGACTGCGCTTTTATCAACGCGGTGAAAATTCGCCCGTGAAATAATCTAACGACTCGGGCGCAAAGAGGTAACCTAGAGAGAGAGAGAGAAGCAATCTGTGAGAGACGCAAAAGGAAACTTCACCCCAAGGCTCCGACACAAAACAACGAGTTGATAACTTTCGTTCCCGGGTACCACTGCGGCTCCCCAAGCAACGCACCGCGGCTCCCCTAGCAACGCACCGCGGCTCCCCTAGCAACGCACCGCGGCTCCCCTAGCAACGCACCGCGGCTCCCCTAGCAACGCACTGCGGCTCCCTGGTGGACGCTGGCCAGCTGTCTCTGTGCTCCAGTCTCCCCGAGCAGCGCCCGTCCCGTCCAGCCCAGGCTCCGTCCACGGTGTACAAGAAACATCAAAACCCCGCAGAGAGTTGTCCACGCGTAAGCGTGACGCACATGCGGAGAGCTCCCGTTTAATTGACAGAGGGATTGACGAGGCTTTGATTTTAGAAAAAAAAATTCTATAAAAAGGCATCACCCCTCCCTCCCTCTTCCACTACCCCCCCCCACCCCGTTAACGACAATCGGTCGCAAATCGAGAGCCTCCCTGTCTAATCATCTTACGGGCGATTCCTTTGCATGGCTGGCACGGATTAGAGAAGGGGAGCTCAGTGGCACTGATGTGGAGCGACATTAATTCACTGTGTGTGTGTGGTTAAGCTTACCTCTTGTCTATACCAGTTTGCCTTTTGGGTATTAAACGATTCAGCTGGCACACAGAGCCCGGGCCGTGTTTTGTCAACGGAACTACTCGAGTCCGTGAATGTGAAATGCGATTACAAAAGAGATATAAGCGTAAAAGTTAAATCCCGATTTGGTATTGTTTGGTATTGTTAGAACGCCGTCAAATAATGCACGGAGACAAAGAAGGCTCTGTATATATTTGTGTTTTTTTTCCATAACGGGTAGACGAACCGAACATTACTTTAAATATTGGAAATTATACCACACAATTGACGTTTATTCCCCTGCACATGACAAAATGCTGCACAACAATCGTTTCCAAGGCCGTGGTACAACCAATGAGTTATGCTTCGCCGCCAAGAGCATAATGAATGCTTCGCGACCGGCGCTTGGAGGATCGTAGGAGGACCCGGAAAAAACCCCATCTGCCAGCATTATTCATGTCTCCATTAAGTTACATCCAGCATTTGTTTAAATCTCCTGGTGTTTTCTTTGCAGAGCCATAAAAACACTAATTTCACATCTCTCACGAATGTGTCGGTCGAGTACACAGCAGCATCACTCACTGACGTCCACTGTAAAACAACCTGCTACCACCATCCACATCGCCTTCGGCAGGGGGCTGCACTCAATGTCATCATCATCGGCTATCATTTATCCACTGCCAGACGAAGGCCATCACGAGCTAAAGGTCATCTGTGGCGTGTTCCCTCATTTCGTTAATTTTGACCAACTGGTGTCGTCCACTAGATCTCCCGGCGCGGCAGGAGTAACAATGGGGCAAGTTTATTACAACTCGCATGCACCCGCAAGGGTTCACCGCGTGTGCTGGGCTCAAGGGCGGGAACCTTAACGTCCTCCGAGACGTCTGGCCAGCGAAGGCCATGGGCCCTCCAGTAGGGGGGCATTCTCCAGAGCTACGGCGGCAGGGGCGCGAGAAAGACATTGCAGGGCTGCGGCTTTACATGTTACCTGCGTGGCACGGTTGGCTACGTACGGTGCGAAAGAAGTTCAACACACGTGCAATGCGTTTGGTTACTTTTGACAGATCTTCTCTCTTGACGGTTAGGGGCGGTCAACTGGAACCGCAGCCGACTAAAAACGCGACGGCCGTTGCTTTGTGGAATTGACGAGAGCTCTGTGGACAGTGAATGGCAAGAGTCGCCTCTGTCAACGAGAACCCCAACTGCGAATGAGCGACGCTGAACGCTGCAAAGTTTTCGCCTCGGCGCTCGAGGGATTGGGGGGGGGGCAGTGCTGGATGAAGCTAGTGCGGGGCCTGTAGCATATGTTATAAAGGGGCCCTAAATATAAAAAAAACACGTAAATATTAAAACACATTTTTAACTTGCGTAGTAAAGTAATTGTATGTTTTCATTTTCTATTCAGCGAGATAATCCGACAAATCGCTAACCTTAAACACCCAGTCGTTCATGAAAGTTGAAGGCAGTATAGTACTATAGTAAGAGAGCAAGTGCAGAATCACTGAACCGGAATTGATAGCTTGAAAGCGTTTAGCGCGGGGCCCTTGAAAGTGCGGGGCCCGTCGCTACTACACATGTAGCAGTAGCTACTACACATATGTAGTAACTACTACTACATATGTGTAGTAGCTACTACTCGGATAATCCGGCACCCGGTGGGGGCACTCCCTGTCCCACTCGGGCTACCCCGGCCCGCTCGTCGTCCCAAAGGGCCGATTCCAAATACTGCGGACGCGAGAGGGGCGAGCGATCTGGCGGGGGCACCGCCCCCCCCCAACTCCCTCCCCCCCCGGCCGTGAGCGTCACAGCCACGGGGATCTTTGCTGGGGGGGGGGGGGCAACTCCAACTCGCACTACGTGGCCCAGGCAATCGGCCACAAGCTGAGCTCGCGCGGCAAAACAAAAACATCAACAGCCAACAACACAAAGATCAGGACAATGTTCGTTCAGGTGCAGGCCCTGCAATGTGTTTTTCTCTCATACCACTGCTGGTGAGAGGGTCTTGTCTGGAGAAAGAAATAGAAAGGCGATCTCTTACTTTACTGCAGCCTTTTAACCCTTTGTTTCTCAATCGTTCAAGAAATGTACAATGTTAACAAATACAAAGTAGTTTCACTCACGTGCCTAAGTTGCGTTTCTATGATTTTCCTTCTAAAAACAATCTGGCCATGTCTCGCACCCCAAGAAAGGGCATCTCGCACCTCCAGGGGGTGCAGGGTGCACCCCAGGTCAAGCAGCGCCGCACGAGGGGGTATCTTGGCCTATTCTTCCACGGTGGCCACCTCCGATGAGCACGGTTCGCTACGTATGTATGTTGAACTTTTTTCGCACCCTCCGTAGTCAAACTTATTCCACTATTTAACAATTTCTTTTAAAATATATAATCGATGTAAAATAAGGTGCCTTGAAGCGGTCTCTGAACAAAGTATGCAGCGTACCGGCGTTTGGCTCTTTCCACTGCCTGTGTGGCTCCCTTGTGCCGGGGGGCAGGCGCTCTGCGCGTTGCCGTCACCCGCATCCAAGCGCGTTGAGCCAGCGCCGTGCGCCTCGCGTCGGCGTTACGCCTCCCACCGCGGCCGTGTGTCCCGTGCAGACGCGCGGGAGTTACGCTACCACACCATCGTCCCCGTGGACGTTTATGAGAAAATACGTTTGGCTTGCTGGCTGGAGAGAGGGAAGGAAGGGACTGTCATGTCCAGAGGATGTGCGAGCTATTTGTCTAGATAGATCATTGGCAAGTGTCCGTCCGTCACGCTCTGCATCTCCCAAACGGTACGTGGGAGGAAAACGTACATAGAGTTGTGCAATAGGTTAGATCGCGTTAATTTATAAATGTGTCGTTAAAACCCGCCACCACCCGACACAGCCAACTAGTAAGGGTTGTCACGTAAACAGAACGTGGCAATTCGTCACTAGTACAGCACACTGGTGTGTTGGAGAGCCAAGCCACAACATTAACAATCTGAGTACGACGTTTCGCCAGTAATTACAACTAGCTTCATTAGGCGACAGCCAGATTTGTTAGGTGGTGGCGGGTTTTAATGACACATTAATATATTTATGCGATCTAACCCAAACACCTCTATTATGGATGATATTGGTCGCGAAAGCCTACGTGTTAAACCCCAGTCAACCTTCGCTCAGTGGGAGGTCGCTTATTCTGCTCTGCTGCCCCCACAGCCTGCGAATCCCTTCCGCCCGTCATCCGTGCTGTCCCTGTGGAGCCCAGACTCATCACCCTTTGATTATTTTCTGACAATTACTATTTCTTCTTTAGAAATTCGTGTTGGGGATATACACACACACATCTCCTTCTCGAAGTGATGCACGTCCCGCTATTTGGTATGGTGTGGTTGCATTTAGACGCAGTATAAAATCGAAATCCTGCTTTCATTGTAATTGCATGATTTGCAGCTTAAATCAGAGATACACAGCCAAAGCAAATGTCAACGCATTAATCCGTCGTGAAGTCGATGTTTGGGCCACCGTGTATATCCATGCCATAGTCCGATTCCGTAAATGATCACTGTCGGTGATGTGTGAAAGGTTCGAGGTGACCAAGTGGCTCAGAGCATGGAGATCCTGGGTTCGAGTCCAGGTTTCAACCGCACGCGATCCATCAGCGTTCTCAAGCGAAGCCAGTTTCATGGTTTCGGCTTGGTCGACAATGACATTTGACAAATTCAGTTTGATGTTTCGCTCAAATTGCCTAAATTCCAGCTCGGATTTGGATTTAATCGACACGGGACGAACAATTTGCAGGAAAATAGGAGCCGGGGGGGCAGCGTGGATGAAGAGGCCAAGTGAAGTGGATTGAGAAGTTGGTCTGTGAGGTCATCTTTCGGGGCCTTTGTCTGGCACAGGGTGATGCACTGCCAGCTTCCGGAGTTGCACTTGCATAGGCCTTTGTCTTAGGGTACGATACCGGTGACTCAATCAGAATATAATTTTGGAAAACAAAATATAAAACATTGCAGTCAAATTGAAAAGTGTTTACAGCACGGAGGATCATTATGCACGCTTATAGTATCACAGCAATCTACACGCATAGCACTATTAGGTCTGTATGTGCATGCTCTGTTTTAGATGCTTTGCTCCTGAATCAGGTTTTATATATATATAGCACTGAATGCGTAAGGCACCATCGCCCTCTGCTGACAGAGTTGCAATTTCACAAGCGTATCGGTCCATCGTGCGATGTATTTATGACGCCTGTACCCTGGGAGCCTCAGCTAGTCTCGTGACTCGCTATCTGACGGGTCCTGCCAGGTTTTCGTAGCAGTCTGCGATGATGGCTACACATAGCATATTTCAATTAAGTGATTCGCGAGTAATTTAATTGTTTTAATTTGGCAAACTTGGACCATGACGCTGGCACGCAATGTTTCCACTCTTGCGAATTACGGCACGGGGGGAATCTTTGACGTCCACTGTGAAGCAGACGGCGCCGACTATTGTTACGCTTCGTACACACACCGCGGTATTAACTAGCGCGGCTGTTGGATTTCGAACCAGGAAACCTCTGCGACGAGCGGCGAACGGCACAAACCGCTGCGCCGCGTCTCCCGGGAGATGCTTTCACAGCCAGGACGCAACCTTTGAACGCGCGGTCCCCCGTGAGCACGAGCGCACGCCACAAGCAGCGCGCACGGTCCACGCTTTACGTGCTACCGGACGAGCATTGATTCATAGCCCCCTGCAAATTGATGGATTTTTTTTCCCATCAATTGGGTTATTTTGGTCACCAGTTTAAATATATAGTGGCTGCAGGGGATCGTGAGCATTGGATGTTTGTGCATGCATACGTGTATTTGTGTGTGTGTCTCTATGTGTGTGGGGAGTGGTAGTGTGGTAGTTAGCGGGGTACGCTACACACCCGACGAGCCGGGTTCGATCCCCACCCACGGCCAACACCAGTGAAGAATGATCTGAACCGGTCCTGGGCCTTCCCCAGGTCGACTCCGCCTCAAATGAATACCTGGTGCGGTGTGTAAACATTGCTACTCGGGAGACAAAGGCGGCCGGGCGTGGTGATGGCCACCCACGCAATCATGTGCCATGCCGAGCTTCATAATTCGCAAACAGCACATGCCCCAAAAGTCCGTGAATGCTATACAAGGGATCTTTGTCTTGTCTTTGTGGTATGCGTTGTGCTTCTTGTGCGAACTGCATTGTGTGTTACAGCCTTCCTGTGTCACAGCCTTCTCGTGTACCAAATTCTACCTCGGGGACGGCGTTGAAGCCACGCGAAATGAATCGCGATTGTTTACCATCTCTGTACGCGTGCGCGTGGTGCGACTCGAGAGACACAAAGAGAGAGACGAGAGAGATCCTCATGGAACGACGAGACAATGATCATCCATCTCCATTTGCACGCACGCACGGACGCTTCACCAGGTAAATCTACCTGTGCGGACGCGATGCGCGCGCGCGAGCGATGCAACACGAGCCAGGGTATTGTGTGCCCCCTTTGTTTATCTGTGCACCACGGTTGTTGATGCAGAGAGGCCTGTTTACTTAAACAATACTGAATAGGCATCCTCCTCCTGCTATCGCGGGCGTATTATATTGCGGCAATGAGCCCTGTGCGGGGCCACTACCACGTTTATGGCTTCTGCTGCTGCTGCTGCGTAATTTCATCGGTAGTTTTCGGCCAACACGGAAGACCATATGTTCCTCGCGTGCATTATTCCCATGCACGTCTGCCGTTCCGTGTGCAACATTCTGTTTACTGCGTAACACAATCAAACTGCAATTTTCGCTAATGGCACGATTAAATTAAATTACTCACAAATGGAAAACAAAATGTAATTGAAGAATGATTGATTGCGTTGGGCTTGTAAAATATAAAATGTAAAATAAAAATCACGTTATTGGACATGCCCGACACTTCATAATCGTTTCTTTAACAGTCTCACGGAGTCCCGAGACACATTTGCAGAATCTTACCGCTTGGGATATTTGGTCCATTCCTTGTTTGAATCACGAGGGCCTCCTCAAGCTGAAAGGGTGATTTGACAATCCTTTACTCATGTTCCTGGGTTTGCTAAAGTACGTTACCATATTAATTTACCCAAGAATGCCTCACAGATTCTCGGTAGTAGTTTTTAAGAGGATCTCGCCAAGGTTCGCTGTAGGGGGCGATGTTGCTCTAATTTTCCATCGAGGATTTTTTTTTATTTTGGCCAAATGTGGACCGTGACGCTGGCACACATGGGCGACTATTTTTCAGACGTCATCGGATCTTGTACACTCGCATGTGAAGCAGACGCGGTGTGCGTTTTGAATGTTTAACGTGCCCGCCGCAGTATTAACTAGGGCTGCCCTGGAGTGCAACCCGCGAACCTCTGCTACCAGCTGTAAAACGTGCCGGCGCTCTAAACTATAAAACTATTTTTTCCCCGGGTAAGGATCACTGAGCAATATAGCTGTTTTTTTCAGACGCTACCTGGCCAAAAATGGTACCTCAACGAAGTGGCTTGTCACGTGGAAATTTATAGCAGGAGCCAAAAACTTTAAACGCGTGTTTTTTAAATGCGGAGGGAAAAACCAAAGGACCCGGAGAAAAATCCATACGACCACGGGGAGATAACACGCAAACTCATAATATACGGCAGACTTCAGGGTCGGGATCGAATCCACAACCTCCTGTATACCGGGCGAGGTAGTTAACATCTCCTAGCCACCGTGGCGCTTGGCCCTGCGACGAGCGACGCAACGCCCAACCGCACGGTGCAGGCGCGCCACAACGCTGGCTGGCGGTGGCGCAAGCGCCGTCGCCATCGCTCGCTCACCTGCGTGACCTTCTCGGTGACGTTCTGCGTGCGCTCCTTGACGCGCGGGGCGATGAGGCGGCGCTCCGAGGTGGGCGGCGACACGGGCGAGGCGCCCGAGTGCAGCTCGGCCAAGTTGAGCGTGAGCTGCGGCAGTTTGCTCAGCGCCCGGTAGCGCATCAGGTCCGAGTCGGACGTCGAGTTGAGCAGCGGCGGCTTCACGTGGTTGCCCGTGCCGCCCTCCGCCGCCCCCACTTTGGCACGGGCCAGAGCAGAGTCGCGGCAGTAGGTGGGGGGCATTGAGAATGTGAACGAGAAACGAGAAAGGCGTGAGTGGAACTGAGCGAGGCACAGACTGGTGTGGGATCACGTGATCCGAAGGCCGCTGTGTGTCCGAACCAGCCGTCCAGGATCATTATTGCACTCTTACTAATTATGTTTTGGCGGACTTAAAATCATGCAACGCAATACAATTTGGAGTCTAACTGCAATGCAAGTTCACGTCTTTGCATCTTGTTAGTTTTCACACGCTTGCATTGGTTGTTACGATACAATTGCTGGAGTGCAGCATCTGAAAGCTGATCATTAATGGATAGATACAAAATAATTCTGAACATGAAATGGGACATTGCCCCAGTTGCCATTAAAATCATCTCGTGGATTGTAAGGGCGCCAATTAGTTTTTTTTGCAAATTAACTTAGAATTAATTATAATTATGAATAACCAAGGGATAACACTTCCGTCCATGTAAACAAACGCATAATACAACTGAGCGTAATTGAAATTATTATTTTTGTCTTTATTCGTTTAAAAAATGTTGCATGAACTAACAATGTTAATTGCATTATAATAACGTCATACGCATCTCTAATAGGTTACATTAATATTGCCGGGTGGAAACTGCACAATTTAATTGGAGCACTGATTAGAACGGACGACCTCGAGCCGCAAAAACTCAAGGCCCGTTATTGTTCACGTCCATTACGGAAGAGGTGAAACTAAAAAAGTAAACCAAACACGACCCGTTTGGTCTCTGCGGAGTGCGACGCGTGCGGAAAGTGGGAGCCGCTCACTCGCCAACTCCGCTCTCGCGCGGACGCCGCCGGCACGCCGCTTTACGGAGTCGGCCACGTGCGGTGCAAAAGAAGTTCGACATTGTGCGTGCAGAGCGCTCGCGCGCGCAACTGCGTATCGATTAGACGTTAAAACAACAAAGATACGAAGGGAACGTGAGTCAGTGGAAACGCTGCAGGCGCAGGGGTGTAAACACGTGCCACGCAAAGTCCAAGAGCGAGAGACTGCCTTGCGCAGTGCAGGGAGACGAACGGCACGAGTTTCACTCGTCGGTTACGATGATGGCATCACGAAACAGTGGCTATTAGAATCACTTTGTGGCTAAAAAGGATGCTGGTTTTCCTTCTGCTTTCAAATGAACTTGTAATCAATTAAAAAATAATCGTAAAAATAATCAATAATCTACCTTATAATTTACCACCCCCAGGATGGTCACCGCTGTGAGCAGTGGCTTATGAGCAATGCAGTGGCCTAGCGTGGATGGCACGGGCCCTGGTGGAAGGGATGCAATGGGGGCCTCCGGCCGATTCCCTCTCCTCTTGGCAGCCTGGTGCCTGGGGTCCTCGGACCCGTGGGTTCCTGTGCAGCTGCACCACCTGCACACTCCATAACCACGTGGGTCCCTGTGCAGCTGCACAGCCTGCACAATCCATAGACACGTGGGTTCCTGTGCAGCTGCACTGCCTGCACACTCCATAGTCACGCGGGTTCCTGTGCAGCTGCACTGCCTGCACACTGCATTGTCACGTGGGTTCCTGTGCAGCTGCACTGCCTGCACACTCCATAGTCACGTGGGTTCCTGTGCAGTTGCACTGCCTGCACACTCCATAGTCACGCGGGTTCCTGTGCAGCTGCACTGCCTGCACACTGCATTGTCACGTGGGTTCCTGTGCAGCTGCACTGCCTGCACACTCCATAGTCACGTGGGTTCCTGTGCAGCTGCACTGCCTGCACACTCCATAGCCACGCGGGTTCCTGTGCAGCTGCACAGCCTGCACACTCCATAACCACAGGATCCGCAGGCGCTTCTCATCACGGTCCCCGCGACTGTATCAAAAACCCAACACATTCGTCAATAACTCTCCCCTACCGTCTGTGTATAATCGGCGACGTTTCTTCATAGCACACAGATGACGCTGTGCACGAGGGCCATTTGGGGCAGTGTTCGTGACGGGTGTGCTGCACATGTGTTGTGCTCGTGACGGGTGTGCTGCACGTGTGTTGTGTTCGTGACGGGTGTGCTGCACGTGTGTTGTGTTCGTGACGGGTGTGCTGCACGTGTGTTGTGTTCGTGACGGGTGTGCTGCACGTGTGTTGTGTTCGTGACGGGTGTGCTGCACGTGTGTTGTGTTCGTGACAGGTGTGCTGCACGTGTGTTGTGTTCGTGATGGGTGTGCTGCACGTGTGTTGTGTTCGTGACGGGTGTGCTGCACGTGTGTTGTGTTCGTGACGGGTGTGCTGCACGTGTGTTGTGCTCGTGACGGGTGTGCTGCACGTGTGTTGTGTTCGTGACGGGTGTGCTGCACGTGTGTTGTGTTCGTGATGGGTGTGCTGCACGTGTGTTGTGTTCGTGACGGGTGTGCTGCACGTGTGTTGTGCTCGTGACGGGTGTGCTGCACGTGTGTTGTGTTCGTGACGGGTGTGCTGCACGTGTGTTGTGTTCGTGACGGGTGTGCTGCACGTGTGTTGTGTTCGTGATGGGTGTGCTGCACGTGTGTTGTGTTCGTGACGGGTGTGCTGCACGTGTGTTGTGTTCGTGACGGGTGTGCTGCACGTGTGTTGTGTTCGTGACGGGTGTGCTGCACGTGTGTTGTGTTCGTGATGGGTGTGCTGCACGTGTGTTGTGTTCGTGATGGGTGTGCTGCACGTGTGTTGTGTTCGTGACGGGTGTGCTGCACGTGTGTTGTGTTCGTGATGGGTGTGCTGCACGTGTGTTGTGTTCATGACGGGTGTGCTGCACGTGTGTTGTGTTCGTGACGGGTGTGCTGCACGTGTGTTGTGTTCGTGACGGGTGTGCTGCACTGTGTTGTGCTCGTGACGGGTGTGCTGCACGTGTGTTGTGTTCGTGACGGGTGTGCTGCAAGTGTGTTGTGTTCGTGACGGGTGTGCTGCACGTGTGTTGTGTTCGTGACGGGTGTGCTGCATGTGTGTTGTGTTTGTGACGGGTGTGCTGCACTGTGGTGTGTTCGTGACGGGTGTGCTGCACGTGTGTTGTGTTCGTGACGGGTGTGCTGCATGTGTGTTGTGTTCGTGACGGGTGTGCTGCACTGTGGTGTGCTGCACGTGTGTTGTGTTCGTGACGGGTGTGCTGCACGTGTGTTGTGTTCGTGACGGGTGTGCTGCACTGTGTTGTGCTCGTGACGGGTGTGCTGCACGTGTGTTGTGTTCGTGACGGGTGTGCTGCAAGTGTGTTGTGTTCGTGACGGGTGTGCTGCACGTGTGTTGTGTTCGTGACGGGTGTGCTGCACGTGTGTTGTGCTCGTGACGGGTGTGCTGCACGTGTGTTGTGTTCGTGACGGGTGTGCTGCACGTGTGTTGTGTTCGTGACGGGTGTGCTGCATGTGTGTTGTGTTCGTGACGGGTGTGCTGCACTGTGGTGTGCTGCACGTGTGTTGTGTTCGTGACGGGTGTGCTGCACGTGTGTTGTGCTCGTGACGGGTGTGCTGCACGTGTGTTGTGTTCGTGACGGGTGTGCTGCACGTGTGTTGTGTTCGTGACGGGTGTGCTGCACGTGTGTTGTGCTGCACGTGTGTTGTGTTCGTGCACCACTGCCAGCACCGTGTGAGGAATGAATGTCCGAATGTTTTAAATGTCGAATTCATGATCTGGAAACCTTTGCTCGTGTCTGCGCCAACAAAAACGGCCCGTCGGCAGATGTCTTATCACAAAACATTTCTGCAAACCCGCGAACGTAGGTTAATTAAGGGTGGCGACAAGATTTGTGTTGTTGGTCTTGGGGGAAATAGGCCAAGAGGCAGAGCAACGCTGTTTGAAGACTTCACTACAAGGAGTCTATCGAGTGAAATGAAGAAGACAGCTCAAGATCATAAGAACCTAGGAACATAACAAGGGTTACAAACGAGGGAGGGGGGCATTCTGCTGAACCATAGAGCTCGCTGGGTTGTTCGTCGCGATATTGATCACGTATCTCATCAAGGCGTTTGTTGAAAAGTCCCCCAGTGAATCAGCTTCCAGAACTCTGCCCGTTCCAGCCTCCCACATATCTTTTTTTTATTTATTCAAAATAAACATCCTCGTAATTTTGATTCTGAATTTTCCTACATGAAGCTTCGACTCGTTTTAGGACGGAAGGAGCTCGAGCCAAAGAACTGTCAAATAAAGAAGAGAGAGAGACCCTTCACCTCGGTCCACTCCTGACACTCAAGCTCCTTCATAGAAGTAGCTGGGGCAAATCATCGGCAGACAAGCGTGAGCTCCAGTCTGTGTGGATGGTACTTGGGGTTCCAGTTTACTGATTGTCTTCGCTTTGTCAAATTATAATTTCTTGCCCTTCTTTTGCAAAATAACTTCGTCACGTTTTTTTAATGCATACAACCGATTCCTGTAACACGTACCGCTACTCGCCGTCTGTATCGCGAGCTGTAACAATTATTGTAACTAACAGCTGCACTGTATAACATCTGAAAGAAACTTACAGCTCATTGAGGCCTTCCTGCTGAAATAAAATGTTATGTAAAAAAATATAATATTTAAACCGTAAACCGTATTTATTTGAAATGTAATATCACCTTCACTCAAGGGGGTATCAACACATTGTACACTAAAATTAAATGCGAAGACAATAAAATCATGTTTAAGTAAAAGCCATGAGAAAATAATGAGTCTTGCACTCCCTCCTACAAACACTGAGGCTCGTCGCGTGCCGGATTCACCGCCGGCAAGGCATTCCAGATTACAAATTACATTTCCTCGTTCCATTTCATACGTAGGCTTTCACGGCCAATATGATTTATAATAGTTTTATGCGGGGTAAGGTTGCCTAAGTAAAATTGTGTGTTGTCACCCCTCCTCCACCCGACACGGCCAGTAAATAAAAGTGTCACGAGAATCAAAGCTGCCCAATGTCGTACTGCTTCAGCAGCACACCACCGGCGTTGTAGTTGTTGTTGTTTTGTTGTTGTTGTTGTTGTCCTTGGAGGGGAATCTCAACGACGTTGAAGTGGCTGCAGACGTTTCGCTGGAGACCACATCCAGCACCATCAGGTTTGTTAATGGGAGCTCACATCTCGAGATCGACCCATTGTAAATGTTGTCAGATCGCTCTCCAACAACAACAACAACAGAGGTGGTGCTGCCGAAGCAGTAAGACATCTGTCTCCTTTGATTCGCGTGACTCTTTAATCAACTGACCGTGTCGGGTGGAGGAGGGTTTACGACACACATTTTTTACCCAAAGAAACCAATTTTGAAAAATGTTCTTGTTCGCGAAACAAGGAAGGGGGCAGTTTCAGTCGCAAAAAACCCAAATCCTGCCAGCGCAGGGCACGCCTCTGCGCTGGCAACGCAAGGCTGTGACACGCAGAAACCTTCAATGCAGTTGAAAGTTGCATGCAGTTGTCTGACAGTTGCTTCTGATTACCGTCTCACTTGGCCGCCTACTTATTATTTTTTACTTTGCCTTGTTTTGGTTTTTGTTGTTGACTTTTTTGATATTTGGCCGCGTTAATTGATGGGGTTTGCCACGATTCTTGCCTCTCGCTGATCTGATCGGTATGTAGTCTTATTATTTTCTTCTGTTTTGAATATTTAGTTTTGCATTAAGACCAGCATACTCTTATGCAATTCACTTCTGATTGTTGTCTAACTCATTTGGTTGGCAGGTTTTTAATATAATTTATCCTTAGTTCGTTTACGTGTCTTTCATACGTTTCGTGTGTTAATCGTTTCATTTTCTTGCGAGCCTTGTTGAGGTTATTTTGCATTTAACTGTTAATCGGTAAGTGGACACATTGCGTGCGCGCGACTTCCGTAGTCCTCCATTTCCCTGCCCGACGCCAGATCCCCATCGACAAAAAAAGAGACGTCTGCTCTCCAACGGTTGCTCGCCCAGTTGAAGAGTGACCGACGGGGACCCGGCAACCTGACCATGCCGCTGCGTCTCACATCGGAACGCCCCACGCGGTTTCAGCCGGCGAGCAACGACGCGTCGATTCGCCGGCTCTGAAATCGATTCTCACGACGCAACGTGTCGAAGCAGCACGTGCGCAACAACTATTTTGGGCTATTGCTGAATAATTATTTGCGTGTTATAAGCCGATGTCACGTTTAGGTTCATGGGACAAACAAAACCGTGCGAACGAGACGAGCATGAAGCCAGAGAGGATACAAACGAAATTGTAGAAAGGGGACAAGAATATTAAATAAATAAAAAAGCGGTGACCCTGTGTCATGGCCCCAAATCAAGTTTCTGGGGTGAGTGGGGGTGAGTCGGTGCATACCTCATTTGCATGCACACGTCATTAAAACTCCCATGGGTCAGCGTGAGCAGTGGCTGTGGTTTCTTTGCGAAGGGTCGGTGAACTGCGGTGCACCTTCATGCTCCCGTTGGGGATTGACTTTCAAGTGGCCATTAATATCCGTAAAATCCGTCAAAGAATCTGGCATAAAATATGCAGAGGCTGCACTCGATTGGTGCATTATGCATGGAAGACAGAAGCACGTGGGCTACATTATTTATCTCCGGCTGCGATCGCGGGGAAGGTGAGGAGAGTGCACGCAGCCCTTAATGATGAACACCACCTTCACCCGAGTTGAACCAAACCTGACCGCGCAGAGTCAGGTGTCTTATCCGATGTTATCGGCTCACCAACATGGGCTCTGCCGAGGGGCATCGCTTACCGAGTAATCGCGTGCCAACGGCGCACGCCATGCGGAGGGTGCAACTTGAAAGTTCGGAAGAGAACGTGTCAGGAAAGTACCACCGCGTAAGGCCTTCTCGGTTGTGTTGTATGGCTCTCCGATGCCGAACAACACGCGGCACAGCCCGAAAACACATCGGCAGGAGGGTGCCGTAGATGTAATCTGGAGGACGAGGCTTTGAGGCTGTGATCGATGGGACGTGAGTGCAGGTGCTGGAACAAAGCAGGTTAGCCAGACGGGCATTGGAGCGGCTCCCAGAGGTCAGCGACCAAGGGGAAGACCTCAAGCCAGAGACGGTAGTGGTGGTGAGCAAGGAGAGATGCTGGAGGTCACGTGTTCGCTGCGCAACAGCTCCCAGGAGGAAGAAATCAATGGCGAGGTGCGGTGGCATCAACGGCGCTGGCCGTGATGCCCTCTTTAACTCGACTATCCATGATACGGACTCTTAATAGAGTCGAGCCACAATGCATGAGGATCTTTTGAAGTGAACGTGCCTGCGGTGTGTGCCGCCCTAGCATTGCGCAAGTTACATCAGTCAGACGTAGTCCCTTTGACGCGCTCGGGTGATTCCCATAATGTGAGATGGGCCACATTTCTCTGCTCATTCACCGGGGCTGTCACGGCGCTCACGCCGTCCCCAGCGAGGCCGGTGGATTGACAGCGCCCCCCCCTTCCTCCCCGGTGCATTCCGGGTGGAATAAAAAAAAAGTGCTGTCGCACGACGCTGACCCATCGCGGCCCGGCGCGGACCAGAGTGGCGCTTGCCGGGGGACGAGTTGATGACGGCTACGATTTACCGCGTGACCCCGGGTGAACTTTACTCCAATAGCTTCTTCTACAGCGGCCCAATAGAGAGACAATCACCCGTGATCCAGTCATCCATCAAAACGCGCGCGCGCAACCTCCTGTTCATCTGCACGCCACCGACATCATCCGTCCAATTTAATGTCAAATCGCTTGAATAACCATGAAAGGATAACATGAAAAAAAAAAAACTCTTCTAAATTTTTTTTTACGTTTAATGATGTGATCGCTTACCGGAGCTGGAGTGGCGGGTGTGGAAGCTCCATTTGACCCTGTCGCCCCACGCCCCAATTTCCACGTCGTCGACGGAGGAAGCTCGTCGTAAACTCCGCACGCTCTCGCGTGACCTGGCACAACGGACGGCGCGCACGCGAGCAGCTTGCTGAGAAGCGGTCGTTTTCACAGCGGTGGTTCATCGTGCGCCGCGCCATCGCCGCGTCGCGCGCTTTCAGATGCGCGCTTCTGCGGCCATCTGGAACGCTCTTTCTTATAAAGCCACTGGAGATATGCATTTTTAAGATCGAGATTTAAAAATAATTTCTGTCGAGCTGCTTTTTGCGTTCAGTTTGTTGTCCTTCTCCCGCACCTTCGATTAGCGCGATTGGCTAAGTACGGTGCGGAAAAAGTTCAACATGCAGTACATAGAACATAGCTGGGTAGATTTTTTTACGACTCAAGTAATACTAATAATGACTAAATTTGTGAATTAATTTTCCCAGGAGAGTCTCACAAGAGTTTTTGAAGAGGGTTCTGGATCGAGACGTTTGGCCTGTTCTCCTGTTGCCCCGAGAATATCTCGCGGCCATAACAAGGAGATAACACTCACAGGTGCACACTTTGCGGACCAATTCTCTGTCCCACAATCTGATGGCCACATTAGTGTCGAGCGCCTTTGGGAATCGATGTTGCAGAAGGCGGAATATTTGCGTGGTATCATCATCGCAACAGTGGGCATGGAATCAGAGCTCAGCTGCTCTTGCTCCGCGAAGGGTGACCAACACAGCGGCATTCGTAGAACATTAACTTCAATCGAATCCGTATTGGTTAGAAAAACTCACCAGAACAGAAAAACGCCATCAAGACATGAACTGCATGGGTCAACAAAGGTAAGGAACGGCAGCCATCGCGACGAGCACAAGACCGTACCTGGAGCGCGTGAGGCTGGAGCTGGAGCCCCCGAGGGGATGGCCCACGGCGAGACGGTCGCGGTTCCAGCGGAGGAACGGGTAAGGCCCCACCTCCATCTCGGCCTGCGACCCGGACTCCTCTCCCGCGGCCGCCGCTGCCGTCTTCCGTCCGCCGGGAGTGGGTGCGGCGTCCGGGCTGAGGTTGAGCGGCGTGGTGACATCGGCGTCCGAGCCCTTGCCGGAGCAGCGGTGGCGGCTGACGCTCGCCACCATGGCCATCGACTCGGGGCTCTCGCCGCCGCCGCCGCCGTCGCCGCTCAGGGCCGAAGCGACCGCGGCCTCGGGGTCGCGGCGAGACAGCGAGCGCCGGCTGGCAGAGAGCGCGCGGAGGGACGGGAGCCCCAGCCGGAAGGGCAGCCCCGAATCTGCGGGGAAAGGGCGGAGGTGGTGAGCGGCGTCGTGGGACTCGGCGGTCAGGCCGCTTGCCGGAGGTGGTGAGGGCTGTTTCAGAATCAGAATCTTTACTCATCCTGAAGAAATCCCATGAGCTATGAAGCTCTTTTTAACGGATGTCCATCATCTGACCGCATGTCGCCACGTTAGTCGTGCGGATTGGTGCACGTGGGTAGTATAGATATTGAAGCGTGAGACATTGCTGCACTGCCCTCGGCTGACTTGACGCCACCACAGCCTACAGCAACACATGTTTTTTGCCCATCCAAGCTCTATCCAGGCTCAATGCTGCTTAGCTTCTGATATCTGACGAGACCGGACACATTCTGGTGATTAAGTCATCATGTTTGGTGAAAACGGGGACAATAAAAATGCAACTGCAGGCCTCCAACACTCCCAGACTTCACTGAGGTCTCATTCAGTTGCCACAATGTTCATGAATGTGTGTGTGTGAGCGTCACACAATCACAATGGGATTGTCGAAAATTAATTAGACATTTAATTAGACACTCTGTACACACATTAATCCATTCAGAATGTAATTGTCCGAATACTTACAGACGTAAGATACACATTCCTGAGACGAACCTTACTAAACCACGCACACTGGAATCACACACACACACACGCGCGGGCGCACATACACACTATAACACTACACACGCAGCTGTGGGTTCTGGTGAACACACAGGTGAACATTTACACATTCTCTCAAACCAAACCAAGTAGTTTCTCACAAAGGTTTGAGAATGAGACTTTAAAACGTCAGCTAAATTGATCACTTTACATCTCAATATAACGCTACCTCCTATTAAAGCCGCCCGTTCTAACTTACGAGCAACAGAGCGCTCCTTTAATCTAACTCAAGAGGCGTTGACGTGTTTTTCCTTCTCAGACTCGCAATAATCTTTGATCACCCGCTCGTAACATCTCAGTGACATATAAAAACGTTTCCCCCGCCAGCGGCTCCCCACGTCTCACGCGCGTTCCGGCGGAATGTTCCCGCTGTAGCGGAGAGGGTCTCTGACGCTGCTGCCGTACACATTTCTCTGTAATTGGAAGGTTATAGGCTATTAAAATTCTAGACCGCCGCGGACAAGGAGACGATTAGAATGAAATCCGCAGAAAACTTTCTCATCACGCTGACTTAGCAGCAGCAGCAGCGCTACGTTTCCGCCCGTGCAGAAATAGAGAGCAGAACCGAGGGCGATGTTAATGAATCTACCTTGTTACATGCTCTACTTGCAAGAGCACATGGCGACCAGGCTAATTGACAGCTACATCAGTATAGCTATTGTTATAAATAGTTGTTCTGAGGATGTGAAGAACTCGGATACTAAAGTGTGAGTTCCCACTCAACAGCATGTGGGCCATCGCTCATCCCTATTTATAACCCCGAGTGAGTCCGTGGAAATTCCACATTCCTATGGCAGGGGTGAATTATAGCAATCGGCTGGATAAGTTTAATACAGGTCAACTAATTGTTGAATAACTTGAACACGAGCTGTGGAAAGGTGACTTTTTCAAGGGGGGGGGGGGGGGGATAATTGATGTTGCGATGTGTGGGTGATGCGGCCCCAGCGTCGCGCAAGGTGCAGTGTCAGCACTCGGTGAATGGTGCCGGTGGGTCCCCCGAGACCACCCTGGGACTCGTTGGTGCTGCCCCCGGCTGCCCCTGGGTGCCCCTGGAGATCGCTGTCGGTGCTGGGGTCCACGCGTTACCCCTGGAGATCGTTGTCGGTGCTGGGGTCCACGCGTTACCCCTGGGGCTCGTTGCTGTTGAGCCCTGGTTACTGTATCCTCTTGCGTTTGACCTCGTTGACCCTGGGCCATGCTATGCACTCTCACTCCTCTCTCGTTCCTCTTGGGCTCCTCTCTCTCCTCTGTCTCCTGCGTATGCGTGCTCTCACCTGGCCCAGTACAACGCGTTTAGATTATTTGGAGTATTTGGCTGCTATAAATGTCCACATGATGAAAAGCCACTTCGCTGAGCTATCATTTGTGGCCAGGTCGCTTATGAAAACGAAACTAACAGCTCAGTGGGCCTTACCTGGTCACGTTCTGACCCGCCCCTCCTGGACATGTCAAAAAGAGCTTTATTGCTCTTCGGATTCCTCCACTTTAAATATTCTGATACTGAAAAAGCACAACTCCACCCCCCCCCCCCAAAAAAAAAACCTCATTTCACCTTCTCAAACGAAACATTTAGACGATACATACATTGTCATTGTTGTTGTCAACGCCGGCGAGCTTATTCCACGTTGTCAAAAAAAGAGGAAGCTTTATTGGAAGTGATGTGCGTTCTTAATGTAATCTGGCCTCTATGAGGACAGACAGAGCCTTTGGCTAATCAGAGTGCTCGACAATAAACGTTCGTGTCGATCTGTCCCAATGTTGGCGCACATATCCCTTGCCTGCGCCCTGCTCATATCCTGACTGGGCACCGCGTGTCACTGTGGGTGTGTCACCGTGGGTGTGTCACGTGTCACTGTGGGTGTGTCACTGTGGGTGTGTCACTGTGGGTGTGTCACGTGTCACTGTGGGTGTGTCACGTGTAACTGTGGGTGTGTCACTGTGGGTGTGTCGCGTGTCACTGTGGGTGTGCCACTGTGGGTGTGTCACTGTGGGTGTGTCACGTGTCACTGTGGGCGTGTCACTGTGGGTGTGTCACGTGTCACTGTGGGTGTGCCACTGTGGGTGTGTCGCGTGTCACTGTGGGTGTGCCACTGTGGGTGTGTCACTGTGGGTGTGTCGCGTGTCACTGTGGGTGTGCCACTGTGGGTGTGTCGCGTGTCACTGTGGGTGTGTCACTGTCGGCGCCAGTGAAAGTGTGGCAGCTGCGGTAAACTCAAGCCGGCACTGCCGACGCTGAGCGCCTCTCCGCAACTGGTGAGTTGCACGAGCCACAGTGACACCAGTTGTGTCTTCCCCACATCTATCAGCGGCAACAGCTGTTATGGCCCCTCGCTATCGACCAGGAGGCCTGTGAATGATTCCCGGCCATGGCTGGCATCAGCACGGCGAGTGATATCTGACCTCGTCCTTGGCCTCCCCGATTCACCAGCCAGCACTGACCAGCGTGGTGAAGTGTAGTCAAACAGACCCCATGACCGACACGGCATTGGGGGGGGGGGAGCTTCATTCAACAGAGGAGAACATTCTTATTGTCATTAATTAAATTATGCTCATATTAAATTGCGCTGTCTTGAGACAAATACATTTCCATTCAGAGCTCTCCAGAGCTCAATCGCTGACCGCATTCTTCCCGGCCCTCTGCTGGACTCGTGTAGGCGCCGTGACCACAGGCGAAGCGAGTGCTGTGCTGGATGCTGTGTGCAGAGCGTATGCATAGTTCCACGTAGCTGACCCAGACACATTCAGCCCTGGAGCTACCCCTGTGGCAATGCACGACGCTTTGAGCAGAGTCACCTTAACAACATCGCTCATCACACGAGAGAGAGGGCGCGTTCCCCTCCAGCCCCAACTCCCCTGCCATGAAGTCCACCAGCCCTCTCCCACGCTGGTCAAACGGTGCCGCCCACTGGTCTACTTTGGTTATCATGGCTCCTGGTGCTAGGAATTAAATTCGGAATAAGCCCCCCACCACTCTGCCCCATTCCCTCCCCCCTTCGTTGCCCCCATGGCCGGGTGAGCTTTTGGCCACTGGGGGAAGGGGGCTCTGCGCAGTTGCACTGCCTGCACACTCGATAGCTGCGCAACTCGTGCCGCGACCTCCCCCGCTGCCCCCCCCCCGCCACACTCAGCTCGTTGTCCTCCCACCCGTGCCAGGCGTGGGCCCACTTACACGTGGAGAACTTGGCCCAGCCCATGGCGCGCTGGTTCCGGCTCTCCAGCTCCGGGCTCTCGGCATCGCACACCTCCTCGAAGTCGAGGATGAAGACGACCACATCGCCCTCCTCGTTTTTCACGGGGATGATGTGCGTCGCGACCAGGAAGCACGACCCTGGGTGGGAGAGACGCGAAGGCGGCAACAGCGGGGAAAGTCTCTCGGGCGATCGATTCCGCTGCGACGGGCGGCCTTGTCGTCACTGACAAGATTCGATGCGAGACGCCTCGATGATTCAGAGCCACGACGCGCCCTCGAGTCACGCGCACTGCAAGCGCGTGCCACGTGCGGTGGGACCCCCCCCCCCTTCACACGTGGACACACAATGTTAAACGTGCATTCAACGCACCAGCCGCCCAAAGAGGTACTCTCCACAGGGTGACGCACTTAACGCACACCATGCGCATGCAAATCGCACACAAATGCACCCGAAAATCACTGCTCGCTCGCAAATGGCACGCGCACGTGACTCCCTCACACGCAAACACACTGCTCACACTCGATTCACTCACACTGCTCACGAATCACACTGCTTCCTACTGACTCATGCACACACGAATCATACACTTACTCCTCACTCACACACAACTCACTCACTGCTCACTCACACACAATTCACTCACTGCTCACTCACACACAATTCACTCACTGCTCACTCACACACAATTCACTCACTGCTCACACACAATTCACTCACTGCTCACTCGCTGTTCACTCACACACAATTCACTCACTGCTCACTCACACACAATTCACTCACTGCTCACTCACACACAATTCACTCACTCACACACAATTCACTCACTGCTCACACAATTCACTCACTGCTCACTCACGATTCACTCACTGTTCACTCACACACAATTCACTCACTGCTCACACACAATTCACTCACTGCTTACTCACGATTCACTCACTGTTCACTCACTGTTCACTCACACACAATTCACTCACTGCTCACTCACACACAATTCACTCACTGCTCACTCACACACAATTCACTCACTGCTCACACACAATTCACTCACTGCTCACTCACTGTTCACTCACACACAATTCACTCACTGCTCACTCACACACAATTCACCCACTGCTCACTCACTGTTCACTCACACACAAATCACTCACTGCTCACTCACACACAATTCACTCACTCACACACAATTCACTCACTGCTCACACAATTCACTCACTGCTCACTCACGATTCACTCACTGTTCACTCACACACAATTCACTCACTGCTCACACACAATTCACTCACTGCTTACTCACGATTCACTCACTGTTCACTCACTGCTCACTGATGATGGAACACGTGTGCTGGTTTGTGTATTCTCGCTTGGGACACACATTTCAGAATCACAATTATGATCTCTATTTATGCTGGAGGAATCCGATGAGCTATAAAGCTCTTTTTCACAGATGTCCAGTAGGGTCGTGTCAGAAAGTTAGAACAAACAATACGAAAACACGATAGGAGTGCAAGGTTTACGAAATCTAAGCAAATGATTTAAAAAGTAAAACTATTTTTTTGTTTCACCATTTAAAACATTTAAACACATTAAGGGTTTAAACTATGAGCCCTGAACACGTTGACCGGGTCCAATGACACAATGCGTAGTGTCAGAACGAACCCCCTATGATGCGGTCAATGTAGCACCACGATGATGACTCCCATTGTGTTCACTTCCAACGAGCGCCAACGCACGCGGATGCACGAGATTGTTATTTGTGATTCATCGTCACCATCAGCCACCGCCAACAAGTCAACACAACAATGTTTGGGACAAAATGAAAACCAACACGAGCAACAGGAAAGGAGAAAGTGAGACGACAATGGTTTTCTCTATTCTATTTTTTGGGGTCGTGTTCGTTTGGGATGGTGTCCGACGTTTCGTTTTCGCTGCCAGGAGCCTCTTTGTAAACAAGCGAGAGAAGAACTAACGTATTCTCATGACCATAAACGCTCCAACCACCCTGTTTTTATAGCCCGAGTTGGGAGTGCGTCTTGCATAATAGCAAGAGTTGTGTGTGCGCGCGTGCGTGACCAGATGTGCAGCAACGTCGTTGATCCTTGATACCCGTTTAAGGGCGCCTCTTACTTTCCGGAGAGGACGGTAGCACCAATGGCTGTGTGGACGTCTGCCACCTTCTGGTGAAACATAAACGCGATGAGAATGTGTGGACAGAAAAGGCACCAAATTTAGCCGTGGGTTATGGTGTTTGTACTCGCTGCTTCATCATCAGCCATGGTCAATCCACTGCTGGTTGCACAGTAGAGCATTAATTAAGTTCTGATACACGCACACCTATGATACACTTCCAATATAAGCACAGGTCAGATATCAGGCCACTTCCGAGCATTCCGGATGGTTTGGTCGCAAGGCACTGACCACAACCACATCACGGTCAACACTTATCACATTGCTATTGAGAACACAGGTATACACGTGCTTTGGGGAAAGCTTTCGTAATGCAAGACGCAAATTGCATTTTGACAAAGCAGCAAGGTCATCAACGCAATTTCACAGCCAATTGCCTGCGCTGTTGTTGGAGCGAGTGTGACTTTACAGATTCCATTGCAAAGCTGCTAAAGCCCTCGCAGCAGATGCGATTTCTGATCACAGGTGCCCTTTACGCAAACATTCATTGACCCCCCCCCCCCCCCAGCATAGGAATGGCAATCGTGAATTCAAGCCTTCGCTATGGATTTGTGCGTGGGTCGCACTGTGGCTTACAGCACAAGCAGTTGTTGTTATTATTTGCAAGCATTTGCTGCTCTCTTCACGTCGGTGATTTCACAGCAGAGGCAGCGGAGGTGATGGAGCCCTGAGCGCGAAGCCGCCTGTTGCACAGCGAGCGTGTGTGCGCAGATGTTGTTCCCGCAAAGGCAGCGCTTGCTGCATCCTCGCATGGGAAGATCTTCACTGTCATTAATCATGCACAAGCCCCTTCCTTCTTTGTCAGTCCCCCTGCTGGGCGAAGGCCTCCGCCGCATGCCGTGTCAGTCATCGTGGGGCTGGTTTTCCATAATTCAGCACGCTGGTCACTGCGGGTTGGTTATAGCCCACAGCGCGACTGTGGTTACCAATCTAAAACCGCGGACCACACGGTAACGCCACTGACCGCTTTGATCATTCTCCGGCAGCAGTTCAAAAACTATTCACCACGAGGCTCCTGCTGAAGCCGACCACTGGCTCAGTCACTCGCCAACCTTGACACGGACGCAGGGACGTTGCTGATCAACTCTCCGCCACTGCTGTAGTACAGGACACTTGCTCGTCATGAGTGACTGTATTTTGATGTGTGTACGCTGCATGGAATTCATTGGGTTCGCGCGACATCCGCAGCCACTAGCAGCACAGGGAACTGCATTCACCACACTGGCACACGCCCGTGCACACAGCTCTCGCGTCTGATCCACTGCTGGATGAGAGCCATATTCAGCAAAGTGCAAACACAACAGTGAATAAATTATAAAAACGCGATGCCAAATTGTAGATGATCGAATTCACCCATTTTGGAATTGGCCAAGTAAACAAGGCAGGGTCCTCTTGACAAAGAGTCGTCAGACTCGCAGACGTTTCTCGCAGGTAACAGAAGCACACGAGTAGTAACATCAAAACTAAAAACAACACCAGGTGGTTCCCCGCGGCTATGCTTCTATCGAAGCTGCAACTCTTCGCCTGTGGCATTAACAATGAAGCCTCCAAATTCTCACCAGCCACGTGGGTCGGTGATGGAATGAGAGGCAACAAATCCGTTTCCATTGGTTGACTAAGCCCATCATCCCTCTCGGGTCGATAAGTTGAATATCACCTGTGGCAATGTCAACAGTCGTTGTCCTATGGGTCGACTCGCATCTGCTATATAAATTTGTAGATTTTCCACCACTGCTTCAGGGGATGTAAACGGGAGATGAGCAGAGCACTCGCAACGCTCGTTTGAGCAGGAGATCACTGTGACCTTTGGCTAAGATTACCACTGGGCTATAAGTATATTGAGGGTGCCTTAGTCTGACTCTATGAGTGACAGCCGTTGAAAATGAACCATAATGAACCTTAAGGAGCCTTAATTACCTTCAGCCAAAACAGTTTTACAAAGGAAATGGCCAAACATCCCAATTCAGAACCGTCCTGAATAAAGTGTCTGAAGACTCGATGAGGGTACCTTGCATATATTAATGGCTTCATTGTTATTAGAGTCTCTGGCCCTTTGCACACTGAAGTGTCACTTGGTATATGTTGTGTAGTGACATAGAATTAGCCACGTAGCAGCATAGCGCTGGCTGCTGGCGGGGAAGGGGATCTGCGGCTTACAGCAGCCCTGACGTCAGCAGGCCACGTGATACACCAGATTGGATATCTGGGGGAAAGGTTACAGAAGGGGCACGTGGGGGATGCCCGAGGCCACGCTGGGAGCATAAAAGGGGGCCCTGAGCGAGAGCTCGGGGCTGTCGTTTGGAGTGGGATCCCCGTCATGCTGTTGAAGATCGTCGTCGCCATCGTCTCGTCGCCATCGTCGCTGTCGTCTTCACTGGACATTGCGCTGCTAGACGGTAGTTGGTTTTCTCGGTTCAGCGCCTTATGTAGTGTTGTGTATAGGCTAGCGACACACGTAGAATTGTGTATAAACGAGAGAGAGAGAAGAGTGTGTACCAGTGTAGGGTGTGTATTGGACAAAGGGTGCTCGATTAAATAAAATAACTGCCTCCAAGTCTTAGCGTCTCCGAGTAAGTCGCTACATATGTATTGGATACGTGGCTTCTGTGCGAGTCACTTATTCATTAACAAATGTCATGTAAATATGAGTAAAAAATGCAATAGAGATGATATAATAACAATGTCGATTGCGTGTTGTAATGTCATAATGCCCACATGCCACTGACATTCTGGAAATAGACACTTTAGTTTAACTTTCCATGTATCCAGCATGTCAATCGAGTCCCAGAACTTTTTGGAATCCCCAAAAAATCATGCGTATCACATCGGGGGTCATTTTAAACTGATACACACACATGCAGTACTTTCCCTGCCACTCCCATTCAATAAAACAAATGGCACGATCAAACAGCTGTTTCACCTCGGCACAACCCACTCAACGCACCTCCAGTCTGGATTAGCGGCACCGCAGAAAAAAATATCTTTATCGCTCACTTCGAGGAAGTAATTTTCGTTGTTATTGTGTGATAAAAAATAAACAAGATGATATTGCCACGGCTACGCACCTGTGCCACCCACCGAGTGTCGACCGGGAGTCACGTGCTCCCTGGCTGACCGGGGGTCACGTACTCCCTGGCTGACGGGAGGTCATGTACTCCCTGGCTGACCGGGAGGTCGCGTGCTCCCTGGCTGACGGGAGGTCGCGTACTCCCTGGCTGACGGGAGGTCACGTACTCCCTGGCTGACCGGGAGGTCATGTACTCCCTGGCTGACCGGGAGGTCGCGTACTCCCTGGCTGACCGGAGGTCGCGTACTCCCTGGCTGACGGGAGGTCACGTACTCCCTGGCTGACCGGGAGGTCGCGTGCTCCCTGGCTGACCGGGGGTCACGTACTCCCTGGCTGACGGGAGGTCACGTACTCCCTGGCTGACGGGAGGTCGCGTACTCCCTGGCTGACCGGGAGGTCGTGTGCTCCCTGGCTGACCGGGAGGTCACGTGCTCCCTGGCTGACGGGAGGTCACGTACTCCCTGGCTGACCGGGAGGTCACGTACCCCCTGGCTGATGGGAGGTCACGTACTCCCTGGCTGACGGGAGGTCACGTACTCCCTGGCTGACCGGGAGGTCGCGTACTCCCTGGCTGACCGGGAGGTCGCGTGCTCCCTGGCTGACGGGAGGTCACGTACTCCCTGGCTGACCGGGAGGTCACGTACCCCCTGGCTGATGGGAGGTCACGTACTCCCTGGCTGACCGGGAGGTCACGTACTCCCTGGCTGACCGGGGGTCACGTACTCCCTGGCTGGTGTGAATCGGTATTCGTAGCGACTGCGTGCGTTCACAGTGATGAATGAGGCGGCACACTTTTCGCGTGCGTATGTGTCAATGGCGGAAACAGATGCAAACAAAGCATTAACCGAAGCAAGGCTCAATCACAATTAAAACGACATCCGAATTATAATCCTCAGGCTAAATCGCGTATAAAAGTAGGTCACAGAGATGAGAGATTTAATGAAACTGTCATTCGGCAACACACTCAGCTATTTTCAAGCCCAAAGACTTGATTATATAGGGTGTTTGTAAAGATATCATTTACTTTCTAAATAATTATGCTTAGACTGATTTTCATTTCAAGTTTAGCTTCCCAAAAGTCCTCCAAAGTCCCTCTCATCCGCATCTTTATTTCATTATGTTGATCACGGTCTGCCTTCAATAACTGCCCCAAGGTACACGTCCGTTAAATTGCAACTTGGAACGCCCCCAGAATTCGGTCACTCTCGTCGTGGGGGAATGGCTCGGATGAGCCGGTGCTAACAACTGGCCAAGCTCTGCGTTCCTCTGTATTTCAAGGTGTTTCAAGTTGTTTTTTTGTTGCCAGATAAAAGGGTAGAAAACCAATGATCAATTAACGAGTGTTTACATGTAGGAGGAAGCCGGAGCACTCGGAGAAACCCCACGCGTGCGAGGGGGAAACGCTCTATCCCATACAGACGGAACGGGTGGGGTTCCACATTTTTGCCGTGCTGTACTGCTGCCTTCTCCTGGCGAGCAGGGGTATGGCTTCTGGCGAACGCCACGGCAATCGATTCCTCACGACGAGCTCTACACGATGTGCTAATCAAAGTTCTATCTTGATTTGAAGCTTTCGTGACTGCAGGAATCCACACTCTTTGGTTCTTTCGGTAAACTCACGTAGGTAGAAAATAAAGAAAGATATTATATTTTTCAAAGTGCTGTTTATGACTACGGAAATGTTTGCGACCACAGGTGCTTGGTGAAGAACGAGGAGAGGATTGATTTCTGGTGGGTCGCGGCGTTCATGTGCGCGGTGGGACGGAGTCGCCAAAAACAAATAAATTAATTACGATCTTGACTTCCGTTTATTCGGCACCCCGGGGTCCCGCCATAAGGTTCACTTGTACGATCCTCCAACCCTCGCCTCCACAGTGCTGGACAACCTGCGTGTGCCATCACTGGCCAGGCTGTTTTGTTTTCCCAGCCGTGTGACTCCGGTTGGTACCTCTGGACGAGTAAAGTATGTGTTTTTAAAACGCCACTTGAAAGACGTTCCTTGGAGAAATCCCACGCAATAAAATCTCTCAGCAATTTCCCCGCGTAGTCTATTCGTCTCTGTGATATGATGCCTGCAGCACTATTGTTACACATTAGGGGGGGGGGGGGGGGGAGCGCCAGGTGTGTCCCTGTCGTGTTGGTGTTTGTGTCAGGGGGGGGGGGCCCAGGTGTGTCCCTGTCGTGTTGGTGTTTGTGTCAGGGGGGGGCGCCAGGTGTGTCCCTGTCGTGTTGGTGTTTGTGTCAGGGGGGGCCCAGGTGTGTCCCTGTCGTGTTGGTGTTTGTGTCAGGGGGGGGGGGGCAGGTGTGTCCCTGTCGTGTTGGTGTTTGTGTCAGGGGGGGGGGGCAGGTGTGTCCCTGTCGTGTTGGTGTTTGTGTCAGGGGGGGGGGCAGGTGTGTCCCTGTCGTGTTGGTGTTTGTGTCAGGGGGGGGGGCAGGTGTGTCCCTGTCGTGTTGGTGTTTGTGTCAGGGGGGGGGGGCAGGTGTGTCCCTGTCGTGTTGGTGTTTGTGTCAGAGGGGGGGCCCAGGTGTGTCCCTGTCGTGTTGGTGTTTGTGTCAGGGGGGGGGGCCAGGTGTGTCCCTGTCGTGTTGGTGTTTGTGTCAGGGGGGGGCCCAGGTGTGTCCCTGTCGTGTTGGTGTTTGTGTCGGGGGGGGCCCAGGTGTGTCCCTGTCGTGTTGGTGTTTGTGTCAGGGGGGGGGGCAGGTGTGTCCCTGTCGTGTTGGTGTTTGTGTCAGGGGGGGGCCCAGGTGTGTCCCTGTCGTGTTGGTGTTTGTGTCAGGGGGGGGGGGCCAGGTGTGTCCCTGTCGTGTTGGTGTTTGTGTCAGGGGGGGGCCCAGGTGTGTCCCTGTCGTGTTGGTGTTTGTGTCGGGGGGGGCCCAGGTGTGTCCCTGTCGTGTTGGTGTTTGTGTCAGGGGGGGGGGCAGGTGTGTCCCTGTCGTGTTGGTGTTTGTGTCAGGGGGGGGCCCAGGTGTGTCCCTACCGTGTTGGTGTTTGTGTTGGGGGGGGGCCCAGGTGTGTCCCTGTCGTGTTGGTGTTTGTGTCGGGGGGGGCCCAGGTGTGTCCCTGTCGTGTTGGTGTTTGTGTCAGTGGGGGGGGCCCAGGTGTGTCCCTACCGTGTTGGTGTTTGTGTTGGGGGGGGCCCAGGTGTGTCCCTGTCGTGTTGGTGTTTGTGTCAGGGGGGGGGGGCCAGGTGTGTCCCTGTCGTGTTGGTGTTTGTGTCAGGGGGGGGGGGCCCAGGTGTGTCCCTGTCGTGTTGGTGTTTGTGTCAGGGGGGGGGCCCAGGTGTGTCCCTGTCGTGTTGGTGTTTGTGTCAGGGGGGGCCCCAGGTGTGTCCCTGTCGTGTTGGTGTTTGTGTCGGGGGGGGCCCAGGTGTGTCCCTGTCGTGTAGGTGTTTGTGTCGGGGGGGGCCCAGGTGTGTCCCTACCGTGTTGGTGTTTGTGTCAGGGGGGGGGCGCCAGGTGTGTCCCTGTCGTGTTGGTGTTTGTGTCAGGGGGGGCCCAGGTGTGTCCCTGTCGTGTTGGTGTTTGTGTCAGGGAGCGCTGCCCCGTCACGCGAACACGGCGGCGTCAGCGCTCCGCACGCCGAGAAATAAACGAGGGTGGCTTTTGCGGAAATCGCTTTTTCCGAGACGAAAGTAATATGAGGCCAGCCGGGCGTTTTGCCTCCCTGTGCGGCTCCGTAATTCATTTCCTCCGCGGCGCCTTCAAGCCGTGTTTGTGGAAGATATTGCACGGCGAAGCTCGCATGAATCTGCAAATAGACAGAGTGTTGGGGGTTGGTTTCTTTTAGCCTTTGTTAGAATTACACGCGAGCCACAGGTGTGGCGACGGGGGTCAAAAAAACGCAAGTGTGAGTGGAGCGGCGGTGTTCACGCGCGAGCAAACTCAATTCGGCATGCGCGGCGCACGAGTGGAAATAAAAACAAGACGGGAGATTCCCGCATTGAGACATTGCAGGGACGTCTTCGCAGAGTGCACCGACTCTCTGTGCAGCGACTCTCTGTGCAGCGACTCTCCCAGCCACGCAAAACACTGAGTGCAACGCGGGCAAAATACTGCACAGCGCCCGGTTTGAATGTCGCAGATTTTAATAAAGTCAAGTGGTGGAGAGGTGGTGCAGTGGGTAGCGCACTGTGCTATTCACCCCAGTGTCCTGAGTTTGATTCCTAGCTTCAGCTGACATCAGTGGCAAGGGATATCTGGATCAGTAATACCCCCCCCACCACCCCTTTACTGACCAGCATGGTGAAGTATGGTCAAACAGACCATGACAAACACGGCGTGGGGAGGCCTCATCCACCAGTGGTTTGACAATGAGTTGTACATTACGAATTATGATTCTTAGAATCATATGCACTGCAAACTCACGCCACGTTAACCTCAGACCACGGATAAACGTGATTTAAAAACTAAATATAAAAGGTAACACAGGATGCTGAGGATTTATATTTCAATTAAAAATGGATGATCATAAAAGAATCCAGATATGGGGAAAAAAATGACGTTCAATCATTTATCCAGGGGAAGCACACTGAGTTATAGGACTCTTTTTCAGAAGGGTCCTGCATTGGGTTTTCAATTTAAAAATCTTCTCAGACAAGTTATGAGTATTCATACAATTGAAAGGAAATCAGAGCCCCTGCAAAAAACCCACGAGTGCGAGGGTGCAACGCTCCATCCCTGTATAAAAACGGAAATAGATGGCGATCAGTCTACTTGCTCTACTGCCTTCTCCTGGCGAGCCAGGGAAGGGCGTTTTACGAGATCTGTGCGGCGATCCACCAAACCCCGCTGGCTGCACAGTCATGCTGCTCGTACTTGTGGCGTCTTTCACGAGCATCCTGTGAGCCAGTCACTCGTGAGCACCACTGTCGTTCTTGCAGGACGAGGCAGTGCAAAGCGTTCATCCGGAACGACGCACAAAACCCCATCAGTAATAACCAGTGACAATTCCGTGGGCTCTCATTCACAATGTAGCGACCGGCTATGAATGAACGACAACCCTGCGCCTTTTCTTTCATTCTCTCTCTCTCTATTTCAATTCCCTTTTCTCTCTCTCGTTGCTGCTGCTGCTGTCTCTGCAGGTGTTGCTGCTGTTGTTGTTGCGGGCTCTCTTCGTAAAACGACACGGGTCACGGCATCAACTAAATGTCTCATTATAAAGAGCACGCGACCACCCACGCAGCAGTCTCTAAAACAGCACGGCGCACCGAAGTACGCCTCTGGGCCTGGGGGCCGTGAGTCCTGCACATACCACAAAGACAAAGATCCCCCGTATATCCTTTTGGTGCGAGTGCTGTTTGCGAGCACCTATAAACGCCGACACAATTCAAACGAGGGGGTGGGTGGCCAGCACCACGCCGCCTTTGTCTCCCCAGTGGCGATGTTTACAGACCGCACCAGGTACTCATTTGAGGCTGAGTCGACCTAGGGGGAGTACCCACGACCGGTTCAGATAGATCGTCACCGGTGTTGGCCGTGGGTGGGAATCGAACTCGGGACGTCGGGTGTGTAGCACAGTGCGCGAACTACCACATCTCCATCACCCACACACTCACAGAGACAGACACGATTCACATCCTCCACCACCACCACCACAACAGCAACCGCCATTCGCCACTAAGTGGCGGTGACGTCACCACGAAGCTTGTGCCAGGCCATGTGCACTTTGAGGCCACGTGCAGTGTCGAACGCCCGCTGGCAGGAGGTCACGGGGCAGACCCAAGTGCCACGGGTCGACTGACTAAGATGACAGATGACTGGCTGATGCACCACCTGTGCCCGCTACTGTATCAACCTGCTGTGCTTTAGCCACCCGGCGCTCCGCTCGTTGTTGTGAGCATCGCTCCTCCGCCCTCCGTTGTTGTTGGAGGGCGACTGCCTCCAACTGCCCAGTAGCGTCCTTCACGAGCTTCCTCCACAGAGGCCGATCTTGACACCGCTGGTACCACTCATCGGCAAATCCACTCAGCTCCACGTCCTCCTGTACCACATCACTCCATCTCTTCTCTAGCCCGTACCGCGCCCGTTTAGCCCCCTCGATCCGGCCGAACAAAAGCTGTTTTGGCATGCGGTGACTGAGCATGCGGGCTACATGATCCAGACAACACTGCCTTGCCTGCCTGAGGAGCTCACCGATGGGACCTTGCCCAAATCTTTCAAAGATTTGTGAGCGCCTCACACAATCCAGCCTGGTTAAACCCAGGATGGATCGTAGGCAGGCTAGCCTAAACGTTTCTAACCGGTGAAGATGTTCCATTAGGGGGGTCCACGTTTCGCAAGCGTAGAGAAGGGAGGGAATGACCGTGGCCGAGAAGACCTGAAGCTTAGTGCGGAGCGACAGACCAGGTAGCTTCCACACAGCGTTACGCAACCGATGAAAAGATATTGCCGCTCGACTGATTCGGAGTGATACCTCTGCTATTAAACTGGAGCCGGTCATAAGCAACTGCCCAGGTATGGGAAACTCTCCACTCTCTCCACAACTGCCCCATCACCGATTGGGAGTTGTGGGGGTGGAGTGTCCGATGGTACAAAATACCCAGGCAGGTGCTTAGTTTTGGTGGGGCTGATGGTAAGGCCCCATCTCTTAGTGGCACGCTCCAGTCTCAGCAGCAGCGTCTCCAACTTCCCCTCTGAATGAGCAGCTATTACCAAATCATCGGCATACATAACGTGGTTGAGCAATAGGGAGCCATCCCTTGACTGCACCCGGGCATCGATCAGCCTCCCATTATATCTGTACCAAATGGAGATTCCCCCGGTACAGCTATTGAAGGCTTCACAAACTATGTGGTCAAAATAGATGTTAAATAATGTGGGAGCCAGAGGACATCCCTGTCGCACCCCAAGGTGTACAGGGAAAGGCTCTGACTCCCGGCCACGTAGTTTTACCCGGGCCCGCTCACCATCATGAAGGTCCTTAATTATCGTGAGCAGAGCGTCAGGGACTCCAAAACCACGAAGAACCCAGAGCCCAGGCCTACTGATGGTATCATAGGCCTTGACCAGGTCAATAAAGCAGATATGTAGGTCTTGTTGGAATTCCCTACACCTCTGCTGTAGCAGACGGACAGAAAATATGGCATCTGTGCAGGACCGCCCTTTCCTGAAACCGCATTGGGGCTCCGCAAGTCTCTCCTCAGCGTGCCTGGCAAGGTGATGTTGAATAATCCTTGCCAGGACCTTTCCCGGCACACTGAAGAGTGAGATGCCCCTGTAGTTGTTACAGTCTGTGCGGTTCCCCTTCTTAAAGAGGGGGACCACCAGGGCATCCTTCCAATCCTGCGGAACCCGTCCAGTGGTCCAGACTGTTGTTATGATGTCGTAAAGGGCAGTCTGTGCACCAACGCCACCCTCCCTCAGCATTTATCCTGGGAGACCATCTCTACCCGGTGCCTTTCCTGTCTCAGACTCCGGATCGCCTCCAGTACTTCCTCAACAGATGGCACCTCAGCCAACCACTCACAAGGGGTGACTTCTTCCAATATTTGAGGCACTGCAGCCTCAGCAGGGTCATCCTCACTTTGTGCCACGATGTTTTCCTGGCTGAGGGATTTCCCCTCCCCCAGGACCTCACAGAAATGCTCAGCAAATCTGCAAACCTGTTCCTGGGGGTCGGAGATTGGATCACCGTTTTTTCCCCTAATGATGGTAATAGGTGTGGCGCTGAAGGTTACTTTTTTGATGGAGTTAAATAGAGATTTGTGATCACGGGCCACTGAGGCAGACTCCATCTCCTCAGCAACCCGCGACCACCACCCATCCTTGTAGCGCCTCACGGCTCTCCGAACCTCCGAGCGAAGGCTGCGGTAAGCCTCCTCATTCTCTGACGTGGGATTCTGTAGCCAATGACAGTGGGCCTGTCGCTTTTTCTCAACCATCCTGAACACCTCTGTCAGCCAGGGTCTCTGGAGAGGTCTGGACCGCGTACCCAAAGCAGCCATTGCAGCTGCATGAGTCACAGTCCTAAACCTCGCCCATTTCCCCTCAACATCAGGAGGAGTGGGGGACGATGCCAACCCCAGCCGCAAGCGATGATGAAATTCTCGCTTGCAACTTTCATCAGATAACTGAGACCAGGCCACTTTAGGTTGGAATGGGGTCCTGGGTGTACACCCACCACCGGAGTGGAAGAATGGCAGGCACATCTTACAGATGACTAGTCGATGGTCAGAGGGAAGATCAGTTCCACGGTAGGTCCTGGTGTCAAGGACATGGACTTGCATCCGCTGGTCCGTCACTATGTAGCCCAGCAGATGTTCTTTCTTGGACCCGGCATGCATCCATGATGTTGTGTGGATGCGCCGATGCCGGAACAGCGTGTTGCTAATTACAAGCCCATGGGGTGCACAAAAACCTAGCAGCCTCCTACCGTTGTTATTGAGCTGATCTGGCCCATGCCCTCCAATCACTCCAGACCAGGTGCCAGCATCATGACCAACTCGGGCATTGAAGTCACCCAACAAGATGACTCTATCCCAAGGGGCCACTTTAACCAGCACCTGTGACAGGAGGTCATAGAAGGCATCTGACTCATCGGCTTTGCCTGCAACCCTCCACGGATGTTCGTCTTCGGTGGGGGCATAAGTAACCACGACCACCACTCCTCGCCTCCGGTTGATGGGAAGGCGAGCCCAAAGTAGCCTGGGGCTTACACCTTCCCACACCTCACTGCCACGCTCCCACGCCCCCTTCATACTTTTGTTCAAAAGAAGAGTCACACCCTGTTGTTTGGCAGTCTGCTGCCCCGAGTAGAGGACTGTCCACCCCTCATGGTGGCAGGAGCCATAGCCGGTCCACCGGACCTCCTGAATGCCACAGAGATCCAGGCGGTACCGGTCCAGCTCCCGACAGAGGAGTGGCAGCCTCTCCTTCGCAGTGAGCGTTTGAACATTCCACGTGGCCACACGAAGTGGCTTTTCGTTGTTTCTGGAGGAGCCCCGAGGGTAAAGATTCAATCTCCTGGCTCTGCCAATTGGGGTTTGGTCAGGAGACGTCATAGACGCCTGTCCCCCGGGGCCTCCGGCACAAGCTTATTAGTTACATATTTCACACACAGACAGACACGATCCACATCCTCCACCACCACCCACTCACACACAGAGACAGACACGATACTCTACCCCCACACGCACACAGAGACAGACACGATACTCTACCCCCACACACACACAGAGACACGATACTCTACCCACACACACACAGACACACACACAGACACGATACTCTACCCCCACACACACAGAGACACGATACTCTACCCACACACACACACGATACTCTACCCACACACAGACAGACACGATACTCTACCCACACACACACACAGACACGATACTCTACCCACACACACACACACAGACACACAGACACACACACAGACACACACACAGACACGATACTCTACCCACACACACAGAGACACACACACAGACACACACACACAGACACACACACAGATCCGCATCCTAGCAACGGGCGCGCGGCAGAGCAGCGCCAGCGCGTTCGCCAGGGAGCGTCTCGGCATCGTCTCGGCACCGGTTTATTTTTAACTCGAGCGGCGGAGGCTGCAGATGAGGATGGCAGCATCCTCGGTGGAGAAGGGGGTAGGGGAGATGGATGGTTCGAGTCGGTGGGAGACAGTGTTGGTGTAGGAGAGGGGGTGGTTTTTGGTGGTCGTGTTTGGAGGACGAGGGTGCGTTGGGGTTAAGGGTAATGACACTGCGCGGTGTGACGACTGCGTTCAGATGCAGCTCTCGTTTTGTGGGTAAACTCGGAAACGACGAGCGCCGTGTGCGACTCTGCGAACAGTCTGAATGCACGGCATGCAGGGCCAAAGGTGGACGTTCACGCAAGAGCAGGGCAACATTCCTGAAGAACAGCAGGGAAGACACGAATGTTGGGCCAGGTTAACATCTCTCGCTCTCCCTCTCTCAAAAGTCTCCTTCGATAGGGATCTGCTTTGCAATTTTTTCGAAAGGCATTTTTGCTAAATATAGCACTTGTCATCTTATATATATTGATTTATGAAATAACATTTCATTATCATCACTTTATTATTTAACACTGCACTTGCATCCGTGAAGTGGCTCACTTCATTATATATAAAAAAAAATTATTCCACATTTTGTTTTAATTCAGCGGATCTCCCTACACACGCGGAGCAGGCGTGGAGGCGAAGTCCGTGCGGGCGAGCCCTGCGCGAAAACCGGCACTGAATTTGCATCCTAGACCATTCGCCGTGGCCCGACACGAAGCTGCCCGACGTCTTATTGATGCAAAGTCGTTCCGTTTGCCGCATTCCTCGAGTTATCCACTTGTTGTGCAACCTTGGCAGTGCGCGCGTAGAGTACATGCCGTCCTGTGTACACAATCAGGCTTCATCTTCTTTGGTTCTTTCGGTAAAGTCACGTAGAATGAGAATAGAATAATAAATTGATAAAATAAAATAACGCAATAATATTCTCACGACGTTTCGGCCACAACACAAGCGGCCTTCATCAGGTGAAGGGACGAGACTGTCTGGAGGGTTGTTTGCATATTCAGATGATGACGCATCGTGCGTGTGCACGAACCCAATATTATTGTAATAAAACATTAGAATGAAAGGGGAAAGGAAGATGAAGACGTGGAGTCGTATTTGTACAGTATACGCCGATGCATAACTCACGTTAGAATTGCATTCATTAAATCCGGGTGCGTTGTATTATTAAAGTAGTAAAATAAATAAGCGAAGCCCCGTGAAATTCTGCAGGGAATTTTAACAATGCGGAATTTGTCGCCTTTAAGAGGTGACGCAGTCACTGCAGGTGGTAAAGATTATTTTTTTTTAATTTGCCAAGAATCACGAAGAGTTGCCACGTTCATGCCGCTACACAGAACGTGGAGGAGGAGGGTGGAGTGGTGGTCAAGATCGTGGCACCACCACCGCTCATCACTCCGTACAAGACGACCCGGCCGCCCGCTGCTGCCTGACCAGCCACGCGTAAAATATCGCCCGACGGAGAATCAACAACATCATAAAAAAAACATTTAACACCATTTTTATCACGTAAGGCCCACGGAGCTGCGTAGCTCATTTTCAGAAGCGACCTATTCCACAAACGATAGCTCGACGAAGCGACTTATCACCATCATCACCACGTGGACATTTATAGAAGCCAAATTACTCTAAAGCAGGGGTCGGGAAGCTGCAGCTCCCACAGCCGCGTGCGCCTCTTTGCGGAAGTCTTCGCAGGGTAGGGAGTTATTCACGTGCATTGTGGCTCTTAAAACAGTGAGTTGTCTACTCACTACACTTATTTGCAACCCCTGCTCTAAAGGCGCGGTGTTGATTCTAAATGTGGAGGGGGGGGGGGAACAACGCGACCACGGCGAGGACATGCAACTCCAAAGTATACATGCGAACTCCCGCACCCACGTAGGGTGCGAAAGAAGTTCGACATTGTACAGACATAGAACAGGCGACAGGGTCGGGGTCAAAACCAAGTCGGGGCGCCGTTCGCTTCTGTGCCACCAAGCTAGCTGCGATGGCATCACAACCACGGCCTCGTTTACAGCAAGGGGGTGGAGGGGGGTGCACGACACAGTCAACGTTAGGCAAACACGAAACACTCAGCAGGTGGAGTCACCATACGATCTGCTTCTGTCTGCCGTGCATTCTGCTCTCGCTCTCACTCCCCGTGAGAATGTGCGACATGAGAATGTAGAGAGGGGGCCTGAACCTTCAGTGGGTGGAGGAGGAGGGGGGAGGCTCATCCCCCTACAGCCCCCCCCCGCATGCTACAGGGGAGAGGGGATCGCGTGGGCACAAGAGGGGGGGGGGTGGGACACTGTCCGCCTCTGCTGCACTCAGGCTGATGTCATCATCGACTCGCGTGGGCGACTCCTGCTGCTGCTGCATCGCCACCACTATTGTCGTGAACCCACACGCGGCTTCTTCTTGTTTTATTATTACCTCTCCCCCCTCCCGCTCGCACCTTTTAAAGGGAAAATAACGGCGCCTGTAGAAATTGACGTGTTGGTAGAGAGAGAGAGAGGAGCGTGTTTCCTTGCTCGTGGTCCTCCCAAGGGCTGAGAGGAGGGGGCAGACGGAGGCACATGCTGCCCACAAGACACCTATTCCCTGGTGGTGGTGGTGGGGGTGGTAATGTGAGTCCACTCGTAACCGCAGAGCTAGCAACCACGGCTCCCGTGTCAGCCTGGCTCCTGTCGAGCACGCAAGAGCCCCTTGCATAGAGGAAGGAAAAGCGGCGCTCCTCATCTATGTCAGACGACACCGCCACGTGGTAGGCAGGGCCGGGCTGAGGCTACGAGGGCCCTAAGTACTATATGTATTACATATTGCAATTGTTATTCATTAAGTCATCAACACATTTATTTGCCTATGTAAAATTAATGTATTCGGCTTAAGGCAAATAAAAAAATCACGACACGCATTTCTTACAAAAAAGTCTCCTAGCTCTTTGGTTCTTTCGGTAAAGTCACGTAGGTAGAAATAAAAAAAAATCACGACGTTTCGATCGCAACACAAGCGATCTTCATCAGGTGGGACAACCACAGCAAGAAAATGCTGAACTCGGCGGGAGAGCTGCCGTGACAAGAGGTGATATAGGTAGGAGAGAGAAGGGTGGGGGGCGCGTGACCGCGAGGGGAAGAGGACGTGAGGCTGAGGGGGGGGGCTAGCAGTAATCCGGCAGGTAATGATGGAAACAACAAGTTAAGGCATTACCTATCCTAGTATCCTAGCCTTAGCTGTGGCAAAGTATGTCATCGTAATTCAAAGGGCCTAAAAACAAATATCATGCCAAGTAGGCCATTGTGTGCATCCAACGACCACGCCTTCACAACCAGGAGCATCGTTGGGAGCTGCTTGAAGTGTCGGATTAAAGGACCGGTATCTAACCCATGTCACTGACATTTGCGGCTCAGAGCACAAACAAAGCAGCTAACTCCTCTGCCACCCTCAAAATTCTAGAAATGTTTTTGAGGAAGGGGATTTGATGGCAGGTCAAATGCAGGTGGTGGTGTGCTCATGGTTTTAGCAGCACGTGACGGTATGTTCACTGTGGCACTGTGTTGTGTGACGGCTGTTCCGGGCTGACAAAACATACACAGTGGGAAGAATATTTGACCCTGGTACAGATATTGGCCGGGAGGCATCACATAATCAGTGACATCATCTTAACTGTACCACGATTTTTTTTTCTGTCCAGAACATTGCTGGAAATGGACTGAATGTTCTGTATTGGATTTTTGCAATATTATTTACAACACGCTATTCGGTTTAACGAATCTTGCAGCAGAAACGCCCATCAAAGGACGATTTAGTGGTGCAATACACAGAAAGAAAACTTAGATTTCCTGTGCCTAGACTGAACAAATATTAACGCATTTAATGTTTGTTTCCATTAACAACATGAAACGAGACTCGGGCCACGTAATGACTCCGAGTTGGGGGGGCACTGCTAATTGAAATGCAAACCGAGCCATCACCCCCCGCCTCTCCAAAAACGACCTCGCTGTTCTTTCTGCACCGTCCTTGGCAACGCCTTCACCTCTTCATTCAAGGCATCCGAATGACACCACTTCCGTTTATACATTTCACAATCAGAATTTTTACCAAACATCGCTACGGAGGGCCTCCCTAAAATGAGCCTCAGAAAGTCTTCTCGGGTAAACCAAGAAACTTATTTTTTTGCGGGAAGTGAAAATGTTTGCCAAAAATAACGTTGAAAAAAACTGCTAAACGAACCGTCGTATGCCTTTGAAATCACTTCGTATCATCAACATAACAACAAATAAAACCACGTGCCCCATTTCAACCGAGGGCATTAAGTGCCGCGCGCAATTACCCCGGCGATGTAAATGGCTATAGCGAGCGCGCGCCGCGCATAACAGTCCAGCACTTAAGCGAGTAATTAGATGGCGAGGCTGCTTGGGGCCATGGGCCTCCGACCAGAGCCTGCCCACGCGGCTGAGCAATCAGAAGGGCGCTCCTCGTGCGGTTGAGCACTGTGTGCGATGGCATCTGCCTTGTCGCCAGGATTCTGAAATGCGATGGGCACGGGCGCCGTGTGTTCCTTGGCAGGAGGCTGGTGTGAGACTGTGATAACAGTTTCTCTTTTTTCCACTGGCACAAAGGAGCCATGCCGGGGCTGTGCCGAGCCAGTCCACTGCGGAAACCGAGCTGTGCCACCGACGTCACTCGAGTCATGACGCACGTCGATGACGCCGTGAAGCTCTGCTTCCGACGTCACACGGCGTGAATGCGTCATTGTTAGTCTCATCCCTTGGCCTTGCTTCACTTCGAGCCAGACTCAGATGTCTCGTGAAGCCATTGCATTATGGTTTGGTCGTGGCTCGGCACGGCAAATAGCCAGCGGAAAACCACCAGTACCGTGGGGGTCCTGCTCTGGCTCCGATGTGGCAGTGTGAAAAAGGGGTACAGTATAATATTCATCACGGGTGGCCTCTCGTCATTTATCTCGATCCCATCAACAGCACCCATGTGGAATTGCGTGGCAGCCCCAGGGTTTGGGCTCCGGCGCTGCGCAGTGCAGGAGCGAGTGACACTGCTGAGTCCATGTCACTAGCGAAAGCGGTTCGCAGTGGCCCAGGGGGCTTACGGGAACGCCAATGGCCATGTCAGAGACACCGAGCCCCCTGCACCACTCAAATCCCGGGTCCAAGCTTCAGACACCCACGTGAGGCGCAGGGCGGCTCGCAGGCCAGAGGCTGCAGGAACGGAGCCATCAACTCAATTTCTCAAGTGGCTCAGTGGGGAAAACTAAACCAAGATAGGGCACCTCTTTAATGGTCACGATGGGTAGCGCTACGGATGGAACCAGGAACTCTTATCAGAGCAAGAGTAGATTTTCGCTTGACCACCACTATGAAAAGGTGTGAGATTCTGGACAATGAAAGGGGTTGGTGGACAGGGGAGTAGGTGTCAATTGACTTAATTGTTAAAAAAGGATGTCATTATAATTTGTGCACTTTAATGCGACGCACTTAACGCACATTAGTATTTGAATGTGCGAGGGTGTGATTGAGATAAAACAGTGCCGCTGGGTCGAGAGACGCCGATGGGTTCGACACAAGGCGAGGCCAACAAAAAAATGTTCCTACAGTTAATTAAAACCGTGTAATTAATACTAATTAACCATTCAAGTAAGGAGATATCGGTTATAAATTGCTCTTTATTTTTACCCTCAAAAGGATTGCAACGTAACCCGAGCCGGATTACTAAACCCATTGTCCTCGGCGTGTCAAACAAAATGGCCGCATGTCCTTCCCACAAGGCCAAAGCTGCGTCTCGTTAATCAGCTGTCGTGGTCACACTCGCCACACGCCACACACGTCCCCGACACCAGCACGCTCGACTCCCTACCCACAAACACTGCCCCCCCCCCCTTGCACCGTGGCCACGTCAGCTAGCCCCTCACCACCGAGACCACAGTGGGTGGCGTGGTGGTCCCGCTCGTGCATCGGCAAGAAGGCCCTGGTTTCAACATCCGACTCGGGCGCCTGTTCTCTGTGGAGTTGATATGTTATCCCTCTGTCCCGCGTGGGTTCCCTCCGGCCTCTCTGGTTTCCTTACGTAGCAAAACAAAAAGGCATGCATTGTACCTGGTATTCACCAAAATATCCCAAAACGAAAAAAATACCCGCAAATTACTCGATTGTGATTCGACGTAGCAACATCGCTCGCGACTGCAAAACATTGTCAGGACCGTCCTGAAAAAACGTGTTATTGAAACTCCGTGAGGCTTTCGTGAATCAACAAGCGGGTAATAAACTGGCACTGCCACTAACAAGTGACCAAGGGAACCAGCCCTGGGAACTCCATGATTTGTCGCAATTCAGAGTCGCGATTCGATATAAAAGCCAAAGTGTTTTTTTTCGGAATGTGGCGAGTGTAGCGGCCTAGAGTGTATATCGGGTTCACCTGAACCCATTATATATAAAACAAATACTATTTGTAAAAAAACGAGTACAAATATTACACGTGATGCAATGCATGCATCTCGGACATAAGAACTGATAATCGATGACACAACGCATTGTTACACCCCCAATAAGCTTACAGTAACAGACAGTGCGCCGATTAGAGCACAACCGCCGAGTTGATTGAGCGTGTTCGCACAGAAACAAAGGACTGTATTTGTGTACGGTGGGGTAAAGTGTGGGTACTACCAACTCATCCAAGACCTGTAACCAGCGTGGAAGAGGAGGCCAAATTACCCTCTACATCTCCCTATAGCGGAGGCCCTTTCACAACCGGCAGTTGAGTGAGCAAGCAATGGAAGGGGTGAACCTTTACCTCGTAACCGAATGCACGGCCCCTCGGTAAAGGTCACTGGATACGTTTCACCCGACACTGGTGCATTGTGGTTCGTACACAGGTTGCTCTTTGCACAGCCGAGGCCGGTGGGTTGGGAGGCCAAAAACGCCACCGCTTCCGATTCACGGAAAGGTCACAATGGATCAGCAGCTCGTTACCGCGTGTACGAGTTAAGCCCTCGCCCCGTTTTAGTCACTGGTCAGCCGCCGGGCCTGGACTCGACAGCAAACGCGGCACTCACATTACGTCAGCCGATACGTCAATCGACCGGGTACATCTGAAGCACAGCACGAGGATTCGCAATCCGCAGGCCTCTCTCTGGGTTTTTGTCTCAGGTTTTGGGTTTCATATCAAGCACTAGGCCCCCGATTTCCCCCGGCGCTGCCTGCAGCGTGTGATCCTTCTTCACCGCTCCGTTTTCACCTGGCAAAGTGTTGCAACACAGAAACAACGCTGTGGATGAAACTCACGGAGGATGCAGCTTCGCCAGGTGACATGCTTGATGGGACACGTCGACGCCACTTTTCCCTACCATCTCAATTAAATAACCTGGTTGGGTGCGGGGAAGGAGGTTTGTGGGGTGGAGCAGCCCAGCCCATGAGGACTGAGTTGGCATTGAGAGTATAGCGAGTTGATTTTCTCAGCCTCATCGCCAACGATCGCACGGAACACCCCTTAATAATTACATTTGGTTTGTGACTAAATGAGCTTATTCCAGAAAGATGCACATTTGTACGATTGATTTGAACTCTCTCTGTAGGGCATATGAATGACACGCTCGTGCAAATGAAGAGGCTTGTTTGGAGCAACTCCCTGCATCGCTCGCTGAGATCGCTCGATTTCAACCGGCGCACCACGTCCATATTACCTCTCGCTATGGGATGTAGCGACTGGTCACGTGCTGCGTACTTCAGTCTACCAGCGAGATGGAAACCGTTGAGAACGGAATCCCCGTGCATCGTCACAAGGTGACGGCTTCGGCGTGCGAAACGAGAGAGAGTCTTATCACGTAGGCTTTCACGACCAATATCAACCATGAACCCCCCCCCCCCACTTTGCTCAAGAAGGGCTCACAAATGTTGTCATCATATCTACCCGTCTATTTAAGGAACGAAACAGGTCGGATTTCTCCACAAATCTGGCTGTCGCCTGATGAAGCTAGTTGCAATTACTGGTGAAACGTCGTACTCAGATTGTATATGTTGTGGCTTTCCTCTCCAACACACCGGTTAGTGCTGTACTAGTGACGAATTCTCACGGTCTGTTAACATGACAACCCTTACTAGTTGGCTGTGTCGGGTGGTGGCGGGTTTAACAACACATTTATATATTTGTGCGATCTAACCCAACAAAACAACCTGTATTATGAGAGAGAGAGAGAGACAGAGATGGCGTAGTAGCGACCTCGCCTCCTTCACAGTCCAACCCACGACGCCTTTGCTGCCCAACCCCGGGCAGGGCGGGGGGGCAAAGTGCCCATCACGTTCCAGCTCTCGCTCAGCCCCAGTGGTCCCGTCACCCTGCCAAGCGGCGCGGTCCCACGCACGTTCACATTACTCTCTCCCGGCACACGTTACGCAACAGATTTTAATGAAAACTAAATCTGTCTTTTCTCCGTTTCAGTCGCTAAGGGCGGCAGGGACCAAATAATTATTTTTAGATTTTGTTGAGTCAATGTTCTACGACGCGGCTAAAAGGGTATGTATTTGTCGAGAAAAGTTATGGGGTTTTTTTTTCGCCCACTACATTATTAATTTAGCTGCCTTTATTTTCAGCAGGTTGCATCCATTAAGCTCAATTAGGTCGAGAGGAGATAATTTACAGCCGAGGTCCTTATCTCCCCGGCGTCTGGGAATATGGCGCGAGCCCATTCCGCCAATTTATTGCGGGAGGCCAATTTGGCACCGAAGCACCATGGAAGGAAAGCGCTGTCATGCAAAGCAGCATTTGTGACCCATCAGTAAGCAACTGGGATACGGCAAGACGAACACACGCTCTCTGAAGGACGCGCACACACTTTGATCGGGTACCGGCTGTATCTTATCTGTGGGCTCTGACAGATGCTGTGGCAAAAGAGGACTCAGAATTGGATTTGGGGAGTGGGGGTGGATTTCCAGCTACGCACTTGTGCCACAGGTGTACATCCCAAGCACATCGGACGCACCCGCATGCTGCGTATACACAATCACAACAGTTGACATTCGCCAATAGCTTGTGGGGGACGTCGCTATGGTGCTTGTGCCAAGCTAGGTGCACTTCGAGGCCACGTGAAATGGCATAGGCTCTCCGTTTTGACGTCGCCGAAAGCGTCAAGTGTTTCTGGGTAAACGGCAGACGGAGGGCGGACACTCCCTCCCGTGTCATCTCTCTGTGCGAGCCACCAGACACTCTGCTCGTTTTGAGCGCCGCTCCTCTGCCTCTTTGTTTTGGGCGGAGGGCAGCTGCCATTACCCACCCAGTAGAATAACGCGCACACTGAGACATAGATCCCCCCCACTTAGCCGTACAGACGTTTGGGGAAAGCGCTGTTGGTAAGCACCGATTAAGGCCGGCGTGGTGCACCAGGGGGTGGTGTGGCCTGCACCACGACCGGCCGAGCTCCTTTGTCTTCACAGGGCTAATGTTCGCACACCGCAACAAGTATTTAAGGCTGAGTCGACCTGGGAGAAACCCAGTACCGGTTCAGATAATCATCAATGATGTTATCAGTGGCCAGGAAATTGTGTAGAGCAGCGTGTGAAGCACTGCACTCGCGCTGTGCCCCAGTAGAGTGTCGTACAAGCGCCACGTACACGGATGTCGATTCCCAGGCACACGTCGCAACACGTACGGTGGTTGGGCCGACTGTTGTCTAGGACACACTGCGGAAATGTCGCAGGTCTCCTTATGAAGGTACGGCGATAATCACGATCCTCTGCCAATTCTGCAATAATAATTATCTTATAATGCATCTCAAGCGGTACAAAATTCTTCAGGAGTAATTAGCGTGCCATATACACCTTGCGTGCACAGTCTGCACGTATTATGCTTCATAACATGACAAAGCACTGCGCAAAATGCTCAACGGCGAACAAACACCGCTGCACATTGGGAGACGGTTCAATCCGCGCACGTCAAAAACAACGGGGTCAGATAACTTGGCCGGAATCAATTGACGTATTTAGTGCCAAGCGGGGGGAAAAAAAGAAGATAAATCAATACTTTCCCACTAAATGCTGCTACGGTGTTTCAATGGGCCGACTCGAGAGGTCTCCTTAACATAAGCAGCGTTCTCGAGTTGTAAATAAAAGCCTCGCCATCAGCCGCAGCTCGCACGGACATTACAATCTCCGACCGTCCTTTCGCGCGGAATGCTTTCGCCGCTGCGCGCTCCGACTCACAAACGCGTTACGTCGGCACCAAGAACCGAGGCTATTTTCCCGTTGATATTCGGACGCGCAAAAAAGGGAGATGGGGTGGAGGTGGGAGTTGATATCTCCACCGCCTCCGCGCTCTCTCAACAAGCCAGACAAATGCACAAAACGCGGGGAAATCGACGGCGGCTCTCGCGGCCCTGGGCTCAAGTGTACTTACAAAAAAATCCGCAGACTACCTGCTGGATCTCGTCTCTGTTTCATATAACAAATTTGACCTCAGGTCTTCGCTCATTTACCAGCTTCACATTCCCTATTACCGTACAAAAACTGGAGGAAGGGCCTTTGCTATTGATGCCCCCAGGGTCTGAAATGCTATTGACAATAAACTGCAACTTGAATCGCTACCAATGAGATCTTCTCTCAGAACTGCTCTAGATGAGTTGTACACCCCTAGCTGCCACTACTATTCATTGGCGTAAAATAAAATAAAATGTTTCGCTCCGGATGACGCTGAAAAGTATTATCTGTATTTTGATTTAGCGTGCTGATCTTAAAGGTGCATTTAAAATTTTGATACTCCGACTGATGCTTGTTGTTGTGGAGAAACTCATGCAGCCAGCTATGGCTCTAGGATTTGGTGTTACATGTTATTTAAGTAGTTTATTGCAAAAAATCGGTCACAGTCCATATGATCACTGTTACGTTACAATTATGGCTTTATTTTTTGGTGATTTTCGAAAACGTTTATTGGTTTGGACATGTTTGTTTTGTTGTAGTACGGAGTTAGACTGATGGCCTTTATCTAAATTTTCTTGTGGTTGCTGTTGTTGTTTGACTTGCATCCCACTGGGATTTTTTGCACACAGCGTTGGTGTACGATGCTTTTTCAGGAATATTTTGCCGTTTTTTTTCATGGATTTCCTGTTTGCACAGTCACATAGTCACTTTAAGATGTTTTTCTTGTTCTTGTTTTTTGTTTGTTGTGGTTGCACCCGATTCAAGAACCGTATGGCTCACAGGGCTATACCAAAATAAATCAACTGAAAAAATAAAACTGAAGTGGCTGGAGCAAGCGAAACGTTCCATCGTGAGCGCTCGGCTAGATCGGATCACAAGGCGCGCTCCGTGACGGCCTTGCCCACGCCCTGCGATTCGGGGCGACCGCGCGCTCCTTGACAAACCGCGCTCGCGCGCCCGCTAACACGCGCAGCAGATGCCAAGCGAGCGTCGTTCTCGAGTAAAGTAAAAGTCTAAAGTTATTTCCTGCTCACGTGAGCGCCGAGGCGGTGCTCATCTCCCATTGACAGCGCTGAGCCAGAGGTGGACAACCCACAAAGCGGTACTCCTATTTTCGACCACGGGAGGAATTACGGGCAAACCCCCCAACCAGAATTTGAACCTCGCAACCTTTCCGATTGCGAGCCGCTCGCTTTACCTCCGAGCCATCTGGCCGGATCTCCTGCGTGGAGCGTGAGATCGTTCTGGAGGAGCACGTGGTGCGTATCTGCCACCGTGAGTCGAGCGCCACGTGGGCAGGAAGAGGCTTCCGTGTACAGCGACATTTTTCTCGCATTTTCTGGTCATCCTCACAGCGGCTGTTGGCTGGTCATCGAACAAAGACGGCCAATGTATCGCTCGCTTTCAGATGCGCTTCTGCGGCCATCTTCAATGCTCTTCCTTCCGCTATTAGGAAGCCACTGGACCTATGCACCTGCAAATCTAAATTTAAAACGAATTTCTTTAGAACTGCTTCCTGTGTTTAGTTTGTTGTCCTTCCCACGCACCTCTGATTAACACGGTTGGCCACGTACGTTGCGAAATAAGTTCAACGTACATACGTACACGTACATTGGTTGGAACACTCGTGTCTAGAGATGTTGCCTTAAAAGCCCTCCCGGTTCACCAGGAGGCAAGCGACACGACCGCGCAGCGTCATGCATTTTTCATTTGGAACTCGAGGAGCCTTTACTTAAGGGCTGCACGAGCGGCGACATGACCAATGAGATAACCCTTGCAAGCGGCATTGTTTACCTCCAAAGTGCAGTGAGCTGGGGTATTTATACCACAATGAAATACCGCATCTGATACGCGGAGCTCTTAAGCATAGGCTCGCGGAACATTATCTTCAGCGTGCCGAAGACGCCGCCGCCGCCGTCAAAAACGCGGCATCGCAATAAGCTCTGCTCGAACCGCGCCGCCCAGGCCGATACCATCACCAGATGGCATGCGCGCCTTCATCTTTGTGACCTTAATGGCTTCTGAACACGTTTGCTCTGGCTGACAAGACCAGAGTCAATACGGATTCCATTTGGATGTTACATTTCCACACATCCATTATTATTCGTATTATCGTGACTATTATTACATTTGCAGTGATTCCGCCAAAATAGTGGCGGCATTGTCAGCCGGTTTCCCGGCGAGCCGAGCGGAGAGTGCATGGCGGCAGGACTCGGCCTAACCTCTCTGCCTTTGAAGAGATTTTCCAAAAGACCCGGGCCATCCCTGAGGATCTGCACATTCCGCTTGTGAGTTCATAAAACCCTGAAAGAGGTTTAACACCATGGGATACGTTCCCAAAGCAGGATGCCATCTCCCTTGATGTGTCACTTTCTGTAGTTAGGGAATTTCAGAGCTGTAAATTCCGTAGTCACACGGTTGCCTCCGTTCACAAAAAAACGCTGCCCGCTAGTTGCTGTACATTTAATAATAGTCAATTTACAGCAGATCCACTGCTGATCCACCATACTTCAATACCGGTGGTCAGAATGGGTTCTTGAAATTGGGGCAGATATCACTTGCCACCGATTATTGCCCTGGCTGGTAAATTCAACCGAGGCCTCCCTGGGTTCACAACGCAGTGAGCAAACGGCTATGCCACCTCAGCACACCCACCGACAATTTATCAAATGCATTCATCGATACATTGCTGGGTCGCAATCTCTAATTATTAGAAATTGGAAGCACTCGCGCTCATTTCTAAGACTCGGTGTGATTGGCACGGGGCCCGAGTGCAAATTGTCAAAGTGGGCAGACCTCCTCTGTTCAGTCTCCCCTCACTTCAGAGCTCAGTGTCTGGGTCCCGGTGGCCTGTGGCGAGTTACAATACCTGCGCACTTGACATTGGTAACACTTGCAAATTCTCACGCAGATAGTTCAAAGGGTTTGCGTGCTGAACAAATGGTCTGAGATGGCGGGGCGGTTAAGTGCAGGAAAGGAATTGTGAAGTGAAAAGCAAGAGCTCGACCTTCGTGGCTTCTCAAACGTGGAAGGTCGGTCGGTCCTGGCCCGCCCAGCGGATATCCACACCCCAAAGAAGTCTCCGGTTGTACCGCGCGATGTTCGGCATGTAGTTTGACATTACACTCCACGTGCTGGGAGATTTTTCAATTGCATCGAAGAAGCTCCCAGCGCATGGAACGAACTTTGAAGCATCGTGCCGAACACCGCGTGCAGTACAGAATCAGAATCTTTATTTAGACTGGAGGAGGAATCCGATGAGCTATGAAGCTCTTTGTTCACAGATGTCCAATATGGGCGTGTAAGCAAACCCGGGGTATATAGAGCACATCCGCAGACACATAGGCAGCAGCAATTGCACATTTACGGAATTAAGAGCCACACTTTTGTGTGGCTTCTACTGTCGGTTTTCCTTCGCTCCGAGACTACAGCAACACAGAGAGGGCCCAAAGCCACCCCAAAACTCCCAGATGTTCGTCACGAGGGCACGGCGGGGGGGGGGGGGGGTGCTGTGGTGTCTGCTCATGCCGCTGAGACGAGCGGGGCAGCCACCCAGACGGCGCGGTGTGTGCCGCGACTGTCGCTCGTTCACGGTGCTAATCCAAGGTGGAACGATACGACAAAGAAGTTCTTCTCCCCCTTCCCCTCCATCTCACCCCTCGCCACGGGTGGGTGGGGGGTGAGAAATCTCTTGAGGGAAGGGAGGTGACCTGGAAGTGCGGGCTGAAGGTCACAGCGGCTGTTGTCTTCTCGCAAACACCGCCCCGTGCCACCGTCGCCCTCCCCCCACCTCGGCCTCTCGGTGTCCACTGAAGCCCATCGCGATGGAGAAACCTCATTCTGACGAAGACTCTGCGACCTCGTAGTCGGGACGTCTCGCTCGTTAGACCAAGGGCTGGTGACGCGCCCCGACCTGTCGTGTCTGATTGCTGACGAGCGCATAAACCGTGACGACAAAGCAAACGCGCGTAACGGACTCTCGCGTGCCGACATTCAGCCTCGAGGGTCGAGCCGCCGATTTGCGCTCCGCGCTCACGGCCGGAACGCTCCGAGGATGCACGGAGGAGGAGGAGGAGGACGCGGATCGGCGCAATCCACAAACAGGCCAGAAAAGCACCGCGGCTGTGGAACCGAACCACGTGCACCGCACTCGGCGCACGTTCACAAACGCCGACACTGTTCCTGTCGCGTTTTCTGCGACTCAACACTTTGGATACACCACACTCTCTCATTCCTCGCACACAACCGGGTGGACAGAAGCTAAAATTATTCCACGTGAAGTTTTTTTTTTTTACCCCGTGGAATTTCGACGGCGGTCCAGCAGGGATCGAGACTGCAAGGTGCCTTCTTGTCGTGGAGGCTAAAAATCATCGCACGTCACAGAGACAGCCCCGCTCACCCTCAGGGCGGTGCAGCAGCGGCAGTCGTTAAACTGCCCCTGTCAGGTGACGGCGCCACTCTGCTCACGCGGCGATGGCCACCAGCTTGTAAAAGGGGCACACGCACACTGAGGGCCAGATTTGCGGCGTCGTGTGGTTGACACAGGCCCTTGCGCAAACAATGAAATGGAGCTTCCATATCCAATTCCTCCCCCCCCCCCCACCACCTTGTGCCCGGGCCTTTCTTATCACATGGCTCTGGTGCAGTTGCACCGCCTGTACACTCGATAGCTATGCCACTGGACAGGAGTTGCGTTGGCGAAACGACAGAACCTCACCGCCGTGCGCCTGCCCCACCGTCGGTGACGGAGACATCGCGACATTAGCAGATTTGTTGGCCAAAATTGGACATAAAGGGGCATTCGTCAATGGCCGGCTTCCGTAGGATTTAATATCCTGAATGGTTGTGGGTATCTATAAACGCAGGCCGAGTCACTGTCAGAACGTATATGCAGCCTAAATCCCCCTCTCAAACCCTTGCGGCGCATTGCCAGACAGGTAATTGCGTGAAGCCGAGAAAAATGTCAGGAAAATTAAATTATTTCCCATGAATCATTTATTCTGGTAAAAGATGAGGCCGAGAGAAAGCACGAACTAATGTTGTGTCAGACAGGAATCTTTTAAATGTACGTATATACATGTACGTGTCGATGCGTGCAAAATGTACTTTGAGCATTTTTATTTGGTTGTGTTTATTCCCTTGCAGGCTTTGCTTCTGCATCACTCTCCCCCGTTTCCATTTGCGCATCTATATTTCAGTACTTCAATCGGATTCGCGGAAGCAGAGGCAAACCCCTGGCAGCTTTGCACTCACACCCAGAGGCATTGGTGAGACCCGCAGTGTGCACAACACTGCGCAAATGTCAGCGCACGCAACAGTCCGCACCGACGATGGGGGTCGAGTAAGGTCAGCATTCCGTTAAAGACCAACAACAACATGGGTTTCTCTGCAGTCGTTTGAAGTGATGAGCAAATCAAATTAAAGCAGCCGTTACAAAGAAACGGGAATGAACCACGCTTTGGCCCTCGGCGATGTCACTGCGGATACTTCAGTATCGAGTCACGTGGAGGGGCCTCGCTCGATGCCCGCGTGCCCTACCTCGTGAGGCTCGAAGAAGATTCAGCAAAACGTCGTCGCACAGTATGTCGATGTTGAATTCAGCCATGTAGAGTCTCAAGCCAGTGGTGGCCAGAGGGAGTTTTATCGGTGCGAGTCTCACAGATGCGTGGCCACGTATAGATGCCATCTGTGCAAATGTGACATCCTTTTCAGGTGTTGGAGGGTTGATGACGATCATTTTGTAGGAAAAACAACCACGTGTCCCCACCCAAAAACAAACAAGGAGCAGGGCTGTCACGAACTTGGTTTTCCTAGAAAATGAAACAAACGTCGTTGTTTGATGATAACGACAGGTGTGCACACGCACAGATAACAAAGCACTCAACACATCCATCAATAACACTGCTCTAAAAGGGGATATATACATAAATCAAATAGGCAACGTGCCATGCAATGGCTCTGATTTAGCTATGAAGGAGGGCCCGAAACGTAACTTAAGATTTTTTTTCTTTTAGGGCAGGGTTATTGACGAATGCGTCGAGTTCTGATATTTCCCGGGATCGCCTTCTTGTGTGGAGTGGCCGTCTTGAGGAAATTTGTGCACCTTCAAGAGACGTTAAACGTCCCGCTGTTTTGTCAATTGCGTAATCATGCACCCGCTGAAGCCTCCTCTGTTCGGGCATTGCGAGATATTCACTCCGCTACGCATGGTGCATCCCGGGATTTTGTTGCAATCTCGGAGGTGGCAGCCCTTGGGGGCCACGGCTCTCTCGCGCGCGCCGCCTCGGCCCGTTTTTTTTATTAACGCAATAAATTCCCGTGCGGATTTCGCATGCGGAAGGTCGACGACGACGCGCATTATTATTATCTTAAGCTGCGGGAAGAGCAAAGGTGCCCCCCCCCCCCTGTGGAGGGTCTCGCCGGGTCAGAGGTTATTTGAGTTCAAACGGTTTTCATCCTTAAACGTGCGCTCGTGGAAATCCCTCGCCTATACATCAACATTTGCCTAACGTGGGACGACTCCCGGCACTTTGCCGTCTCCCCCTGGGGCGCATATCAATTTGCGGGCCGGTGTGCAAATGCCTGCCAGAGACAGTTCGGAGCGAGGCCACCCCAACGGTTGTTGCTGACAGCGGCCGCTGTGGTGCAAGCGCTCCGTTTTGATTCGATCCGTAAGCGTGTACCCGCATCAGCCCCTCGTGTTAATCTACTTCTGGATGACGGTCCCCCCCTCCTGTCCCCCCCCCGCCCCACATGGCTCTGTGGCTTCACTGGTTAGGGCGGTGGCGCAGCCAAGCGCCAGCGCGTTCTCCACTTGTTGAAGAAGTTCACGGTTCGGGTCCAACGGACGCCCTGGTTAATACTGCGGTTGTAACAGCCGTAGTTGTAATAATAATACTACTACGTGCCGTCCGTTTCATGAGCGGTGGATGTTAAAGATCCCGTGACGTCATTGGCAAGAGTAGGCCATTGTGTGCTGGCGTCAGGGTCCAAATCGGCCAAATAAAAAAATGCACTGCAAAGTACTCAATTGGGACTATAGACATAGCAATAATCACCGCCCCCCCACTGGCAGACTAACGCCCCAGGTCAATCGCAAATGAGATTCAACCTGCTTGCTTGAGTTCTCATCTGGTTAAACAAAATAAACTTGAAACTTGAGAATGAAACCCACAAAAATACTTAATCATCATCATCATCACTGCAGTCTTCCATAAGATTATATACATTCTGTTTGGTGAATGTTGCCACGTGAACACATCACCATAAACTATAATGCATCATCATCGTTATAATCAGTTTCGTGCAGAATTACAACGCATTCTAACGGCAACGAGAGCCTTCTTCAACATTCAGTGGCAACAGTTGAAAACGAAACCGAATATAATTTCCGTAATGTTTTTTTTCTTCCCAACTGTGGATCGCAAGGATCAAGACCAAATTAAATTTAAGACCAATCACACAAAATCAATCAATGAGTAAATAGAAATGTGGCCACATTTACTTCAAATAAATTGTGCTATTCTTCCCTTAATCCTGTTGGGCTCACCGCACGCGATGGGAACATTGGTCTTGTGGGAATAACCCTCCAATCTGGTGAGAAAAAAATGCGCCCGGCTTCCGCATCGCTCTGCGAGAAAACATCGTTCACGATCGAATATCTCCACGGCATCTCGACCGATGCATGGAAATAGGAAGCCATTAGCTCGAACTCACTCATTCCAGGGATAAAGGGAGCCTGGGTTAGATAGACGTGTCGTTATTCATGATCAGTGCTTCGAGGTTGGTGGCATAGCTATCGAGTGCGCAGGCGGTGCTCCTGCGCTTGGGGTCATGACACAAAAGCAGCCCCGGTGCCAGGCCATGAATTTGGAGAAAATTGGGCAGATAGCCTCATTTTGTTCCTTTCGCCAGAGACCATGACAATCGCGCTACGCCACTGCTCTGAGATTACAGTGATGTCGTCTTTGCCAATGGTGGGGGTGCAATAGACGTGCAGTACAATGGCGCGCCATCCCTTTCCCCTTCATCCTCCACCAAGTGGATGGATTGTAGCGATTCGCAAGGATAAATTATATTTCGTGCCCTATTATACTGTCTTGTTTGCTCTGCCTCGTTAATTTTAACTGCCTAGAGGTAACATTGTCATATCATTTGCATAAATCGTAAATTATACATTTTTACGCACAAGATTTGATGCCTGCACGGTACAGGTCAGCATCGATTTGAATTAATTAGTCACGTCATTGTTTCCATGTTCAGTGAGCGCACATGTCAAAAATGTGCATCTCGCCAGCAATTGTTGCTGGGACGATGTAAACGGATATTAGTTCCCCGCAAACTTCCCTTACCCAAAAACATTCGGTAAATATTTATTTCCCCCGGAGAAATCTAAATATGTTCCCACCAGTGAACTTTTGGTCCCACTAATTTATTTGCATCTGCAGGATAGGCTTAGGGCTTAACCTATAACATCAGCTTAACTGTGTACGCGACTAATAAACTTTGATTGATTAGCGCTAGGGCAGGTGATACTATAGGACAAAGTTAGTAGGACCAAGCAAATGGTATTAAAAAGTAAAACTATACTGAAAGAACACTGAGCAAGGGTTTAAATATAGGTTTGGAAAGGCGTCCTAAATGTCAGATTTCATTTGAAAATGCATGGATATAGTCTTGCATACAAATACAAATAAGCACGTACAAACATGCAAAAGTGGACCCAATGCCTACAAATTTTGGGACAGCCCCCCCCCCCATTTCATTCATTTAACCAGAGACCATATTCCTATTGGTTGTGAGGAGAAATGAATATTCATTCAAGGGGGAGCACATTCGGGGGTATAGTAGTGGTGGTGGGGGGGGGGATACTGCCTGTTCTCCTATAACGCGATGATTAATATATTAGGGAACACTTTTTTTCAGAACGCGAATGCGAATTGGATATAACGCGATTGAGTGAACATAAGTATGTCGCGCGGCGAGTAGGGATAAGCGATTGTACGGCTGCCTCGGCGTAGCGTCCCACAACAAGGCAGCGGGATACTGCTGGATGCTTCTAGAAGCGCACCCCAGCTCGAACAAGCCATGGGGCGCCGCTCATGCCTACGAGTTGCTAAGAACACGTGCTGGAAATTCCACATTCTCATTGAGGCCGGCCGCTTGAGTTCGATTCCTTGCCATGGGCTCATATCAGTGGCGGGTGATATAAAAATGGGGTCCCTCGCACCCCCGCCCTTAACCGACTCGAGCTGGCCAGGGTGGTGAAGTATTTGGTCAGACAACCCTCACGATCAATGTAATGGGGGGAGGCGTCTTCATTCAACTGTGGAATTGTGAAGGGCTGCACGTTACTGTTGTGATCCACTTGTGTGCCGATTTCGCCCACGAGATCTGATGACTTCGCACGATTTGGTTGTAATGATTTTATTCAACATGAGATTATTTTCTTCCGCACGAGGCACGCCACGTACAGCAGAGCTCTCGCTATGGTCGTGGCTGCCCGTGGCCGTGCACACTGCAATTTATCAGCGACCTGCACAAATCAATCAATCGGCGAGGCATTTTAAGCCTCGCTGTGGTGGTTGCAACGCCCCTAGTGGCTGCACGGGTGAACAGGTTAGCACAGGCGGTGATTCTCGCCGTGTGATGCGCCTGCGTCGTGATCGTAGGGATTAACGTTAGCCGCTGAAACAACAGATGGTTCCCTAAATAGTGTACATAATATATATGTAAGGTTTGCACGGCGTCATACTTATTCCTGAAATGTTTGAGAATTATTGTTTACAGCGCAAATAAATAATAACTACTAAAATCCCATGGCGATATTAAAATGCAAATGATCATTCGTCGGGGATTGCAGTGTCACGCGGCAGAATTGCCACAGCAGTCCACGAACGTGGTCAAAATATAACAAAGTTTAAAAAACTACTCACGGATTATGTCACTGGAAGGGGACGTGGCAATCATCGCCCCCTTACCGTGAAAACGTGGCAGGACCCTCCTGAGAAAGAGTCATGGGACTCATTGAGGCTTTGCTGGGTAGATAAGCGCAGGCATTACAATTGTGGTAAAATTGCGCCCAAACTAAGGGGCGGTTGGACAGGTGTCCATCGTACCACGCCTCATCGTACCACCCCTCAGCGTACCACCCCTCATGGAGGCTGCTCTAATCCATCACCTTTCTTCGACCGAGATGAAATTACCAAATGTCTATTTGCTTCCCCCTGCACATTAATATTTCCAGAAATTAAATAGCAAACCCCCACATTAATCCTGAGCTCCTCCTAATCCACCCCGTTCCGGCACTGCTCGATTGCCCGCCGGTTTTTTTTTTTTGTTGCACGAAAGCCGCGAGATTTTCATCTATCAATCATGCCGCTCCATCCTTGGCAGGCTCGGCCGGGCCATCGTAATGACTGTTTAACAAGGCGTGAGTTGAACCCTGACCATTCGCATAGCTCAGATTCGCGGCAGCAAACAAGCAGCTGCTAAAAATATGGCAGGCAAGCCGAGCGCTCGCGCGCACGCGGAGACGCGGACACGCGGACACGCGCGCACATGGACACGTGGACACGCGGACACCCGGACACGCACGCGAACACGTGCGCACGCGGACACGCGGACACGTGCGCACGCGGACACGTGGACACGCGGACACGCGCGCACGCGGACACGTGCGCACGCGGACACATGGACACGCGGACACGCGTGCGGCAACAAGAGTCTCGGGCGTTCACGCCGAGGCTGCACCGCCGCCCTCTGCGCCTTACTCGTCACCTGCACGCCATCGTTTGCGATCAGGGTTTTTTTTTCCCCCCGCTGGAGGACTTCATCTTTGGCGAGCACCCCCCATACGGTCAACAGGAACCCGGGGGCTCACCGCCCAGCGAACGATGTTTCGCTCCTCTGCGTAATTTTCCAGGTTGTGATTCGGCTATGGCAAATGGATGCTTCGAGGGAGCGTAAAGCCTCATTTGAGTCCTTGTTGAGTCTGCCCTATTTAGTTTGGAATTCAAACTGCTTAAAATTACCTTTACAAAATGTCCGTCTGATCAAAGACATCATTTGAAAAATCCATTTAAATGTACGATTGCATTTTAAGTACATCTCAGGGCAGGGCAGTAAGTCGCAAATTACATGGACATAATTGTTACGTGCGTAATGCTCTCATAATTGCGTACAGAAAGGAACAAAAGCACTCCTCTAAAGTCCGCATCAAAATTGATTGTGTCAGTGGAAAATGCCAGAATCTGTGCCCCCCCCCCCTCTCCCCCCGTTGTGCCGCATGATTATAACGACGACCACGACGATACAGCAAACACACCGACACTGTCTGCCGCCGCACTGAGAGAGCACATTCCTGTCATGCTATCGGACCACTTTGTAAGTCACGCTCTGAACCGCTCTGTCGGACAGCGACGTCCGTCTCTCTCGCTCTGTTTCTCGGCAGGTGCTCCGAGGTGTTGATAAGTAAACGCACTCGTGATTGTAAACGGCCACACGTGTTTCTACCCGAAGAACGCCTCCACCCAAAGTGACCCGCTGAATGTTCCCGATATTGTCACACCTCTGAAGCCAAGCAGTATTCAGCCTGGCTAGCACTTGGATGGAAGACTGCCTGGTGAATACCAGAGATAAAGAAGGTCTGGGCTGCGAGGTGACCGGGAGATTACAGTACAGCAATGGATTCCTGAATCAATGTGTGCAACTTTTGAGTGTAACCCTCTCTGCACGTGCTGGATTTCTCTGGATTCTGCTCAAGTTTCCTCCCACATGCAAGACATCTGTGCATGTACACCGCGAAACATTCTCACGCAGGATCCTCGTAAGCAACGGTCTTGAGACTCGGTGGAGCTCTCCTGGGTGATAAGACGGCTTGGGCACTGTTACTCAGGGTATGTGTTTTGGGGCTCCTCGTGCACGTGGCAAAGAGAGCAACCGGTTTCCTGAGTGATCCATCTCAGAACTCGTCTTCTAACACAATCATTGCGCTGCTCTGCAAGCAGCACAGCTGAGCTCCACTTCCCTCCCAGGGTGCCCTTATTTCCACAAAACTCTTTAAACAAAGACAAAGTTCCCCCGTATAGCCTGCAATATACGTTTGGGGGAAAATGCTGATAGCGAGTAGCACCTGCCATGGGCAGAACACATCGATGTGTACACATCGCAACCGGTGCAAACAATTTAAGGCCGAGTTGACCTAGAGGAGGGTTGGGGCCAGTTCAGATATTTGTGACGCACGTTAGTGGTGAGCAGGAATGAAACCCGGGGCACCGGGTTCATAGCGTAGTGCTCTCACCACGGCACGTCTCACACACTCACACACTCACACTGCGAGTGTTTGCCTGAATGTAATATTATTGTTAGTATACTTAGTCTTTAAAACTCACACAAAGAATGTAATAACACTCAATAAACAATAACCAAGGCCCTGCGAAGGCATGGCATCAGTAAACAAGTAATAAAGCAGCAGATATTAAAAGCTAAATTCCCTTCAAATTCGGTTCCGATTTCACCCGGTTGAGCAGCACGAGGGATCTCAATTTGATTTGTTAAGACGGACTGTGCTTTTGGCTTGGAAGAAAAAGAAGAACGGCATGCGAAATTCAGGCAGTGGTTGCATAGAATTTGATATTTACCTATTTATTTAATCAGTGCAAATATCACAACGCAGCAAAACGACACGAAAAAACGACAAAATATATTTCCACCCAGGCGGGAACGAGCAGCAGAACACGCTCAGTTAGAGGGGGGGCCACGCTCTGGCACCCAGGACGCTTGCGTCTGTCTCATTTGCCTTTTGTTTTCCCGCGGAGACCCAGCTGCAAACGCACCAGACGCCCCTTTCTCCGGGACGTAACCGTCGCACGGATGGAATTCCTCCAGGCAAAATAAAGACAGCGATGAAAAACCGTGCGGATAGGTTTTACCCTTTCTGGCAATGAAACAGGTGTTAAAATGTGCTTTGGTTTCTTTGGGTAAAGTCACGTAGGTAGAAAATAATAAAATTAAAATAATAAATTGATTAAAAAAACAAAAACTCACGAAGTTTCGATCGCAACACAAGCGGTCGTCATCAGGCGGAGAAAAAGGGGGGAGGGGGGGAAGCCTCCAACTGCAACTGTTTATAAAGGCTTGAAATTGCGCCCATGTCAAGCCTTTTTAAGCAGTTGGACAGCAGAACAGCCTTCCCTTTTCTCTCCGCCTGATGACGACCGCTTGTGTTGCGATCGAAACGTCGTGAGTTTTTTTTAAATATTTTCAATATTTTATTTTTATTTCAATCTTTTCTATCTACGTGGTGACTTTACCGAAAGAACCAAAGAATATGAATTCCTGCAGTCACGAAAGTTTTAAGGCAGGTGTCAAGATGTTCAAATACCAAATATATACATTTTTGCAATGCATCAAGCCTGCTTTAACCACACAAATATGCTTTGATAGTATATGCATTGACTTTGAAACTGATTGGCCTACACCAGAGACAGCCTTTTTTAGGGCCTTGTCTCACCAGTGTCAGACCAGAGAACGCCAAAAGGCGAACGGAACAAAGACAATGCACTATCAGAGTATTGATAAGCTCGGGTTGAGCAGTCATCAAATGATTAATCAAATGGTTCATCATTTTGATACTCTCAAAAAGGTCCCACAGACAAACTAAACAAGGTTGTGCCGGTTCGGCAGAGACGCCCACGTGGAGAAACTTCACCCGGGCGCCGGCACCGCCGCCGAGTTTGGCGATGGGCGCCCCCCGTGCCCCCCCCCAAGCCCCCCACAACGCTCGTGGCAGAGACGCCCGCCACGGACGTTCCCAGCCGCTAAGTTTTCGCCGACGGAGAGATTTGTGCTGAAGCTCCGCAGGTTAATCCACTCTTTATCCCATGCGGAACATTGCGTCTGGATAAAATTAACACTGGACGCGTGTTAATTGCGCATAGCGTCACCTAATTACGAAGCTTTACGCGGCACCTGCGCAGCGTGTCATAGACCGGACAATACCCCGATATCTGCTGGGACGCAAGGCAGGAGGGCCGAGCCAGCCAGGCCCCCTGGGACAGCAGAGCAGCCTCCCCGTAGCGTCACAGCTGGCGCAGGATTTGGGGAAGGGGTGGCGTGCTGGAGGGGGGTGAGTTCTTCACCCCCGCTGAAAGCGAAATTCCCCTTCTATACATTCTCAGCGGGAGATAAAACACCGTTGGCACAACGTGTACGGAGCTGAACGTGCGTTAGACACGGGCAGATCGTTTCGTTGCATATTCTGCTGAGCGTTTAACGTCTGTTTAAAGTTTAGCATTGGCTGTGCCGTGCCCCCCCCCCCCTCCCCAGAGTATTGTGAGCCCCCCTCCCCGCTGATGTACGACAGAGACTTGGGAGTGTGGAATAGTTTGATTGGGCATAAACAAAAGTCCTAATTTGGTATCTACAAGGAAAGGTTAACAACATATAAATCACAACACAACTCCGCAGAATGGCATATCAACATAGCAAACAGTGGCACTCTTTAATTATGCATTCTTTTGCTTGTGAGTGTATACATATATAAAAAAACACAAAATGTTACGAAACAATTTCCTTTATAATTGGCAGAGCTTCAAACCAGATAATTGTAAATAAGTAATGTCATAAAACTTCAATTAATTTTTCACAGCGCTTGACACGGAGCATCGAGATTAAAGCGAGCCCGACTTCCTCGATAAAACCAGGGAAGATTATAAACCTCCAGTATCCTCATTTATGCAAATTACTAAAACAGCAGCAGCAACCGCAAAGCAATGCCGAGGAACCTTCTCAAAATGCATGAGAGATATCAGCCATCGGTTCAGCAGCGTACTTTATATTCAGGAAAACAGGCCCAATTGGCGCTGCACGTATAAACCAAGGAGCAGCTGCCTTTATTTAACCAGGTGAGAACCCTTTGAGGATAATGGGCCAGATTCACATCTTGAGAAAAATTCCGAAAATTTCCATTGCCTTGGACGATTCGTTCCGGAAAATCAGGCACAGAGGGAGCGTTCGGCCACATGCAAATTGACTGCGTCGCGTTTTTTTTGTCCTAAAATTTGGGGGCGGCTTTTGGCAGCTGAAGGGCGAAACCGCCACATTGATTTGCTGCATTGTCGGCGATGGAGACATCGGCACTTGGTCGCCAACAAAAAAAAACCTCTCGGACGTAATGGAACATTCTGCAAAAACGTAGAGTGGGTCCAATGTCTCCTTCGCGAGAAAAACCTCGTCTAAATGCAAAAGGGGTACAGAAATAATGTCATGTGCTATAAAGAAGGGCCATTGCCCGAAACGTCATCCTGAAAATATGTTTTCTCTCAAGGCCATGGAAATGTGAACTTAATGTCCTTTTTATTTACTGAGGGGAGCCTCGACGAGTCTCAAGACTCTTTTACTCACGAGGGTCCTGCGTTTGGCCAATTCAAGTGAAGGAGTTCTCGACGATGTTGGAGGAAACCGAGTACCCCCCTGGTCACACTCGGAGCTCCCTCCGGCCGCATAAAAAAACAAGCCACCGCATAAAAAAACAAGCCACCGCTCTACCGCCATCTCAAGGCCGCATTGCAGCCCAAGCCTACACCACCTGAAGTTCCCAGGCGGCTTCCCATCCAACTAGTCGCCAGGCTCAATCCGACTTAGCTTCTGAGATTCGGAACATTCAGGTTAACATTTGTGGCAGGAGGCATCTCTGACCAGCTCTGCTCTAAGTGCGCCTCACCAGTGCTGGCTCTGGACAAGGTAGTGAAGTGAGTGACTGGTGTTTTTTTTCATGCGTGATGGACATTAAACATTGCCTAATCTTCATTTGCCTGGGTGAGGGCACTGAACCGGGCCTGGAATTGAGAGCCACATCTCCAGCGGAAGCTTGGAGTGTCCTCTTTGTGCCATGTAAGGAAAGGTGCAACCCTGAAATGACTTGCTGATGCCACTCCGGGCAGGAGGTGAGCTCAAGAGGGCCACTCGAGGGTATTTAGGGCTCTCTTGCACACTGGTCAGACGTCTTGGAAGAGGTAGGCGCGCCAACACTTTATCCCCACCACACGCGACCTGCCGATCGACCAACTGGGGGGATGAACCCGTTTAGACTGCTGGGTGGACACAGGCAAGGAGGGTTTAGGAAACGCGCACCATTGTTTCAGCTGCTGCTCCAAGAGATGAAGTTGAACCAGCGACTTCTCTGTGTGGCAAGTCCGGTGCACTGCTAACCATTAAGCCACGGCAGAATCCTTTGCGGTAGATAATGTTCCATGCACTTGGAAGACAGGTTGTCAGATGGGAGAGCTGTTTCAATGACGCCTGTGAATGCTCTTAATATGGTAATGCGCCGAGTAATATTCTATTCTGGAAGCAAGCACTATTATCAGGTCGCAACATCATTAAATAATAAAAAGACCATCCATCAATGACCTTTAACGGCTAACCAGACGAAAGCCTATTAAGATAACAAGCCTCTTTTGCAACGGAAACCTCGTGTGAACGAGCGGAAGCTACACGGCGTAAAATGTAGTACGTAAGCAATAAATATGTGCAGACCAGCGTGGTGAAGTATGGTGAAACCCCTCCGCCCCCCCATAAAAAAAAAAACTTAACGTGAAGAGCGGATTGACAAAATCCCTGTAAATTATTTTACTGATTCAACGAAAACAAAGTGGTCAGTAAAAAACCGTACAATTTAGTGTCGTTGGCATTAGCATTTTAATAAACTAAATAATTGGGGAAAACAACAAAACAACCATACGATATTAAAAGTAACACGTGTAGTGACATCGCTGGATGTCAACGTGTTGAGTGCAGTGCCGGCCCTAGAGGGGCCCGGTGAGCGCTGATTGACAGCGCTGGATGGCGCCACGCTTGGCGTGCAGTGCCAGCCCCTACAGGACAGGGTGTGTGAGTGCGGCCGAGGGATGGGGTTACTCAAGGCCATGGCACTCTGGTTGACCCGGGAGGACACGTGACCTGTTAAGTCTACAAAGGGGCCCCAAGTGGGGGCTAGGGGTGGTCACGTGATTGGGACCCAGAACCTGCTCGAGGATTCTGGAAGGTGGGCGTGGCCAAGGGCGGAGCCGGCCACGCCGCAGAAGATCTAAGCCGGGTCCCCCAGAGGGACCAGGGTCGTTGTTGTTGTTCATCCTGAAGAAACCTTCGTCTACGCTCTCCGTTCAACGAGTCTCCAACACGTTGACCCGGACCCAAGCTGTTTGTCCCGCTCCATAGGTTGTTATTCTTAATCATTAGACCTCCTTTGCCAGTACCAAAATATAAAAATAGGGGTTTTCCCCTTTTTTCTGGCAACAAAACTGAAACCTTTTTACACGGATTCACGTGTGCATTAACCACAATACTTGTGGTCAAAATGCAAACAAAAAACACACTCTGATAATATATGATGCATTGTCATTGAAACTGATTGGTCCACACCAGAGACGGCTTTCTTTGGAGCCTCGTCTCAATTGGTGCTCGACCAGAGGACGCCAAAAGGCGTACAGCTCAAAGACAATGCCACTATCAGAGTAATGAGGGCTCGGGGTGAGCATCTACATCATTAGACCTCCGTTGCCAGTACAAAAATATAATAATCTGTTTTTTCCAAAAATGAAACCTTTTGACAGGGAATCATGTGTGCATTAACCACAATACTTGTGGTCAAAATGCCACAAGTATTGTGGTTAATGCACACATAATTCCTTGTAAAAAGGTGTCAGTTTAGTTGCCAGAAAAAAGGGGAACACCCCTATTATAGGTTGTTATTCTGTTAAAGGGAAAGTTACCCCGTGTGTTGGAACTGAATAAATGTGTTGCCTCCAAGTCTACGTCTGCGATTCAGTTGAACCCATTCCACATGTAACAGTTGTACATTTTGCGAGCAGTAAACGTAGTGACGACTGCTTAGGCTGACGGGCTCTCATCAGGGCCGCTGTGTGTCTGCGTCCTGCAGAGACACCAGACGCACTCACGCGGAACGCCCTCGGCAGGCCAGAGAGCGCAGCTGCTGATCGTCACGAGGAACGCGACGCGCCAAGTTGACGCAAGTGCGAGAAATCGGAGCTTACAGCTCCTCGACAAACAGATGTCCGTCGCTCATAGAGGGCCCAGCTGCGCGCAATCGACGATGACGCCGATGCGGCGCTGCCTTTGTGGCCGGGCAGCCGCTGGCCGCGAAGGTCGACGTCGACAAGTGGCGACGTCGCTCGGCGGGACTTGAACAGAAAACGTTCCACGTGGCCGTTCGAGCCCAAGACGGCGACGTGCGTGGCCATTCTCGAGGGCTGCAGCGACAGGCCGCCTGGGCACGGTGCGCCTACGGGTGGAGACATTGTCCTGGTCGTCGGCGCGGGCAGAACCTGGCTGACACGAGGCGCTGGCCGGTGTAATGCCACTGTGGGATTCGATCGGTGGTTACGCGAGGACCCACGGCGGTCTGCGTGTTCACCGTCCACATTCAGGCTCGGGTGTCGCGTGCGCCGTACGCGCCTGACGACTGCTGAACGCGTCCCGCTTGCTCGACAGAAGACGCACTCACTCATTTCTGTCGAGATCTTATGTGGGTATGCGTATACGCTCGTGCTTTCCCCGTGATATGGAGAGCGCTGATCGAGACAGAGATCGCACGCACGTGTGTGTATGTGTGTGTGGGTGTGTGTGTGTACGTGTGTGGGTGTGTGTATGTGTGTGTGTGTGGATGTGTTGGTGTGTGTGTGTGTGTGCGGGTGTGTGTGTGTGGGTGTCCCGTGTGCTGAGCAGTGGCGCATTGACCAGCATGCTTTGCTCACATCAGTGCTGCATGGTAACAGAACAATGACTTTCTCCCTTGGAGGGCTCGAGGAACAGCACAGCACTATTATGATAACAGAGCGCTCCGGATGGCAACACTTCGTGTAAAACGTTTCAGATGTGGTTCCGATCGATCAGCGTTCGCGACGATGTCCGGCGTTTTGGCTCCACGTCGGAGATTTAAATTCCTGAAGAGGCTCCCAGCATGTGCAGCGAAACGTTGGACATCGTACCGAACAACAAAACTCTTACAGAGTCGGCCGTAATATTTCCATTGCGTCCAGTGTGTGTGTTGACATTTAAATCCACGTACAACAATCGGAGGTGTTGGTGCTGGGAGTGTCACAGTACAAAGGGTCTTTCAGTCCAAGGGCGTTGCGCGAGTCTCAGAGGAACTTTAAATATGCGTGTCATCTACAGTCAGCTATTCAAATATTTGACAGTGGATGTAATTTCCACGTTCAGCACAATTTGTTTTTCCAATAATGGATTGAGTTTCAGTCCCCGGAACGTAAATGCAAACATAATCCTCCCTTGCAAAGTGTGGTAGACCCCACGTGGGAAGGGCCAAACGACCTTTAACGATAAAAAAAAACAGAACAGAATGAGACTTACACAAATAAGTGTTTGTGCCGATGCACGCATGGTCCTTGGGACCTTCCCACACCGTATGGGTCATGAGGGTTATTTGACCATACTTCCCCACGTGGGTCAGTGCAGGTTGGTGAGGGCCCAGCGCAGCCACGCGGTGACAATGCCCGGGGCGGAACGGAGGAGGACAGCGGACGGGAGGCACGGCGAGGATTTCGGATAATTTACGGCTAAAACGACACGACCGGCAGCCCTTGTGCTCGATCGCATTCTATCACCGGCTCACGAGGTGTCACGCTTAAAAGCCACCGTTCTATTTTGGATTGCGCGCGTCGAAAGGCGAGTCGTTTCACATGCACGCATCTTCGAGATAAGAAACTGAAAAAGAGAATTGTTTTTTTTTTCTCTCGCTGCCCACAGTGCGGCAGTGTGGGATATTTTGTTTAACCAAAACACCATCGCGAGGAGCCTTGTGGGTAACTGAATTTGTCACGTTCGTGCGCAGCAGGTGTTTCACGAATTAAGCATCCAAGCGCTGGATTACAAAAGAGTAAACGACCATCAATGTAAAATGTCACAAGTGCACGATATCCGAGCGCTGTGCCATCTTCCATCACACGCTATCAGACACTAAAGTACGAGTTCATCTCGTGGCACTCATAACTCGAGCCATGCAGGCGTTCGCTCGCACGCGACGAGATTGCGTTTCCACACCGCCCTTCAAGCGGGCGGTGTGGAAAAACATTAAGAGATAACACAACAATCACGGGCAACACACACACGCTGTCATTCCTCGAACCAAACGATACAATGTCTCTCCGCAAACAAACCAAAAAGGATAACACCGCTCAGAAAATAAAAGAGATGCCTTTGATATACCACACGTGGCTTTAACAAATAGCCCCAGCCGAATGCGACAAATAGCGATATCAATTATTCAGTCGAGGGTGGGCAAAGGCCCCCCCCCCCCAGTAGTGTCGGCTGCGCTGGACCCCAACCAGAGCACTCGCGCAGAGGGCGGTAGAAGCCGCCCGCGTTCGACGCGGAGCCACGTGGCGAGCAGCTGGCAGCGGCATCGCGAGTGTCGGCAATGGTTCAGTCAGCGGTGGGGGCGACTGTTTAATCGCTAATGAATGGCATAGGCATTATTAGTAACGCGGAGGATCTCGGTCGCAGCAGGGCGATGCCAATGCGGACTCTCGGATACATTCCATTCTAGATTTGAAGCTTTCGTGACTGCAAGGATCCATACTCTTTGGTTCTATTCGGTAAAGTCACGTACAGATGCATTCACAGATGCGCGCGTGTGTGTGCGCGTGTGCGTGTGTATGCGTGTGTGTGTGTATGCGTGTGTGTGTGTATGCGTGCGTGTGTGTGCGCGCGCTGCCTAAGGGGCCATGCATTTAGTAGGTACGCAAAAATCTGTCAAGACTTGACCCCTCACCCCCTCGCTGTACGCACGCGGACTTTTTACACCCCCCCCCCCGAATCCTATAGAACGGCCGATATTTAATCCACGCAGAAACGATCAAGGATTACTAATATTAACGTGTTAAAGCAAACAGATAGTCCACCGCTGGACTATCTAACGCATTTGAAGGGCAATGTAGACAAATGATTACCAAAATAAATAAACTGAAACTGAGGCTTCACCCCCCCCCCTCCAGTTTCCTATGCGTACGAACATTGTCAGTAGACCCCCCATACGCAAGCGAACGCATTTGGGTTAACCCCCCTCCATGCGTACGGACTCAATGGATGGCCCCTAACCGCACTTGCCCCAACAGTCGGTTAAGGCTATAGGGGGGAGCTTTGTCTTTGTTGCGTGTATCATACCTCTCATAGGTGCTAGTTAACAGCTACCCCAACAGCCTGCGTCGGAGGCCTGTGTAGGACACGAGGGGTATCTTTGTTTTTGAAGTGCATGCATCTGCTTCCACCAAGACCAAACGTGCAGCTGTAAACACATTCCTGCGGAGGGGGCTGGTAGGAAATTTTTCCTACCAGTAATGCCCACTAGGAGCGCATTTGTTATATATCCGGGTGTCTGGATACACGTGGACAGACATCCACAGACATACACAATTAATCCCCTGCCTCCTGTGAATTAATCCCGGTTGGGCTTCCAGTCCACTACGTTTCCTACCAGTATAATTGGTCATCATCAGCCATGATCCATCCACCCCTGGTTGAAGTCCTCCTCAAGCCGCCGACGTCTCTAAAAATCGACAATGTGGTTATCCACCTTCCTTGGGAATGGTACAATAACTGAATTTGGATTTGTGCCACCCGACAGTAAACAATATCATTCATAGCGCAAGCACATTTCCCTCTCCCAAACTATCTTCAAATGCCGCTCTCCGTGTCATGTGGCGAGACGAATTGTGCACTCGGAACTCATGCAGTGATGAGCTGTTGCATCAACTTGTGTTAGAAAACAGCTGACTAACGCAGTTACCACACAAATTCAACATAAGTTCCGTACCAGTGACCATGTGTATTTATGTCTTGTGAAGAAGGGCCATTTCCGTAACGTCGCTTATTATATTTTTCCTTCTAAGGTCACATTGTTGTCGACAGACGTTTTGAGTTTGTTGGTCTTTTTTTTCTATCATCTATTTAACGTAACCATTTCTTTTTTACCAGGTAAGGCCCACTAAGCCATGTAACTCTTTTTCAGAAGCGACCTGGCCACAAATGAAAGCTCAAAGAGGTGGCTTATCAAGTATAAATTTATACTCAAAACGCATGTTTTGTTTATGAACTTGGAGAGAAACATCGAAGGACCCGGAGAAAAATCCACACGACCACGGAGAGGAAGACACACAAACTCCCAAGAAACAGCAGGCGTCAGGGTCGGGATCGAACCCACGACCTCCTGTACACCAGGAGGGGTAGTTAACATCTCATAGCCACCGCCGCGCGGGGCGACACACTATCCTACCAACCCTACGCTCACGAGAATTCGTTATTGCAGTCAAACCAATATTTTGTTACTTATCAGAGCTGGAATTTAGTGAAATTGATTTAAAAAAATCTAATTTGCAGTACTGATTTGCAGTCATTGGTAACTGGGCTGAGACCATCAACTCAGCATCCTTGAGAACTCTTTTTCGTCACGTGGCTGCTTTTATTGGAACCGACCATCTCAGCGGTGTCAGCTCAGCATTGGAAGTATTTCAATAAACGCAACCGATTCAGACCTGAAAGTGCCTTTGGACCGGAGCTCATCTCCACCTTCATCATTTAATTTGTCAATCAACGCGCTCGCTCAGCGGTGGGCACGGGGACGGGAGAGTGGGGCGGAAATTCATGTCCCTGTTCCGGCAGCCTCTTTGCAGGTGAAACCCAAACTCAAACCCGGAAAGGCGAAGTGTCTCATCGGTATGGATGCGTGTCCACGCTGTGTAACGTCACACAAGGCAACGTCAACCCGCCAGTGTGCGGAGTACGCCGGTTCTAACGCGCCGTCAGGCGCTTCGCGGGTGCAGGGCTCCTGCAGCCAAGAGTTGATCGGCCAGTGTGCATTAAGCCCCTTATCACGTGGAGGTGACTCTCGATGACAACGGCAATCAAATAAGCAGATGGAAAACCCACCAGAAATACGCTTCGTCTTGACGTCATAATACGGCCAACGCTCACAAACCCCAATGCCAGCAGCTGTCTGAGCTCCAGGCGTGATTAAATTCCCGCTCTACAGAAACCTCCGGGGTTCACGGTCTCTCACTAGCGTGCCTACTTAGTTTAGCACAACTTCAACTCCGGACAGCAGCTTATTATTATTATTTATACGGAACAGGGCCTGCACAAAGAATTGGGCCCAATGGGACGCTTCCGTGTCAGCCCCGCGGAGTAAATAAAACATGTTTGGATTTCTAAGCCTAAACTATACTATATGTTTTAGCTTCTGAGGTAAGGCCTACTGAGCTATATAACTCCTTTTCAGAGGCGACCTCGCCAAAAATGATTGGTCAACAAAGTGTCGTATCATCACGTGGACATTTTATAGCAGCTAAACGCTCTACACACGCGTCTCTAAATGTGGAGGGGAAGACCGGTGGCTCCGGAGAAAAATCCACGTGACCACAGGGAGAGAGACACGCAAACTCCAAATATAAAGGCGTCAGGGTCGGGATCTAACCCACGACCTCCTGCAGACCCGGGGGAGGTAGTTAACATCTCGCCACCGTGGCAACCCCCCTGCACTTCAGGCAAGACGGACACAATGGGGTGGCAACGTTGTGCAGCACTTTCTTGGGAGTTTCATTGGTGGTTCACGGATGACTGGACGGAGGTAGATTTATGAAAATGTGCGATGATGGCTTTACTCAATTGGAGGCACACGTGGGCACAGGGGGGAGGGGGGGGGGTCACGGTGACACCGAGCACCGAGAGATTCAGAGAACAACGGGAGAGGGAACGTCGGGCGTAACGTCCGGGAAAACTCCCCAATATTTAGGCACTGACGCATGACAAGGCAGTGGCTGGTCAACAATAAAACAATGATGTACCATCGACTGTTACACAGTAAACAAACAACCATTTGACTATTCTTTGGGTCTTTCGGTAAAGTCACATAGATAGGTAAACATGAATACAAAATAATAAATATAAAATAAGCAAAAAACTACGACGTTTCAGTCACAACACAAGCGACCGTCATCAGGAGGAAAAACGAATCGTCGCAGTTTTTTTTGTTTCTTTTATATTTATTATTTTAATTAATTTGAACCTATCTACATGACTTTACCGAAAGACCCAAAGAATATGAATTCCTGCAGTCACGAAAGCGTTAAGTCAAGATTTAACCATTTGACTGTGAATAATTTCGACGAAATAGCCATACATTTTTGAAATCATTGCTTGAAGGCTCGATCGTCAGCAGGTAATGCGTGCCTATGGTGACTGTGATAAGTGACGCACCGATTTATGAGCCCATGATAATGGCGCGTTCCGACGTCTTTTACTGAATCTTATCTCTCGCCAGCAGCCGAGGAAGCTAAAACCACGCGCGCTCGGACCCTGCGCGCCACTCGGCACACCACGAAACGCGACTGTTGCGATGTCGTAATAATAATCCTTTTGAGTGAACGCTGGACCCCACGTTGGTAAAACGAGAGTCCAATCCTCGTTATGAATAATTAATCGGGGGCCCTGGTTCAGGGTGACTTTCTCCGCGCCCTTGTTAAAGTGATCCATGACCTGACCGTACGCTTCCTGTCTTCGGGGGAATTAGAAAACACCAGCGGCATTACATTACATACTTGTGTGGCGGAAATCCCTCGGCCTATCCGGTAGCCGTTGCTATAGGATGGGTGCATTTGCGGTGTGCGATTGCCAGCCGCGCGGTTTGTTGCGAAGAGCGGTCGAAGCCGCTGCACATTCGCGAGCGGCTCGTTCAGGCACAGACTGCGAGCTGTCTGACCATCGCGTGACTGGACCAAAAAACACACCCGCACTGGCCAATCGGATTGCAAAGAACTCGCCATTCTCCAAGGTGTGGCACACTTTCTGGTGCTGTGCCCCCACACGCGGTGGCCTTGAGGTAACTGGGCATGGATTTGGAAGCGAAAGCAAAAGCTCATTTGATATTTTTCGATCATTTCGCTACCATTTGCTCATTGATTTTGTGGCTTTATTCTATTACCCGCTCCGAATGAGCCACACAAGCATTTATTTTTTTTATGTTGTATTAAGTCTTCAAAATTGCATGTGACATTACACTGACCTCCACCAAAAAACCCACAATCACGTTCTGCGGCTGCCTCACTAAATGATCATCAGAATTAGTGAGACTGCCTTAACCGCTGCACTCATTCCAGCTGAGCGAGGTTGGGATGCACCGGGGCCGCCTGCGCGATGAGGAGGCATTTGATGGATGATTTCCAACCGATCCACGAAATTCGTAAAACGTGTCCACTCATTTTCACTGACAGTGAAAAGCAGCCGGTGACTCATATTTGGTGAAATTATCTTTGGCCACGTGCAGAATTGTCCGCCGGGCTTTGCAAATAATTATCGAGGTTACAGTAAATGAGCAGTTCCAATAACGGTGCAGTTCAAATAACGGTGCAGTTCAAATAACGGTGCTTAAACACTGGCAGGCATTGCGCTGGTGGCCGTATGGCTCTAGAGGTCAGAGCGCCGCGTTGGCTCTAGAGGTCAGAGCCCCCCGGTGGCTCTAGAGGTCAGAGCGCCGCATTGGCTCTAGAGGTCAGAGCTCCGGTGGCTCTAGAGGTCAGAGCACCGCGTTGGCTCTAGAGGTCAGAGCACGGCAGTGGCTCTAGAGGTCAGAGCGCCGCGTTGGCTCTAGAGGTCAGAGCTCCGGTGGCTCTAGATGTCAGAGCACCGCAGTGGCTCTAGAGGTCAGAGCCCCGGTGGCTCTAGAGGTCAGAGCACCGCAGTGGCTCTAGAGGTCAGAGCACCGCAGTGGCTCTAGAGGTCAGAGCCCCGGTGGCTCTAGAGGTCAGAGCCCCGCGTTGGCTCTAGAGGTCAGAGCCCCCCGGTGGCTCTAGAGGTCAGAGCGCCGCGTTGGCTCTAGAGGGCAGAGCGCCGCGTTGGCTCTAGAGGTCAGAGCGCCGCGTTGGCTCTAGAGGTCAGAGCCCCGTGTTGGCTTTAGAGGTCAGAGCACCCGCGTTGGCTCTAGAGGTCAGAGCGCCCCGGTGGCTCTAGAGGTCAGAGCCCCGGTGGCTCTAGAGGTCAGAGCGCCCCGGTGGCTCTAGAGGTCAGAGCACCCCGGTGGCACCGCCTGCCCAGTAACAATCTGGATTTGATCAAATGGAGCTCTCAAGTGGAGTGAGTTGGTGGCCTGAACTCGGTTAATACATGACTGCACAAAATAACCATGAATTTGGTTTTTCACTTGAACATATCGATTTAGCTGTCACCTAACAAATTAGATCATAGTAGTGTGTGTGTGTGCATGTGTGTCCCCTACTGTATAAAGGATAAAAATGCCACTTGCAGGATGTTTCAGATCAAGCCCTGTGAAACATTCCTTCCACATCTGCCCTCTGACCCACGCGGCACACTGCTCCATGACATTTCCAAATGGAATCCTCGTCACATCGCGTGACATGATGCCTGTAGAATAGACATCGTGTGACATGATGCCTGTACAATACACATCGTGTGACATGATGCCTGTAGACTACACATCGTGTGACATGATGTTTGTAGAATACACATCGTGTGACATGATGCCTATAGAATACACACCGTGTGACATGATGCCTGTAGAATACACATCGTGTGACATGATGCCTGTAGAATACACATCGTGTGACATGATGCCTGTAGAATACACATCGTGTGACATGATGACTATAGAATACACATCGTGTGACATGATGCCTGTAGAATACACATCGTGTGACATGATGCCTGTAGAATACACATCGTGTGACATGATGCCTGTAGACTACACATCGTGTGACATGATGCCTGTAGAATACACATCGTGTGACATGATGCCTGTAGAATACACATCGTGTGACATGATGCCTGTAGAATACACATCGTGTGACATGATGCCTATAGAATACACATCGTGTGACATGATGCTTGTAGAATACACATCGTGTGACATGATGCCTGTAGAATACACATCGTGTGACATGATGCCTGTAGAATACACATCGTGCGACATGATGCCTGTAGACTACACATCGTGTGACATGATGCCTGTAGAATACACATCGTGTGACATGATGCCTGTAGAATACACATCGTGTGACATGATGCCTGTAGAATACACATCGTGTGACATGATGCCTGTAGAATACACATCGTGTGACATGATGCCTATAGAATACACATCGTGTGACATGATGCCTGTAGAATGCACATCGTGTGACATGATGCCTGTAGAATACACATCGTGTGACATGATGCCTGTAGAATACACATTGTGTGACATGATGTCTGTAGAATACACATCGTGTGACATGATGCCTGAAGAAACAGGCATTCTGTGTGTTACCTCGTTTTTCGTACCTTGCGACAAAATCAGAATAAAAATCTCTAAAATAAAATCTAGAATTGCTCATCAGTTGCATTGGCAAAGCAAAATGTGCAATCGCTGTTAGTCACGGCACTTCTGAGTTTGCCAAGGGATTCATTTCTATGCCGGCTAAGAGTCTTAAGATATTACAATGGATCCGAATGTAAAAATAAACAGTAAAAAAATGCAGCGTCATGTTGAATTTGCCATAGCAAAACGTGACAACGCCACCAAACCATCTTCCATTTCGCTTTGAAAGACATCGCAAACGTGATGATACGGTGGCATAAAATGAAACAAACTTCCGTACCGTCACCAAATTACATTTGGCAATTGCAGAAAGACAACTTATAAATGCGAGAACGAAACCACAAGGCTGCAATGTTGCCTCGTTATCGTCGGTGTGGCCAGAATCAGCGAGAATTAGCTGTGGAGATAAGCGGCGAGATAGCGGCGAGATAGCGGCGGGATAGCGGCACTTTGAGCGTAAGTCGAGAGCGGCGTCGCTGACAACGCGCGTGGAGCGCCGGGCTGGTCGCAGCGCGACCCAAAAGAGATGGCTGCAGACATTGAAACCGGCGGGTGAACGGAACGAAATGGCGGCATCAGCAGGTTGTCATACCCCGCGATGGGAGGGGGGAATACATACAAATCCCAAGGAGATCAAAACAAAGACAGCAGTATACTCTTTGGTTCTATTGGGTAAAGTCACATGACTTTACCCAATAGAACCAAAGAGTATGGATCCTTGCTGTCACGAAAGCTCTCAAATCTAGAAATGGCAGCAGTACCCCATTTGGCTGTTTCAACGTCGGGTAGAGTCATAGCAGGACTTCTTTTGTACCAACGGCTTTGAATGAGTGAATGTGCTCACGGACAAGCAAAGCGGTCGAGCGGTTTGGGAAGTGCGTTCTGACGGCTTGGGCCCTCCTGGCTTTGCACTCCGCCAGCGAGAGCGCACGACGCTCACGGGCCGCGTGAGACCGTCACGCGGACAACGCTGCGGGTGGCGTCGAACATCATCGGAACGATTGGACATCTCGCGGTGATGACAGCCGTCCGCCGTTACACAGCCCCCGGAAACGTCCCCAAGATCCGCGCCGTATCTCCCGAAGCTCTCGAGGGGACGCTGTAAAATGTGGCCATTCCTCCGCACGACGTCGTCAATTGCAGCTCCAGTGTTAAGAACGAGTCCTCCCCACTACTGGTGGGCGGCTTCTCGATGCATGGCGGTGACTGAGAGAAAGAGCAGCTCTGTGGATGGCAAACGACGAGGAGGGGTTTGCCGGTGGCTCTCGCGAGTGGGCATGCGCAAGGCCTCGTGAGATGTGTGTTCCGTGTCCCCACCATTCATTACATCCAAAGTACGCTCTGGAATATCCCAGAAGCCGAAGAAAATTGGGTAATTCGGTGCGGGTGATTGCAGTTAGCTGCCTTTTATTTTATTTATTTAGCCTGGACATATTTGAACTCTGTCGCGGCGCAACACACGATGAGCTCTGTGACATGGAAGTGCTTTTTTTTAAGGCGTAATGGCACGTGCGTGTGCAATGTGCTTGTAAGTGCAGCGCACTACAAACCCGGCGACCTGGGTTCGATTCCCAGTTACGTGTAACGTCAGTGGCAAGTGATGATCAGAAACGAGTTCTGGGTGCCCTCTTCACTAACCCGCACTGACCAGCGTGGTGAAGTATGGTCAATCAACTCCTGTGGTCAGCACTACGTCTGGAGGTCTTCATCCAGCAATGGATGAACAAAGGACTGTACATGATATAATTAATATAATTATTACTTCAATGTGTAGTGACTTGTTTGTGTTATTTTATTGTTCTTTTTCCTATCCGCGTGAATTTACCGAAAGAGTGGAACTGGACGTCTTGAGTCTCTCTCTGGCACCGGAGTGGATATGGCATGGAAGCGGGCCCAAGGGGGCATAGTTCTGGTGAGGGTCGGAGAGAGAGCAACTGAGGACATGATACTCTGTGTGAACCCGTGAGGCTCTGTGTGAACCCGTGAGGCTCTGTGTGAACCCGTGAGACTCTGTGTGAACCCGTGAGACTCTGTGTGAACCCGTGAGACTCTGTGTGAACCCGTGAGGCTCTGTGTGAACCCGTGAGACTCTGTGTGAACCCGTGAGCCTCTGTGTGACCCTGTGAGGCTCTGTGTGAACCCGTGAGACTCTGTGTGAACCCGTGAGGCTCTGTGTGAACCCGTGAGACTCTGTGTGAACCCGAGAGACTCTCTGTGAACCCGTGAGACTCTCTGTGAACCCGTGTGACTTTGTGTGAACCCGTGAGGCTCTGTGTGAACCCGTGAGACTCTGTGTGAACCCGAGAGGGCACGTGACTGTGACAGGCTCGAGGGACACGTGATATTGGCCAGAACCTTCTAGGAGGATATAGAAGGGGGCGTGGCCGAGTGCGGAGCCAGGCCACGCTCAGGGCTATAAAAGGGGCATCCCGAGAGCGATCGCGGCTCTCTGTTGGGATAGAACCCGGCGGTCCGACATCTCTTCGATCCTCGGTCTTCGATGTTTACGCTCGGCATCGTGGGTCAGACAGTGTGCTGCTGACTGACCCGGTTATGTAGTCTAGTTAACTGTGTGGTTATCACCTCTATGTAGAACCCATTCTAATGTTTAAGTAGTAGCCATGTTGGGGTGTTGCAATAAACGTGGTGCCTCCAACTCCAGTGTGTGCGTCCGTACAACACACTACAAATGCATTGACTCTCTCAACTCCAAATCATATTTCCGTTTTAGTCCTGTAAATGGCCTGGGAGGCACAAGCAGTGTGGTTTCTACAACATATTGCGGTGAACTATCTCCATAAGACTGTCCCTACTTCTTCTTTGGTTCTTTCGGTAAAGTCACGTAGAATGAGAATAAAATAATAAATTGATGAAATAAAATAACACACGTGAGAATATTATTATTATTTTATTCTCATTCTACGTGACTTTACCGAACGAACCAAAGAAGATGAATCATTGCAGTCACGAAAGCTTTAAATCGAAACTGTCCCTACTTGTGCCATTTATCCCGCTGACTTGTATCACGGGCCCAGTTTATACTGGCGCTAACAACACAAGCAGCACGGTCTATTTGCTCAAGCGGTCAACTGCGTGCATGCGGAGCGCTGCGAATCCAGGTGCTTTCTTTTGATGGCCTCAGATGGCTCCTTTGTGCTCGCGGTACACCTGCCTGGTAGCCCACGAGTGTAAATCATGAAACATTCACGGGCACCGACAAAACCAAACGCATTAATAATGCATGAGCACAGAAGCAATTTCTGATTTTTTTCTCTTCCTCCTTTTTATCGACAATTGAATGGGACGGCTGTGCAAATGCCTGTCAAGATTAAAATGCTACGTGCGGAGGGCCCTCTCGCTCATTGTTTACGTTAAAATTACGCCGTTGCTTTTAATTTCGTCATCCCAAACGGCTCACTTCGACGTCGCTCGGAGCACGACGAGAGATACTGTGGCTCCACCAGAGTCGTCACCCGGAGGGAAAACTCACGGAGATGTCACGAATTCAGCCTCTCCCCCTCCCACCACTCAAGCCAGGTCTGCACAGTAGAACCATCTAGACCACAGAAGAACCCTTTAGACCACGGTGGCAGCCTCCAGTCCACGCTAGAACCCTCCAGACCACAGTAGAACAATCTAGATCACAGTAGAATCCTCTAGAACACAGTAGAACCCTCTAGACCTCAGTAGAACCCTCTAGACCACAGTAGAACTCTCTAGACCTCAGTAGAACCCTCTAGACCACAGTAGACCCCTCTAGACCTCAGTAGAAGCCTCTAGACCACAGTAGAACCCTCTAGACCTCAGTAGAACCCTCTAGACCACAGTAGACCTCTCTAGACCTCAGTAGAACCCTCTAGACCACAGTAGACCCCTATAGACTTCAGTAGAAGCCTCTAGACCACAGTAGAACCCTCTAGACCACAGTAGAAGCTTCTAGACCTCAGTGTAACTCTCTAGACCTCAGTAGAACCCTCTAGACCTCAGTAGAACTCTCTAGACCTTAGTAGAACCCTCTAGACCATAGTAGACCCCTCTAGACCACAGTAGAACCCTCTAGACCACAGTAGAACCCTCTAGACCTCAGTAGACCCCTCTAGACCACAGTAGACCCCTCTCGACCTCAGTAGAACCCTCTAGACCACAGTAGACCCCTCTCAACCTCAGTAGAACTCTCTAGACCTCAGTAGACCCCTCTAGACCACAGTAGAACCCTCTAAACCTCAGTAGAACCCTCTAGACCACAGTAGAACCCTCTAGACCACAGTAGAACCCTCTAGACCACAGTAGACCCCTCTAGACCACAGTAGACCCCTCTCGACTTCAGTAGAACTCTCTAGACCACAGTAGACCCCTCTAGACCACAGTAGACCCCTCTAGACCTCAGTAGAACCCGATAGACCTCAGTAGAACCCTCTAAACCACAGTAGAACCCTCTAGACCTCAGTAGAACCCTCTAGACCACAGTAGACCCCTCTAGACCTCAGTAGAACCCTCTAGACCTCAGTAGAACCCTCTAGACCACAGTAGAACCCTCTAGACCTCAGTAGAACCCTCTTGACCTCAGTAGACCCCTCTAGACCTCAGTAGAACCCTCTAGACCACAGTAGAACCCTCTAGACCTCAGTAGAACCCTCTAGACCACAGTAAACCCCTCTAGACCTCAGTAGAACCCTCTAGACCTCAGTAGACCCCTCTAGATCTCAGTAGAACCCTCTAGACCACAGTAGAACCCACTAGACCACAGTAGAACCCACTAGACCACAGTAGAACCCTCTAGACCACAGTAGAACCCTCTAGACCACAGTAGAACCCTCTAGACCACAGTAGACCCCTCTAGACCTCAGTAGAACCCTCTAGACCTCAGTAGACCCCTCTAGACCACAGTAGACCCCTCTAGACCACAGTAGACCCATCTAGACCACAGTAGAAGCTTCTAGACCACAGGAGAGCTTGCAGTGCGACGTCTGAACAAATGGTGCAGGTTCGTTAAAGAAATGAATTTGCAATATTGATTCAAAAGTGCAAAGCCCCCAGTGGCTTCCAAATATCGGAAGGGAGAGAGAGCGTTGCAATGGCCACAGAAGTGCATCTGAAAGCGAGCAATGCGGTGAGCGCCTTTGTTCAATGGTGAGCCAGGAGGCGCTGCAAGGACAATCTCTAGCCGAGACCTCCAATCCGGCTACACAGCCCCCCTCCCGTCCTCGCACACCACCTGCACACCGTCTCATCCTGCCGCTTCCGACGCTACACCGAGCAGACGTAAACTCTGAGATTTGTGTTGGCCGCCGTTAACGATGCCACTCGTTCACCGAGAGTCTTCCGCCTCTACCGGCCGCGTGGCATCTTCGTGCTGCGGCTTGTGCGGGGAACGCACGCACCCAGCAGCGCGTGCGTTCACTTGTCTGCAAGGCATGGCAGCTGGGGTCGTCCGTTCGATCACCCATCGCGACAGTCGAGACAACGACGAAGCTCCTCAAACCCGCCGCCCCCTCCCCCCCACTGACTCCTCTGTCTAGTCAGCAGAATCAATGCATTTTTTTTGTTCAGTTTATTTATTTTGGTATAGCCCCGTGAGCCATTCGGCTCTTGAATCGGGTGCAACCACAACAAACAAAAACACGAACAAGAAAAACATCTTAAAGTGACTATGTGACTGTGCAAACAGAAAATCACAGAAAAAACAGCAAAATATTCCTGAAATAGCACCGTACACCAACACTGTGTGCAAAAAAATCCCAGTGGGATGCAAGTCAAACAACAACAACCACAAGACAACTTAGATTAAGGCCATCAGTCTAACTCCGTACTACAACAAAACAAACATGTCCAAACCAAAAACGTTTTCGAAATCACCAAAAAATAAAGCCATAATTGCAACGTGACAGTGATCACAGGGACTGTGACCGAATTTTTACAATGAACTACATACATAACATGTAACACCAAATCATAGAGCCATAGCTGGCTACATGAGTTACTCCATAACAGAAGCATCAGTTGGAGTATCAAATTTTTCAATGCACTTTTAAGATCAGCACGCTAAATCAAAATACAGATAATACTTTTCAGCGTCATCCGGAGCGAAACATTTTATTTTATTTTACGCCAATGAATAACAGTGGCAGCTCGGTGTGTGTACAACTCCTCTAGAGCAGTTTTGAGAGAAGAACTCGTTGGTAGTGATTCAAGTTGCAGTTTATTGGCAATAGCATTCCAGACTGGGGGCATCAATAGCAAAGGCCCTTCCTCCAGTTTTTGTACGGCAATAGGGAATGTGAAGCTGGTAAATGAGCGAATACCTGAGGTCAAATTTGTTCTTTGAAACAGAGAGGAGATTCAGCAAGTAGTCTGCGGATTTTTTTGTAAGTACATCGTGAATAAATAAGATCTGGTGCACAAGCCGTCGAACATTAAGAGATGTTAAGTTTGACCCAATGTAGAGATCACAGTGGTGAGTCCTATATGGGCAGTTCAATGTAAATCTTAAGGCCGAGTGATATATGGAATCAAGCTTCTTCAGTACAGTACTTGGGGCTGTTTTATACACGATGTCACAGTAGTCAAGTAGAGGCAGTATGGTAGCTTTTATCAATTCCAAACGGAACATTGGGGGGAAGCAGTGCTTGTGTCGATACAGAAAACCAATTTTTATTTTTGTCTTTTTACCAATATAATCAATGTGATCTTCAGGATGACTCCAAGATACTTATAGATCTTGACTTGCTCTATTTGATAATTATTTAAGGAATGTAATTGGGGAAAAATAACTTCCTGCTTTAGCATACAACGCAGTTGCGCCTATCGTGGTGTGGAGTGTGCGCACTCAGGTCTGTCCCAAGGTTTCTGCCCAGTGTGGAAGAGTAGGCCAAAATGTCCCCGAAAGGGAGCGCTCTCTAAAGCTACTTCTCGTGGAGGCCTTTCCACCGGCAGTCCCATTGAGCAAGTACTTGCAGGGATGCACCTTTGTCTTTATCTTACCTAGAGCAGCAGGTGAGTCAGGGAGGGGAGGAGGAGGGGAGGTCGCAATCATCCGACTCGTCGTGTGGCGCCAGCCTCGAGCCGCCCTGCCACCCCAGGGCCCCATAATGCACGGCTAATAGCTCAAGTTATCTGAAAAATGATTCCCTTGATGATGGTTAACCGGGAGAGATAAAACACTCACGGCATTAAACATATGTCTGGGAAGAAGCAGAAGATGAAGGGGCAGATCCTCGCTCTGCTATCTCAATTTCGCACGAATCTGTGCGAGAGGCGTCATGCGTCAACCGCCCCCGCTCGCCACCACCACCACCGTGCAGCGAAATCATGCTTACAGCATTCGGTAATATTGCATTTTCTTTTGCTGCAAAAATAATGACCACTTATGCAATTTCCCTCTATAAACAGATGATACACACCACACTTAAATACGTCTGATTTGATTTATATCATATTAAGAGCATACCTTTGGGAAAAAAATCATGGTGTTGAAATTTGTGCAATAATGTGTTTTTATTTTATTTTAAAGGCAACGTTGGAGTGAGGGCCGTACAAAACCCAATCAGCCTGGTATGGTAAAACAATTCCACTACTCTTTATTTTATTTTACCGATAAGGCCCACTGAGCTACACAGCTCTATTTAGACGCGACCTGACCGCAAATGATCGCTCAACGAAGTGGCTTATCACGTGGAAATTTATAGCAGTCAAATACTCTCACGCACGTTTCTAAATGAGGACCCGCAGACAAATCCATGCCGACCACAGGGAGAACACGCACCAGGCAAGGTCGTAAACATCTATTTACTAAGACCACTAAGGGCACGCATGTGTTACTGAGATCTTTCTTTTTCCAGGTCCAATAAACTAAGATGACGTATCACATTCCCAGACTGCCTCCTGCTCAGCCTTACCTAAAAACAAGCTGGGCAAGCGAACCGTTGCCTTCATTAAAACACTGCACACACTCTACTGCATGATACTTCTATTGCTACTGAAGAAAGCATATTCATGCGTGGACAATTTTCTAGTGAAGTCAACAAACCAGTCTACCTATTATCCTTGCTTACACGGAATAATTTTACCGCTGCTACATTGACAAATATTGTACCACACAAAGTGCTTAATTTCAGATGGAACAGTTCATAACCTGGTTTCCGTAATCAATCGGCGTTCCACATCCATGCAAAATTGCAGGAATATAAAACCAGACTGGTAACAACGGCGAGTGAATGCATCGAATGTTCTAAACATGCGCATACGATTACAGCAACAGAGAGTACAATAATATCGGATTGTTATTGACTGGCGTAACTTGTACTCTAGTGGTAGTGCCTTACGCCAATAATTCCTACTCCAAGCCGGCCCTAGGAGCATTATTTAAAGATCCGAGTGACAAATCAAGCGCTGACCTCGAAAAACCATGCAGTTGTCTAACAAAAGGCGTACAAACCGTGATGTATGCTCAACTGTTTAGTTAGCAGATTAGCCTCGTGGCGACTTATTCTCTGCACGTATTATATGTCGCAGAGGTAATGAGCTTGCAAATAGAGCTGGCTATGCAAGGCCCCACCGGTAAAAGTAGCTCATTCTCTTTTGCGTCTGTAACCCCCTCGCCCAGACCTTGCCTGCTAAAACGAGGAGCCAGGTGGCTTCGGAGGCAGACCGCTGAGCCACCGCGGCTAAGTTCGAGGACTTTTAATCTGGGGTTCAGCCACCTGTGGCTCAACCGGGTAGTGGTCTGTGCACAGTCATCAATAACTGCACAAAAAAACGCTTTCAATAAAATGATTGTTTCTATTCATTTGGTTTCTTCCAAGCAAACTTAAAACTTTCATCCATAAGAGGTTTTTGGGTTATAAATGTGTCGTTAAACCCGCCACCACCCGAAACAGCCAACTAGTAAGGGTTGTCACGTAAACAGAACATGCCAATTCGTCACGAGTACAGCACACCGGTGTGTTGGAGAGCCAAGCCACAACATTTACAATCTGAGTACGACGTTTCGCCCGTAATTACAACTAGCTTCATCAGGCGACAGCAAGATTTGTGGAGAAGTCCACCTATTTCGTTCCTTATATAGAGGGCTCTATTATGGATGATATTGGTCGCGAAAGCCTACGTGTTCAAACTTGAAGTTTGATAGACACCCAGCGGACAAGAATTTCAGGGCGTTGAAGGTGTGGCCCCCTTGGAGTGCGTCAGGAGGCCCAACTGAAATGATTTCGGTAGCCGTTCCGCGACGTCATCTTCTGCGGCTGTTGTACGACGCGGGGTGATCCGCTGCGAGCTACAGAGTTCCAAATGGAGACTTCTTCATCTCACAAGAACACGATGGCGATAGCAGAACGCTTGCAGAAAGAAAAACAAGATCATATGGGTTGTTGTCGACGTCTTTTCAACGTTTTGTGCGTGTTGTTAGCACCTCATTCATTTGTGCCAATTACTTAGCTCCAGGTGTGGAGTGGCTCTTTTGTGGAGATTAAGCGCTCCCCCCCACCCTCTCTCTCAACTCTCCCTCGGGGTGGGATACACAGGAGCGTACCTCCTCCCGGCCAGCGTCGGCATCCCCTCCCCACCCACGCGGGCTCCCCTCCGCACACACTCCAGGGTCCCCTCCGCGCCCACTCCAGGGTCCCCTCCGCACCCACTCCAGGGTCCCCTCCGCGCCCACTCCAGGGTCCCCTCCGCACCCACTCCAGGGTCCCCTCCGCGCCCACTCCAGGGTCCCCTCCGCACCCACGCGAGTGCGGCACGGCCCGGGGGCCTGCGAGCCGAAGGAGCGCCAGCGCGTCCCTGCTCGCACGTGGCACTGGCAGAGCCCACCGTCCACCGGTGAGCCCGGGCTGATCGTGCGCATTCTTATCAAGAAGAACGCGCACGATCAGCCATGGGGGTTCTTCACTTTTGACCATACATCACCATGCTGGTCGGCGCGTACTTAGTGAAGTTACAAGTTGCAAGTTACCAAGCTAATAGCTGCTTGGCATCTGAGTTGTGGCGAGCTCGGGAGCATTCAGGGTGGTTTGGTTGTGGTTCTCATATTGCTCACCCTTCAGGGTTGATTGGCCGAGCGTACAGATCATTCGATGGCTCTCTTTCAAAAGGCGCAGCAGACAACCCTGACCTTTCAATCGGTGATAATGAAATGTTCTAAAAAAAAAGGAGAAACGGGTGGCAAGTAGACAGCACCAGCTGCTCTGCAGCGACATTTATAAAGTTTGCCCAATGACATTTATCAAGCCTGTGCAAAGTCCCTTCACCTCCCTTTATTGGCCAGTCAATGTTTACACCCTAAAGACTGAGTATGACCGCATTAAGTTGAACAAAATCATCAAGCAGACATGCATGAGGATGTCTTAGATGCATGTAGGTAACATCAATGCAAAATTTTCAGGGTGAAAGTCAACGTGATCTACTGCTCAATCAGCATTGCAGTAGTGCTCATGTCCCTACTGCAGCCTTGAGCCAGCGGTGCAAATTGCACATTCCTATGGCGGAGATGAGTCGCCCCATAGAACAACACTGTTGTAGCACTCATTTGTCGGACCCGGAGACACGATAGGCCGAATCAGTTCCCCCCGATGAGGATTTGGAACTCGCAACTTTGGGAACGTGAGAGCCGTTGGCTCTCCGGCTAAGCCGCGAGTCCGGGAGCATGGCGTTGACGGGGCTGGACGCCGCGCTGAGTGAGCGATAAAGCAGGTGCACTTGGCAAAAGCTCGCTCCTGTTGTGTCAGGTGACAAAACACACTCGGACAATGCAATAACGCGGCACCCCAGCTTCACTCGTCAGCCGCGAAAAAGAGCTCCTCCCACGACCGGCATAAATAAATTAAAACAAAGTGTGAAGCAGAGCAACGGGGGTGACGCCAATAACTCAGACCCAGTAATCTCCACAGTCAACGCGGCAGCCACCTGAATTATCTAAACACATGGCCAGGAAGGGCTCACAAATGATACAGATTTCTCCCGCTCGGGTGGTTTGGTCGGCACACGAATACAAATGTCTGCAACAGCGCGCGCTGTGCTCATCTGGCACGAGAAGAGGCCCACCACAACCGCCACTGCCACCGCCACCACCACCGCCACCACCACCGCTACCTCCACCGCCACGACCACCAGCGCGCACAACGGGCTTGCGTACAGTGCACTCGCGCAACGCGCACTTCATTTGTCGACCATCTGGCACTCACAAAGGCGTGTGGCTGGCGAGAGAGGGCCTAAATAATTCACAGGTGATCAGAAAACAGGAAACTAATTGTGAGCTCGTACGGACGGGCTCGGCGCTGCTGCGTGGGCATGCATTATTTAGCGCGAGGCTCGAGAAGAGACACCGCCTATTCCGGGAACGGCACCGCTCGCTAGCGGCCGTGAGCGAGCGGGAGTCGCCAAACACGCGGTCCACCGAGATGGCGTGTTTCACTGCTCGATGCAGAGGTTCGCGGTTCAACACCAGTGGCCACCCTGGTTAATACCTGCAGGTGCATTGTAATGATGAATGCGCGCCGTCGGCCTTACAGTGGACGTTTAAAGTAGGCTATGTTTTTCGGCATCAAGGTTCAAATTTGTACATAATTACTCGGGCTGTTATTTAATTGGGTAATGCCACATGGCGCCGTCGCGATAGCATTGCGCGATGACACGTGCGCGATGACACGTGCACGGACACCAAATGTCCAAATTATAATTGTAAAGCAAGAGCAGGCATCCGTACGAGACGCCCCAAACTGTTCCACGCTCAGTGTCAGCTTGAGGGGCATTCACAGAGACGGCCGACAGAAATTATTACGATTGTTGCTGCTGTTGTTGGCGGAGCTGGGCTCGGATATCCACTAGGAGTAGATGGGCGACCGACGAGCCTCTCTGGAGATGAATGTTGATGAAAATAATAAAAAATGTAATCGCCTTCTAAGTGTGCGGAAGGTGAGATTGATGGTGACGTTGATTGCCTTTATCAGCGAGGACAGGGCACAATGAAAAATAATGGGTCGACACAACCGATGCTCGCGTGCAAATACGACAGACGTATCTATCATGTGCACAGCACCATGACCTTTACTTGTAATCCAAAGTGTTTAATATTATTTCCTGCAACATGAAGTATCCTGGATAAAGCAGTATGCTAATACACAGCACGGTGTGAGAGATATCTCAACAGTGAAAACAAAGATCTCAGGTATAGCCTACACAGACTGCTGGGGCGAGGGATATTTGTGTGCACCTATTAAGGGTGGATTGATACGTGAGGGGATGGTGTGGCCAGCACCACGTTTGGCTGCCTTCTTCTCCCCACTGCTGATGTTACCACACTGCACCAAATACTCATTCATGGCCGAGACATTCTTAGGGAAGCCCAGGACCCGTCTAGAGATTAGCCATGGGTTGGCGGTGGCCGGGAATCAAACCCCAAAGTTTCGGGTTTTTTTGTAATGTCCACTTTTACACAACCCCCCACTGCACACGACACTCTGCACACACGACGCTCTGGACACGCGGCACTCTGGACACGCGGCACTCTGCACACGCGGCACTCTGCACACACGGCACTCTGCACACGCGGCACTCTGCACGCACGACACTCTGCACACACGGCACTCTGCACACGCGACACTCTGCACACACGACGCTCTGCACACGCGGCACTCTGCACGCACGACACTCTGCACGCACGACACTCTGCACGCACGACACTCTGCACACACGACACTCTGCACACACATATATTACTGTTGAAAAAATTCGGTTTCAACAGCGCAAGGTGCACGTGCATAAAAATAACAACATTGACGCATGGCACATGGAGAGCATTGTAATGCGGACTGAATAAATCTGAAGACAGGACCATTCGTTACTGCAGTGAGGTTGTGTGTAAAAATACACCACGCGCACTGCGACGCACTGGCAATTTCTCAGCCGGAGCATGCGCTTCTTAATAATTATTTCAAGCGAGATGCTTCACTTACAATTCTATTTTTACGCACCCGCAATATTTATTTATTTATTTGTTGTGCGGAGCCAATTTTTTTTAATTGTTCCCCCGATTGATGGAATTTGTTGACCGCCGTACGGTGACAATGGCATGCTGAAGCGCCGTTTGTACTCCCATTGACGGTGAATACAGCACGCTTGACATGTGCGGCGGTGATGAGCTATGTTTTGGATGGCAAAGACATTGTGTGGAATGGAATTCCGTCGACTGCATCCCGTTTGTCATCTCCACCCTGCTTGGCCAAATTTAATGTCACTGATTGAACACCGAATTGGGAAATGGTGAACGTTATGAAGTGTTCTCTAAAAAACTAAGCAACGGTTTGAGGCTACGACCACCGCCGCTCATAATCCGAATCTGCGTCTCACGATTAAACGATTGTACAGTAATCTCAATTCATGGTACAGTAGTTAAAATGTACGGTACAGAAGTAAAAATGTGCGGTGTAACTGTGACTTGAAATGTCGTCGCTCGTTATTAGTCGATACAGAAATTTACACAAACGTTCGATGGTCTATATTATTGGGTCTTTCGGTAAAGTTACGTAGAAAGGTTCAAAGAAAATAAAAAATGACAGAAAACTACGACGTTTCGATCGCAAGCGGTCGTCTTCAGGGAAAAGGTTCTTGGTTTAATTGCTTTTTAAGTTAAGCTTTGTGCAAATGTCCAATCTAAATTTTTGACTTTTGTTCACAATTTGATTGCGTTTTTTTATCGCTCGCTGCTGTATTTTGGAATATAGCCAACGTTACCTCATTGCATTTTATCCATTGCTTTGTGAGAGCTGACTACATCAATTCTACCGTTGCCTGTTCAAATTCCTCACCCTGGTCTATAAATCCCTTCGTGGTCTTGTCCCACCCTGTCATCACCCTTGCATCTTTCTAAGTCCCCTTCTCGCCCTCTATGATCTCAATCTTAGCTGTCTCTCTCTCTCTGTCCCCCATTCCCCTTGTGCTCAATCCACGCTTTCACGCCCTCTCACTTCTTGCCCCCCTTCACTGGAGCAAACTTCCCCCTCCACATTAAGCAGTCACTTTTTGCTCACTAGTTTCCACTCCGCACTCAAGACTCACTCTTTGTTTCCTAACTCACCCCACGACCTCCCCCCCCCCCCTCCTCTTAATCTCCCCTCATAAGCACCACTGTTTCTGTTCCCTTTTCATAGTCTCATTATGTGGCTGTCACTCATTAATTCCATTCATTCACTCCATTCCTCATCACTTACTGTCATCAATTTGGCTTTCACCGAATTCACGCATTACAGAATCGCCCATTGCTTCCTCTCATCGAGCGCATCCACTTAATCTCCACCGTCATATATTCATATTCGCCGTTCTTGATGCTCTGTAAAGTGTCTTGGTTAAGGCGATATATAAATTCCGTCAAGATAAGAGAATCATTCCCATGGAGTCAAAGGCCTTTTCAAAGTCGACCAAGGCCTGGCATACAGGTGTTTTATATTCCTGTGAGTCTTTGCTAGAATGTGATGGGGCAAAGCGCACATTAGAAGCTAAGGGAGTCACATGAGAAGATACCCTCGCAAAAGTTATTCACAGCGAAATCAGAAGAGGAAGTTTGGCAAAAAAATATTTGAGAAATTAAAGACGTCATGGAGAAAATGTGAACCATCTCAGATTTGCTGACGACATAGGAAACAGCATGGGGACTTAATAAAAAGGCCTGCAAGTAGTGCAGCTCCAGATCTCTATTTAGAGGACAGCAGGGGAAGATGAAGTTCGCTAAACAGGGGGGACACATCAGAATGCGTGTAACTAGTTGTTAAAAAGTTGACCAGGATCAAAATAATGGAAAACTGAACTCGGTAATGCAAATCCGCCAACCGATATGCTCTAAGAAGAACAATAATTTTAATCCGTGCGCCATCTGGTATGGCACGGATCAGAAACATCGACAACGAACACGCAACAGAAACTGAAAAGTACACAAAGGCGTATGGAGAGGTGCACGCTTGAAATGACGCGGACACACAGAAAAGATGGAACACAACGCGGACCACATTAAGGACACGTTGACTGTTCAGACAACAGTCAGTAGGCTTGGGCAGGCCAGCTTGTGGCTGGTAGGGGGAGGTGGTTGAAACCAACCACGGAGTGGAGGGAACACGCCCGGCAGGATGTAGATTGTAACATCATGCGGCCGCGAGGGATGATGGCAATGGCTCGGAGAGGGCCTTCATCAAGCGGCGGTGGTGGTGAGGTCACGGCCGGTGACGTTGATTTTATCCCAGCTCTCCCTCACGAGGGCAGATTGTCTCTCGAACGGCCATTGAGTTATTGAGGGGATGATTGAAACCGACTCATGCTGAGAAAAGTACAGAATTGGCAACACACACACATACACACACACACATACAACCGCCATTCGCCACTAAGTGGCGGTGACGTCACCACGACGCTTGTGCCAGGCCATGTGCACCTTGAGGCCACATGAAGTGTCGAACGCCCGCTGGCAGGAGGTCACGGGGCAGACCCAAGTGCCGCGGGTCGACTGACTAAGATGACTGAGATGACTGGCTGATGCACCACCTGTGCCCCCTACTGTGCCAACCTGCTGTGCTTTAGCCACCCGGCGCTCCGCTCATTGTTGTGAGCGTCGCTCCTCCGCCCTCCGTTGTTGTTGGAGGGCGACTGCCTCCAACTGCCCAGTAGCATTTTTCACGAGCCTCCTCCACAGAGGCCGATCTTGACACCGCAGGTACCAGTCATCGGCAAGTCCACTCAGCTCCACGTCCTCCTGTACCACATCACTTCATCTCTTCTCTAGCCCGTGCCGCGCCCGATTAGCCCCCTCGATCCGGCCGAACAAAAGCTGATTCGGCATGCGGTGGCTGGGCATGCGGGCTACATGACCCAGCCAACACAGCCTTGCCTGCCGGAGGAACTCACCGATGGGACCTTGCCCAGATCTTTCAAGGATTTGTGAGCTCCTCACACAATCCAGCCTGGTTAAACCCAGGATGGATCGTTGGCAGGCTAGCCTAAATGTTTCTAACCGGCGAAGATGTTCCATTAGGGGGGTCCACGTTTTGTAAGCGTAGAGAAGGGAGGGAATGACCGTGGCCGAGAAGACCTGAAGCTTAGTGCGGAGCGACAGACCAGGTAGCTTCCACACAGCGTTACGCAACCGATGAAAAGATATTGCCGCTCGACTGATTCGGAGTGAGACCTCTGCTGTTAAACTGGAGCCGGTCATAAGCACACTGCCCAAGTATGGGAAACTCTCCACTCTCTCCACAACTGCCCCATCACCGATTGGGAGTTGTGGGGGTGGAGTGTCCGATGGTACAAAATACCCAGGCAGGTGCTTAGTTTTGTTGGGGCTGATGGTAAGGCCCCATCTCTTAGTGGCACGCTCCGGTCTCAGCAGCAGCGTCTCCAACTCCTCCTCTGAATGAGCAGCTATTACCAAATCACATACACACACCTACACACACACACATACACACACCTGTCTCTTATGTCGAATCATATTTGCTCTGTCATGTTCATCCTGTTAAGACTCATGTAATATTAGCACATCATTTGCATAAAAGCTTCGTAATTTACATAATTCATTCTTAGACATTCTATCTCGATTTGAAGTTTTCGTGACTGCAGTGACCCATACTATTTGGTATAAAATAAAATGTGATTGAATTTATTTGATTTTATACCTACGTGACTTTACCGAAAGAACCAAAGAGTATGCATCCTTAGACATGTTTACATATATAAAAAAAAATCATATATCAACATGTAGAGAAATTGCATGCAGGAAAGATAAAGAAGATAAGCTCCAAAATAGACTAAAATACAGCCAAACTGTCTTGGTCATCCATCTAACTACGAGTCAACGAATCACATCGTGCTGACGCATGCACCCTCAAGCATTTGCCAATGCAAGTGCCTTAAGAATAAGAATATTTGTGGACTCATCGTTATTCTGGTGCGTTTATCGTGAGTGTAAGAATAGATTTCCGTCGATGAATAGTTCACACGGGACGGAGGGAAGGAGATGCCTTTTATCTGGCGATAAATGCGATCTTTATTCCCGCTGTGCCAGCTATCATCGTGTGATGGTGCTGACGTCGACCAAAACAAATCCCGTGAGCGTCTGACGACTGGGCAGACGCACGGAATCGTATTGAACACTGCCACGAGCGGCTGGCACGCGGTGGTGGCACTGTGGGTTTGTAAAACGCCGCAGAGATGGAACAAAAAAAACGAGTGGCTGGGTTGTTGCAGCGTTGGGCACAGTCACTGCGCTCGTCTTGCCGTGCCCTAGGCGTGGAACAATGTTTCGGATCCATCGATGAGCATCATGCGGCCACAAGCATCGCATTTCAACGTGAAAAAGACTCGAATACATTTTGAAAAGTCATTTGTACACATTGTATGCCCTGGGATCACGTGACCCCTGCAGTCACAGTATAGATAGGCGCTACCATTCAACTGCAGCACAGGACCCACTGCAATGTAACCCACGGTACACTTGAAGCGAGTGGGAACCCCGCCGGAATCACGGCAATGGATCAACGAGCCGGGGGGGGGGGGGGTGCAGGAGGGGGTTGGAGGAGGGGGGAGAAGCGGCGATGAGTGGTTGGGTGGGGTCCAGGAGAGGGACTGGGGGTGGAGGAGGGGGGCCCGGGTGGAGGAGGAGGGGGGCGGGGGTGGAGGGGGGTGTAAGATATCGGAGTCTGTGGGTGGTGCGGGTCTACTGGGACCCAACCTGCACCGACCCCACACTCACTGCACACTGCAGTAACACTACTACAAAATACTGTACCACGCAGTCAAAATGTATGTCCCTTGAATGAGCGACGATCTCGCTGTTTAGGCATTAGAGTGTGTCAGGGGAAGTGCTGCTAGCGACTGCCTTGCTGCTCAGGTGACGGAGCGCACAACAGGGTGACGGCAGGGGTATTGGGGCGAGCACCATGCACACGCAGCCGCCTTTGTCTCCCCATTGCCGATGATTTAATTACGAGTCATCAGGTGAACTCGTGTCACGCTCAGCCAGCCCGAGGGAGGTGCAGGTTCACGTGAGGTAAAGGCGCGGTACAAACCACGCTGACATCAAAGAGACATCACTTCAGCAGCCTCACAGATGCTCGCGGGCACGTGCTGTTAGCGAGCACCTACTAAGGCTGTGGCATAGCGCACGTGGGGGCTCTGTGTACAGCACTACGCACGACCGCCTTTGTCTCCGCAATGCCGACGTTGACGCACGGCGCCTCCAGGTGCTGAATCCAAGCCGCGTGAGCCACTGCCCACTCACTTGAGCCGCGGCTGGGAACTCAACCCAGGTCACCTCTCGAAACAAACACACCATCACGCACTGTCACACTCCGTATTCGACTACGACGCATTACACACTAACACACACAGATCCTGAGCAGCACCGATGAAGACCGCCACGGCACGCGAGGGGTTTGGTGGCCAGCACCACGCCCAGCCGCCTTTGTCTCCCTAGTGGCGTTGTTCACACACCGCACCAGGTACTCATATGAGGCCGAGTCGACCTAGGAGAGGCCCAGGACCGGTTGCGATAATCATCACCGGTGTTGGCCGTGAGCGGGAATCGGACTCGGGTCGCTGGGTGCGTAGCGCGGCGCGCTGACCGCTGGCCCACCGCTCCCCAATCTCGCACGCATACACGGGCGGCCTGCAGCCACTACAGAAGACAACAACACACAGCGCTCCTCCCACAACACACAGCGCTCCTCCCACAACACACAGCGCTCCTCCCACAACACACAGCGCTCCTCCCACAACACACAGCGCTCCTCCCACAACACACAGCGCTCCTCCCACACGACGCAGCGCTCCTCCCACACGACGCGGCGCTCCTCCCACAACACACAGCGCTCCTCCCACAACACACAGCACTCCTCCCACACGACGCAGCGCTCCTCCCACACGACGCAGCGCTCCTCCCACACCGCGCAGCGCTCCTCCCACACGAGGCAGCTGCCACGACATCGCCCGTGCCGTGGCAGTGGCCTCGGCAATGTCTGTTTAGCAGCCAAGCGCCGCGGCTGTCAGCAGCAAGCCGTGCGGCGGAGTGCCGAGGGTCGCACACGTTGAGTGTGGGGCGTCACTGCAACGCTCAGCCTGTCACTGAGGGGAGGGGGGTGTGAAGGGGGTGGCTCAGACGATAACCGTGGCAGGTTGCCGATACTGTATGTGTGCTGAACTTCTTTCGAACCGTTCGTAGCCAACCGCGCTAATCGGAGGTGCGGACCGTCTTTGTTCGATGCGAGGATGACCGGAGTTCGCTGTACCCCCTCATGTCGTGATCTAGTAATACTGAGTTAGAGCTCTGTGTTCATCCAATGCTGGAGGAGGACATCTCCATGCCGAGTTGGTGATGGGGAGTTAACCACATTTCACCATGCTAGGAGGGGTGAGTTGGGGTGGTTGCTTGGACATTCTCTTTGGTTCTATTCGGTAAAGTCACGTAGGTAAAAAATAAAATAACAAAAAAATTACGACGTTTCGGCCACAACACAAGTGGCCTTCATCAGGTGAAGGGACCGTGCTGTCACGAGGACATTCTTCGCCACTGATGTTGCCCGTGGCCGGGAATTGAACTCGGGCCGCCAGGTTCATGTTACACGGTGCCGAACACCGCGACACAACTCCACCCGCTACCCTGTGTCGTGAGCTAACGAGAATGGTACTGGGACACTGAAGGTCTGCGCTGAGAGGATAAGACGCAAAGATCCCCCAAATAGCATTGAAGAGACTCTTGGGACAAGTGCTGTTAGCAAACACCAAGTAAGGCCAGCAAGACACACGAGGGCACGGGTGGCCAGCCCCACGCCCGGCCGCCTTCGTCTCCCCGGTGGTCATATTTACACATCTCACCAGGTACTCATTTAAGGCTAAGTCGACCTAGGGGATGCCCATGACCAGTTCAGATATTCCCCACCAGTGTTGGCTGTTAGCAGGAACGAACTCGGGTTGCAGGGGTTCGTAGCGCAGCGCGTTAACCACTGCGCCAGGTCACGCACTCGTGCGCACACAGATGGCCTCGGCTGAATGAAGTGGAAAAGCCCGGAGTGACAAGACGCTGTTTTTGCGCAGTCATTGGGGACTGGGACACAACTAAGGCTCCTCTGCAACTGGAGCATCCAACATGACGTAATGAGTGTCTGCACAGTATTCTAAAGAATGTTTTTTTAGCGGTGCTGACTCAGTTATTTACGAACACCACCACCACCACCCCCACCACCACCACCACCCCTCCACCACGCCGAGTAAGGCGGTCCACCGCCGGTGCGGCGAGAAACGTCCAACAAGATCGTGGCGCCTGCGCCCGTGGGCTTCACCCGCGACGCAGAGGAACACGGCGGCGAGGGCGAGAATAGCACGGGCCGGAGGGAACATGAAACAGACGGCAGGCAATTACAGGTAACAGCAGACCCTCGAGTCACCTTAACCGCGTGTGCACAATGAACACGCGCGCGAGCTGTAAGCGTCGAGCACGCGTGGAGCTGTTGCCGCCTCAGCGAGAGCGCGGCCGCTTGGTTTGAAGAAGGATAGGAGTCGTGTGCCGACGAGAGCCACGCCGAGGCGTAGGGCTCTCTTTTCAGGAGGTCCCTGCTACGTTGGATCATTTTTTTAAAAAACGTTTAAGTCAATTGATGGCGAGTGTTCATTATGCATGTGGGAGGAAACTGGTTGAGTACCCTGGAGAGAAAACTCCACAAACGCAATGGGGGGCAACATTCGATCCCGACACAGAGACAGCGGCAGATGGCGACTAGTCCACTTGTTGTACTGCCTTCCCCTGGCGAGCCAGCGTATGTCACCTCCTCGACGTCCATGGGGAGTTTCACAACATCGGTGCGGTGATCCACTAATCATCGCTGCCTCCACAGTGCTGGATTACAGACCACGTGCATCGCCACCATCGTGCGGCTAATGAAGTCAACACAAAAGCAGCTGCTTTCACTGCTCTGCAGGATACGTAACGCGATGCATGCATCGTGTCACCATCATCAGCCATGATCAATCAACTCCTGGATGAAGACCAATCCAAGTCACCGCTACCACTTCACAGTCCTGCTGCTGGAATAATTGGCCGAGTACCTGCACGTGAACGGATTTCATTGCTCCATCACCTCTGTGGATGTCCTCTCGGTCGATGTATGGCTGTGTACACGAGTTCTAACTCGAATCCCATCGTGTTATAAACTGAGTTGCGATGATGGCCATGATGGTGACGATAATTAAATGAAGCATGATAATACATAACTCTATTCTAATCTTGCCTATAATGGCAGCAATATTTTCCGCAGGTAAATGCCAATGTCGAGGAGTGCTCGCCACGAGAGAGCTGCAGGAGAATTCGTGTCTCGTTTGGCATCTCCGTTGAAGGAGCAGACTACAGTGGGTTAATAATGCGATCCTTAGTTACAATGGAACTTATCTGGCTTGTGTTTAATGTTCTATTCATGAAGGAAATCTATGTTGCAGCATTGGCCTGGTGATTTTCTGATGCGGTGGATGGTTACAGCCAGTGTCTTCGAGGAGGACTGTCACACATCTGCTGGACTGCTTTCTTATTCAACAATCATATAATTTACGAGTGACAGGAGAAAGGCGAAACATGTGACGATACCCTGCCTAATCAAAGGACATCCTTCACTCGTCTCGTCTACATCAGCATAAATTCACCCAATGCCTCCACAATCGAGCAAGGACCGGCCCATTCACCCCACGGGCGCTCAGCTCCGATGTTGCTCGCACTCCATGCGGCCGCGTGATTTGTTAGCCGGGATATCGGCATAATGATAACACGGTTCGGCTGCTCACGACTCATCATGACTGTACGGCTGCAACATCAATCAAGTCCAACCGCAACGCCCCATCACCGCGAAGTCAGATCACAAGCAAGTTGCGTCTCTCGCCCATCGCCTTTCACGTGACATTTTCACAGAAGCACAACACAAGTGCTTTTCGGAGAGAGAGGTGCGCTGGGTTTTCTCTCTCCCTATTGGCACCGAGCCAAATTGTACAAGCGGCAGCCACGACGCGTGTGCATTTGTGCTACCGTAGGGGAGACACAGTTGGGTGGTGACCCCAACACTCGGGGCCACAAGGCGTTCACCACCAGCGCTCAGCACGATCGCGCTGCATGTCGTCGTTCTTTTACCGCAGCACGCGGTGCATTTCTTATACCAGCGACACGGCGGCGTTCCTCAAGCCGGTGCATTCTGGTGATGTACTGCGCTAGGTTGCGATATTGGCGGGCGGACAGGCAGGCAGGCTGACAGGCAGGCAGGCTGACAGGCAGGCAGGCAGGCTGACAGGCAGGCAGGCTGACAGGCAGGCAGGCAGGCAGAGAGGCAGGCAGGCAGGCAGGCTTACAGGCAGGCAGACAGGCAGGCAGGCTGACAGGCAGGCAGGCTGACAGGCAGGCAGGCAGGCTGACAGGCAGGCAGGCAGGCAGACAGGCAGGCAGGCAGGCAGACAGACATACAGGCAGGCTGACAGGCAGGCTGACAGGCAGGCAGGCAGGCAGACAGACAGGCAGGCAGGCTGACAGGCAGGCAGGCTGACAGGCAGGCAGGCAGGCAGACAGGCAGGCCGACAGACAGGCTGGCAGGCAGGCTGACAGACAGGCTGGCAGGCAGGCTGACAGGCAGGCAGGCAGGCAGACAGACTGGCAGGCAGGCTGACAGGCAGGCAGGCTGACAGGCAGGCAGGCAGACAGGCAGGCTGACAAGCAGGCAGGCAGGCTGACAGACAGGCAGGCAGGCTGACAGACAGGCTAGAAGGCAGGCTGGCAGGCAGGCAGGCGAGCGAGCCAGCGAGGTGAACGCGAGGCGACCGACAGCTACGGCGGGCAGAATGAACGCTGCCACAACGGAGCCACTTTAAAGGGCATCGCTCAGCTGAAGTTTAAAAGCTCGCTCGTTCAAATGTTAATGGCGGAGCAGAGCTAAACCATTACAGAGCTTGCATATTTAAAGTGTATTGTGCACACAGAATTAAGTATTAACACGGGTCTCGTGTTCTGCGGTGTTATTTTATAATCAATCAATTTCAACGGAAGCTGTCTGTACGATTGTACTGATCCATACCTGCAGACACGATATTGAATTTTTCTGCTCAATTTTCGTATCGACGAATCTCGCCTCGTCTATAAATACACAGGCGCGCGGTGCAAGCTCCGTACCCTTGATATTAAAAGCCTCTTCGCAGACGAGCTGCACAGATATGATGCACGCACGTAGCAAATCCAAGAGCGATCATACTTGTTGACAGAGATACGGAAACAAATATACTGACACATGGTAATGGTTTAGGCTGAATGCATACATTGGGCATATAAGATAAATAAAACAATCGTTATGGTATATAATTTATGTGGGCAATCATTTGAAGGCGAGCAAGATCGCAGACCGTCCCGTGTGTATGTTTGCATACGTGAAATTGTAGGTGGTGTCGCCGGAACGAGCTGCAAATTCCACTTGTACATTAAACTACCGTATATTTATAGATGTATTTGCGTAGCATGTTAGGGCACCTGCTGTTATTGGGTACCTATTAAGGCGAGCATGGTACATGAGTGGGGTGTGGCCAGCACCATGCGTGGCTGGAATGCATGGTGCTGGCGTACGTGTTGACACAACCACTCTCCAACCACATTCATTTCAGGTCGGGTCACCCCACGGGATGCCCAGGTCAGGTTCAAGGTTCAGACTGTTACAATTGTCGTGCATGGCTGGGAATGTTAACTCAGGTTACTGTGATTTTTAACGAAGCCCACGGTCTATTACTCCACTGCTCTTGACACGCAAAGAAGCCCCCCAGTAGGCTGCTAGGGACCCGTTGTTGGTGCAGGAGCGGCGAGCGAGCGCCAAGATGAAGACTGGCATGGCACACGAGGGGGTGGAATGTTGTCCAGCAGCACCATGCCCGGTCGACTTTTGTTTCCACACATGTATACTGTGCACACCGCTCCAGGTTCTAATTCATGGCAGAACCAACCTTGGCGAGGATGAGGATTGGTTCAGATAGTCGCCACCGATGTTAGCAATGATCCCGGGAATCGAATGCCGATCACCGGCTTCGTCGCGCGGTGCACTAACCACTATACTACAGCTCCACTCATTCTGACACGCACACACAGACAATTATTGCCATCACTGAAACACAAAATACAACATTGCCCAATCTATTTATAGCCGTCGGGAGCCTACTGCAGCTCGGCAAAGGCTACCGCCTCCAACTATCGCTTAGGAGGAAGAGTCAATTCTTTGACTCGGCCAATGTGGGCAATCATTTGAAGGCGAGCAAGATCGCAGACCGTCCCGTGTGTATGTTTGCACACGTGAAATTGTAGGTGGTGTCGCCGGAACGAGCTGCAAATTTCAGTAATAAACGCAGTCCCCTTTGTTGGGTTTGAGCCTCACGCTGTTTTAATGGTACGCCTACTACAGACACTGCATTATTTACCATATATACATGTTATTAGACGTGTAAAATGTAAATACAGGGCCAGCGATTTGTGTGTATTGCAACGACAAAAAAGCGGTCGGGGTGATCTTTGTAAGTGGCAGAGGTGGCATCGCTCGTTTCAGCCACGAAAAAAACCCCCACATGTATTTATTTACAGATGAGTCGAGGCGAGTAAAGAATGTCTTCGGTATCCTCGTTGTGTTTCGCAGCGTCGTCAAAACGTGGCGAAATTAGGGCGACGTTCGTTGGCGCACACACGACTGCGCCGTCCGCGGAGCTGCTGCTGCTGCTGCTGAGCTCCCGTGTCGTTCTTTGTTGAAACCTCGACGCACCATCCAATTTCACGGGGACATTACTACCGCTCGTTGTCCGTAGACAATAGCGGCAGTTTTAAAGTGCGACGCACCACTGAGCGGTGGCCATGAGCCTTCCTTCGTAGAGGCAGGCAGGTTTTACACCTACGAACTAATTGCTAGAAATGAGTCTTTGTTGAGCACAACGGTGGGCGTGTCGATCGATACACCACGGCACCTTTAAGGGTCGCGAGCTCATTACACACATCCCACCTTTTGTCAGACATCCTCCACACAGCTCCCCCTCCATTAAAACAAATCCGACACCAACTTCGTCTGCGCGACTCTCAGCCACGTGGAGGCATCTGCGCTGCTCGCCGCGACACCCGTGGGGCTCAACGGCCACGCCCAGGCGCCCGGGCTATGGGGAGCAAGGCAGCAATCGCAGTGGCTTCACCGTGGCCATGAGATGGGAACTCACCTTTCCTCCTGAAGACGATCGCTTGTGGTGTGATCTTGCTACTGGCAAAGGAGGTCTCATAGTGCAAATGCTTACCCCGAGCTCTCAATACTCTGATAGTGCCCTGTTTTTGAGTTGCACGCCTTTTGGCGTCATCTGGTCAAACACCAGTGGAGACTCGGCTCTAAGAAAAGCCGTCTCGTGTGTGGACCAATCAATTTCAAGGACAGTGCATATTATTATCAGAGTTGTCTCTTTTTGTTTGCATTTTGACTGCTTGTGTTGTGGTTATTGCAAACATGATCCCTTGTATAAAGGTGTCAGTTTTGGTGCCAGATAAAAGGGTAAAAACCTATTACTATATCTTGCAACTGGCAAAGGGGGTCTCATAGTGTAAACCAGGCTACAGTCTACATTATAGACTGCCAGTACACTCACTCAGATTAAGAACCAGGCTACGGTCTAGATTAGTGGGTTGTTTTTTATTATTTGTATTTTATTATTCATTTTGAGTCACTTTAATTTTATATCTACGTGACTTTACCGAAATAAACAAAGAATAGGTATACAGGTTGTGAGTTCGATCCCGATGCCGACGCCTGCTGCTGCTGTATCTGTGGAGTTTGCGTGTCTTTCTCTCCCCGTGGTCACGTGGATTTTTCTCCGGGTCCTCCAGATATTCCCTCCACATTGAGAACCAACATTTCCAATTGAGAGTATCTGGCTGCTATACATTTCCACACGACGATAATTATCCACTTCGTTGAGCTATCATTTGTGGCCAGGTCGCTTCTGAAAGAAAGAGCTACATAGCTCAGTGGGCCTTAGTCGGAAAAATGAAAAGCTCAAAGTGAAATAGTGAGTCTATCCTCATCTGTGACGGACACGCCCAGGCTAAGTTTGGGGGGGGGGGGCGAGGCTGTTGCAGTTTGTTTTGGGGGGGGGGGGGTCCTCTGTGTGTTTTAGATGCCTCACCTTCAACTGTCTCACAACCACCACCACGCCCGATGCCGATCACCCCACCGTTAGTCACCTTGGTTATTTGAGTATTTTTTTGAATGCGATAAATATACGAATTAGAAAGCTAAACCGAAGACCAAACAAATCCATGTTAGATTCGGCAACGTAATTGCTAGTAGTAATACACAGAGCGAGGCAAGCCTTTAATGGCCCAACGACAAGCTGGGAGTAGTTACCGTCCCGCGCCAGTATTGTGTCTGAACCTGTTTGTAATTAAGTGCTCCGTGTGCATTTCTGGGTTGCCCTCACAATCCGGAGGGCCTCTAAACGTCCCCGGAGCGTGAATCCGGCTCCGATGATGCGACTGCTCTGGTAATAAGACGAGCGGACTGCGACAGAATCACCGATCCTACTGATGTGAGCCACTCAAATAGTGGGGCCGTGTCACGACCACCTCGCCTGCTGTACACGAGGTCGTGGGTTCAATACCGACCCTGACGCCTGCTGCTGCTGCTGTATATTTGGAGTTTGAGTGTCACTCATCATCATCACAGTGGCTGAGATATTAACTCCCTCGCCTGGTGTACAGGAGGTTATGGGTTCGATACCGACCCTGACGCCTGCTGCTGCTGCTGTATATTTGGAGTTTGAGTGTCACTCGTCATCATCACAGTGGCTGAGATATTAACTCTCTCGCCTGGTGTACAGGAGGTTATGGGTTCGATTCCGACCCTGACGCCTGCTGCTGCTGTATATTTGGAGTTGACGTCTCTCTCCGTCTCTCTCCACGTGCAGGAGGTCACTGCGTGGATTTGTCTCTGAGTTTTCCCCTGCACATTCAGAATGAACGTCCCGTGCTGAAGAGTGTTTCGCCTGTCGCTGTAACTGTCCACATCATAATAAGCCACTTTGCTGAGCTATAATTTGTGGCCAGGTCGCTTCTGAAAAAGAGTTATATAGCGCAGTGGGCCTATTGATGCCCCTAGGGTCTGGAATGCTATTGCCAATAAACTGCAACTTGAATCACTCAAAACTTGAATCACTCAAAACTGCTCTAGAGGAGTTGTACAACCCTAGCTGCCACTGCTATTCAGTGGCCTAAAATATGGCTCTAGATTTTGGTGTTATAATTAATTAATGTAGTTTATTGTGAAAAATTCGGTCACAGTCCATATGATAACTGTTACATTGGATTTATGGCTTTTATTTTGGTGATTTCGAAAAGTTTTTTTTGTTTTGGTCATGTTTTTGTTTATTGTAGTACGGAGTTGATTGACGGCCTTAATCTTAGTTGTCTTGTGGTTGTTGTTGTTATTTTGACTTGCATCCCACTGGGATTTTTGCACACAGCGTTGGTGTACGGTGCTATTTCAGGAATATTCTGATATTTTTTTCCTGTATTTTCTGTTTGCACAGTCACATAATCACTTTAAGATGTTTTCTTGTTCATGTTTTTGTTTGTTGCGGTTGCACCCGATTCAAGAGCCGAATGGCTCACAGGGCTATACCAAATAAATGAACTATGAAAAAAAAATTAAGGGTTTTTCACAGTTGAAAGCATTGCTCGCGAATGAATCGATCACCATTGAATCGATTACCGATTAATCGACATTTTCAAGATGGCTGCCCAATCAACTCTGAGCTGGCGTTCGGATAGACGGATCTGAATCGATTGCAACTAAAGCTCGATTCGCGATCCACAATGACCACGTAGTGGTGGGGTGCGACATCTCTGGACCGTGATTTCGCCGATTGTCTGATGTCACCGCCCTACTGACAGCAGAAACTCTTTCACTTGCTGGTGTCCGATGTCACCGCCCTACTGACAGCAGAAACTCTTTCACTTGCTGGTGTCTGATGTCACCGCTCTACTGACAGCAGTCCTCTTTCACTTGCTGGCGGTCAATGTCACCGCCCTACTGACAACAGTCCTCTTTCACTTGCTGGTGGTCGATGTCACCGCCCTACTGACAGCAGTCCTCTTTCACTTGCTGGTGTCTGATGTCACCGCCCTACTGACAGCAGTCCTCTTTCACTTGCTGGTGTCTGATGTCACCGTTCTACTGACAGCAGTCCTCTTTCACTTGCTGGTGGTCGATGTCACCGTTCTACTGACAGCAGTCCTCTTTCACTTGCTGGTGTCTGATGTCACCGCTCTACTGACAGCAGTCCTCTTTCACTTGCTGGTGTCTGATGTCACCGCTCTACTGACAGCAGTCCTCTTTCACTTGCTGGTGTCTGATGTCACCGCTCTACTGACAGCAGTCCTCTTTCACTTGCTGGTGTCTGATGTCACCGCCCTACTGACAGCAGAAACTCTTTCACTTGCTGGCGGTTGATGTCACCGCGCTACTGACAGCAGTCCTCTTTCACTTGCTGGTGTCTGATGTCACCGCGCTACTGACAGCAGTCCTCTTTCACTTGCTGGTGTCTGATGTCACCGCTCTACTGACAGCAGTCCTCTTTCACTTGCTGGTGTCTGATGTCACCGTGCTACTGACAGCAGTCCTCTTTCACTTGCTGGCGGTCGTGTCACCGCTCTACTGACAGCAGTCCTCTTTCATTTGCTGGTGTCTGATGTCACCGTGCTACTGACAGCAGAAACTCTTTCACTTGCTGGTGTCTGATGTCACCGTGCTACTGACAGCAGAAACTCTTTCACTTGCTGGTGGTCGATGTCACCCCTCTACTGACAGCAGTCCTCTTTTACCTGCTGGCGGTCGGGCCTGATGCTGTGCCCGTGTGCAATCGCAGATGTTTTCGGCCACCCATCGAACCAACGACGGAGCTCACCGCATCGCGCACTTTCAGATGCGCTGCTTCTGCGGCCGTCTGGAACGCTCTTCCTTCCGATATTAGGAAGCTACTGGGAGATATGCATTTTTAAATCATCATCATCATCTAGATTGACAACTTAAATTCTTCAGAACTGATTTCTCCGTTTCGTTTGTTCTTCCCCCGCACCTATTAGCACGGTTGGCTATGTACAGTGCGAAATAAGTTGTGTAAATTGCAGGTAATTTTTCAGAATTGGAATGTTTGGTCAATACCGGTTAAGTTGTATGGATGTGTTTTTTTTGTTCTAGCTATGGGAGTAAAACGGAGAACTCGGAGGAAAACCCTTGCGGACCACGGCGTGAGAGTACGTAGAAGCCCACGCAGAAATGTGCCCGAGAAGGAAATCGAACTCAGGCCCTCCCTGCTGTGGGGCACACGAGTGTGCTCCCAAATGAACGTTAATCTTGGGCCGCTGCCATCATTGCATTCTGTCCCATTTCCGTCGCCACTTTCCCCGTGGCTGACACGGTACACGCTCGGCTCTCGTCTCGCGTGCTGCTCGATCTCGGCGGAATGAAAGGATAGAATCGGCCGCACAAGACGACGTCCCTGGTTGTATGTTTTGTAAATGACATCGCCTTGCTCCAGCGCTGTGTTAGGTACAGGGCTGCCGTGCAAGCCGTTAGCATTGAACCAGAGGTTCTGTCGCGGCGCGCGTGGCAGCGTGCGAAATCACACTGCAGTCGACATGTTCACCACGTGGCACATTTCATGGTGCGCTATCGCGTGGGAAGCAACCCTAAAGTCGTGTATAAATGTCACACAAACAAGGGCAGTTCACTTAAAACTCTACCGCAGGTTGGCCTCGTTTTCATTTTATCATCGAGATGTTTTGAGGAGGTTGTGCATCGGGATAAGTTTTGCACAGTGGAGTAAAGCCAACAGACTTGATGCACACGTGACGATGTTATTCATCGAAGGTCCGAAGGATCAGGGTTAAATACTCACCTTCTGTATGAGAGTTCGTGGATGGGGGTTCGAGTGAGATGAGAGGGGAGAGGTTTGTGAGTTCGTGGTAGGGGGTAGATCGAGATGAAAGGAGAGAGGTAGGAGAGTGAATGGGGGGGGGGGGAGTAGAGTGAGACGAGAGAGGGGAGAGGTTTGCGAGTTCGTGGCAGGGGGCTTGAGTGAGATGACGCGGCAGCAATGCGGAGCTCGAGCGCGATCCTCACCGTCCTTGCGGTAGTAGTGCAGCTCGACCTTGCGCTCCTCGGCGGCGAGGAGGGAACGCGCCACCTGCGCCACAGCGTGGCGCCGCGTGTCGGCGCCGTGCAGGAAGTCGCAGGTCCCGGCGCGCTGCATCACCTCGGCGCGCGAGAAGCCGCACATCTCGCAGAAGCCATCGTTGCAGTAGATGATGGCGCAGTTCTCGGCGCGCGCGTTGGCGATCACGAACCGGCGGTCTGCGGGCAACGGCCACGGTGAAAAGTGATTCACTCCGGTCACTCCTCGGCTCGCCGGCGGGCAGTCGCCTCCCTACCGCTCTTATAGCGCTACTGTCGTGGTTACGGTTACCGGTAACTTCTGCTCATTGACTGCACATGATGAGGACCCGTTCTCGAGTAGAACGAGGGATTTATTTAATCCGTATTGTGTTCAAGCACCACGCTGCAGGTCACAATGACACTCACCCACTCACTAACCGCACTGTATGTCACAACGACACTCACCCAACCACTCATTCTCCCACTCACCGCACTGCAGGTCACAACTTCACTCACTGACCCACTCACTCACTCACTCTCCCACTTACTCACTCTCCCACTCACTCACTCACTCTCCCACCCACTCTCACACCGCACTGCAGGTCACAACGACACTCACTGACCCACTTACTCTCCCACTCACTCACTCTCCCATTCACTCACTCTCCGCACTCCAGGTCACAATCCTTATATTTCTGCTTCTGCCCTCGCACTGCTTGACCGTGGAATTCCCTCCCATCGTTTTTTTCTGTAGCTCTGATAATAATAGTCTTGTTCAATTCAAGGAAAGTATTAGCTCTTACCTATCACACTTTCAACAGTGCTGTTAGCTTACCATTGTGGAGCTTTTGCCTCTACTCAGCAACTGCGATTTAAGAAAAGCAACAACAGCAATGAATGCTACCCTCTCAGGGTTTGCTATCTACACGTTCAGCCCTGTTGTTAATCCGCTGCTGGATGAGGGCCTCCCTATGCAGCGAGGGTCATAGGGGTTATGATGATTGATTACACTATGTAACAAAATTTTTGTTCCTGACTAGTAAGTGTGATTTCTTAATTGCTTATGCCTAAAAAGTATAGAAAATGGCTATTATTCCCCACAAACTTTGCTTTTGTGACCAGGGCAGTGATATTTTGAAATCTACCCATTTTCAATGAGAAAAGGGGCGAATTTCTGTATTTTCGTTCACATAAAGTCAGAAAAAAAGAACATATAAATACAAAATTACATGTATTTATACTAAAGTAATACAAACATGACTACAAAAGATTTAGGAGTAGTTTTTCGAGATTTACGATAATACTGTAAATCACTTTCACGAGTCAGCCCCCAAATGTAGTCTCCCATCATGTTCTCGTTCTACTGTCCTTGGTAGCGGCGTTCAAAGTCCAGTATATCCTGGTGGAAGCGCTCGCCTTGCTCCTCCGAGTACGCTCCCATGTTCTCCTTGAATTTATCAAGATGAGTATCAAGGATATGGACTTTGAGGGACATCCTACAGCCCATTGTGCCGTAGTTTTTCACCAAAGTCTCAACCAGCTCCACACAGTTTTCGACGTTGTGATTGCCCAGGAAGCCACGAACCACTGCGACAAAGCTGTTCCCAGCCGCCTTCTCCTTACTAGTGAGCTTCTTGGGGAATTCATTGCACTCCAGGATCTTCTTTATCTGTGGTCCGGTGAAGACACTGGCTTTGACCTTTGCCTCAGACAGCTTAGAGAAGAAGTCTTGAAGGTACTTGAAGGCTGCCGACTCCTTATCTCCAGCTCTGACAAATTGTTTCATGAGACCCAATGTGATGTGCAGTGGTGGCATCAGCACCTTCCGGGGGTCCACCAGTGGCTACCACTTGATATTCCATCCCACAGAGAACTCGGTCCGCTGTGGCCAGTCCCGCCTGTGGTAGTGCGCCTTGGTGTCCCTGCTGTCCCAAAGGCAAAGATGCAGGGCAACTTGGTAAAACCGCCTTGGAGACCCATCAGGAATGCCACCATTTTGAAGTCTCCGATGGCCTCCCAGCCGTACTCATCATACTTCAAGGCGTCCAGCAATGTCTTGATGCTGTTGCAATCATCATTGAGGTGCACCGAGTGAGCCAGGGGAAGAGACGGGTACTTGTTACCATTATGGAGCAGCATGGCTTTGAGGCTCCTGGATGAGCTGCCAATGAAGAGGCGCCACTCATTCTGGTTACAGGCGATTCTGATTGCCTCGAACAGACTGGTCACATTGTGGCAGAAGCAGAGCCCATCTTGACGGGTGAAGAAGCTGTAAAAAGGCTGGTGACGCTTCCTCTGATCTGCGACTTACACACTTTCATCCAACAAGTTCCATTGCTTGAGCCTAGACGTCAAAAGCTCGCATTGGACTTGGTGAGACCAAGATCTCTGATCAAGTCGTTGAGGTATTTTTGGTTGGGGTAGTATGGGTTTCTCTCCTCAGCTCCACCTCTGAAATTGTCATCTGGATCTACAACGTCTTCCTCGCTCTCTGACTTGCTGCTCTATTCTAAAGACGGCTGCTCTCTGTCCGGAGGAGTGGGTACGGGGAGCTCATGGTAATGTGGCACCGGGGGGATGGATGAAGGAAGGTCTGGATACGTGATAGCAGGTGCATTCTTGCCAGTCCGACGTTTCGCAGGGTCCACCATGCAGCAGTAGCAATTGCTTGAGTGGTCAGTGGGTTCCCGCCAAATTCTTGGGATAGCGATCTTCATGGATGTCTTTTCCCCTCTGTACCATCCTACAAAAATAAATGTATTTCATCCATGACTAATATGTAAGAGATTCTCGCTACATTTTTTAGAAATTATATATTTTTTCAATAACATTTGAAAATTGTAAAAAAAATGTAAATTGAAAACGTTTACAATTTAAAATGTTTTAACAAATTTTATAACATTAAATTCTGAGAAACAATTGTCCATCTTACCTCCCAGAGTTTGTTTGTATTGCTCGCAGGTGAAATGAGGTGCCGAGGGTTTATCTTCATCCCCGACAGGCATGCCGAAATATGCCTTGTAGGCCTCACACTTCTTAGCAGATGCTTTCACAGAGTACTTTTTTGCTCTTGTCTTGATAAATTGGCCGTAGACAGCAAAATGCGTCTGCCGGATGTTTGCAGTCTCTTGATGCCATCTCAGAAAAAATGCAGATATGTATCCACTTAGGCAGCTGTAACTAAACTGAACTGGTGGGCTTAAAGCCCCTGTATTTATACTACTATTTACATTACTGGAAAGTTCTAGAATGGTCTAGAAGGTACTCCAAGTTTACTCAGCACTGAATCTATCTGGAATGTTCTGGAAAAATGGGTACATTTCAAAATACCACTGTCCTGGTCACCAAAGCAAAGTTTGTGAACAGACATTTTCTGTACTTTTGGAGGCATAAGCAATTAGGAAATAACACTTACTACACAGGAACAAAAAAAATGTTACACAGTGTTATTAATCACACCTCACCATGCTAGTCAGTGTGGGTTGGCAAAGGCAAGAAGCATAGAAGAACAGTACAACAACTGATTGTGCTCTACTGCCCTGTGATGCCCACGGCATAGAACAACTCCGCAGCCGCCTATAGCAACCCGGCATACATGGTGGTGGTGGTCACCCATCCAATCAGGTTCAACTCTGCTTAACTTCCGAAAGCTGACAAGATCGGGCGCATTCTGGGCGATTTTGTCATCGGTGAATATAGAATACGTCTGACCTAATCATTGGACGGGTTCACAAATATCCCACCAGTATGTAGACAATTACATATGTGACATTGGCCGTGGAATTTTTGAAACGTGATTTTTTCGCGCAATTATTTTCCAGCTCCGGATGCTTCACCGCGCACAGCACAAATGGTCTCGACTCGTCTTTAATTAATGCACTGGACACAATTAAAGTGTAAAGAAAAAAACTCACTTGTCAACAACACTGCCTTAAAAGAAACGTATAATGGGCGACGTTTCAGGCAAGAACCCTTCTTCACTGCACACGAACCACAAGGGTCAGCGCCAAAATGTCACCTGTTATATACTTCTTATCTTAAGGCCACAGTGTTATTGACAGGTCTGTTGAACATCTACATCATTAGACCTCCTTTGCCAGTACCAAAATATAATAATAGGGTTTTCTAATGATGTAGATGCTCACCCCGAGCCCTCATTACTTTGACAGTGGCATTGTCTTTGAGCTGTGTGACGCCTTTTGGCGTCATCTGGTCGAGCACCAATTGGGTCGAGGCTCAAAAGAAAGTCGTCCCCTGGTGTGGACCAATCAGTTTCAAGGACAATGCATATATTATCATAGTTTGTTTTTGTTTGCATTTTGACTGCAGGTATTGTGGTTAATGCAGACATGAATCCTTGTAAAAAAAGGTTTCAGTTTTGTTGTCAGAAAAAAAGGGGGAAAACCCTATTATTATAGGTCTGTTGTATCACCAAATCCATTACTATATCGGCTCCATCGCATGATGAAGAGGGTTGTGTTGCAACGACAGTGACGCTGGTGCTGCTGGTGGTGACGGTGTTGACAAATGGCTATGGATATGCTCCCACAGAGCAAGGACGATAGTACGCGCGTGTGTGTGTGTCATACAGTTGTACTGTCTATATATATACGCGTTATAAAGATTGCCTATATATAACCACGACTGATCTTAATTACTCCCTATTCCCAGTGTAATGTGTTCCCTTAGGTCAACTGTGCTCATTGGCAGGTGAGGTTGTATAACGCAACCCTTGTTCGGCTTGGCTTTCGCCGGCGCTGGCGATTACATTACGCGATTGTGTTATTCCACAAAAGGGGTTCTCACAACGCCTGTTAGCGGGTATTACAAAAAAAAACCCCACGGAGACGTAAAACACCCTCGCACCGCCACTCGGTGGATGGGAATCATCTCACGGGGATGAGACGGACACGCTTTCATTACCGCGGTCTCTTCGAATCCATTGGTCGTTCCGCAGCCAACAACCTCTGTGCTTGTCTTTGTATTCAGTGTCCCCCATTGTTGGCACTGGCTGCCACCACCCGGCATGGCTGGAGGGCCTCGTGCAAACCACCGCGCGCACCTGCTGCGCGCGTGTGGACGAGGCCAAATTCCTGGCGATGCCGTTCACTGCACGCCAGTGTCTTGTGCACGAGTTTGCCAATCAACATCAAAATGGCCAATCAAAATTATTGTTAACAGAATGTCCCCTCCGTGGGAAATGGATGACCCTCCTTCAACGGAGCCCGTGCTCTGCTCAATGGAAGGGCGCGGCGCACCTTGCACGGACGTAAATGAAGGACAAATTTAAGTGGCTGTGGTGATCCTCGCCGGGCAATGCACGCAGACCATGATCCGAAAACAAACCGTCGTAATCTATCCCCTTTCCATGCATCTACCTTATTAAAATAATCCTATCACACGAAACAAAAACCACGCACGCTTGTAGAAGCCAAGTCCCCTTTGCCGCAAGGAGAAGACAAGGCGGAGGGACGGCAAAACATCGCACAAACGCTGACGACGACAAGCGACTCGCGCCGCGAGAATCAGACAGCGCACGCCAGGTCGAGTTGCCGCGCTCTTTGTCCGAGTGTGCGACACGGACACGACACGTGCACGCACACACACAGGCGCACAGGCGCACACGCACAGAGCCTTGCGCAAGTAAATAATCAGCGGCAGTGAATTCCCGGGGCTTGACACGGCCCGCCACTCACCTGGCAAAGGGCCCAGGGCTGACATAAGCTCCCACACGAGCGGGGGTTTGAGAACCTACGCTCGGCCTCGGCCTCTCCCGCCAACCCGAGGAGACTTGAATATTAGAGCCGATATTTCAAATGGGGCATCTTAGCTGGGTAAAATAATATTTGATTGATTGAATGATGCCACAATGACCTCGGAAGCCTCTCAATAAATTAAGCTTCGCACTTAGAATATACGTAGTTCGGTGTCACTGTCTGGTGAACATTACCTAAAACGACATAAAAATGGCCCGATTGCAGCTCTTATTTAAATTTCCTTAAGATATAATTCACTCGCTGCTTGTGATGACGATGACATGGGCAAACGTTACATGTTTTTTTTTTTAAACATCGTTATTCATGCCTGCCACCAAACAACGCACGATCGTCAAATAGAAAGTAGTAGCAGCAGTTTCAAAGCCCTGTGACCTTTCACATGCCGTGGAGAAGGCCTTGTAGCATCAAACCGCATTTGCTCTGACTTCTGCACAGTATCCACACGTGGCACAACCCTTGACTAGTGACATATCTCGCGCGACACCGTCCTCGAGATTCGTTCGGTTTGTTTTGCAGTCGTTGCAATCGCTCCTGCGATAATGTTGCCTCCTTATACTCTCCTTTACACACCTCTCACGCAGCGCCCTAAATCACGGAGCAATGTTCAGAAAGCGGCCTGCATGTGCGGTGTGTGCCGGCGACATTACAACACCTATGTATATATCTCCAGAAATAGACCTGTCAGGCCACTTTCAAAGATTTGTATATAAAATATATATCTCAAGGGCATGCATTATTTTTTAACCGCATTTGTCAAAGCACGTCGCGTTCTTTGCGACTCGCAATGGTGATGTGCGGCTCCGGTGTTGGCTTCAAAAGGGTTAATAATGAACACCGGCAGACAATACGGAGTGACACGAGCGTCGTATTAAACGGCTGGCTGCTTGAGTGCAATAATGCTCTCACATTTTGTTCAAAGCAAATGAACGGAGCCACGTGAGTCGTGTTCTCTTTAACAATGAACACAGCGGGGTACCCACTTTCTCTCCCTCATTCGCAGTCGCTCGTCAGGTTTACGCCCCGCTCAAACGGGCAGCGCTCCTCTCCGTCGCGATCCCCAAGCCAGGGGTGGAAACTCCACATTCCCGCGGCGGGGTGGGGGGGGGGGGTCAATCTACCCTCTATGGGACGTCCTTATCATCGGTATGAACTTGGACAAGATACAGAGCATCCCTTACCCCCTCCACGATATGCATTTGATAATTAATCATCAATCCACGGTGCCTTATTAAAAGGCGCACGACCCCACAATGTGCAATGACGGCCGGCATCGGATTTACGCGCATCAAGGCCGACAACAATGAGCGAACGTCTGTCGCTAAAACGCCCAACGGGTGTGGGGCTGACGCACACGTGGGGCGGGTTTGTTGCGCACACGGAGGGCAGCAGCGACACTCACTCTGCGCTTCGAATCGGCGGATGATGGTCTCCAGGAAGGTGTTCTGCAGCGCCACGTGGCCCCGCCGCACTGGCATCTTGCACACGAACTGTGGTCGTCTCCTTTCTCTTCCTCGAACGGCGGTCGTGGAAATAATGAATCAACTTAACCAGAGCGCGCGAGAGCGAGAGAGCGGCGAGGAGGGATAAACTAAGCGCGCGTCCAGCCAATTACACGCCTTGTTGTGGCGTTTGATGTTGTGGTTGTGTCAGCTGCTATTGTTCATTCACCCCCTTTCCTTCGAACAAAAACTAGCGAAACACACGCGTGCTGCTGCTGCTACTGACGCTGTTGCTCCTATAAGACGACTGCGGCCGGTGTCTTATGCGCGCCTGTTACTTATCAGGGCTTGACGACAGTGATGATGGTGATAATAGTAATAGTAGTGGTGGTGGTGGTGATAGTAGTAATCGTGGTGATAGGCTGGCACGGACGCGCTGTGCGCGCCGGATGAAATCATCACGGGCGAGTCGGAGCCGAGGGCGCAGAGCTCCGCTCCGGACCGCGAGACTGCGCGGCCGACATCTGCGCGCCCCGAACGGGCGAGGCTCGCTGAGCCTCGCAGCCTCCGCCCCCAGCGGGGGGGTTCCTCTCGTTAGAGACAAACGCCATTTCCGTCTTCCCCCCCCCCCCCGCCCCTTTGGTGCGGGCTCCACTTTGCCTACCGCCACGGCCGCCGCGCGGTGGTTTCGCGTTGCGAGCGCTGACTCTGGTTCCTCTCGGCGTCGCGAGCACGCGGCACAACACCACCACGCGGTTCACAACACCGCCACCCCTGCGCCGTTGATACGAGGAGGGTGATGATGAGGACGACGATGAGTGAACTTTTATAAGACACAGCCGCACTCGTCAGCGTGTAACAGCGGGTGTACCACGGGCACACCGCTGCCTGCTCTTATTGCTCCCCTGCTCGCGCTGCACGTGGCGATAAGTGGAGCCTGGGATTTTTATTGTGCTGTATTATTTTTTTATTTTTATTATATATTTTCCATTTCGTACCCATCGACTTTGGCGCCTCGTGTAAGAAGCGAGCGAGCGGGCGAGTAAAAACTCAGAGCGAGCTAACAAGCGTGAGTCTGTGTAACAATGTGTTTAATCGGCGAAATAAAATAATAGTTGTGGTTCATCGACCAAATTAACCTTTTGAACCAAGGCGTCCCAGGAACAGTTTGAATAAAACCACCCACCCCACCACCCTACATCCCCACCCGGGACTGTGTTTTACATTGGTCGATGGACTTACACGAGTTGTTTGCGTTTCAGCGATGAAACAAACAGCCATTTCGTGTCTCAATTGGGTGTACCGACGACAAGCCGCCGAGAGACCTCGCGTGATCGCTTTGTTTCGGGTGAGCAGCTCGAGACGGCCTCTGCCGTGTCGCCGCTGGGAAGCGTCGTGGTGCTGAAATGGACAGCTCCTCTTCTTTGCTCCTGCATGGCGGAAGCCGGGTGTGGAATCCACTCATTGTTATGCGAGCCAATTTATTCATAGGGGACAGCTGGCCCAGCTGCTGTATACACCCCGCCTCTGCCGGCTGTTCCATTAATCAACTGGCGGCTCGTTTTGGCAGTCCGTCATTGTTGACGAGGCGTTTTCTGCTGCGCCACGGCAAGCTCAGAGGCTTGATTGCTCGGCTCAGCGGGGTGTTTATCTGATTATATATGTCTGTGCACCTGTGATCTTCCCAAATGTATAGTCAGTGCGTTCCGCGGTGACAATTTGTTTGCAGTGTTTGTAGTATATATTTATTGCTGCGCCAAAATTGTTCGCTTCCCTCCCTCCGCAGTGTTCACGTCTCGCACATGGACGATGCTTGACGCGTAAAGCACGAACGGCCCCTGTAACGACAGCAGCCACAGTGGTGAGCTGCTGTCGGCGCAAAGCGCGTGTGTCCTTACAGTGCGGTAGACGGAGTGGACGAACGGGAATGGCATCTCTCCAGATGCCGCCTGCACCCCCCTAACAATGTCACACATTTGTCCTGCCCCGGCTGAGTCGACCCACTGTACAGTATCGATAAATATAGCATCGCGTGCCACTGCAGGAAATTCACGCGCGGTTCACGGACAAACAAAGCCACGCAAGCCCACAGCGCGCAGAGATAAGAGGCGCACTCATCTGTGGCGTTCTGCTGGGGTGGAGCGGTGGCACGGTGGTTATAGTATTGCACTGTGATCTCGGCCACCTGAGTTGGATTCCCAGCCACGGCTAATGAACGTCAGTGGCGAGTGATATATAATTAACCAGTCCTGGGCACTTGGTAATGTTTTGCCTTTTAAGGGAAATATATAGTTAGCAGTGTCGCTAAGGTGGATATGTAATATCCGAGTGTTCTTGCGTTTTGTACAGGGCGATCCAGATGTATTGTGACCCGCAATTCATTGACCCCTACCAGGTTTTTTTTCCTTTGCACATTCATTTCTGTTTTAAATAAACCTAACTTACAACAACAAAAAATAGTTTTAGGGAATTAGATGGGGGCCACAAGCCTTCTGGGCCACGCTGCACATTGGGGTTTCCCCGGGTCGTCCCTGCATATGAGCCACGTGGTGTCCGCTGTGGCCTTCACCTGGTTCGAAGCGTGAAACGTCGTCGGCCCATGGTCAAGGCTCACGACGGAGTGGTAGCCAAATGAGCGCACACACACCGTGGAGACGGAGCGATGACATCGGCTGTCGTGCACGATCTCAACGGGACGTGGCTTCGCGTGGCCGTGGGGAGTGACGACAGCTTTGGGGATGATGCCTTAATCCAGCAGCGGAGAGATGTGAACGGCACATCTACACGCAAGCACGGGCTTCCGGGAATCAGTATGAACTGTGCTCAATGCACGCGGTACAAATGATGCATGCCCCCCTCCTGCTCTCGTGTCTGGCGTGGCCAGGCAACGTCCCCACGCCCCTGACTTGTTGTTGTTGTTGCTCCATCCAAGCGGGGATCGGTGCCACTTTAGCCATTGCTCCAGCGCCACCTGCAGTAGCTCCCGCGACACGTGTACAGTGAGGACGCGTGGCTATTTAAAGACTCGGCACCCGGAGGATGGCTGCTCGCGGGCAGCGCGAGTGGAGAGTCACAACAAGCCTCGCGTTTCCTTTCGGTACCTGCGGCCGTCCGTTTAAACGACGGGAAAGCAGGATCGACGTGCGTCGCACTGGATACACGCGGCTGTACACCTACACGTCTCGTCACGTCAATCCGCTGACGGATGAGAGGAGTTGCTTGACCGCACTTAGCGCTGGGTCACTGCAGGTTGGCGAAGTCGTGGGAGCATAGACACGGGAGCACAGATGTACACTACAACGATGGATTAGGATCCATTGCTGCCCACTGCATATCCCCTTTCCCACCGCAGCCCTTGTGTTGTGCGAGGTGGTTGCCCATTCGCAGGCACGATGCAGCCTCAGCTCGACTTGGCTTCAGTGATGAAACGACGCCGTGCCGGTGTCGTTGCACGCTGGGATTTGGGGTCACGCTGGGATAAGAGCGCGGGAGTTCTCTCCCGGAGAGAGGAGCGCGCAGCGACGTCGCATCTGGGCGCGCGATGCCTTTGAGATTTCGGGCACGACGGCTTAGAGCGCAAAGCGAATGAGGAGTGAAAGCCGGGAGGGTGAGGGGCAGAGGCAGGGGTGAGGGCTTGGGTACACGCGGGGAGCTAATGCTAGGGACTGGTTGGCAATCGTGTTCGGGTAACAGGAAGGGATAGAGACCAGTCGGCTCGTGTGTTTTGGCCACTCACAGTTTGACCTCCCTATTGCCAAATAGAGATTGTGTTAACTTTTTGTTCACTTTTCACTTCTGGGGGGGATCCGGTTCACGTAGCATTTTTGGCAGGACGATTTCTCTGCTGTTGTCGCAGAAAGATGTGGATTCTGAAATTTCACGTGGGCTTCAATTTCACGGGTGCCCTTTGCTCAAATTGTGACCGCTTTGCTGCACGGCCCCAGTCGGATGCGATTCGATTTGGTCACGGTGTGAAGCTGGGGTGGACCTAAGGGGCCGAAGCTGATTGCGGAATTGTGGAATTGTGTCCGCTGTTCGCAAGCCGCGATTCTGCTGCCCGAAAATTGCAACATTTCACACCTGGGGGCGAGGCGACTCAAGGGAGACGCAGAGCGGTTCGAGCGACCACAACTCCAGTCCCTGGCGCTCACACGGCGGTCTGGCACGAGATGTGCGACACAGTGAAACGAGCCCATTGCTGGAATGGTTAAGATAGATCGTGGCTGGTGATGATGATGCCAAAAAACGCAGGATATTCTGTTGTATGCTGAGCAGATTGGTACCTCCTATCCATTTCTCGCGCCTAATTGGTCTCAAAATGCGCTCATAAATGAGGCACAGTGGTTCTAGTGGAAATTCGTCGCTGTTGTGGCTTCTCACAATACCAGAAAATGTACCCTTGTTCAGTTGAGCCGCTGTTGTTTGCACAGCCGCCGTGCAGCCTCAGAAAGACGTAGACGCGAGCATTGTTCTGCTCGTTCTGGCTTCGTGCTCCATCGTGAGATCCAGTGACATTTACTCAGCTCTAAAGTCCAAGTGGCGCTGCCATCCTTTATCATCCAGCCGGGTGGCGCTGTGGTTATAGCGCCCAACTTACACAGTTAAAGTTCTGCCCAGAGGTCAACTGAATCTAGCAAAAGAGTCCCACTTTGTGGAGAGTCAGCAACGGTTGTGCTGTGGACACACTTGCCCCGTCATAGGAGTGTTGAATTTCAGCCACTGGCTCTGAATCACCGGCAGCGATGAGCACCACCCCACGCTCGACGGAGCACGAAGACTCAGACTTGTCGTTGGCTGGCATTCTAGCGGTCACCGCTCACACGGCGCCAAAAGTTTGGTCCCAGCCAATGGCATTTCGGCGGAGAGTGGATTTTGGACGAGGCTGGGATTTGACAATGCCAGCAGGGCTCTCAGCCCGTGGATTTAGCATAAGGACAACCCTTGACCTCTGCGTCCGCGTGGATGAGGCTGTCACTGCCTGACGTCCTTCCCGTAGCTCACGCCGCCATCTCGCTCGTAGACCGGAACGCGTTATCTCTTCTGCTACCGGCAACCACCGACGCGTTACCACTGGCGCCGTGGTGGCGAGATGTTAACTACCTCGCCTGGTATGCAGGAGGTCGTGGGTTCGATCCCGACCCTGCCGCCTGCTGTATATTTGGAGTTTGCGTGTCTCTCTCTCCCTGTGGTCACGTGCATTTTTCTCCTGGTCCTCCGGTTTTTCCCTCCACATTTAGAATATTTGGCTGCTTTACATTTCCACATCATAATCCACTTTGTTGAGGTTTCATTTGTGGCCAGGTTCCTTATGAAAAAGAGCTACATAGCTCAGTGGGCCTAGCCTGGTAAAATATAAATTTTAGTTCGTTAATTACTGACCGCTGTACGTACGCTTCAAATTTAGATTTTTGGCTCGCTCTGTTTCAAATTACAGTCCTTTGTCAATCCACAGTTGTATGAGCGCCTCCCCCACGCCGTGTCAAGTTTGTGGATTGTTTGACCATACTTCACCACGTTGGTCAGTGCGAGTTGGTGAAGGAATGTGGGGGCCTGAGCCGATCCATTCACCACTGATGTCAGAGTCATGGCCGGTAATTGAACTCAGGTTTTCAGGGTGAGAGTGCAATACACCAACTACTGCGCCTTCTCTCCACTTATTTTTGGCATCACGATTCCATGGGGGATCTGGTGTCTTGATACGTCTCATGGGTTCCTTGACACTGAAACACAGGCACATAAGATAAGTATCAAATAAGTGAACAATAGAAACTCTGTATTGTTTAATGCTAGATTAAAAGTAAAAGTTTTTTGTGTTGTTGCTGAAATTAGTGTGGAATACCACATTCCTATGGCAGGGATAATACATTGCAAAAGGATGGCATATACCGAGTGGTATAAAGAACGTGTTCTGTTCTTCTTGGCGTCTGACAGTAAATTCTGTGCAATATAAAATTAGCGAAAAATATCATAGAGAGAGCAGGGAGTGTGCTGTGGTGAGCAATGCGCTGAACTCTGAACCAACGTGCACTGTTCAAGGTGGTAAATTAAGGTTAACCAATCCCGACGACGAACACGGCACGGGAATAACTTCATCCAACAGTAGACTGACAGGAAACAGAGTGAAGTTATTATTGTAAAAAAATACAAATATAAAGACAAGCAATGCTCTGCTGATGTGAGACAATATAACTGGTGACATCATGGGGCTGGGTCATCTGATGTTTCATTCCTTGTGAAGACGTCACAGCAAATATGACTCACTTTACAAAAGCCTGACCCACTTTAGGATTCCTAAGGCTAGGATTTTGTCAGGACAGCTCACACACACGCGCACGCAAGAAAATACATACATACATACATGTACATACTTAAAGCCCATTCTCCAAAGTCTCAAGAGCATATGTTGGCAGAGTCCTAAATTTGGAAGTTTTGCCAGTTTCAGTAATCAGGGAAGCAGAGGACCCGAAGAAATACCACCACATACCACGAGGTGCTAACATTGACATCTCTGCACAGATACGAATCAGAATATTTACTTATATTGGAGGAATATGAGGAGCTATGAAGCTCTTTTTCACACATGTCCAGTCGGGGTGGGTCAGAACGTGACAACAAGAAATAATACAAAAGCACACGATGGGAGTGCAAAGCATAGGGAAGGAAAAAACACATTAAACTAAACCATTTTTTTTTTATCTTACCCGGTAAAGCCCACTGAGCTTTAACTTACTTCTCAGAAGTGACTTGCCGACAAATGATAGCCCAACAAAGTCACGTATCACTGTGGAAATGTATAGTTCTCAAAATAATCTAAATAATCTTTAACGTTACAAGGCCACTGCTGTGCAGTCATCTTCTGGTGAACCCACAGCCCGATCCTTCCAAAGCTGCGGCTATCCCCAAGCAGTTTCTTCCCATCTCAGCACTGACCCGGCTGAGCCGTGCTTTGAGATCTAATGAGATCGGGCGGCTTCAGGGCGATTTGGTTGGAGGCATGGTAAGAATACTGCGACGATTGCGCACGATAACGATGATTTAATTACACACTTAAAGGATCTGGCAAATTGCGAAAGTCCTACGCGTGGAAATCTCAACGCGAAGGCTTACACAAGTCGAGTGTCAGCATCTCTCCATTGGATCGGTGCTCATGAACATTGATAGCCATGAGTTCGACAATGTAAATTCCACATTCGTATGATGAGCTCAGCCTGATACAAAAGCAACAAAGGGACGTACAGCCCTTTGTCAATCCACTGCTGGATGAGAGCCTCTACAAATCGTTTTAGTCATAGGGGTTGTTTGACAAATACTTCACCACGTTGGTCGACGTGGGTTGGCGAAGGGGGAAGGTAGAACCGGTTAATCGGATACCACTCGTCACCGGTGTTCGACATGGCCGCAAACCAGACTCAGGTTTAGCGCTGACCACCGCGCCACCACTCCTCCCCTACCCTGCCAAGAGACGCAAGCGCCGAAAACATCGCCACGCACACACACAACGCGAACTCGCGTTCCGAGCTCTCGCCCAGTGGACACAATTTAACAACCCGAGAATTGTGACAAAGCAACAACACAAAGCGAAAGGGGCGCGACAGCGTTTGGTCACGCGGACAGCATGAGAATGTCCGTACGGCGAGGGGTTATTTCCCCGTTTCTTTTCTCCTCGTCCCTGCGAGGAGCGCAGTGTTCGCGCGCGTCCCCAGCAGATGACACGCGCGCGGACAGCGGCGGCGGCGGTGGCGCTGCCGTTAACCGAACGGGGGCGGAGTGGCCGGTTCCATGCCGGGAGGCCGGCACACACGGAGGAATCTACTCGCATCGCCACGGAGACCGCGCAATGCGCCGGTCTTGACATTTTGGCCGCTGCCAATCAAAAGGCTGCGGCCGTGGCGCTGCCACCGGCGCGCCGCTCGCACCCCGCGACGCCTCCAGCCGCGTTCCCAGCGCGACATTCGCCGGGCTCGCGCGCGGCACCAGGGACAAAGTTGGCCGGCTGGAACGCACGACAAGTATCCCCTCCTTGTTCTACGCAATAAAGATGGGTTTTTTTTGGGGGGGGGGGTTAGATGGCGAAACTATAAATGTATCGTTAAACCCGCCACCACCCGACACGGTAAGGTTTGTCACGTAAACAAAACGTGCCAATTCGTGGCTAGTTCAGCACTAACTGGTTGTATGTTGGAGAGTAAACCCACAAGGACATTTGCAACTCGAGTTGCGTGGCGTTGTCCGTGTTCTCATCCCTGTCCACGCACGCTGACGTCGCGTGGCTGATGGCGCTGCTGCTGCTGTGTAGACCACTGGAGCTATGCCCTTTTAAACCCATCTAGATTACAATATAATTTCTTTAGAACTGCCTATTTGGGTTTAGTTTGTTGTCCTTCCCGCCGCACCTCCGATGAGTTCAGCATGGGTAGTGTACATGCAACTACGAGGGCTCCGGGTGGATGTTTCTGTTTGTGTCATGGCGAAATTCACTCGTAGCTCAAGTGGACTAACATTGGGAGATGGTCAAATAAACGTTGAACCTTCTCCCAATTTTCCTTATATTTCAGATCACGTTCGTGGCTAGGTCGGAATTCACGCGGTAGCCCTGTGCCTCACAATCTGCTCGTGGACATTTACGATTCCCACGACGCACTTCAGACACAAAGGGGAGGCCGTCATGAGGCGCTTTCGCAGCCAAATGAGCCGACGGTGACGACTCGAGTGCCTCATAATGGACAGAGCCTTCTGCTCACCCGGCCACTGTGCCCATGGATAATTGGCTCTCTGCTATGTACAGGCCTTCAGTGTTATTAACAACAAGAATAGGGGCAATCGACTCATTGCTGTGAAATCCCACGTATTCACCACTCGCGTCAACTAATCCAGTCCCAGTGCATGACGGCCGCTAAATGCCACTGCATCTCGAGACGCCGGATTCCCCAAGTCACAGACACTGCACTCGGTGATTGATTTCAGCCTGGACAATTTCGGAACACCGTTCCGGGAATTATTTCGGCCATGCCACATCCAGCGCGCCTCAGTTTGTCCTCAGCACGCAAGTTTTGTCCTCAAAAAGGTTTATAGGAATATAGGGTACACAGAGCATGACTGCGGATTGGTGTAGCTTGTACTCTCGTGGTAGTGCCTTACGCTGATAATAATCCTACCTCCGAGCCAGCGGAGCAGCGTTAGAGACAATATCTAATGAGAGATCAATCCCGAGATGTACTATAAATAAATTGCGGACGACTGGTTTCATTTTCATGCGACGTTGATGAAAAGACGTAGGATTTGTTTTTATTTTCCTTGTGAATATCTGTCATGCGTTCATCACATTTCAGATTGAATCCGTTTCTTTACAGCTCTGTTCTAAAAACAACAACATGGGGAACTCTGACGTAATGGATTTTATTGCGCGTTTGTCGGTGACCATGCTGAGACCGTGAACTCAATGCCCCTGAAAGTGTGGATTAGTCACAGGTGGCAGACTGGATTCTTAACCCAGGTCTCAGTGATGTAAGTTCCAGGGCCCTGACACGGGTAGCAGCAGCAGTAGTAGCAGCACCCCCCAGGGCCACCCATGTGTCACACTTGAAAAAGCATCATCATCATCGTCTACAGTCAATGTCTCTTCCTTTTCAATCGGTCCCCTGTGATAAACTGGATTAATTGCTTGGAAAATGTTGTGGGAATACTATTGATTATCGGTCTATCATCTAAACCCTCTTTGTCCCGTTTATTATCGCCCATTGCTTTGATTTGCTTACAGCATTAACCGTCGGTTTGTGATGTTTTACAAAGAATTGCATTGCTGTACAGTGCTTCCCGTCTTTGTAGTTGCCATTGTAATCCAACTCTCCCTCCACAACACAGGCTTGCATTCCCCAATGGGCTCTCAGTTGGTTTAAAATAACAAACGATCTGATGAACCGACTGATTTACCATTGTCTCCGGCGCTCATTTTCATCATCAGCGCCACGTTCCAGGCACTGAAACATCGCCGCCGCTAATTGGAAACCCCTCATTCACTGGGTTTACAATTATAAGCAGGATAAATCACCCCATTTTTGGCAAGTAAAAATAGTCTGCTTCTTGTCTACTGCATCATAAATGCATATGCGTGAAAGAAAGGACGCGTACATTTTTTCCTGATCTGATAAGGGATATTTTGCTAAAATATATATAAACAAATTATAATTCATAGCCATTGTTAATCCACTGCTGAATGAAGACCTCCCCAAATCCTTTCAATCGTGGGGATTATTTAACCATACTTCACCACACTGGTCAGTGCAGGCTTAGGTGGGAGACGCCCAGAACTGCTCAGTTATCACCACGGATGTTAGGCAGGGCCCGGAATCAAACTCGCGTCATTGGGTTCATAGCGCAGTGCGCTCATCAATCAGCCACCACTGTGCCTAATCCGCGACATCTCTCCATTCTAAATCCTCGTCACATAAGATGCCATTGTTATCGTCACAAAATATATTTGGAGACCGAGTGGACATGTATCATCAGTCTCGTTATACACACGCAGCCAATCATAACCATCATCGCAATCATCCTCTCGGGCGCGGTAAATTGGTTAGCTCCGACTGCATCATTATTCTTGACCATATTCCATCATCCCTTCGAAGGAAGTGTTCTGCCCAAGACAACTTTTCCCAAGCATTGGAATGATGTCACTAACATGCTTATGCTCTCCAATCCACGTGCTCCTATTTCTGGCTCTCATGTAAATCGTCGCGATAGTGAGGAGGCCTTTATCCAGCAGGAGGTTGACCAAAGCTGCGGATGACGAATGTAATTCCAAGCATGCATCTCATTACTGTCGTTTATAATTGGGGGGGGGGAGGTGGCGCAGTGGTAAAAAAAATCGTGCCTCAGAGCAAGAACGGCCTGAGTTCACATCCCAACTCGGATGCCTTTCTGTGTGGAGTTTGCATGTTCTTCCTCTGGACTGAATGGGTTTTTTTTTCTGGGTTCTCCGGTTTCCTCCCGGAGATAAATAATATTGTACATTGTAACTGCTATTGGCCAAATTATCCCAATGCTAAAATATTACGTGACATTTACTCAATTGGAATTACCACATCGAACCCTTCTGCAACAAAAAAAATGAAGCCTGGCAGGACCCCCTTGAAAAAGCATCTTGAGACTCAGTGAGGCCTTCCTGGATAGACAAGCAGAATAATAATACTGCTACTACTACACTATTTGGGGACACTGCATCGGCAGTGGTGCACAAGGAGAGATAACAAACGCAACACAAACTCAACACATTCGTCAATAACACTGTGGTCTTAAAAGTAGAAACCATATGATAGGCGACGTTTCGGGGCAGTGACCATTCTGATGTGTGTGCTCCCAAGGAGGGCCATTGTCCAAAACGTCGCCTATCATATAATTATATATTTAAGGCCACATTGTTATTGACGAATATGCTGAGTTTGTTTTGTACTACGGAACGACTACTACTCATTTGCGAGCTTTTGCCAGTGCATCTCCCAGGCTTTGGAACGCTTAGCGTTTACTCACAATACCATCAGAGTCGTTAAATGTATATGTAAGTCTGCCTTGAAAACTCACCTCTTTAAAGTGGCCTTTACCCCCCAATACTTCTTGATATGTATCCATAGTAAAGGTTTTTTTGGGTTCGATCGCGAAAATATAAACGTGTCGTTAACCCGCCACCACCCGACACAGCCAATCAGTAAGATTTGCCACGTAAACAAAACGTGTCAATTAGTTACTACTTCAGCACCTGCGGTGTTGCTGGAGAGTAAACCAACAACATTTACTCTTTGATTACCGTGACGTTTCGCTGGTGATTACAAGCAGCTTCATCAGCCGATTTGCCAGAATTGGCCATTCATCCTGCAGGTTCTGCTAATTTCCTGGCTTCCCATACACACGGCGGCGCATCGGGATCTACGGATGAAATGCGCCTGACGAATGTAAATGATTCTTCAAGTATACAAACTCAAAAACACGTGTGATTCATATTCTCCGTGTGATGGAGCCTGTGTGCTCGGGCCCGGCCTGCAGTCCCCGCGCGTGGCCAGCAGGCGTCGCCCTCTGCCGTTGATCGGTGCCCGCGCGGCCTCTCCTCGGGACGCGTGGCTCCACGTTGACCGCTGAGTCGCAAACTCGCCACGTTGTGCTCAAGTGAACGCCTGGCTCCGCTACCCCAACACCAATCAGAGTCAACGTGGGCACAGGTCCTCGACTCGACGCCAAGAGGAGTTGTTGAATGAAGCAAACCCCCGAGAGACAGTCAATAAAGGTGCAGCCCTGCAATGTTTTGCTCACGCCACTGCTGGCGAAATGATATCTAGAGAGCAGTTGCAGAGGGCGTTTGGCCTCCTCTTTCACGCTGGGCCAGATGTTTTAGGAGAGATGGGAGTTTCCCACACTTTACCCCATCGCACGCAAACCGGCTCACGACTCGCCGTGGTTTAATGACTGCAAAAATCCTTAGAATCCACGTGCCCATGGATTTATAAACAAGTTAACGTGTATTCATATTCTTGGTTCTTTCGGTAAAGTCACGTAGAAGGGAAACAATAAAATAATACAAATATAAAACAATACAATTCTCACGACGTTTCGACTGCAACACAAGCAATCATCATCAGGTGTGAAAACCACAGCAAGAATTTTGAAAAAAGTGGCGGTTTTTTTAACGTTAGCACCACGGAGAGCGATTTGGCAGTTATTCAGATGGACGAGTCCATCTATGTTCGGAAAAGAGAAGGGGGGAGACGAAAATAATGTATGCGGTCTGAAAGCCACCGTAGGCGTGAACAATCAATTAAGACCCGACATGGTTTATCAAATCCTTCCAATGATTGCAAAGCCAGAATCCATCTTCTCGGTTGAAATTGTCTGTGTTTGTATATGTGGATAGCCTCATGAACGAATCTCTCATGGCAGCCAAATGGCTTGCAAAGAACCTCTGTCTTGGAGAAGTCAATGTCATGTGAGCCTACTGAATTATAACAGTGATCTGCCACGGCCGAGGTGTTGGTCCTACCGTGTTTTAAGTCTGCTTTGTGTTCACGGATGCGGTCCGAGACATGTCGTTTGGTTTCTCCAATGTAACTACTACCACAGAGGCAACTTAGTTTGTAGACGCCAGGGTACTGTATGTCCGGAATCACATATTTTACAGACGGAACCAGATCACGGATATTATGTAAAGTGTTGAATCGGACCTGGATCTTGTGTTTATTCAAGATTTTGGAGATATTTTTTGTGATCCCCGCAATGTAGGGTAAAGTGATGGTTTTGAAAGGCTCCTCAAGAGGGTCCTTCTTCATGGTTGGAGTGATAGCTTTGCGGATTGTGTAGTCGGAGTAACCATTAGCCTTAAGAGCTTGGTGTACGTGCTTGAGTTCACTGGCTATGTGTTCCTGGTCGGATATGCATTGGGCTCTATGGTGCAGAGTCTTGATGAGGGAATTCTTCTGGGATGGATAGTGGTGGGAATCCGGTTTCAGGTAAGCATCCGTATGAGTAGCTTTCCTGTATACAGAGTGGCTCATTGAACCATCAGGTCTCTTTTTTATTAGGACATCCAAAAAAGGTAGCTTGCTATCTTTTCCGACTTCCATGGTAAATCTGATGGCTGAGTGTATGGAATTGATGTGGTGGAGGAATTGGTCTAGAGCAGGCCGGCCATGTGGCCAGATGACAAAAGTGTCATCCACGTACCTCTTCCATAAGGTTGGGCGCAGTGGTAGTCTGGATGGCATCAGTCTCAAATTTCTCCATGAAAATGTTGGCTACAACCGGAGATAGCGGGGAGCCCATTGGGGTGCCCTCAGTTCCATTCCAAGTGAAGTATGTATTGGTTAAGCAGTGTCTCACCAGGGGGGGTACCTCAGTGTTTAGTCCTTGATGAACCAAGTCTTCAATGATTGCGATGGTGTCAGGTACAGGAACTTTGGTGAATAAGGAAAGTACATCAAAACTGACAAACACGTCGTCTGGGGACAGGGAAATACCCGTGATTGTCGATACCAGGTGAGTAGAATTTTGTACCGCAGAGGTGGTTTTTCCAGTGAAAGGCCGCAGGATTTCAGACAGAAAACGAGCCAGTTTGTAGGTGGGGGAGTTGATAGTAGAGACGATGGGACGAAGGGGTGTATCTACTTTATGTATTTTTGGTAAGCCGTATAATCTCGGTGGCCTGGCAGCAGAAGGTTTGAACGAGAACTGTTTGGTTTAATCAATTAATGCGGTTGAATCAGAAATGATTGTGTTGGTTTGTATGACGAGGCTGTTGGTGGGATCTCCTTTTATTTTTGTATAACTACCATTGTTGAGTAAAAAAGTTAACGTGTATATATTGGCTTCTTGTAAATACTGGCACAATCTATGTGAGGATTACTCGGGCGAAATTAATTCAACATTTTGTATTCCACGTTGTGGCTTATGACAATTCCAGACGTCATACATCTGGAATTATGATTTTTAATGAAAACGAAAATGCAAAAATGTGCCCAGTGTGTTGGCTCAATCGAGTGTGGAGAGAAATTGTCTCAGTGTAAATAACGACTATACTTGTTTAACACAGCCTTACATTTTAATTTACATTTTAATTCGCATTTCAGATGTTTCAAATTCGTGCCCCCGTTCGCCTTGTCCTCTCCCCCTTCCCCTAATTTAATCTCCAATCCTTCTCTGTCGCTCACGACGCCACCATCCTCCTGGGCGGCCGCTCTGACGTGCCACTTGCGCCTTCCTGTTTGTGTCTCCACGGCATCGTGCACGCATCGCTCAATGTCAACATGATATTTATTCCGCATTAAGTAGACGCTACATACATATCATATCAAGCGTTTGTGTAAAAACGATTAAATGACGTTATTTACAGCCTGTTGCCGACCCACTGACGGACGAAGGCCCCCCCCCGCCCCCCCCCGTGTGCCCCCCCCCCGTGTGCCCGCCCCCGTGTGCCCTGGCGGGTTGACCATACTTCACCACCACAGCGCTGTAGTGCAGGTTGTTAGCGAAGGAGGCACCCGAGGACAGGTTGAGGCATCGCTCGTCACTTGATGACAGCCGTGGCTGGGAATTGAACTCAGGTCATCGGGTTCACGGTGCGGTGCGCTAACCACTGTGCCACCGCTCCACCCCGAATGTTTGTGAAACAGTATTTACAATGTAAGCGTGGGCGAGCCAACACCGAGTAAGATTTGTTTGTGGTGCCATGCTGTCTGTATGTCAGCGTGTGTGTGTGGTGCCATGCAGACTGTGTGTCAGCGTGTGTTTGTGGTGCCATGCTGTCTGTATGTCAGCGTGTGTTTGTGGTGCCATGCTGTCTGTATGTCAGCGTGTGTTTGTGGTGCCATGCTGTCTGTATGTCAGCGTGTGTTTGTGGTGCCATGCTGTCTGTGTGTCAGCGTGTGTTTGTGGTGCCATGCTGTCTGTATGTCAGCGTGTGTTTGTGGTGCCATGCTGTCTGTGTGTCAGCGTGTGTTTGTGGTGCCATGCTGTCTGTATGTCAGCGTGTGTTTGTGGTGCCATGCTGTCTGTATGTCAGCGTGTGTTTGTGGTGCCATGCTGTCTATATGTCAGCGTGTGTTTGTGGTGCCATGCTGTCTGTATGTCAGCGTGTGTTTGTGGTGCCATGCTGTCTGTGTGTCAGCGTGTGTTTGTGGTGCCATGCTGTCTGTGTGTCAGCGTGTGTTTGTGGTGCCATCCTGTCTGTGTGTCAGCGTGTGTTTGTGGTGCCATGCTGTCTGTGTGACAGCGTGTGTTTGTGGTGCCATGCTGTCTGTGTGCCCGCGTGTGTTTGAACCGCCTCAGCAGACTGTTGGGGCAAGTGTTGTGAGCGAGCACCTTTGAAGGCCGGCACGGCACAGGAGGGGATGGGTAGCCAGCAGCACGCCCGACCACCTTTTACTCCCCAGTCGCGATGTTTACACACCGCACCAGGTACTTATTTAAGGCCGAGTCGACCTAGTGGAGGCCCGGGATCGGTTCAGAAAATCGCCACTCGTGTTGGCTGTGAGCGGGAATCGAACTCGGCTCGCCAGGTTCGTGGCGCAGCGGTGCGCTAACCGCTACACCACCGCTCCGCTTTGTTTTTGTTTTAACCGCAAGATAAAAACGGTGAATTCAGTTCAAATTTATTTTTTATTTTTAACCCCAACAAACCACGTGAGCACTAAAACGAAGCCTTATCGAGAGATTTACACTTCGTTGTCCTTACCATGCGCCACGGACCGTGATGAGCATCCCACTTGCTGCTCATGGCCGAATGATGTTGTTTGTTAACAGTGCTTTGTGTTCAGCCCGGGACAAGCAACTTTGAAAATAAACACAGGAAAAGATGGCCAACAACACTTTGAAGTTTTCCAATGTCATTTCCTTCTATTTTCAAACTGAATATATTTCCCCCACCCCAACTCTGTAAAGGTGTTTTAGAGTGTCAAAATGTGCAATTTTATTTTTCTTTTGATCCAAGGGCGCAGTTTTTTTTAAAATCCCATTTAAGTGGTTGAATGGGAAAAAAAAAACCTCCTTGGGAATTCGACAGTTTTTACAAAATTGCACTCACAGAGGCAGAAATTCCTGGCTCCTCGCCCCCCCACGGCTCGGCCAATGGGATCCAATTCCCAACGGGCGAATTGGCGGAGTCCTAGAGTGCAATGTCGTGACCATGGCTACGGGTCTTTTTGATTGAGCTGCAGGTGACAAAAATCGTTTAGGAAAAACAAGTGAACACCTACCACAATACCGCAATTTAATTCAAACTCTCCCCAGCCCCGCCCCCCCTTCGTCATCGTTTGCCACCACTTCCAGTGACCGGCAGCCCGGAGGAATAAAGAGGCAAGCGACGTAGCATGTGCCGTGGGCCTCGCTAATAGATTATATGAATGTACCAATCAGAAGCAATTTGAATAGCTAATGAATTTTTCATGACTTTCTTATTGCGATCACTGAAACGTATTCAATGAACGCAGGCGGCATGAAATTATAAGAGCGGTACCCTCATTCCCATTCTAGAATGTCTGGGGTATTGGGACAGTAGATGACCGGCAAAGGAATGAAATGGGTCTATATTATCACTCAGCCAGTGTCAAGGAAACCCCAAGGGCAAGTTTGTGTACACATAGAGATACAGTGCACGGGGCCATTGGCGCTGGGGCTGTGTGTGACAATCTCAGTGTGGCAGGCAGCGCCACACACCCGCCCGAAAAAATGTACACGGAAAGTTATTAACACCACTCTCGTTTTGGGGACGTTTAAAACCGCCGCGTCCGTCAACGCAATTACTGTGAGTCCCTTTGGAGAGATCTTCTGAACCCCGTTGTGAAAAATAAATACCATTTTTTCTTTCGCCGCATGCTGTCACTTGAAATGTTTGTAAACGCGAAGTGGAATCGCTGTAATGTCACGTTGATGATATAAAATATGATGGCAAATATAAAACATTCATCATGCACTGAATGTTTCAGTTTCATGTACATTAATGAGTAGTTTTAATGCAGCATTGCATTTTTTTGTTAAATATTACATTTATCAACCGCATACTCCCACATGCGTGGACCAAAAATGTTACTTTTTTTCCTAACCATCATTCAGATAATGTTTATGATTTAATTATGACCGTCTCGTTTTATTGCAAGCACTTGTAATTGAAAATCAGCCATGAAAAAGCTCCCGATGAAATCTGCTCGCGATATTCCCACAGCCTTCGAGAATAAATTAAGCGACTCTGGGGGGCGGATGCAACCGCGTTGCCGTGACGTGCACGCAAGGGTTTGGCGATCGGGACATTTTTTGTTCGAAACGTTTTTTTTTTTAAATGTCACAATACGACCGGATAACTTAATGGAAATGCTTTGCATGTTGTCGCTTTCCGAGTGCGACGTAACTGCACGATCGACGTGCCGTGGGGGACGCAATCGAAAAGGGTCTTCCGGACAAACAGCCAGAGCCCTTTGGCAACGGCGAAGGGGCAGCAGCTCTCTCCGACCGGCCCTTTGCGGTCACTGAAAGTTGCATTGTGTTGCCATTCAAGCGGACCTCTAGAGATCCCGAGACGTAAATCGTGTGGCACGGCTACTGCTTCGTACGATGATGGCACCGCGCGGTCAATAGTGCGGTGCCACGGCATTAGGACTGCGGCCATTGGAGGAGTTATAGAAAAAAAGCTAACTTAATATTTACCAAGCTTGGGCAAGGCAGCAAAAAGAACAACACAACAGTCCCAGGCCACAGCGAGATAACACGCAGCAGTGGTCCATCAATAACATTCCCGTTGAACTATTGAAACACAGTCAAGGAGCAAAGTTACAACTCAACCGGGCTTGGCTCAAACTCAAATGTACGCCGCCAGATCCCAAAAGAGGTGTCCGGTGGGGGGGAGGAGGAAGGGGGGGGGGCTGTAGTCCCCCACCCCGAGCTCTGTCGCACTGAGACTCCAGATGAGCGGTCGCCCACACGCCGGCCCCTGCTGGAAATCAGCGCCGGGGACCTCTCACGAGCCCGGTGCCAGCGAGACGTCGCGAGAGGCCGCGTGGCGTCCACCACCCGCACCCGCTCCCCCCTTGGGCACGGAGCGACTCAGCCAACACCGCGTGGGGGATTTTAGCCGCAAGAAACGCGGGGACGAGGGGGGTGACCGGGCACTCGTCGCACTGCGCCGCGTGTTTGTTACGCGTGATGCAATTTGTTCATGAAAGGCATCCTTGGGGTTTTTTTTTTACATAATCGGCCAATAGAAATTACCCATCATAGAATGTGTGTGTGTGTGCGTGTCCATGAAGAGCGGTGGTGCAGTAGTTAGCGCACTACGCTCCGAACCTGGAAACCTGACTTTGATTAATGGATAGCTACAGTGGCCAGAGACGTCTTGACCGGTTTTGGATTTCCACTCAGTCAGCTCAGCCAACAATAAGTCCAGTACAGTCATCCCTCGTTACGCGGCAACTCAATATACGGAATTTCGCTATCACGTAACCTATAATTCAGCGATCGAGTTCGGTATATTTGACACGTGAGATGATATATTTGCCTGTACCTGGTGTCGTTTTTTAACGCCAGCAGTGGAGAGAGAGCACCCCCCTCTTGCGCCGTGCCGACTTTAATAGGTGCTCGCAAACAGCCCAAGCCCCCAACATTCTGTTAAAGGCCAAACGGCGGATCTTTGTATTTTCTCCACCCGTGCATGTGTTGTGTTCTTTTTACACTTTGGTTTTCTGTTCCATCTTCAATGAAATGTAATGCTTAATGTCACGTAGTGCTAAACGTAATACATGTAAAGCCATAACTTGCAATGAAATAAAACCACTTGGCATTACGGGGACTATTACAGTCTGGGCACCGCGCACAATGATATTTTGGTTGTAGTGTAACTGGCTCTGTAATCGTTCATGACCTTGGTTATAACCCTATGATTGAGTATTTAAATAGTGTGCTAATATACCAGCTATAATCTTTAGGTGTCTTTTTACATTAAGCCAAGGTGGTGCCACAGTGTCAGAGTGCAAAAAGTCGGACTTCAAGTTCACAGATTGGCTAATGTGAGCCCAAAGCCTCCACTGAAGGACAGATTTATTAACTCCCAAATAACACCGCTCTCAATTTCTATGCGAGTCAAGAGCGCTCCAGGAGCGGGAGGAATTTGGCGACACAGAACAGCTCCCTGTTGCATCACAACGCGCGGCTTTCCTTTTGAGACTCGTTGTGAGCACTCCCCCGTGACTAAAATAGCAAGTCACAGCCCTTTGTCAATGCACTGCTGGATGACAGCTTCCTCACACCGTGTCGGTCATGGGGGTCGGTGAAGGGCTGGGTGGCCAGGAGATGTACAGATGCACCCAACACCGATGTTAGCCGTGGCTAGGAATCGAAGTGAGAAAGCCACGCTGAGATCACGACCTTTAAGCTGCGACTCTAAGCTTAAAGGTCGTGATCTCAGCGTGGCTTTCTCACTCCAGCGCTGTCCTCCAGACAGTCTCGTCCCCTTCACCTGGTGAAGGCCGCTTGTGTTGTGGCCGAAACGTCGTGAGAATATTATCGTGTTATTTTATTTTATCAATTTATTATTTTATTCTCATTCTACGTGACTTTACCGAAAGAACCAAAGAAGTCGGGGTTCAATTAAACAACACGAGAATCCCTTTGTGGAAATGCGATAGTGGACATTCGATGCGAATGTGGAACTTCTACCACTGGCCCAGGACTGTCAGTAGATTGTGAGTAAATGTACATAATATGAGGCCTGTCCATTATTATCCATGATAACTAAAACATATATAATAATTGTTCCACTATTGACGATGAGACTTTGATTGCTATTCAAATGCACAGAGTGTCATCATAGACATGGAATATCAAGACGCCATAGAAATCAGTGGCACCGAGTGCGCAGGGACAGGTGGTGCGCATTCTCTGTCCTGCAATACGCACAAACAAGCGAGTGCACGACATTCAGAAAAGGATGATGCGCGTTCACTCGAGGGGAGACTAACGAGAGCGGACAAGGTGATCACTTGAAAGGCCGTCAGCGATTTTGCCGTGGAGCGGAACACGAAACGCAAATTGGCAGTGATTTAATGCGTTTGGCGGTGGCGTTTCTGATGACACGCGTGATTTTGAATTTTGAATTCTAGACAATTATTAATTGATTCGTCAATTAAAATCGATGATTTGAGCTCGCGGTACGTGCAACCTTGCATGCGACTTCATGCGTGTGCCAAATCGAGCATTGGCAGTTGACGCAAGTCATATGCGAGTTAAAATGCTCATACGAACTTCGAGCCAAATTAAACAAACGGGACCGAACAAGCTGATGCGGGGAACGATACAAACGAGGTGAAAGATGATAGATTCTTGAAGTAGAATCGTCACGCAGAATCGGGCCACATTCGTCGCACCATGGCAGGGGCGGGTCGTATGTATGTGTGCGTATGTTGAACTTATTTTGCACCGTACGTAGCCAACCGCGCTAATCTAAATACGGAAAGCAGTTAAAAAATGTAGTTTTAAATATACATTATTATTTAAAAGTGCACAGCTCCAATGGCTTCATAATATCGGAAGGAAGAGCGTTCCAGACGGCCGCAGAAGCGCATCTGAAAGCGCCGCGCAATGCGGTGACCACCGCCTTTGTCCGATGTCCGGGCGAAAGCCGCTGCTGCTGCTGCTGCTGCAAGGATGACCGGAATCGGCGTGGTGGTCAGATTCCCATCACAATCCGAGACAACAACCCATCCACTCGCTCTGCGATGAGCGGTGGCTGTGTGCGTAGCGTGGGTGGCTACGAATCCTCACTCATTGGAAGCAGTCGCGAGGAAGCGTTCCCTTGCGCGTCTCAAAAACGAAGGATGGAGGAGAGCCGAGGGCCAATGTTGGATCCGTTTTTTGCTAAAATTAACTAAGTAGAGCGTGGGAGGGGGTTACAATCACGAACACTTAATTTTATAGTCTTGTAAATTATTTATTAAAAAATAACTTATTAATGCTTAACAATTAGTTCGGTCCTAACCCTGTTCACGTGTAATGTGAATGCCCGATTACGCTGAATGCAGTCGTGCCTCGCGGTGGCTTCCGCATTCTGTCGCAAGTTGCCTTCCGTGTAACTTTAAAGTCGCTAATTAAAACAAAGTATTATCGCAATTTCGCCTGAATATCACTGCCGGCCGAGACATTCGGCTGCGAGATACGGCCAGGACAATAACACGGCCGAGGCGGCTGAAGCACAATTTATAGTCAGCCCGAAGTAAATGTGCTTTAGATGGGCTCCTACATTATACTTTTCCCTGATCCCAAGCATGACAACAATTAGCTCTGACATTTGTAGTGGGTTTTTTTAATGCCATCATTAACGTTCGCCAGACTGCCTCAAATTAACACTCGAACCTTAAGTCGGCTGCTGTGGCAGAAAATTCATTATGCATGCTAATGTATTCATCCCTCTTTTGTTCCTGGCTTTCAGGCCCTCGCCTGCATTTTATTTTACATTTTTTTAGCATGTGATTTTTTATTTAAATAATAATAATTAAAATATTAGAATATCCGCCGCTGAAATGGAGGTCGGAATGATTATCTCCAATGATCCCAAAAGTTTCGATGAATTAAGGAATGTGGGTGGCTATTCGTTTGCGTGTGGCGTAGCCGCATCCTGCTTCACACAAACGCCGCAGTAATTATTTTAATAAAAAAAGCGGAGTTTATGGCTTTGATTCTCAAGAGAGCCCTCCATTTACAGCAACGGCGGTGCCATTCTTACTTCCAATGCGATTCCCACGTGATTCTCCTGCTTTGCTGTGTGTGTGGGGGGAGGGGGTACAAATGTACACATTTTTGAAATTTTCATGTGTTCGATCAGCAGACTGCACAGGACATAATGTTAGTTATTTACTTCATTGACTGCACACACACAGAGCGGCGGCAGAATGCTAAGCAGAGCAGAAAGCGTCTCCATGTAGAGCTCACTCCGTAGGGGGCACGGCGCGTGCTGCTCTGGCTTCTGTGCCCCCCAACCCACCCCCCTCCCACCGCCGCGGTTCCAGAATAAGCCCCCCCCCCCCACACACACACATCACGGACACTGGGCGGCGACGCACCCATCTGCGAACGATGTTCCCTTTTGATACCATACCCCTTGCCGAGTGAGATATCAATATGAGAACCCTCTGAGATATCGCATTGACTGTCAACAGAAGAAAGAGGAGCTCGGGAAAGACGCGTGCATGGCAGGGACTGATGGACGGTGGTCGAGAATAGCGAAGGAGTGAGAGCCGGAGAGGAGGGAACTCGCCGCAGAGGACTCTGCCACGGACATGGGGCAATGGTGTCAACTCGTGTGCGGGAGCCAGATGGATTGTCGCATCGCAAGGCCATGAGAGATTGAGATGATGTCATCCAGCAGTTGATAGATCATGGGAGAAGAAGATGGTGATAATGATGATCATGAAGGCGGTAGCACGTGTGAAATGACCTGAGCTTCAACAGCCAAGAGCTGCAGTCACATTGTGAGACGATAAGATTGGGGAGTAAATTGACGTGTTCGCGAATATTCCTCGTGTCCGATTTTCTGCGGCAAATCTCCAAGGCCGCGTGTTTTGACCGTCGCTGCGTCCTTTCTTGACAATGAGGCACCACCACGCATGCAGACTCACAGGGCAGCAGCATCAACCGAACCACGTACGGACAGCAATTTGTACCCCCGTGAGTCTCGTGCGACCGCGTGTGCCTACAGAACGACCACTAAGAACGTCAGTGTCGCGTCGCACGTCGGACACTTCAGCGTTGCCCAGCACTACTCAGTGCGCACATCCCACGTAAGGTGCCTGCTCACAGCACTTGGCCCAGCAGCCGCCGCGTAGACTACATGGGCGATCTTTGTCTGCGTCACACTTAGCGGCATTTGACTCAGGTAAACTCGGTCGAGGCGCAGCAGCTGCCTTGATGACAGTAGGTGGAGTCTCGTCTTGTCGACGAGCCACGCGGACCGACGCCCTGCGACGCAGAGCGGTTGGGTGGGCAGTCGCGAGGTCGTTTGAACGTCGCGAGAACGACGTTGGCCCAACGTCGCCCGGCTCTACACGAGCCATGCACCCACGTGTTTATATGTTCATGAGTTCGTGCGTAGGTACCAATCAACCCCTCGGCGAGTACCGATAAGCACACCGTGTCCCACTTGCAGCTACGCACGTCCCACCGACACGTGCAAATATACTGCAGCCTAGTCCACGGTAACAGAATTGCAAGAGAAATTGCAGACACATTAGACACGATGGTGAAATGGGCTCTTTTACTTATTACACCAACCTTCTGGTGTGAGGCCATACAGAATAAACAGCAAAAGCCAAAGTGCTTTTGGTTATATCGCATAAGTATCAATGTGTCGTTAACCCGCCACCAGCCGACACAGCCAATTAGTAAGGTTTGTTGCGTAAACAAAACGTGCCAATAATGACTAATTCAGAACACCGGCGTGTTTGAGAGTAAATCCACAACATTTACAATTTGAGTATTGTGACGTTTCGTTGGTAATTACATCCAGCGATCTCACCCAAAAAACTTGATTATGAATATTGGTCGCGAAGGCCTCCGTGTCAAACTGAAAAACCAAAGTGATGCCGGTGTTAAATGTGACTATTACCAGGCTCTCTGTCCCTTGCTGTACTTCCGTTACCGTGGAATTGCCCTTCACATGTAGAAGGCCACATGTTTAGCCCCCCTTTGTCACTCCACTGCTGGATAAGTGCTCCCGCCACGCCGTGCGGATCGTGGGGATAGTTTTACCATACTTCGCCATGCTGGTAATGAAATCGCGGACTGCTAAGGGCAGGCGGCATAGACGCGGCACCATAGAAGCAAAGTTCAACATCGGATTTGGTTGGATTGATGTCTGCTGCCCACCTTGCATTCAGTCCATTTGTAGCAGTGATGGTTGTCCCTGACGGATAATTTGGCAAGTGCCCACCGAGACAACATGGTTATATTTGTTTCAGTTCGAACAAGTCCAGAGAGTAAATACAAATTCTCAATTTCAAAAAAACAAAACAGTGGCACAAAAACTGTAGAAAAAATTCCAGTTATCAACATAATATGCAAATCCCATTTAAATGTCAGTTAATTTACTCCAAATCTTCACGACGCTTACATCCATTCACACTGCCCGAGGAAAATAATTATGCCAAACATGAGTAAGAACCTTGACTGGGAAGGAATACATGCTGTCTCCACGTGTCAAGTGACAATGGAGAGAGAATCTTACAATTGATAGACGTGCCCCGGATTGTAATCTGGCGTGCATTTATCTTTGCCACGTTTCAATGATTGACGAACGCTTTACTCATAACCAGCTGGGAGCCCATCGAGACAAGCACACGGGCGAAGCAGGATCACCAGCACAGAGTGAACCTGCACGCCTGACCTACACCTGCACACGTGGCCACGTTCAGACAATTAAGCACAAACGTGATTCTTCAAGGCTATTGGCCAAATCACCTAGAATATCGTGCTTGTATGGGCGACTACCACGCACAAAACAGGTGTTTTGGGCTGCATCGCCAGCAGGGGGCAGGACAGTGAAATCCAATGTTGCACTGCACTACGCTCCAACATCTATGCTCCCCACCTTCACCAACTCGCACCGACCAGCGTGCTGAATTGTGGTAAAAATAACCGCCACAACCCGCACGATGTGAGGAGGCCCTCATCCAGCAGTGGATTGACAAAGGTGGCTGCACGTTTACATAAACAGGAGCATTCACTCTAATACCGAATTCTCCGTATTAGAAGACGCTCGGGAAGGGACGACGCACCCAAAACGTATGCCCGGTGTCAATGCAGTTATACAAATCACACACTCATTAAAAGATAAAGACACCCTTAAACCCTTTAACATAATTTTGGGACAAGTTATTTGAGTGAGCATCTATGAAGGCTGGAATGGTACGTAAGGGGGGGGGGGGGCAGCACCACGCCCGGCCGCCTTTGTCTCCCCAGTGATAATGTACATTTTTCTTTGTCGATTTATATCGTACGTATCTTACATTTTCTCGCGATGAGGCCAATGCTGGGGGAATTCAGAGCCCGATTTTCGAGCGCGCCACCGGTCCGTCGCAAAACCCAGAAAACAAAACAAGCCATTTCCTTTTTGACACGTGTCGAGAAGGAACGAGTGAGATGTCGAGCAAGCCCACTGACTGAACAGACGGGTTCACGATGTCGTGGTGCACGTCCTTCGCGGCAGCTCGCTAATCTGGGTCGACGAGGCACGCCGGGCAGAGGGCGATACGCGCGCTTCACCCAGGCCCCTCGAGTCGTCACCCGTGCGCCCTCCGCAGGGCGAGCGAGCCGTGAGAGCTCGAACGCCCCCACGTGTCCAGCTTACAACAACAACAACAAGAGAGACAAAGGTGCGGCGCTGACATAGCTTGCTGGCGGAAGGGTCTCCACTACATGGAGCTCCTCCGCTGGAGAGGGGGGGGTGCATCGTGTCGACCGTTGTGAGCGTCGCTCCTCAGCCCTCCGTTGTTGTTGGAGGGCGACTGCCTCCAACTGCCCAATAGCAGCGTCCTTCACGAGCCACCTCCACAGAGGCTGATCTTGACGCTGCTGGTACCAGTCATCGGCAAGTCCACTCAGCTCCACATCCTCTCGTACCACATCACTCCATCTCTTCTCTAGCCCGTGCCACGCCCGTTTAGCCCCCTCTATCCGGCCGAACAAAAGCTGTTTACGGACTCGGTGGCTGGGCATGCGGGCGACGTGACCCAGAGCCACCACCACCACCACCCGCACCGTGTGCTGAGGTTGCTGTGCGATGTAGCAGAGCGCGTGAATGGGATCTTTCTAAGACCGACCACTGCAGTAATGCTCCTCCGGCTTAAAGAAGTCCTAATTGACATTCCACTTAAATACAAAAAATGCTCGATGATATCCCATTAGGAACCGAAACTTATCCTTTGTTAATCCTATGAAATCCTTATGGGATTCCTTATGGGATCACGCCAGCTTACGTTTAAGCCGAATTGGTATCCGATTGGAATTGAAAACGTTGATAAAAAGAAAATATCAAATAATTATTAAGGTTATCAAACATGAAAATTAAGAGAGAGGCTGTCAACTGTATGTATTCACCCCCTAAGTAATTCGATAAATTGTCTCTATTTGGGGATCATAGGTCTCTATGAGAATTGTTACTTTTTAATCTCGTTTCACCATATCTTTTGGATTGCTGTACTGTATTTCTATGTTGTTCGTAACAGTTTTGTTTACATAATATCATAATTCCATATGCATATAATGTCCGTAAATAACAAAAAAAAGAAATTCTTACAAACACGACTTTATGCGAGTTTCCTGTGCGAGTGTAAGATTCAAGTTTAATTGAAGAATCGACGCATCTTTACATGCCCGCTATACATATACAACAAAAATACATAATGTATTATAATAATAAAACTCAGCACACCTAACATACGGCGACAACCTTGATAAAACTCGGCTCGGGCTGTCGCCAGAGATTTTAGCCAAATCTCCGACAAGGTGCCACGCGAAGGGAAAGAGCCACGCGTGGCAGCTCCCATCCGAACGCGCCGTGGGAAATGTTATTTGGTTCTAAACACGCGACAGTCGCACAGTCCCTGCTCCCAGTGAGTCCGCAAGAGTGTGGCGACTGCCTCCGACGTTTGCGGCAGGTTCCCCGATTTTAATAATAAGATTGTTTATACAACGGTGGGTTGTCAGCCCATCACGTAACCCCGAATTACCCCAGGAAGACAGCCGGCTTTTGTGGCAGAGGCCACTAGACCTTGCCGACTGGTTAGCCATTGCAGTGAGGGATGATTGGAAGATTACCATGTTTCAGGCCCGTTAAGAGTAGCCTATCATTTTATTGAAGTTGGCTGCGAGGCTGGCCTGAAATTGCCCGAGCTATCGCGCTAAACAAAACAGGGCATGCGCCACTGTGTAAGGGAGGTAAGAGGGTGACGCGGGGTTTGAATCGAGCGCTTTAATCTCCCCAGCATGTTATTATTAGGCAACACTTTGAGAGTCTGACACATATATCGGCCTCCTCGGAGATGCAGTCGGTCACAAAATGTAGGAATGAAAGGGTCGGGGAGAAACGGGTTCACGGAGGATAAAGTACAAACAGGATAATAAATAAAAAGCGGGATGAAATTAAACTCTCTGTTGCCTCAGATCAGGGACATAACAGTGTAAATGACAAATACGGAAACCCTCTGCATGTTTGTTCCCCTCGTGTGATCCTGCGAGAAACCTCCTTCAAGCACTCGATGGAATACCATTTGAATTTAAAGTTTATGAATGACCTTGTATGTTTTAAAATATAACACTGTCTTCAATCAAGATTGATATGACTTGTTTTTATTTTTTTGACAGTGTTTTTTGGTTGCTTTTGGGGCCATTGAACGTGGGATTGCGTTTCGTCACCTCTAAGTCCGTGGGAAATGGTGACAATTTTGCAGCGCCCAGTTGCAAATGCCGCTCAGTTCTAATTAATTGTATGATAAATTAAAGCATCTGAAATAATTTTGGTCATAAAAACTGTTATTTGTATCGCTAATGTCCTCAATTATTTATCTCATAGGGAACCCGGTGGAGACGTTAACAACGCATCGAGTCATCGATTAAAATTGATTCTGACGTTCACGATACAGTTGTGTGCGTCGTAATTGATGATTTCGGTTCATGCAAAGTATATGTGAATGCCATGCTATCATTCATGACACTAACGAAGCGAACACAAATGTACGAGACAGGGAAAGCAAAACGCGAACGGTGGCAAATCCAGCCAACAGCTGAGGAGGGTAAGGGGATGAATTGTCACGTGACCAGTATCAGAACAAAACGACGGGATGATGATGATGTGTCATCGATCTCAGGAGTCAAAAGAAAGTTATATTGATGAGTTCACTTCTCAAGGGTTATTGTCAATAACTCTTTGAGATGATCCCACAGAGGGAAGGAACAAAAAAAACCCAAGGAAAATTATCACAAAACCCACCAAAAAAAGCTAACATTCGTCAATAACGGCGCCCTAAAAGGAAACAAATATATAATAGGTGACGTTTCGGGCAATGGCCCTTCTTGAGAGCTCACAGATGTAGGCTGGCCATTTCTGTAAACGCCACCTACTATATGTTTTTCATTTCAGGTAAATGTGTTATCTACAAACGATTTGGAGTTGTTATTTGTGTTTGCGCACCACTGCCGACGCTGTCTCGCACACAAAAAGAAACGACTGTCCAGTCTCAAACAGAAGTTCTTCGAGGTCTGCACCGAAGCAAAGCGAAGGCCGACATGACCCCCGCAGCTGCTGCTGCTGCTTCGCCTCCCGCTGGGGCGCTCTCCCGTCAAGCGCCTCCGAGGGGTCGAGCGGCCGCGTTCCATCCGCCCGCGTGACGAGTGGCCGCATGCTGCCGTGGGCGAGGCGACGACGTTCCAGAGAGGGCCTTCCTGGAGCTCCCTGCTTCTCTAACATTCTCGCGCCTCGTCCCGGCGAACACGAAATCAATAAAGCTTTCGCTCCCAAACGTGTCGGGGCTGCTGGAGAGGATCACTCAATCTCTCCCTCTCTCCTCTCGTTCGCAGAAACACCCTCAAGGCGGAATGGAGGCGCGGCGACTCATGGTTGGAGTCTTTCTCCCTTTGTGGAGTTTCTTTTTACTTGTGAACACGCCGTTGTGTAATGGTTAGCACACCGGACTTTGATTCGATCGCCCGCGGCGGCAGTTAAAACGATGTTGCAAGTTTATAAAAATCCTCCCCATCTTCTTTCTCTTAACACAGCAGTCAGAAAGGGGACGCCATAGTTAGTCGATCGGTAGGGGGCGTGTGGTCGGGTATAGAGTGGAAGAGTAGGCCAAATACCCTCTAGAGGGGCTCTCTGCCACCATCAGTAGCGTGAGAAAGCCGTTTCAGGGCTGCACCTTTACCCCATATATATTTATTTTTACAGCCTTTGTTCCACGATTGTTGAGATAATTTGTTGACTTTCATGTGTTGCATTTTAGTAATGAAGCAGGCCTACACTACAATAACATACGGCACGTTTGCTGGATGAAGACCTTCCCATTCCCCATGTTAAGTCAGACATGGGATTCTTTTCCCATAATTCACCATGCGGGTCAGTGAGGTGTGGCTGAGGACCTGTTAAGATGTCACCCACCACTCACGTTCGACATTACTGGGAATGCCAAGTTGCATAGCGCGGTGCAAGGACCACTTTAGCACTTGCTCCCCCATGTTCACATTTGTAAGGCACTCACAGGTTCTGTAAACTATCACAATCACGAACCCGCACCTCCGATGAGCACGATTGGCGACGCACGGCGCGATAGAAGTTCAACATATACACAGACAAAACATTTCCTTTCGTGAATAATCTTAAACATTTAAATTGAGTTGTTTGTAGCATTATTTTATCAACCAAACTGAAAATGCTGGAGTGCATTTACAAAAGATGTGTTTTTGAATGATCTTAACATGCTTTACTTTTGAGGAGGCTGGGTGACTCAGCGGTCCGGCCAATGAGCTAGCACTGCTGAGATCTTGGGATCAATTGTGGGTTTCACCCCACCCTTGATTGAATATGGTTCTCAAGTGTAGTGAGTTGATGGTCTAAGCATGGACACCTTTCACTGCAAAACAAACCCTATCTCTCCAAGGTGACATTGCAATAATTTTGGTTAAATTCAAGTGTGAGAAAACACATTTCTCTTGAGCAGTTCTGTGATATCTACTTCCACAGCACGTTCACTCACGTGGGGGTGGCGTACTTCTCTGTGAGGGATACAACGGATGTTTCCACTTGTGACACCAATGCTATTAGCACAGTTGTAATTAAAATTGGAATATAGATTAAAAGAACAATTCAATAATAGAAAAAATATTTTGACCAGTTTGAACACAGCAATTTCGATTAACCGCTCGCCAACTCACAGTGCACACCGACTACACCACAGAACACATTCCACCACAGAACACATTCTACTACAGAACACATTCCACTACAGAACACATTCCACTACAGAACACATTCCATCACAGAACACATTCCACTACAAAACACATTCTACTACACAACACATTCCACTACAGAACACATTCCACTACACTACACAACACATTCCACTACAGAACACATTCCACTACAGGACACATTCCACTACACAACACATTCCACCACAGAACACATTCCACTACACAACACATTCCACTACAGAACACATTCCACTACAGAACACATTCCATCACAGAACACATTCCACCACAGAACACATTCCACTACACAACACATTTCAATACAGAACACATTCCAATACAAAACAAATTCCACCACAGAACACATTCCAATACAGAACACATTCCACTACACAACACATTCCACCACAGAACACATTCCACCAAAGAACACATTCCACCACAGAACACATTCCACTACACAACACATTCCACCACAGAACACATTGCACTACACAACACATTTCAATACAGAACACATTCCAATACAGAACACATTCCACTACACAACACATTTCAATACAGAACACATTCCACTACACAACACATTCCACTACAGAACACATTTCACGTAGCCTAAAACTTTGCTCCTGGCCCCAAAGCACAACCGCCTGCACCAGACAACATTCGCTGTAGCAACTACCCACACCCATTTTGGAAAAAAGCCAACAATGCAATTAATTTAATATACATCCCTAATTAAATAACAACAAAGGAAACATATGCGCTCTCGCCAAACGGCACTAATCAATTTAATTACACATTTATTATGGCTGCTTTAAATAAGAAACCTTATTATGTATTAGGCGACGCGTTCGTGGAACACCGGGCGTTCGTAAATCGTCGTTGCTCGGGGCGGTGGGAGGGAGTGGGGGGCACGACGAGACGTCGATGGGCCCCGTGCCGGAGTTGTCTCCCCGGAAGCTCCGGGGTCCGCGCCGCGCCTGCTCAGCGCAGCGGCGCTCAATTCCGCTCGGCCGAGCGCCGGGTGCTTTAATGTCCTGGACGAAGTCGCCTGTGAAGATCAGCGGGAGAGGCGCGCGCTGGCCCACGCTGCACACTCCCTCCCGTCCCCCCCCCCCCCCGCGTCGATAGGTGAACGTGCCCCCCCCCCCACAACTGGGAGCCCTGCAGGGGAAGTGGCGGGGGAGGGGGGGTCCCAGGTACGGCACTCGGCAGGAACACACCTGGGGGACCGATTCATGAATGTCAAGCTGCGTGCACAGAATCGCCGACCGCAGTGGCATTTAATGCACTTGACGACTCTTTGGTTGTTGTTAGGTTAGTGAGTTAGTTTGTAGTTGTTTGTCAATCCACGGTGAGATGATGGCCTCTCCCCACCCTATGTCACTCATTGCTTGGCTACATTTTACCACGCTGATCATTGAGGGTTGGTTAATGGGAGCGCCCACGACTGGTTCAGATATCACTTGCCACTGATGTTAACCGTGGCTAGGAATTGAACTCGGGTCAATGGGTCCACAAAACAGTGTGCTCACCACTGCAACACCGCTTACTTCCATGGCTATTGTTCGCATTTTATAAACAAGCGACTGCCAGCGATGCCAGCCCGTTATTTTTGTTGGATTTTTTTGTTCACGAGGATTTGCTTACGAAATGATCTCGACGGTGGTGGCAGCGGTGAATAATGCGGCCGAATTTCTGGGAGTCTCAACCAGAGCACGTGGCGAGCGGGCAGCTCCTCCCTCCGTCATCCGGCTCCGACTACTTTTGTATTCGCCGTGGCCACTCGATCACCGTCCCCACCCACGCGGTGACCTCACTCATTCTGACATCGACCCCGCCTACTCCTTGCTGGAACAGGACAGCCCCCCCCCCACTACTCAGGTAGCCCAAACCTTTGCCCCTATCATGAAGCGATAATGAGGCCAGAAAAATGTAAAAGCGGGCCAACATTTTTTTTGGTTCAAAATCTTCAGGAAGGAGGGGTGGAAACGGGATTGGGGCCACCGGCCTCTCTGAAGCCACCAGGACCGTCCTGGCCAAACCAGGGGTGCTTGGTGGGGCTTTCGGTCGGAGGGACACGTGGCCACCAAATGGCGTGTCGAGAGAGGAAGAGAATCTGCGCGCGAGGCGCGCGGTGACGGCTCCTGGCGGTCCGCGTCGCCAAACGTCCTCACCGCCACCCGCGGGTGCCGCAGCGCCCCGCCCACGAGATCGCGCGGTGCGCCACACGGCAGGGCCGTGTCGCAATTTTCGCCGGGGTGATTTGTCATTCTGGCCTCTGCGCGGATCAAGGCACTGGGATCACGGATGGACATAGGCCGTCATTGCAAGTGAGGGCAGGCTTATCATGAAGGCACCGAAGAACGAAAACAAATAAATAAACGAAACAAGCACGGAGCGCCCCTATATGGGTCACCTTATACTTTTCCACGATCATTTTGCCGTGGCTCGAAATTCTCTGGAAGTCCTGATGGTGGAATTGTGGATAAATTGTACGGACACGTTTGTTTTGTCGCAGAGGAGGGAATAGTCGCAAAGTATTCATCAATGTTTTTTTCTTGCTGCGTTTTCGCTGTGTGCATGCTAAACAAGCGCATTTGCATACAAGCAAAAAAAACCCATTAACATCTTACTCATTCTTTCCTATTTATTCACTTTGCATCGCAGACGCATACGGAGGATGAATATTAATTAAGGACAACTGCACAGGTGCAAACACTTAATTACCGAGATCCCATGAATGTGCAGCCGACAATTAAACTAGCGTGGAGGAATCCTGAAATGATCATTACATGGCCTATTCTGCCAGAATGTTTTTACTTGTTATGGGATATGACTTATTTTTTTTTATTTTTCAATTGAACATATTTTGCGTGGGTTTAGTGGACAAAATAATGCGTAATTTGTGCGGACGTTTCTCTGTGTTGCTGGTCTCTATGCAGTAACCCTCATGGTTGCGAACGCCCCAATTTAGGTATGATTGACACACGGCCTCTCGAAACCAGGCAAGCGCCTACTGTGACAAAAAGTCTCTCTTTTTTCTCAGGAAGACCTTGATCAAAGCGAGTATAGCACGGAGTTTTATATCAATCTTCTCTGCTGATTTTCTTCACAATATCGTATGGTATCATATTCAGGTAATTTACTGAGAATGCATGGCAGTGAACTGGTAATTGAACTCGCCGATCAAAATTGTCAGGCAAAGATCAGGTTTAAACAACTATATCAACTCGTGTGTTATTTAATATTAAGTGAGTAAACAACAATGATGTAAAAACTCCCAATTGCAAAATTAAAACGTGATCTAAAACTTAAATTCACATCATTACCATCACTCAGATAATGAAAAAAAAACAAATTGGCATTACATATTTATTTTTAAGTTCATCAATGCGAACTGGAAACGGGAGCCACAAACCTCTTGGAATAAATCCGCACGATTGGGCATGTGCATTCTTCTGCTTGGAACTGGACCTGGGGGCCACGCTCAAATATTTCCGCTCGCAAGCCTCTCACTTGTCGCCGTGCAGCGCGGCTGTAAATTCCAGCACCCTTTCACCTCCCACCGCACTCTCACCTCGAGCGCCGTGCGGGGCTGCAGCGGTAGCGCTGCGTGAACGCGCGCAGAGGACAATTAAGCGGTGGGGATAACATCTGCGGCGGCGCGTACCCCAGCGACGTCGCTCGATGCATTTCGGGCTCGGCACGCCCTCGAATCGCATCTCTCAAATCTCGCGCCTGTGGCAGCGCTGAACTCCCCCACCCACCAAGCACCCCCTCGCCCCCCCCCCCCCCCCCAAATTCAGCATCGTGGGCGCCACCAACCCGTGCCGGATCTCGGCTGGCCTGTGGTCGTAAGTCCTCGTGCACTCCCCTCGGCGTGCCAGTCCATCAATCTGCCACGTGGATCTCTCCCCGGTGCTTGCTCACAATTTACAGCATTCCATGGGTTTTGCATCTGGACTGACCCAGGTTTGACTCCGGCAAAGTAAACAAATGGACACGGGCGATTGGGTGGGACGTCACAGGTGCCTCGTGTGTGCTCGCGGGATGAACCACGCTGGTTTATTTGTCTTGTGCCGATGTTTAGTGGCGACTGCAGTTTGTCTGCGCAAGCGGGGACTGCTGGCAGGGCCCGTTACCAGCGGAGGGGGTGGCTGGAATTGTTTTGAAATGTCAGCAACGCTAAACAGGACCACCGGAGTGATAGTGGAAGCTCTAGAATCAAACTTAAACTCCGCGGTTGTGCTTGATGGTTTATGGAGACTTGCCCCGACCATAGGAATGTGGAATTTCAACAACGGGCTCAGCGCCACCAAAAAGGATCACCCATACTCCTTTGAGCATGGACACAGTTTTGTGTTTAGCAGCTACGTAAATACAACTTATAATTACAAAACAGGTCACATGTCTATGAAGGCAAAACAAGTGACGTTAAAGCCACCCCTCACACATTCCAATTCTCAATTTACGTCGCTCTTTTCCTCATTTTGTTCCAATTGTGCTGCTGGAGCAGGAAAACCCACGCAGCTAGCAGTGCATCACGCTGTGTTAGAGAACGTCCCCAGAAGGTGACGTCACAAACTACTTCACAAGCCTTCGTTATCCACGAAACAAACACACCCCTTACAGGCATGCATCCGATCGCTTTAAGAACGTTCGGTTTGTCGACATGTCGCGCTCACGCAATTGACAAATCGTGGACACTTTTCGATTAACGAAATGGGACTTCCGCGTTAACGAAATTTCAGGACGGCCACGCGCCGTGAGATCGCCTCCCGGGAGGCCACCCGGCGTGGTTGTGCATCCGCGACAGCGTCACGGTGTCCCTGCAGCGCCTCCGCATCGCTCGCCCGTCATTCCAATACGCACATCTTTGGTGAGTTCCCCCCACAAAAAAGGTGAAATTATTATTAATTATTAAATCAATCGTTTTAATGTGTACGTTCTTTTACTCGTGTTGTTGCATTGTGAAAAGCGATGTGGGTGTACATTTTTGGGTGTACATTTCTCGGTGACGGAGTCGAGTTGGAATGACTGTCAGAAACACATCCCATATTTTTGTGTTAATGGGAAAAGCCGTTCCCATTGACGAAATTAATTTTTTGCTGTGTTTTTAGAAGAACGCATTTCTTTTGCAAATCGAGGGACACCTGTGTATGCACTGGAACAGCTGTGCTCATGACATACGAACCTAATGAAACATTTTAAACCTCAAAGCCAGAACAAACCAAATTCAATATGACGATGATGTTTCCGTGCAGTCATCGTTGACCATAAACTCACCACGCCGGAGAACCCAGTTTAATTACGACTGGCTTACATCTGGATTCCAACCTAGGTTCTGAGTGGAGCTGACTCAAGGTGTGCAGGTCCGTCCGCTGCCTGGCCAGCTGCGAATCCAGTCCCAGGGTTCTGTCTTTAAATACCTCCACGCTCAATCCCCGAGTAATCCGGCAGAATGTGCGCGTCAATGGCGTAGAATGTAAAACGAAAATCTAACGAACTAAAGACGCAAGTTTCCCAGCGGTAAGTTACAGAACACTTTTTTAAAAAACACCGTCTCCCGAGAATTGTTTCACACTAGGCTAGAAATCTGTATTTCAAAGATACCATATTCCCCACAGTTAGCTATTAATCTCATTTAAGTTTGATTTTCTATAATTTAACACGATGAACTTTTTTCACATGAAGTTTTAAGTACTCAAAAAGTACAATTTGACGAGTAATCAATTTGATCCCTTGCCCTGCCTTGAGATCAATATCACTCAAGCGAGTGTATTTCGCTGCATTTGGCAAAACACAATTTTTTGTGAAGGACAAAATCTATTTCATTGGCAAGTGCTATCGACGGTTGCCATATGCACTGTATGTAAGAGGTGATGCAGGCAGGATGGTTCATATTGTAGTGCACGCACGCGCACAACACGTGCACGCACGCACGCGCAGCCACAGAAGAAAAACACGCACGTGCACAGACAACATCACACGAACACACTCGCAGACAGCGATCACACACACACATCAGATACAAACACACACGCGCACCCACACACGTAGCAAAAAAACATTACATACGCACACACACATAGGCCCGCAAACACACGCGTCAGCTTGGAATGAGTCACTTAGTCTGTGTTTGCAGCACAAGGTGAACATTTTTTTGCAACTGAAAACCATTGGTGTGACATCATTGTGTGAACTACCCTCCCAGCCTTGGTGCTAGGCCAGACACAAGTGGCCACTTGCAGCACTTGACCTAAAGAGCGATAAACGCAGCTCCTCCGTCTTCTTTCTATCTGCCGAGATACCAGCTGTGCGGCAGGTCCAGCCTTGATTTGTCACGGACTTCCAAAGACATTCCTCAATTATCACACTTCAAATTAGTTTTGACCGTCGTGAAATGTAAATGTGCCAGCCCCACTGGCAATTCGACAGCTAACCACCCCAATGGCCGACAGGACACAGCGGTTGTTTGACCGTACTTCACCACGCCGGTCGGCTTTGGTGAAGGTGGGGGCGACGGGCCGGTCCAAATATTACTCACCGAATGCAGGTCGCCGGGTTCACAGCGCATTGCCCGAGACATCGCTTTGCTATTATCATCGTCGGCCACAGTAGCCGCAGGCGAAATTCTTGCAGCGATTTCGTTGCGATACGGGGTTCCCTCACTTGCACGTCGTTCCTTCCTGCCCAAATCGTCAGCACTGCTCAGACAGCCTGCTGCCTTCTCGCTCGCCCTCCGACCATCTGCGCTTCCCATCCCAGTGACCACACCTGGACGTTTGTCTCCTTTTAATTTCCACGAGCGGTCATCCTTTATTTGACTCGTGGATATTCCTCGCAGATCCCCACCCTTCTGCTTGAATGGGCCATCCGACATGACTCGCAGCCAGTCTCTATCCACTGCCTGACGAAGGACCTCTCTTCCTGTTGTTCACACACGCGTCTGTGTACCAGGCACGCCGCGAGCTGTTAGCGAGCACCCGCTAAGGCTGCTACTGCACGCCAGGGCTTGCTGTGGCCGGCACCATGCCCAGCCAACGTTGTCTCTCCCAGTGCTCATGTTTAACATACTGTACCAGATACACATTTAAGGCTGAGTTTACCTAGAGGAGGCCCAGGACAAGCTCCGTTAATACCACACGCCACCAATGTTGGCCACGGCTGGGAATCGGTTCTAACAAACACACTCGCGCACATCTGTGCACACTCCCACACAACACGCACGTACGCGTCGGCTCCGCAGCCTTGTAAAAACCACACACACACGCGCACGCGCGCGCGCGCATTCCACACGTGTTCACGCTTCAAGAGGGTCCCGAACACCTCGGCTGCCGCATAAGTCACGAGGATCGCAGTCGGGCGGGAGTGGGAGTGGGAGAGGAGGGACAGAGCTGGGGGCACAGCTCCGGGCTTGGGAGGATTCCTCCTCCCGCCAGGCGCGGCCTTCGCAGCCCCCCGGAGCGGTGGGGGGGGTGACGGTGTGGGCCACCACGACGACGATGCCACCGACGCTGCCGCTCGACGTCACAGGCCGCGTGGGTTGAGGGATTTAAAAAAGCCACCCCAGCGGGCAGCAGCAGTTCTGAGCAGCGGTGGCGGCAGTGAAACTTTCTAGCCAGGCGAGAGACTGATGAGACGAAAGGTTTCTGTTGCAAGGGAGCGCCTGCGTCACCAAAGTGATGCAGCATATGCGTGATGAAAGGTATACATAATGTTTACAGAGTGGGAATGTTAAGCAATACAAAAATAAATTAATAACACAAACCGTTACACAATAACAATAATGAAGCAAGAAAATTTGGAAAATAGAGGTGGAGGGGGGGGACGCGGTTTGTGCGGTGGTTCGTGCAGCGCGCTATAAACCCGGCAGCTAACATCGGTGGCGAATGGTGTTTGAACCAATCCTAGGCCACGAGCCCCTCCGCCAAACCGTACCGACCAACGTGGTGAAGTATGGTCAAACAACCGCCAACACCAAAATGGCACGGGGAGGCCTTCACCCATCAGTGGCTTGACTACTGGATATACAGAACGAAGCAGCTGCCTCCATCCATATGCAGGGAAAGCGCCAACGCGAATGAACGACGCAAAACAATTCCCCGCAGGATACACGAGAAAACCTACTTTCTGTACCGCCACCTCGTAACGCCGCCGCACACAGCCTCGCAGCGGCGGCGGGCGGTGGAAACCCCCACGTGGCCCACCAACCCCCACGCGGCCCACCAACCCCCACGTGGCCCACCAACCCCCACGCGGCCCACCAACCCCCACGTGGCCCACCAACCCCCACGTGGCCCACCAACCCCCACGCGGCTCACCAACCCCCACTCGGCTCACCAACCCCCACGTGGCCCACCAACCCCCACGCGGCCCACCAACCCCCACGTGGCCCACCAACCCCCACGTGGCCCACCAACCCCCACGTGGCCCACCAACTCCCACGTGGCCCACCAACCCCCACGCGGCCCCCAACCCCCACGTGGCCCACCAACCCCCACGTGGCCCATCAACCCCGCGTCTGCCGACGACGCCGGCCGAGCCGGCCCCGGACGGCGCGCGACTGCCGCGTGGCACCAGCGCCAAAGAGGAGCGGGCGCGGTGGCCGCGGCGGCGGCGGGGGCGGTGGAGCGGCCATTTGAAGCCGCCTCAAATTGACGGCGGCCCAGGCTGACCTCATTACGCCCGTCCTAATGAACAGCATCCGGACGCGGGGGTTCTGCAACGGGGGGCATCCCCCTTTCCCAAACTGGCACGGCTGCTCCCCTGTTTTAAAAAAAAAAGTTTGAAGCACCACGGCTTCTGGTGAATTATTAAATGTGCTCTATGCGCCGTGGGAAAAAAAAGTGAGCGGAATTGCTGAGGGGGAGAGAGAGAGAGAGAAAAAAATAAGTTCACAAACCATGAAATGAATAAAATAAGTATATAAATAAATATCCGTTCCACCAGCGAGAGAAAAAAAGCATTAGCCAATCAGAGGATTGTCCATGGAAACCTCAATTTGAGAAGGCAGCAGAAAAATAAATAGCACGTGGCCATTAAAGAAGATTGCAAAATGGCTCTTCGTGAATACAATTTTGCACATTTAGCATAATGAGCGTTGCATTAGGCATATTAGGTGACTGTATGTATAAGAGATCAGGCCACGTGTTAGATTGTTAGTCTGGCCCAAATAACTTATGGTACTTCAAATTAAATCTCATTGAAAGACTCGACGATTAACTTAAATGAAATCCCAGTGAAGAGAAAAGCCCCGCTGAGCGGTCCCCAATTTCTAGTGCTAACTGTGGCTCAGCTTTTCAAACCTGCCAATCACCTGCCGTTCTCATACGGCCCAGGTGTCCGCTCATATGCAATATAGATGTCTTCATTTGCACAGCGGGAATGATGGCCAGTGGGTGGCGAGGAATGTATTTGACGACGCGTTAAACGCTTCTCCGTGCGCAGTCTACGGCGGTTCTCTTAACAGTGATCTTGATTGGATTCATTACACGCCTCCCGTAAACGTGCGCAGGCCGCGGCACGGGCTCGACAGCGTCGTCGTCGTCGCCTTCGCTGCCCGACGTTGACCGAATGCGACTTGGGGTGCCCGCGGACGTCTTCCTGGCCGCCACCGATGCGGGGAAATCGCCAAGACGGCGGAGCGTTTCGTCCGTAGCAGCCACCTCCGAGGTCCAAACAAAAAAAAAACAACAAGGGACGTACCGTGGGAAGGAGAAGGGTATCTCACAATTCCAGAAGAGGCGAGAACTGCAAGCAAATGTGCTGTGTCGAGCAGTGAATTATTACGCAACTGGTAAAAAAAAAACGGCCGTTTTAATGTCCTGGGAAGATTGAGAGATTTGCCCAGGATGACAGCCACCTCAACTAGAGGACAGTCCTGGAAAACCCCATTCATCCCTTTAACCAAGATTTGAATCCGACTCGTAATACTGTCTCTGCATTATATCTCCTTTATACTCAATCAAAAATGTCATAATTTTTTTTTTACTTTCCTTAAACTGCCTTGAAGGCAAAATAAGTGTGCCTGTACGTCACTAATATGGATTCACTGCGTTCCGTATCGGATGCGATGACGGATAATGATATCAGTGCTCACCTACGCGCGAGTGAATGGCCCAGCAGACGGCAGCAAGACGTCCACAATAAATCCATATATCTATGGATGGAGGAATAAAATAACTGCACACGAGCGGAATAACGATGTCATGTTTGAGCACCGGGGCTGCGCGGTGTGGAGATATCAGGGGGGTTCGCGCCCTGTCTCTCTGCCCCCCCCCCCCCCACACAAACGACGACACAACAATCGCCAACATCGGCTGGCCCTCGGTCAAAGTGTCTCACCGCTCAAATGAGCACTGGCCACTGGTCATCGCCGTTGGCTGCCCTCAGCAGGTGGTAGAAAGTCCAAATTCCCATCGTGGTGGCCAATCCACCCACTCTTGTACTTGCTAAAGCCTATGCGTGTGCGGCTGTCTTCACAGGTGCTCGCTAACAGCACTCGCCCCAAACAGTCGACGCCTTCGTCTGCCTACGTGTACAACATGCGTCTGCTGGCTCGCACCTTTGTGTTCCTCTGGGCAAAGCCTAAACAAAGAGTTGGCCTCTCACCAGCAGATGGGGCACCAACTTTAAAAGTGACCTGCACATTTTGCTCCATCACCAACAGTGAAACTCTGTCCAATCATCGGCAATCCGCCGCGCCTCGGTGCCGACAACGGCAGGAATCACGAGCCACACGAGCCGCGTGTGCCGCGTGACCCACACGAGCCACGCGTGAACCACACCAGCCACGCGTGACCCACACCAGCCACGCGTGACCCACACCAGCCACGCGTGATCCACACGAGCCACGCGTGAACCACACCAGCCACGCGTGACCCACACCAGCCACGCGTGACCCACACCAGCCACGCGTGACCCACACCAGCCACGCGTGACCCACACCAGCCACGCGTGATCCACACGAGCCACGCGTGAACCACACCAGCCACGCGTGACCCACACCAGCCACGCGTGACCCACACCAGCCACGTGTGACCCACACCAGCCACGCGTGACCCACACCAGCCACGCGTGACCCACACCAGCCACGCGTGATCCACACGAGCCACGCGTGACCCACACGAGCCACGCGTGAACCACACGAGCCACGCGTGACCCACACCAGCCACGCGTGACTCACACGAGCCACGCGTGACCCACACCAGCCACGTGTGACCCACACCAGCCACGCGAGCCACACCAGCCACGTGTGCTGCATGACCCACACGAGCCACGCGTGACCCACACGAGCCACGCGTGACCCACACCAGCCACGCGTGACCCACACGAGCCACGTGTGACCCACACCAGCCACGCGTGACCCACACGAGCCACGCGTGACCCACACGAGCCACGTGTGCCCCACACGAGCCACGCGTGACCCACACGAGCCACGTGTGGCCCACACGAGCCACGCGTGACCCACACGAGCCACGTGTGACTCACACGAGCCACGCGTGACCCACACCAGCCACGCGTGACCCACACGAGCCACGCGTGACACACACCAGCCACGCGAGCCACACCAGCCACGTGTGCTGCATGACCCACACGAGCCACGCGTGACCAACACCAGCCACGCGTGACCCACACGAGCCACGCGTGACCCACACCAGCCACGCGTGACCCATACGAGCCACGTGTGAACCACACCAGCCACGCGAGCCACGCCAGCCACGTGTGCCGCGTGACCCACACGAGCCAAGCGAGCCACAAGCTTCGCTTCGCTTGATGCCGCCGACGCTCGCCTCGTTATTTCCCAAAGCGCTGGGACGGCCGGCGAGTGGCTCACTTGCCTGCCAGCATCGCCCGCGCTGCAACGCGTAATTGCGAAGGTTAAAATACAACCAATTAGCCGCGGGGGTGAACGCTGCGGAGACAATTAATGCGACAACCGCGCTGCTGAGGGCAGCCGGTGCTACCGGCTGTAGGAGCCTGGTGCGCGCCTCCAATCGGCGGCTCAATCGTTGCCGGGATTTTACATTAAAATCCGAACTGTAACGGCGCCACGAGGCCACCGTCTGCAAAAAGAACACTTGAAAGGGGTGCAGCTCGTGGACTATGAGCAGCACTCACGGGGCTCACACACCCGTCCAGCGCCTCATGCAAATTAAATAGCTTTGGCTGCAAATGCTTGGTGAAGCATGGCCAACAACCCACATGGCCTGACACGGTATGTGGAACCCTTCTTTCAGCAGTGGATCGACAAAGGGTTGAAAAAATAGGCGCTGCGGTGGCGAAATGTTACCTACCTCGCCTAACCTACAGGAGGTTGCTGACTGGACCCCGACCCTGACGCCTGCTGTATATTTGGAGTTTGCATGGCCTCCCAGTGGTCGCGTGGATTGTCTCTGGGTCCTCCGATTCAATTCTATCCTGACCGAGCTAGTGTGTGGCAGTGCTCATTTGCACATTCCTATGGCACGGCCCATGCACGAGTCCATAAGACAAGCACGGCTAACAAGTCGTCCACACGAGAGCGGACCCACGGCTTAAGCTGCGGCCATCTCATACAACCCCACCCTCGATCCTCACCTCGCAACATCGCACTCAGGGTCCCCCGAGCCAAAGTCAGACAGGGAGAGTCGAGGTGGCATGCCCTTGTCTTCCTCAGCAGTGCTCTTTGGGTTGCTAGATGTTAACTACCTCGCCCGGTATGCAGGAGGTTGTGGACTCGGTCTCGACCTTGACGTGTGCTGTATATTTTTGAGGCTGGGTGCATCTCTCCCCGTGGTCGCGTGGATTTTTCTCCGGCTTCTCCAGTTCTTCTCTCCGCAGTTAGAAACATGCATTTAGAGTATTTGGCTGATATATATTTGCAAATTGTAAGCCACTTCGTTGAGCTGTCATTTGTGGTCAGGTCGCTTCTGAAAAAGAGATACATAGCTCAGTGGGCCTTACCTGGTAAATACATTAAAAAATAGTTTAAATAATTCGGGTGACACCATCAACGGATGCCATCACCGACGGGCCCAGAGAATGCCAGATGCTTACGCGCGGCGGAACATGTTTGTCAGCCGTTGAGCCAAATTCAGCATCCATAATTCACTCAGCGGCACGCGACGGCGCCCGTGGGCGTGGCAGTGCCGCCACAGCAGGCGTCGTTCACGGCAATCCGGCGCAACTTTTTGCGTTTCCCCGCTCGTCGCGCGCGAGCGCCAGCGCGCCGCACGCCGCGGCCGCGAGCCGGCCCCCTCCCGGACTCCTCGCCGCTCCCCACACGGTGCAAAAAAGGGAAGACGTCCGCAGTTCAAATTTGTGTCCCCCCCCCTCCACACACAAACCACTGCCCCCCACCACCACCCACCTAATGCAGCAATTAAGAGCCGACGCGCTCGTGTTGTGACGTCCAGCGGTGCTCCTGCCAAAGTGCACACGCGCCAAATCAATGCGTCAGTGATCTCATGTCAGTGATAGATTTTACAACAAAGCGCATCCCCCAGCTGCGGTACACGCACAGCGGTACCTCCACGCAGGGGTGTGGGGGCAGCCGATTTGGAATGGGGAAGCGGGCGGAGGGGGTGCCGACGTTGGGGTTGGTGGAGGGAAGGTGGGAGAACAGGGACCTGGAGGGTGGGCGGCGCACACGGCTGCCGGCGGTAACGGTGGCGGTGGGTGGTGGTTGTGGGGGGGTGGTGGGAGGGCTTGTGGGGGCGCATGCTCTCCCCCCCCCGCCACGTCTCCCACCCACGCGCAACCTCCACAAATTGGCGACAGAAGCGGCGCTTGTAGCGAGGCGACGGCACGGCGGCCCGGTGCTGGCCCAGCCCGCGGAGCGTCAAGGCCGCGCACGCCGCTACCTAATTGGGCCATTTCACACAAAAACGAGAGGCCACTCTTACCTCCTCGCACGCCGCCAGTTTCAGCTCACTCACTTGGGTGTCTTTTAGCTCACGCAGTCTTAATCGCTGGCGCGCATTCTAATGGCGACGAGGCGGTACAATCAGTGAAGGCGTTTGCGGTGAGCGTACGTGCCACGCATTGTTTCGGTGAGAAACTAAATAAATAATATTGGGCTACGCCAGAGCGAGTGGCCAACATTTACAAAACAAAGAACGATGACGATGCCAAATATGATATAATGTGCGAGCACTGGTTGTCCAGGTAGAACAGTCTGCAAAGATTTAAGGATGCATTCAAATGTGAATATATAATGGCTTTCTCAAGTGAACGCAGAGAGAGCTAAATAACCAGGAATGCCCAGCCAAGTGAAAGTGTGCTGCTATTCACAAGCGGCGCTCGCAGCATTAAACTTTTCATAACGGAGAAACTGGCCGTGGAAGGGTGCCTTTCTTAGATTTTTAGAAATGTCCCCTGTAACCGGAGACTACTAATGCAGCCGATAATCTAAAGATACAACAACTCGCAGATATCGAAATTGTTACTCATTTGCACCTACAGCAGTGCACCATTCTAATAACCCGCAAGCATTGATCAATGGCGGTGCCCTTTTTATCCTCGCAGACGGAGCGCGTCCGTGTGAATGCGAATTCGCGCAGAGACGCTCCCTTGGAAGCAGCGCAGCGGCCGGATGGCAGCGGCGACGTCAACCTCACGGCAATGGCCACGCATCCTCCTAGCTCTCATCTCACTCCACTCCCCTCCACTCCCCTCCCCTCCACACACTCTCCTACCTCTCCCCTCTCATCTCACTCCACTCCCCTCCACGCACTATCCTGCCTCTCCCCTCTCATCTCACTCCACTCCCCTCCACGCACTCTCCTACCTCTCATCTCACTCCACTCCCCTCCACACACTCTCCTACCTCTCCCCTCTCATCTCACTCCACTCTCCTCCCCTCCACAAACTCTCCTACCTCTCCCCTCTCATCTCACTCCACTCTCCTCCCCTCCACACACTCTCCTACCTCTCCCCTCTCATCTCACTCCACTCCCCTCCACGCACTATCCTGCCTCTCCCCTCTCATCTCACTCCACTCCCCTCCACGCATTCTCCTACCTCTCCCCTCTCATCTCACTCCACTCCCCTCCACACATTCTCCTACCTCTCATCTCACTCCACTCCCCTCCACACACTCTCTTGCCTCTCCCCTCTCATCTCACTCCACTCCCCTCCACACATTCTCCTACCTCTCATCTCACTCCACTCCCCTCCACACACTCTCCTACCTCTCCCCTCTCATCTCACTCAACTCATCTCCACAAACTATACTACCTCTCATCTCACTCCACTCCCCTCCACGCACTATCCTGCCTCTCCCCTCTCATCTCACTCCACTCCCCTCCACACACTCTCTTGCCTCTCCCCTCTCATCTCACTCCACTCCCCTCCACACACTCTCCTACATCTCCCCTCTCATCTCACTCCACTCCCCTCCACTCACTCTCCTGCCTCTCCCCTCTCATCTCACTCCACTCCCCTCCACACACTCTCTTGCCTCTCCCCTCTCATCTCACTCCACTCCCCTCCACACATTCTCCTACCTCTCATCTCACTCCACTCCCCTCCACACACTCTCCTGCCTCTCCCCTCTCATCTCACTCCACTCTCCTCCCCTCCACAAACTCTCCTACCTCTCCCCTCTCATCTCACTCCACTCCCCTCCACGCACTATCCTGCCTCTCCCCTCTCATCTCACTCCACTCTCCTCCCCTCCACAAACTCTCCTACCTCTCCCCTCTCATCTCACTCCACTCCCCTCCACGCACTATCCTGCCTCTCCCCTCTCATCTCACTCCACTCTCCTCCCCTCCACAAACTCTCCTACCTCTCCCCTCTCATCTCACTCCACTCCCCTCCACTCACTCTCCTGCCTCTCCCCTCTCATCTCACTCCACTCCCCTCCACACGCACTCTTCGACCTCTCCCCTCTCATCTCACTCCACTCCCCTCCACACATTCTCCTACCTCTCATCTCACTCCACTCCCCTCCACACACTCTCCTGCCTCTCCCCTCTCATCTCACTCCACTCCCCTCCACGCACTATCCTACCTCTCATCTCACTCCACTCCCCTCCACTCACTCTCCTGCCTCTCCCCTCTCATCTCACTCCACTCCCCTCCACACACTCTCCTGCCTCTCCCCTCTCATCTCACTCCACTCCCCTCCCAAGTGCTCGGCCCCTTATCCCAGGCAAGGCTTTCTCTCGAAGCCCTCGGCCTTCGCTCAGTGGAAGGTCACTCATATTCCTATGCTGCCCCTATTGTCTGGCATCCACTTTCCCCGGTCATCCACGCCGTAGACTCCCTGCCCCGAATCAAGTCCAGTGTCAAGATCTTCCTTTTTAATCTCGGCCTACGGCCGACTGCTTCGATGAAACAAATCGGACCCGCTGTTTCTGGTCGGGCGTCTGGAGCCGCCGCGTTGAGAGGCCGCTGTTTAATTCCACGTTGCGTTGGGATAGCGCTGGTCCTCGCAGAACGGCATCGCGGTCCAAAACAACTTCTCGCAACTCCGCCACTTTTGATTCAACTCGAAAAAGCGAAACGAACGGCAGAGGGGAAGAACGCACCTCGAGCGTTGCTGCCGGACATTACGGAGGTGGCAACCGTGGGCAATGCAAAACCCGTCAACTTTAATGGCTATTAACCTGCGGGTGGCCACGCAACAGAGAAACTCCCCCCCCCCCACCCCCACCAGCGGGATCTCAGAGCGTGCCCAACTTCAGCGAAATCCACCACGTGGTCTTGTTTATCTGTTTTGTATTTCCGTAATACTCCCCGTCACTTGAACGCACGCATTCGTGTTGCCGCGGGGAGACTCAAAGTGCCAAAGTGCTCGAGCCACCGGGAAGCAAGCCGATGCGCCATTTAAGAATTCGCATAACGTGAACTTTACTTAAACTTTGAGGGGCAACATTCGCTTATGGACTTTGGCGGCGTGCGATGGCCATTCGGAAGGCTTGTAAAATAACTGGGGCAGTGTCAACATTTTCAAAAAATAATCAACGCGCTTCCCACGTCGGCGCGGGAAGCAGCTGTCGGAGGGGAGCCGAGGAATGTGGCGAGCGAGCGAGCGAATCGTTCAATCACGGCCCGATAGTGTCACTCTGAGACATCGTCCACTCCAGTGTGGGGGGGGGGGGGGTAAAGGGGGGGAAAAACCCTCAGTCCAAACTCAATTTAACACAGGATGAGGCCGAACTGAGCCTCCGGTTTAATCTGTTCGCACGATAACTCAAGGTGCGTTCAAAGTATATTCAATATGATGTGTCTGTTTTTAATCCTTGCACTCTTTCAAGGATTCAGCAGAATCCTCCGCCATTATAGTGCGCGCGTGTGTATGTATGTATGTGGGGAGCGGTAGTGTAGCGGTTAGCGTGCTGCGCTATGAACCTGGCAACCCGAGTTCAATTCCCGCTCACGGCCAACACCAGTGACGATTATCTGAACCGGTCCTGGGTCTTCTCTAGGTCGACTCAGCCTCAAATTAGTACCTAGCGCAGTGAGTAAACATCGCTAATTGGGAGACAAAAGCGGCCGGGCGTGGTGTTGGCCACCCACCCCCTCGTGAGCCGTGCCAGCCTTCATAGGTGCTCGCTAACAGCACTTGCCCCAATAGTCTGTTAAGGCTATACGCGGGATCTGTGTCTTTGTATATATGTAGAAAATCTGTCCGCACTAATTGCTCTGACGTATGCTTCAGAAACATGGCCAATTACAAAAAATATCTACAGACCAAAAACGGAAACGTGTGGAGAGTTGCACACTCGACATGACACTGAGCAAGAGAGAGAGAGGGACATGTAGATGAAAGAACACACGCACGCATGAAAGAACACACGCACGTTAACGCCATCATTCTAACGGTGAAGAAACGTGAGCGGGCTTGGGCAGGACACATCGCTACTCGTAGATATGATGGACGATGACCAAGAGCAGTGATGGAGTGGCAGCCAAAGGAACGGAACGCGTCAGAGAGGATGACCACCAAGGAGATGGAGCGATGAAATCAGTTGTTGTGCAGGTGCTGAGTGGGGCATTACACTGCGGGATTGTGAGAGGTGACAGGCCTTCACATCCAGCAGTGGATTGACCGTGGCTGATGACAATTACAAACATCCATTATAAGCTAATGGTGCTCTTAGATCTCCGACAAGGTGAAGAAACGTCCTTGTTGTGGCACAGCTTGCATCTGGCCAGCCGCATTGCTCCGCTGCTTTTGTTTCCCCAGTGTGGATGCAGACCGCACCACAGCAGGTACTAATTTTAGGCTGAGAAGATCAGCTGGATGCCCAGACTTGCTTCAGACACCAATTTATACTGTTATCACGACTGGAAATTGAGCATGAGCTGCTGAGATTTATGGGTATTGTGCGAACCACTATTACACACAATCTCACAACAAAAACCGCTGTGCCAGGCTCAGTGCACTCTGAGATTACGTCATGTGCTCAATGGTAGGTGGTCACGGGTCAGGCCCAGATGTTATGGGTTAACAGGCACGTGCACACACACAATTATTAATATAGTTTATTTTATATTTTGGCGACTTGGGGTGACCTTTATCCAGCAGTAGATAGATCATGGCTTGGCGATGATGACTACGAATATACTGGCACTAAAACGGTACAACTGGCCAACGAGCCTTGCTGGAGCTATATAATTCTTCATTTACAGGATAATCAAAATGCACTTACATGCGCCACACTGCCAATGCGGCGAGTGAGTGCAGCGCAGTGCAGCAATACTGGCACATCGTCACATCGAGACGATGAACGAGGAAACAAAACGGAACAAGGAGAAGGTGAAGCAAAGTAAATCAAAGCCACAGACAGCCCCTGTGGGGCTGGCAGGAGGTCCCGTGGCACGCTGGAGTCCGACAGAGACAGGCATCTCTAAGAGGCTACTTAAGGATGGCACAAGTGGCAGGAAATAAGATTAATTCCACGTTATTACCGTCCGCGGAAACACTTTGAAAGCTCGGAAACCAAGTTTTGGCTCATTCTGCCGAGCCACTGCATTGACCCTGGCTGCGCTGCCATGACTCAGAGCACAAATTTCTTCTGTCTGTCAACCTCGGGGATTTATTGTGGCGAAAGACAATCCCTTGTGACACAGAGTCACTGCTGATCACAAGGAAAAAAAAATGTCGTTTATAAAAAAAAGATCGCACCAACGGGGCCCCACGGACGTGCGGCTCCACGCTCCCATTTGTAGATTGGTCCGAGCCCAGCAGCGGAGTGGAGGCCCAGAGAGGTGACTTTTACAGCTGGTCGCAAATTAGCATGAGTGTGTCATTCCATTCTAGTACGGTTAAATTGGACATTACTGATATTATTATTCCAAATTTGTTTTTCTTTATTTATTTGATTTTCTTTCCGCCTGCAAGGTTGTCCTTTGTATTAGCGGCTAATGGTGCATTCAGAATGGTGGCGTATTTCCTATCGGTTCAACTAAATAATTCATATCTGCACGGCACCTAATGAAGTAACCTGTTACATGACTGGCCACATTTTAGAACACATACTTATAAAACCCGTGCGATAATTTATCGCTTACATTTCTCGCGTGCACGGGTAGTGTTTACGTGATTATTCCGTAATTTATTATGTAGCAGTGAAGGGTGCCCCCCCTATGCTAGGACCTGCCCTGCTGAGCTTACGGTCGCCCGCAACCCGTAATCAATCCGGTCTCTGCATTGGCACGTAGTTGCACTCGTTGCTGGAGCATGTCAAAGGGATTCGTGATGCCCCCCATTGCACAGCATCCATTGGTGGTGCCGGTCCATTTGCCCCCCCCAATCACACATCATTTTTGGGGCTCCCCCTACACCCACCGCACCCTCCCTCCCTCTTCCTCCCAATCCCCTTTCAGTCTACAAACTCGGAGTGAGAGGACAGGAGAGAGATGGACAAGGCGTGGAGACGTCGCGAGACCAGAGGCGTGTGGACCGAGGATAGGGATCGCGTGAGACGAGAGAAGAGAGATGTAGGTGAGGCAGGAGAGATGTAGCGAGATGGCAGCGTTGCGAACAAGAGACAAAGCCTATTGTCCGGCTTTTAATTTCTTGCCGATATGTAGTGCGTGTCGCGACGGGTACTGCAAGATCCGACCATATCCGTCAAGTGCTCACCGAGCTGCATTGGCTTCTGGTTGCTAAACGAATATATTATAAGGTCGCACTCATTGCACATGAAGTGCGCTCTATAAATGAACCACAATTCCTTGCTGATCTCGTCAAAGACGCTGCATCCTCGCAGCGTCTTTTGAATAGCCATCGAAGAAAGACGGTGGTCACTGCATCTCACGCTTTCAGATGAGCTTCTGCGGCCGTCTGGAATGCTATTCCTTTCGATATTAGGAAAGCACCAGGGCTATGCACTTTTAAATCATCATCCAGATTGACAAGAACTGCTGTTTGCGTTTCGTTTTTTTGTCCTTCCCTCGCACCTCCGCTTAGCACGGTTGGCTACGCATTGGGCACCGAAATAAGTTCAAAGTACGTCCCAATTTAAATTTTACCACTTATCGGGGCCCCCCTTGAGCCACTTGGGCGCCCTCCGCTTTTGCCTCGAGCACCGCCCTCGAGTGGACGGCCGCGCGGCGTTGGCGCGCCGGCTCAACGTCTCCGCCACGCGCGCGCCCTCCACTGCTGACTGATGTCGCGCTGAGCACAAGCGCACCGTGCGAGCATTTAGATTGTTGTTGTTGTCGTTGTTATTGAACGTGCATCGTTTCTCTCGGTCCAGGTCTCCCCGGGAAAAGGTACGGTTTAGTCAATTTAACACGTGGGTGTTTTCACGACTGATATTGTTCTTCGTAATTACATGTTTTTTTGGGGTTAGATCGCGTGTAAATGTGTGTCGTGAAATCACCTCCACCCGACACAGCCAAGTGGTAAGGTCTGTCACGTGAACAAAACGTGGCAATCGGTTACTACTTCAGCACGCCGGTGGGTTCGAGAGCAAACTATTTGAGTTGACGACATTTCGCTGGCGATTACAACAATCATCGTCAGGCCACTGCCAGGATTGAGAAGAAGTCTCAAAGGGCTCTCACCTGGTTATAAAGTACGTTTATGAATTTGCATCCCTCATCGTCATTGTCATGACGATTTAATGGCACGTACATCGATTACTCGACGTATTGAAACAGCTGCGCGTCTTAGAATTTCTTTCCTTCAGTTTATGCAAATTAAATGCCAAATATATACAGTACATACTAGCCTTTAGCCCGTCCAAGGACGGGTGTATTGCAGTAAATCTGAAACTTGCAAGCGAAGAGCAGACCGCGACGTGATATTCATAGCATCAATTTGTGTGTGCAATTAGAAAGGGCGCGGTGACACAGACCTATTTCATTTAAAGGTTATATTCCCTTGTTCATCATGACGTCCTTTTTACTTTGATGTCTCAACAACAGCATCACGGAGATCACGTGATGTGAGGGTTCTGCCTTTGTAGTGAGGGTGAGATCACGTGACGTGAGGGTTCTGCCTTTGTAGTGAGGGTGAGATCACGTGACATGAGGGTTCTGCCTTTGTGGTGAGGGTGAGATCACGTAACGTGAGGGTTCTGCCTTTGTAGTGAGGGTGAGATCACGTGACGTGAAGGTTCTGCCTTTGTAGTGAGGGGGAAATCACGTGACGTGAGGGTTCTGCCTTTGTAGTGAGGGAGAGATCACGTGATGTGAGGGTTTTGCCTTTGTAGTGAGGGTGAGATCACGTGACGTGAGAGTTCTGCCTTCGTAGTGAGGGTTGTAAGTTGACGCTGAGGAGGGGGGAGGAGTCGCCCCCCCCCCCATGTGGAGTGACGTCAGCCGCTAATTATTATGAATGGGGGGGGGTGTCCATTTGAAGAACGTCACCTTATCATGATTATTAATGAGGGGGGAGGGTGCTCCATGTGCAGTGACGTCATCTGCTCATTATTATTAATGAGGGGGGGGGGTCCATGTGGAGGACGTAACCTGTTCATGATTATTGAGGGGGGGGGGGGGGCTAGTCGACGTGGAGTGACGTCACGAGCGTTAAGGACAGACAACATTACTGGGTGATTATAGTCGGCATAGGTTGATGACACTAATAGAACATAACGGACCAGAACAATGTAAACAATAACATTGCGACCCTTTTGAGTTGGTCGCCCCAAAAACCAAGCCGTTTGCAGTATTTGCACAGTGCTGTTGATGTCACGAGAAATGCGATGCACGATGGCAGGACCGATCTCGTGGCGAGGGTCGCATCTTCAGCTGCCCATAGAGCACCGTTTGGGGGGCGCAGTGGCAATAAACGCTCTCTGGTTCCCAGCCTGGGTGCACTTTTCTGTCCGGTGAGTTTCTCAACATATACAGAGCGTGTACGCATACAGTACAAGCTGAATATAAGCACAACTTTACATAAGCAGAGGTCTGATATAAGCAACATATTGGGGGAAGGACAGCTTCTGATAAAAGCTCACTTTTGATGTAAGCACAGCCAGCCTTCCTGCTTTGCTCCCAAATACAGCTTCTCCTAGACTTAAACTAATTGTTTGGCGATGCCTGTTGTGTACGTACGTTGAACTTCTTTCGCACCGTACGTAGCCAACCGCGCTAATCGTGGGCGATCCTGCCGCTGCTGCGTTGGCGCACTCACTATTGACAATAACAAAAACCCGATTGCGTTCATCGTTAAAACTGTGGCATCAAGAGGAGAAGTACCGTGCACACAATTTGTTGAGACGTTCTAGGCAACGGCCCGTCTGCACTCTCGGCGTGTCAAGAGAGAGGCCACAAAGGTTTCTGTGACTGGCTTGAGGTGGTTACAGGCCCCCAGCTCGCACAACGAACCGGCGTCAACTCCCGACTGCACTGCTTAGATATCCCACAGTGAAAACTACGAATCTAGAAACATCCAAATCCAAGGTGGATTTGGATGGCGGGGGCAGTGGGGCAGTGGGTGGGGGGGGGCACTTAATGAGAGCAGAGCAGCCAGAATCCATCACGGACCGTCTAGCCGCGGTGAGACGCAATGTCGGGCGGCTACGCCGTGAACACGGCACGCAAAGCCAACTCTTAAACGAGCGAAACATCGCGTGGGCCCTGGAGGTGGATCGTCCCGTGGTGGAGACGCGACGGTCGACAGACACAGGTGTCCTCCCAAGAGCTCCCGGGGCGGAGCGATTATGGACATGCGCGTCCAGTGTCTGCCGTCTCCCGAACGGCCAAATGAAATTGCGTCTTCCCAAGGGCTCTCTCTGTGTAATCACAGCTCCGCCACATCAATGGGGAAGCCTCTTTTAATGTAAATAAGTCACTTGGCCGAGCCGAGCAGCAAACCGATGTTTTATTTAACTGAAAATTCATCCATAATGTAAAATATTACCGTCCCTGCGTTTTGGTATTTATTTATTTACCTATTTATGGTTTTGACTGTCGGGGAGTATAAAAATAAATGGGTGACGGAAATATATATTTGAATTCACCCATGAAAGCCTCACCCTGAGTCCCGGGACTCATGTTCAAGAGGAATCTGCCTGGTACTATTGTCCAATTAATTTCATATTTGTGAGTGTGGAAGCAGAGTGACTGGGGAAAACCCCCACGCGGATGAAGGGGGACATCGTCTCAAACTCTGTACAGATGCTACGCACAACGGCCCTCCGATGCTTTTTTAGTTTCTTCCAAACCAAGAATACGAAGGAGACGTCACAGCGACACCACTCCGCTGTTCCTGACGCGGTTATCTGGCTTGACCACCCAAAGGTGAAATTGTAGCTGTTGCTTTGCGTCTACATCAGCCGTACGAAAGAATAAAGCAACCTACTTGCTGTACTGCATGGGCGCCTCCAGCACTCTCCATCTCTGCATCATCGGCTAAACGTTCCGCGATGTCGCTGAATCACAGATACATTGACACCGCACCCTGCCAAGCTTTCTTTAACGCAAGGGAGACCTGGGATGCACATCCAGAAGACACGTAACGACGCGTTAAGTTCGTCGATTAATATTCATACGTACGGCTCATTGCACATGCATGGAATGCCATACGCGTATAATGAAAAGTGATTGTTCATGATTTATGCAAATGTATGCATATTATATTCCAACATTGGGCGGAGAGGTAGTGGTGGTGGAGGTGTGGGTTGCACACCGCCTTGCCTTCGGCTTGATTCCAGGCCGTGGTTGCGAGCGACATCCCGTTGGGTCCCGGGTTCTCGTTTCCCCAAACCCACACGGAGCAGCGTGGTGAAGTATGGTCAAACATCCCCGACCACCAACACGGAGTAGCGTGGTGAAGTATGGTCAAACAACCCCGACCACCAACACGGCATGGGGAGGGCGCCGTCCTGTAGTGGACTGACAAAGGGCTGTAAGCGATGATGATTTATTAATCATGATGTTGCCAATGTTACATGGAGACGAACAGAGCACGAGCAAAACCTCATTTGCAAACGAGACAAAGCAAATGCCAACGAAACGTGAAACAGGAGGCACTAATTTTTTGTTCTCGGTACATTATTATTGAATCAAATATCAGCGCCGAATTGTTGGCAAATCATCGAATCGCTGGGGGTAGCGGTGGGGTGGGGGGGTGAAGGTGGGGAGTGAATCCATATTATCGATGCCGCGAGTAACGTTACAAATGTTGTGTAAACGCACTGTTGTTTAAATCGGGCACCAGCACAATGTGAAAAGCACACAAAGCTCCCTGCCCAAGCATCATAAGAGTCACATTTTTTTATCAATTAAGTGGGGGCTGGGTGGGGGAATGAAAACAATCGCTTCTGTCTGCCACGGGGACAGAATAAATCATTAATGCAGTTTCAGTTGGCATTTAGTGGGAGCGTTAAGTCTGTCGAGAGCGAGAGAGAGCGCGCGCAACAGTACAGCTGTTAGCCGCGCATAATCTCGCGCGAAAACGGATGATTAATGACCAGCAGATTTTACTGTCAATGTTTGCTCTCTTCTTTTTTTCCCCCTCCTTAACTCGACGATATCATTATCACATCCAATAATGCTCAAAATACCAGCGGGAAACCGTCTCTGTGGGAAAGCAACCATGTCGCTCCGAGGGGGTTCTCTCTCTCCTCTTTCTCCTCTCGCTCTCTAATGCCCCCCCCCCGCATCTTTTTGGCTACCCCACTCTGGCTCTCTGCCAGCACTTGCATCAATGTTTAAATGGTTCCTCGATTGAATGTCATAACGGTGGGCGCAGCTAATGGTGCCGAAATGGCTCCCCCGGTGACTGACAGCTCCGAGTCGCATGTCGCAATTGTAGTTAGGCGAGGACTTGTCCACGTTCGTGTGGTCTCACTCTCGCTCGCCCTCTCACGTCTCTCTGTTTTCTTTCCCGACACCTCGTTTGGAATTAGGTTGGGCTGAGGCCATGGCTTTTCTCATCATCGTAACGGCAGAGGTACGCATAAAAAGGGGGGGGGGGGGGAAATCTCGCTTAATGTCACCTCCGAGAGTCGAGCATCGTTGATCGTTGTTTATTTTTCGGATTCTAATTTCAAGTAGTAATTGAACGTTCGTGACAATTACGATTACTTTTTTTTTGCCCAAAAAAATAAACCAAATTTATTTTCACCCCTTTTCATCGCAGAAGTAAAAATATATATACGTGCCGACTATATTATTTTGGCGGTAATGGAAAAAGTTGGACATGTAAGCGCTCCTCGAATCTGAATTTTTCTACTTTTCTGCATTCCCGAGCCAAGGCGGCTTGCCAGAATTAGCGTCGGGTTCGAGCAATCTCACAAATGTAGAATGTGTGGCTTCGTGGACATAAGGCAGACACGGCATAAAGCGTGCTCATTCCCATTGTCATTCCCATTGTCATTCCCAGTGTCATTCCCAGTGTCCCAGTAGAATGTGTGGCTTCGTAGACGTCAGGTAGACACGGCATAAAGCGTGCTCATTCCCATTGTCATTCCCATTGTCATTCCCAGTGTCATTCCCAGTGTCTCAGTAGAATGTGTGGCTTCGTGGACATAAGGCAGACACGGCATAAAGCGTGCTCATTCCCATTGTCATTCCCATTGTCATTCCCAGTGTCATTCCCAGTGTCCCAGTAGAATGTGTGGCTTCGTGGACATAACGTAGACACGGCATAAAGCGTGCTCATTCCCATTGTCATTCCCATTGTCATTCCCAGTGTCATTCCCAGTGTCTCAGTAGAATGTGTGGCTTCGTGGACATAAGGCAGACACGGCATAAAGCGTGCCCATTCCCATTGTCATTCCCATTGTCATTCCCATTGTCATTTCCAGTGTCCCAGTAGAATGTGTGGCTTCGTAGACGTCAGGTAGACACGGCATAAAGCGTGCTCATTCCCATTGTCATTCCCATTGTCATTCCCAGTGTCCCAGTAGAATGTGTGGCTTCGTAGACGTCAGGTAGACACGGCATAAAGCGTGCTCATTCCCAGTGTCAACCAACTTCTGAATGGCCGCATTACCAATTGCTTGGATTTTTTCTCCTTCTTCTCTCCTCTTAACTTAAAAGTCTCGTAGTGTGTGACCCTCGTGACCAGCCAACAGTCTCATAACTCAGCCACATTGATGAAAGCTATTTTGACACTTAGACTTTAAGGCAATTTAAATGATAATTTTGTCTCTTACTCTGTTTTACCCCCCCCCCACCCCCCACTCTCTCTCTCTATCTCTCTTACACGTGGCTAACAGTGCTTTTACAAGACATGAAACCCAACTGAATAACTCGTTTAATCAAAACCTCCCGGTGATGTAACGTGTTGTGAAGGTAACCGCGCGAATTTATCCACGTTCGCTCATCGCCCCGTCGGACACAAAACGGACCTGCGAGGCACCGCTCGGGAAAACCGTCGCTCGCATCGAACGCAACTTCACTCCCATCGCGGCGGCTTTCATCGCTCGTGCCGTACATCTCTCCGATGCGTTTTCGAGGGTTGTAGCGCGGCGTACTTTGGACGCGCGGTCTGACGTTTCGCTCCCTCCACGTGCTGGAAGCTTATCCAGGAACTGAATTAATTCATCTCCCGAGAGCGTGGGGGGAGGGGGGGGGGGGAAGTTCGGACGTCGTGCCGACACAACGCGCGGGGACGGTCTGGAAACGCGGCGAAGGCGCGCGCATGTAAAGCGAATGAATCCTGCCGAGTGGAAAGCCCAGGTGTGTCCCGGAGAGATGCCCCGGGCCTTGTTAGGGACCCGTGCCGCCAGCGCAATCAATATCTTCCCATTAATGTGACTTTCCAGATTCTGCAATGCGGATTTTTTGTCATATGTTGAGTCTGCTTAAGAGCTTTGGTGTCACTTAGGTTATGCGGGATTCACTGAACCGGGCTTTAAGCCGCTTTGAGGGCCTCAAGCAAGCGGCTTCAAATCCGCAGTATCGTTGTCCGTCAATTTTCCAGAGACGCTATAAACATGAATTTGCTGGCAAAGTCCGATCGTCTCATCATCTCTGGGTTTAAATGTGGGTTACGGTTGTAGAAACGCGGGTCATTTTATATATATATTTCATATAATCAGTCTTGGCCACCTGACTTCAGAGGCAACTTAAAACACCGGGCAGCAGGCTTTTCAAGAAATTAAAATGTGGTCGCGTGGCACCGCTTCGGGTGGAAGAGGACTCGTCAGAACTGATCGAGATTCCGCTGCGAGCTACACGGCACATCAAATCCCACGGCGATGCTTTGCGCGGAAATTGAGGCCAGCGGCACGGGGACCGACGAAGCGTCGACGACGAGGCGTCACGACGGCCCCCGCCGCAGTGGCAGTGGGACGCACGGCCAGGAAGCACGTTGGTGATTGTGATTCACTGCCCGTGCACTTCATGTGGGGAGCGGTGGTGGAGCGGTTAGAGCACCGCGCTACGAACTCGACACCCGAGTTCGATTCCCGCTCACGGCCCAAGACCAGTGAGGATTATCCAAACCGGTTCTGGGCCTCCCCTAAGTCGACTCAGCCTCAAATGAGTGTGTGAACATCGTCACTGGGTAGTCAAAGGCGGCCGGGCGTGGTGCTGGCCACCCACCCCCTCGTGTGCCGTGCCGGCCTTCATAGGTGCTCGCTAGCAGCAATTGCCCCAACAGTCTGTTAAGGCTACACGGGGAATCTTTGTATTTGTCTTGTGTGCTTCATGCGTGCCTATCACCAAATCACCCAGAATGCACACAAACTTGGAAACTAGGCTGAATGTGGATCGTGCTTGGATGGACGAACGCTTTGCACAACAAGTGGCTGTCAGCTGTGACGCAACGTGGCAGGCAGCAGGACACAGGACCGCACAATCCATTGCTGTGCTGTAGTTCTACGATCCCGCATCCATGCTCCTTGCGTTCACCAACCCGCGCCGACCGTCAAGGTCATGTGGGTGGACTGGCGGAAAAGCGATGAGCGCTCCGATGGCTCGCATCAGCGGCGAGTGAAATCACAACCGATCCTGGGCCTCTCCAACGCACCAACCAGCAATGGCCGGAATGGTGAAGTATGGTCAAATAGCCCCCATGACCCCAATGCTGTGGGGAGGCCCTCATCCAGCAGCTAATTGACAAAGGACCGAGCGCATTCACCGCGCAGACGGAAGTGTTCACTCTCCCACGCCACGGGCAGAGTCGCGAGGATGGGCGACGCGTCACAGCCGCTTTCTAAACACAGCAGCCCGTCCCAGCAGGACAGCTTGGGAGACTCTGCCAAGGTGTCATACTTCACAGCGTGTGTGGGAGCGTGGGAGCGTGTGTGCGTGCGTGTGTATGGGCGTGTGTGTGTGTGTGGGCGTGTGTGTGTGTGTGTGGGCGTGTGTGTGTGTGGGCGTCTGTGCGTACGAGCGGCGTGCCACGTTCCGGTGATGTTTGGTCGCGTGCCACCATTGTGCATCGCCGCTCGCTTCTAAAGAGGTCAAGGGAAACTTCGCGAAATGGGGTCACTTTACGTAAGATGTGAGGTTTAGCAGCGTAAAGGTGCAGCGCTGTATTGACCCGGCAGAAGGTCCTCCACCGTAGAACGAGGAAGAGTCGGTCAAATGCTCTCGAGAGTATTTGGCCATTCACACCGCTGGGTAGACAGAGGTGGTGGTGGGGACCATTCACACCGCTGGGTAGACAGAGGTGGTGGTGGGGACCATTCACACTGCTGGGGAGACAGAGGTGGTGGTGGGGATTATTCGCACCGCTGGGTAGACAGAGGTGGTGGTCGGGACCATTCACACCGCTGGGTAGACAGAGGTGGTGGTGGGGACCATTCACACCGCTGGGTAGACAGAGGTGGTGGTGGGGATTATTCGCACCGCTGGGTAGACAGAGGTGGTGGTGGGGACCATTCACACCGCTGGGTAGACAGAGGTGGTGGTGGGGACCATTCACACCGCTGGGTAGACAGAGGTGGTGGTGGGGACCATTCACACCGCTGGGTAGACAGAAGTGGTGGTGGGGACCATTCACACCGCTGGGTAGACAGAAGTGGTGGTGGGGACCATTCACACCGCTGGGTAGACAGAGGTGGTGGTGGGGACCATTCACACCGCTGGGTAGACAGAGGTGGTGGTGGGGGTGGATTTAAGAAATTTGGGAGGTCAAACCAGAGACCTCTGGAACCCACGTTCAGTGTGCTAATCGTTACACCATGACTGATGATTATAAACATATATAGTTTTAAGCAATTAAAATCATCTTTTGCAACTGCTGTTAGGGTTACATAGCTGCTAAATACTGGGTATGCAATGATTCTTATCCCATCCTACCGATGTGATAAATTCCCACGATTCTGCACTTCGAATCGATTCAAGAAACAATTACTTCGTCTTTGTTTGAGCCGCCTGATTGGTACTGCTTGCCCGGTTCTTCCCGCGTCTCATTCCTACAGCATTTTGTCGACCCATTAGCCTGCTGCACGTAAGATTTGCACAACATTAACATAAAATGTAAATGTTCCATTCTCGAGCGCTTGCTAACGGCACGTCCGTCGTGGGTGCGCGCGGCAATCCTAGCCGGCGAATCGACGCGTCGTCACACGCTTGCTGTAGCCATGGGGAAAAATCCACAATTCCTTCTCCTATTGACAGAGCGGCGCTGACATTCCCCCACTCTTCTAACCTTTAAATCAAAGCTAAAACACAACCTGCTTCGAGATTATTGCTCATTGTGCAGCGCGGCGAGCCGCGTAGCTTGTCAGAGCGCTACAAGGCGTGTTGCTGTTGTGATAAGGCGCCCGATAAACTAATACGATGATCGTACCGACGATGACGACGCCGGTGATGAAACTGCGCGAATCTTGCTTGGCGTTAAATGAATGCGCTCCCCGCTCACACATCGGAACAAGTCTGCCCCTCTCTATTAATTCCCACCGCTCCCCAATGAAGGGAATGACCTTGAAAGAAGACCGCTTATATCTGGGTGCTGTTGCTGTGATCAGAGAGACCCGTAATACCTGGCCGCCGGAGATGGACCAGTCACACGCAACACAACAAAAAAACGTTTAACGATGTTTCCCAGATCGGCGACTTTTCTCCGAGCCGAATGTCGCCCATGCTCGGCTCTATGCGACGCTTAGCTTGCGAGATCTGACGCGGGAGAGTGCATTGCGGGTGATTAGACCATCGTCTCGCCCACGCCGGAACGATTCAATTGCACGTTCTGTGTTTAATGCAGAAAAGCCTCAGCGCCTCCAGACCACAGCAGAGTCTCGAGAGTCAGCGGCGGATCTTGCATTGGGACGTTTGGGCCAATTACTTTTGAAAGTAGTTTTGCCTCTGGGAGAGATTTGGCACACGCTGAGAAAACCCACGTGCAAGATGACAGAACGCCCCAAAAGTCCACACAGATGGGCTCACAACCACACTTGTCTGGACTACCATCACCAAGCCACTTGGCAGCCCTGTGGATTTGCGAGTGCCACACATCTGTATATGATTCACCAACCCTTGCCTCCTGAGCGCTGGAAATTCAGGCGCGCGCCACCGCGCACGGTTTAGAGCTCGATCCAACGGAAGCAGCCGCAGACTGCGATCGTCTGGCGTTTGTATCTTTTCTAGATTTGAAGCTTCCGTGACTGCAAGGATCCATACTCTTTGGTTCTATTCGGTAAAGTCACGTAGTTTCCTCCCACACAGCTTAAAGGACGCGACCTGGGCTTGGCTGTCTTCACTCCAACGCTGTCCTCTGGACAGTCCGGTCCCTTCACCTGATGAAGGCCACTTGTGTTGTGGCCGAAACGTCGTGATTTTTGTTATTTTATTTTTACCTTCGTGACTTTACCGAATAGAACCAAAGAGTTTGTATCTTTGTAGCATGGGCACCCACGCGCACCCACGGTCGCGGCTGGGAGCATTGAGCATTCCGCTCAAGACGAGATTGCGTCAAAACCGGGGGGAGATGATGTTCATTTTTCGCTTGTCCGCCCCGTGACTCAAAATGCAGGTTCACAGCGCGCTGACACGGCCATTAGCCCCCTGAGCCACCCCAGCACCCGTACGGACTTCATTTAAACTCGGTGGCACACCTCGGGAGGAGGGGAGTGTCGCGCCCGCTTAATCTGTTCCATTAACAACAATTAGCCACAGGGCTCAGCTTTAAAACATCATCGCTGTGCCTGTCTTGAAAACAAATACAGCGCGGTCTGCCAAAACCACGCGATTAAACGGTTTATGCACAACTGTGAACGCAAGCACGCGCACGCACACACACACACATGCATACGAATACTGATGCACACACGCACCGCCACGTGCACACATGCTGGCACGCGCAAGCGCTCACATGGATAGGCATGCACACACACACACACGTAAGAAACACAAAGATGCCTCCGAGCAGCAGCTGGGGCAAGTGCCGTGAGCGAGCGGCCGCTGGCATGGCGCATGAGGGCGTTGTGTGGCCAGCGCCATGGCCCACCGCATTTGTCTCCCGAGTGCTGATGTTCACACGCCGCACTGGGCACTGCGTTTGATGCTCGGTTTGATCAACGGGAGGCCCACGATCGGTTCAGATTTACACCACGATCGGTTCAGATATTCACCACGATCGGTAGAGACATTCACCACGATCGGTTCAGATATTCACCACGATCGGTAGAGACATTCACCACGATCGGTTCAGATATTCACCACGATCGGTTCAAATATTCAACACCGATGTTGCCCGTGCCATAGGTCGCGGCGCTTCATGGTGCAGTGTGAGGACCACTTGTACATATGTATGTTGAACTTCTTTCGCACCGTACGTAGCCACCACTTGCGCCCACAGCTCCAAAAAGACAAACATCTCCCCCGTGTAGCCTTAACAGACTGTTGGGGCAAGTGCTGGTGGCGAGCATCTATGAAGGCCGGCACGGCACACGAGGAGGTGGGTGGCCAGCATGCCCGGCCGCCTTTGTCTTACTTGTGGTAATGTTTACACATCGCACCAGATACTAATTTGAAGCCGAGTCGACCTACCGCTCCACGCACACGTGCACACGTGTACACGTACACACGCAAGCGCTCGCCACACGCGTATGCGCATCAAATGACCTGTTGAGCGTCATCTCAACGCTGACACTTCCATAGAGTTAAAAAATATAACCAAGGAAAAATCATCATAATCATAACAATATCGTAACACGCTGACAGAAAAAAATTCAAAACAACAACGCAGACTAAAAACATTTTCAATGTTTCATAAACAACTCTCCGCTTATTAACGTGCGTATACTTTGCTGAAAAGTGGCTAGTTGTTTAGTTGCCGAATTAATTAACAGATATAATTAGCATATTTCAGATTTACGACCAGGAATTTGTAATGAACGAATGGAGGAAGAACCCGCCCCCCCCCCTCCAAAAAAGTCGATGCAAGATGATGCATTTGTAGAGCGTGCAGCGCGATTACACTCGTTTTAATTAGCTTCTGCAACCTAAAAAAAACAGTGCAAACTCAACTGTGGAAAAGTAATGAAACTCGAGACGTTACATTTTCTAATGATTCTATAAACGAAGGAACGAAACCGCTTGTGCCTACGTGGTTAACATACTTTCATGCATACTGATCAACGCAGGAGCACGCTAATGTCCACTAAATGTGAAATGACCACAGAACACTCCATTGTCGCAGTTTCACAATTTGAGCTGAGGTAAAGTAATGTTGTGGCCGGAAGTGCAAGGGAACTTACTTTGGGCTTTTATGGCAGAGGATGTTGTGATAAAACAATGGTAAGCAGGACAAAACATACTGAATATTTATTTTGATCTAACCTTACAATGAAGATAAAGTTGGTGCCCATGGGCCTTGTGTGTTGGAATAAAAACTGCGACACGAGCAGGGGCTTGGTGGCAATAACCCAAGCGCTGAAATCGACAGCGGAGTCCGGCGCTCTTAGAGATCGACACACACACACATCATACCTCGACGTACGAAGCAGACACATCCCTGGAGCTTTGTTCGTACGTTGAGACTTCGTTATATTGAAGAGCTTATAACATTAGCACTATGAGGATGCGTTCCCAGCCTTCGTAACTTGCTATTTCAAACTATAAGCACTTCATAACTTACTAATCATATTGTATTCTTGTTTCTTCACCTGAGGACGGCTCCTTGCATTGTGGCCGAAACGTTGGGAGAATTTTATTTTGTAATGTTTTATTTTTATTATTTTATTATTTCCCTTCTACGTGACTTTACCGAAAGAACCCAGAATATGGATCCCTGCAGTAACGAAAGCTTTAAATCGAAATCTTATTGTAACCAAAGACAAATAAAATATATATTTATACTGTACAGTATTGCAGTTTAGTAACGGACATAAATAAAAAAAATGTACTGAATCCACATAGAGTTATCATTTATTCTCATTTATATGTTCCTGTAGATGGATAAATGTATTATTTACTTATCCATTTAGCTTCCTGTGTAAAATAATGGTAAGACGTCCAAAGTTCGTTGTAGCGAATATACGCAAATGATATTCATATCAGGTCAGTTATTTCTTGCCTATACGAGCTTTGAGGTGGTGCTCATCTCCTGTTAACAGCGGTGAAAACTCCACATTCATATGGCGGGGACAAGATTGTCCAAAGGACTACTGTTGACTTCCCCAACAAAGTGGTGCTCAATTTATTGACAGTGGAGGGATGATGGGCTGAGTCGCCTCCCATCCAGGATTTGATTTGTAACCTTCCGCTGGCGAGCGGCTCGCTCTATCGCTCCCCCTACCGCAGTGACACATGGCCGCTTCACTCTTCTTTATAGATAATACTTTTTAAAAGCAGCTGTGAGTGTGTAAACGAGCCATTGCATTGTTATCGCCGCTGTTACAATAGCCGCATTGGGGACACATCCGTGGAGGGGTCTCCCCGTGTAAAGGCGAACTCTCGCAATCCTACAGACACGGTCCCACAATCCCCCGCGTGTGTGTACGTACACACCGCTCCATCCCTGGGACGAGGCAAGGGGACGCTCCGTCAGGTGTGACCTCGCTCACCGCTGGTCAACGTCGCTCACCTCCTGGATCAGGCAGCGGCTGCCCGGCTGAATATTTAATTTCAGAATCCTCAAGCATCAGGCCTCTTTGCACCTGTAAAACCAACAACGAACCGTGTGAGTAAACGGTCACGGGGCACTCTGGAATGCTTTGTTTTGACACGGCTGAGACCATCAAATTCACTTCCACGGACACAAGACAAAGTATGCGTTTCACTTGTCTGCCCCTGGGCTTGAACCCAGGATCTTCGGAGTTGGTGGCTCAGTACGGTCGCTTAGCGCCCGAGACCTTTTGAGCTTCCTGGATTTTACGTGCAAGTCATCAGAAACCGGTTATCAAAAACGCGAGGATATTAAGCGCTGACTTTCAGCACCGACGACGGTTCATCTGACAGAAAAAATGAGACCGTGTTGAATTGTTCCTTCATGCTAAACTCATTTTTTTAAAAAAAAATCCCTTTGTGCAATTTTATCCTGAACATCTCTTGAATTTCATCCAAATGCATTCTAACTCGAGTCGGTTACAAGTGAGAAACCGCTATTTGTGCCCTGCGCTACGTAGGCAGCCGCTCTCTGCACACAATGCCCGTGGGGCTGCGGAGCCAGTAAACCAAAGTGTGCCATCGCGCTCGACGCCACGGCTGACAACGCAGAACCGCGAGCTACCGCTCCTGGGCCGCACCACAACTTTCAGACGCGCGCCAATTTCGCGAATCAAATTGGGCCGTTCTGCAATTTGTTCAAGACTTTAATGCGGTGTGTTTTATCATTCGCATGTTTCTAAGCGGACGGTGCGCGAACTTTTCAGGATAAATCCCGTAAATGTTTCACATGGAGAGAACAATTCCATTTTTATTATTTTAATAACTATCACAATGAATATTACATCATAGTCCAGAAAATGTTGTAAATTATTCGTGGATTTTTTTTAATTACTGTAATCGCAAAGTAACGTGGTGTTCGGTTAAAATCCCAGTCAGGGTAAACTCAGCACATCATATAGAATGACAGAAACCCAGTGGTAAGTCAGCAGTGGGTGTACAATGGATACACTGCTTCTCTGCCATAAGAATGTGGAATTTCTGCGTCCGGCTCAACACCGCCCAGAGAGATAAGCACTGCTCAATGCTGGTTTAAGCACAGGCATGCTTTGACTTCTGGCATGGAAAGGTGCCCTGCAGAACACATTTCAACACAATGCACGTCTTGTGGGAGAGAAGCATTGGCTCAGTCGTTAGCACACTAATCTATGAACACCTCTGATTGGCAAGGTTGGCTACGTATGGTGTGAAAAAAAGTTCTATATACATACAACCTGGCACCCTGAGTTGAATTCCTGCCCATGACGAACATCTGTGGTGAGTGATATATATTCACTCCAGGGCAAAACACCCCCTCCCCACCAACCCCTTCCCATTTCACCAAATGCACCGATAAGCATCACGACACACAGCTCCCATGACTGATTCAGCATGGGGAGGTCTTCATCCAGCAGTGGATGAAGACCGAACTGATATTATGTTAACGGTGCCACAGTGCTCGCGTCGCTCCGCGAGACATTGTGTATTTTCTTCTCGCAGGAAGAACACGCGGCAACGCTAAATTTAAAAGAATAAGTCCGGCGCTCGGCTGTGATGTGGGAGGGCTGAGCTGGTGCCAAGTCGCTGTCAGGGCCAAGCGTCGTGCGCAGCGCGCGACTGATGAATGGTACGGGCGGAGGCTGCCGACAGCGCGAGTTACGCAGAGGAAAAAATAAATACTGGCGCAGCTCGGAATGTTTGGGACATCTGCCAGGGCCTTATGGTGCCAGCGAGGGTGTTGCTGTGGCACTGACATAAGGGCCCGTCTTTGTGCCGAGGTGCCGTCTCGAAGCCCGGAGACAATTTGAATTTTGAAAAACATTTGGAAAACTGTTTTTTTTTCCCCCCATTCTACAACATTAGCATTTTATGCACGCACGTAAAAAAAAAAACAGGTGGAGCGGTGGTGGTGGAGCGGTGCTGCGTCGTGCGATGAACCCGGCCTACCTGAGTTTGATCCCCAGCAGTGGCTAACAGCGGTTTCTAAGCAGCTCCCAGGCCCTGCCATTCAACAACCCGCACTGCCACGGTCTGTGACAACATCTCAGCAGAACTCTTTAAAGATCTTGCCCCACGTGCTCATTGATAGTGGGGTCCAGTTGGACACGAGGGTTTAGGGTGCTTCACCGGCAGTGGAGGCCGTCGGGAGCCAGGCTGCCTTTCACGCGGAGGAGGAGCCGCTTGGGCCGCCCTCGGTAGCCGCTTGGGCCGCCCTCGGTAGCCGCTTGGGCCGCCCTCGGTAGCCGCTTGGGCCGCCCTCGGTAGCCGCTTGGGCCGCCCTCGGTAGCCGCTTGGGCCGCCCTCGGTAGCCGCTTGGGCCGCCCTCGGTAGCCGCTTGGGCCGCCCTCGGTAGCCGCTTGGGCCGCCCTCGGTAGCCGCTTGGGCCGCCCTCGGTAGCCGCTTGGGCCGCTCGCGGTTCACGCCGCGGGGACAGAGAGAGCAACGCGCCAATCTGAACGCTTGCACGCGTCCAGATTGCCGTCGGCTCGTTTGTGCGACTATTAAAGAGCCCGTGACTTACTTACAAGAGCGCCCCATTGTGTGCGAATGTGTAGGGAGAAATGACAATTTTACTAGATTGCTTCTAGCCGGAATCCTGCCAGCGCAAATGAGTGATGATAATGGTTTGTGTGTGTGTATATATAAAAAAAAATGTAATTGTGTGTATGTGTATAAACACACGTCAGTTCTGTTTAGTGTTGAAACACTCCCGAGTCCGAGCATTGTGGGTGTTTTGTCCGAGCGGTAACTGCGGACCCACGTTCAACATACACGGCAGCCGTAAAAAAAGGGCTTATCATTTAAAACAATCAGTTCTGAAATGCTCATCCATTTTTGTATTACCTATTCATCCTTTAAATATTGTTTAAGCACAAATTAGGAAAAAAATTCAAAATATAATTTTGCCAATTAATTTTGTGCCAAATAAAAGCTGCTGGTTGTTGTGTTGTTTTTTTCACGAACATGTTAACTTTTCGTCAAGCACGTCGGAAAATTAATTCTAAAAGGACAATTTGTGCGCGCGTGTTTTTTGTGCGCGCGTGTTTTTTGTTCAATCCTCTCGATAATACAACAGGAAAATTATCACACAAATACGATGCCTCTGTGATTTAAATTACTTTTCTGGTTTACAAACGATTTCACTTACTAAATATACACTTCATTAGCTGTTCAATAGCTTGTAAATATAAGACAATATCGCTACCACATAAATAGTCGCGGTGCCCCCCCCCCACCCCATTATAAAAAAAAATAATTTCAACCACTCGAATATAAAGAAATAAAAACCACACAAACCACCCCCAAGCACAGAAGAACACAAATTACAATGTAGCTCGTTACAAATTCACGACAGGCACAGCCGAGCAGTCAGGGTGGTAATTAGCGAATTAAGGCATCAGACTAGAGAAGCAGACTCAAGAGTAACAGCAGCACGAGGAGGTGGTGGTGGAGGTGGTGGAGGTGGTGCTGGTGGTGCTGGTGGAGGTGGTTCTTCTTCTTAACCTGGGGGTGCGAGATGCCCTTTCTGGGGGTGCGAGACGTGGCCCAGATTCTTTTAGAAGGTAAATAATCGAAAACACAAATTAAGTCCGGGCACGTTCAGTGCAGCTACTTGGTGTCATCAGCCTGTGTATTCATTAACATTCTACTTTTGTTAACGATGGAGAGCCAAAGGGGGCACGAGACAAGTACATGTGAAGAGCCACTTGCTCGACAGGGCTGGGATGGCACACCGCTCACTGTGGGGGGCTCACTGTGGGTGGCACACCGCTCACTGTGGGGGGCTCACTGTAGGTGGCACACCGCTCACTGTGGGGTGCTCACTGTGGGTGGCACACCGCTCACTGTGGGGGGCTCACTGTGGGTGGCACACCATCACTGTGAGGTGCTCACTGTGGGTGGCACACCGCTCACTGTGGGGGGCTCACTGTGGGTGGCACACCGCTCACTGTGGGGTGCTCACTGTGGGTGGCACACCATCACTGTGGGGTGCTCACTGTGGGTGGCACACCGCTCACTGTGGGGGGCTCACTGTGGGTGGCACACCGCTCACTGTGGGGGGCTCACTGTGGGTGGCACACCGCTCACTGTGGGGGGCTCACTGTGGGTGGCACACCGCTCACTGTGGGGGGCTCACTGTGGGTGGCACACCGCTCACTGTGGGGGGCACACCGCTCACTGTGGGGGGCTCACTGTGGGTGGCACACCGCTCACTGTGGGGGGCTCACTGTGGGTGGCACACCGCTCACTGTGGGGGGCACACCGCTCACTGTGGGTGTCACACCGCTCACTGTGGGTGGCACGCCGCTCATTGTGGGTGGCACACCGCTCACTGTGGGTGACACACCGCTCACTGTGGGGGGCACGCCGCTCACTGTGGCGGGCACGCCGCGAGAGAGAGAGAGTGCTAAAACAATACACAGTGCCCGGGTGAATTAATTTCGTGGCGAAATGCATCGTAAAGCCAGAATGGTCAATCCAACAAAATATTTGCAGAACAGGTTGTGTGTGTGGCTCGTTGAGCCTCTTGTAAAGCTTACAGCTGCTTGCATGACTCGGCGATGCAACGTCACTCGCGCGACAAGGGCGCAGGCCACTCTCACGTATTCGTTTCACAAACACCGGTGCACAGCCCTTATTTTATACACCGAATATTTTCCGGTCTGCTTCCTGACCGGAGGTAGGCATATGACGAGTAGCCACAGGCACAGCGAGACGTCGAGTGGATGTGGTGAGCCGCTTGTGGAAACATTTCCCAGGTCTCCGACCTGGACAAACCTAGCTGAAATTAAAACCTGCTTGGTATGCAACAAACGCCGCCTTGATTATAAAAATAAAAATACCACGTATGACGTAAACAAAATATGACGGCAGTGAGAGGTCCCAGAGAGAGGTCCCAGTGAGAGGACCCAGCGAGAGGACCCAGAGAGAGGTCCCAGAGAGAGGACCCAGAGAGGACCCAGAGAGAGGTCCCAGCGAGAGGACCCAGAGAGGTCCCAGCAAGAGGTCCCAGAGAGAGGTCCCAGCGAGAGGTCCCAGAGAGAGGTCCCAGCGAGAGGTCCCAGAGAGAGGTGCCAGCAAGAGGTCCCAGAGAGAGGTCCCAGCGAGAGGACCCAGAGAGAGGTCCCAGAGAGAGGTCCCAGAGAGAGGTCCCAGCGAGAGGTCCTAGAGAGATGTCCCAGCGAGAGGTCCCAGAGAGAGGTCACAGAGAGAGGTCCCAGAGAGATGTCCCAGCGAGAGGTCCCAGAGAGAGGTCCCAATAGAGGACCCATCGAGAGGACCCAGAGAGAGGACCCGGAGAGAGGTCCCAGAGAGAGGTCCCAGCGAGAGGACCCAGAGAGAGGTCCCAGAGAGAGGTCCCAGCGATAGGTCCCAGAGAGAGGTCCCAGCGAGAGGTCCCAGAGAGAGGTCCCAGCAAGAGGTCCCAGAGAGAGGTCCCAGCGAGAGGACCCAGAGAGAGGTCCCAGAGAGAGGTCCCAGAGAGAGGTCCCAGAGAGAGGTCCCAGCGAGAGGTCCCAGAGAGAGGTCCCAGCAAGAGGTCCCAGAGAGAGGTCCCAGCGAGAGGACCCAGAGAGAGGTCCCAGAGAGAGGTCCCAGCGAGAGGTCCCAGAGAGAGGTCCCAGCGAGAGGTCCCAGAGAGATGTCCCAGCGAGAGGTCCCAGAGAGAGGTCCCAGCGAGAGGTCCCAGAGAGAGGTCCCAGAGAGAGGTCCCAGAGAGATGTCCCAGCGAGAGGTCCTAGAGAGAGGTCCCAGAGAGGACCCAGCGAGAGGACCCAGAGAGAGGACCCAGAGAGAGGTCCCAGAGAGAGTTCCCAGAAAGAGGTCCCAGCGAGAGGTCCCAGAGAGAGGTCCCAGCGAGAGGTCCCAGAGAGAGGTCCCAGAGAGAGGTCCCAGCGAGAGGTCCCAGCGAGAAGTCCCAGCGAGAGAACCCAGAGAGAGGTTCCCAGCGGCCGTCTCCGTCCCTCGCGCGCCAGTGACCTAACCCCGTGTGGTCGTTTCAGGCTGAGCGTGCCGAGAGACAGCGCTGGCTAACAGTACGAGCTGGAGCCAAACCTGGATCGCTGGGGAGCGAGGATTGGATTGTAAACCCAGAGGCGTGGATTGTCAACGATCAAATGTATTCTGCATAACTTTTTGACTTACCTGATACGTATGTATGTTGACCTTCTTTCGCACCGTACATAGCCAACCGTGCTATTCGGAGGTGCGGAGATATTTAATTTTAAGTAAGAGCCTCCGAATATGCTTTATATTGCTCTCCAACGTGCTTCCTGGTTGTACCTTCAGGAACCGAATAAGCTGTCAGCGTGTGGAACGCAACGTCGGACATAATGCTGACCAACACGTGGTGCGACCAGAGAACTCATCAGAGAGCTGTTCAACACAACCACAGAGACCTCCACAACAAGGCGCTTCATATATTTGTTTTTGCAGCGGAGATCTGATTAACTATGTTTGGTTTGGAACAACTTGAGTGCAAGTAACATTGCATCTGCGGGTAAAATTCACAGCAATACTCATAAGCGATGTGAATGAAGACTGCTACACTGCCCAGACACTCAAATATTAAACTGACAAATGTAGCCCGAGGTTTTCGGCTGAATTATTCAACCGAGCCCATCGATTCCTGACCATGCTTGCGTGTCACCGCGAGTTAACTCTGTCCGAGTCGTCGGGATGGTTTTAATAGGCTGCAACGCTTCTCACGTTTTAAAAACAACATTTAATCCGTCTCCATGCCGATTTGATAATTACCCAGGGCAATTGGTCGAGGTTGAACGTCATCAAAGTAACGAAGTAATAAAGTTCAAAAGTTAAAAAGTAACGAAGTAAGAAAGTAACGAAGTAATAAAGTAACAAAGTAAAGAAGTGGCCGTGAGCAGATTGACGCGCTTTAGGGAAACTGAGCTTAGAAATGAAACATCGGCGTACTTCGACGTCCCCGAAGAATAAAGTTGTCAATCAGTGCATGGTCTCAGCCATGGCACGTGGATCGGAATCTTGGGCACCGACAAAGAAAAGTGGAACAAACGTTGACATGTGCACAGACAGGCGCGGAGAGATGCATGCTTGGAATGACAATGAAGAGACAGGAAGAGGGGCACGTGGATCAGAGGACAAATGGAAATCATAGGCACCATATTGACTGTCGAGAAAAGTTAAAGTGGGCATGGGCAGGACACATCAGTAAGAGGAATGATGGCCGATAGTGGCGACTGGTGAATGGGAGAGCGAACGAAATCGGCTCACGTGCGCGAGTGCCGATGATCGCACATCGTGTATAATTTATTACCCCAAATGGAGGCAACAGCATCCTATACTGGATACAAGGTAGAGACCATATAGACAAATATGACACAAAGTGTCCTATATTTTTCGGATTTGAAGACAATAGAGTTGGGGTGCACGCTGACATGCACTTGCCCCAACTGCCTGTGCAGGCTATAGGGGGACCTTTTGTCTTTTGTACGACCAGCTTCATACAACCTTGGCACTGCGTACGGGGATGGGGGGTCTCAACTCCAGGTGAGTCTGATCACCCGGCGTGCACGGCTACGGCACTCGACTAATGCGAGGATAGCGCGATAGCAAACCGTGACAACAATGAGTCAGAGTGTGCGAGCTGATGAGAATAACTTTGTTGACAGAAAATCGCGCGCTTGTAAACGCTCCTGTTGAGAGGCCCTCAAAAATGGATGAAGCCCCGGGGAGGCATGAAGAAGAGATGAAGGCCTATTGGCTTAAACACCACCTTGCTTGTATGTTGAATGCCCCAGCACGTGTGTCTAATCCTCTTGAATGTCTGCCGCTGATGCGCTCCGGTACTCCGGGCGGCCGGGAGCGGCTCCTGAGTCCACGACACTCGGCACCTCTCACCCCAGGGTACAGAGCGAGACGCCGAGACGACTCTCATGGAGTGGCGGCTGCCTCGCAGCTACTTAGGAATAAGAAGAAGAACAACAACAACAATGTCTAGCTCTCTGAAGTGTTTTGGGAGTTTTTCCGCCCATCCTTCAGCATGATGTCCGACATTTCGCTTTACGCACTCAGAGCTTCTTCAGTTCTAGATGCTAGAAATTTTCCTCCACGCGCTAAGAATTTTTTCAGTAACCGAAGAAGCTCCCAGCAGTGAATTCTGATCTTAGTAACTGAAGAAGCTCCCAGCAATGAATCCTGAGTTCAGTAACTGAAGAAGCTCCCAGCAATGAATCCTGAGCTTAGTAACTGAAGAAGCTCCCAGCAATGAATCCTGAGCTAAGTAACTGAAGAAGCTCCCAGCAGTGAATCCTGAGTTCAGTAAATGAAGAAGTTCCCAGCAATAAATCCTGAGTTCAGTAACTGAAGAAGCTCCCAGCAGTGAATCCTGAGCTTAGTAACTGAAGAAGCTCCCAGCAGTGAATCCTGAGCTTCGTAACTAAAGAAGCTCCCAGCAATGAATCCTGAGCTTCATAACTGAAGAAGCTCCCAGCAATGAATCCTGGTATCAGTAACTGAAGAAGCTCCCAGCAGTGAATCCTCAGCTTAGTAACTGAAGAAGCTGAATAAGCTCCCAGCAGTGAATCCTGAGCTAAGTAACTGAAGAAGCTCCCAGCAATGAATCCTGAGCTTCGTAACTGAAGAAGCTCCCAGCAATGAATCCTGAGCTTCGTAACTGAAGAAGCTCCCAACAGTGAATCCTGGGATCAGTAACTGAAGAAGCTCCCAGCAATGAAGCAATGAATCCTGAGCTTCGGAACTGAAAAAACTCCCAGCAGTGAATCCTGGGATCAGTAACTGAAGAAGCTCCCAGCAGTGAATCCTGAGCTTAGTAACCGAAGAAGCTCCCAGCAATGAATCCTGAGCTTCGTAACTGAAGAAGCTCCCAGCAGTGAATCCTGAGCTCAGTAACTTAAGAAGCTCCCAGCAGTGAATCCTGGGATCAGTAACTGAAGAAGCTCCCAGCAGTGAATCCTGAGCTTAGTAACCGAAGAAGCTCCCAGCAATTAATCCTGAGCTCAGTAACTTAAGAAGCTCCTAGCAATTAATCCTGAGTTCAGTAACTGAAGAAGCTCCCAGCAATGAATCCTGAGCTCAGTAACTGAAGAAGCTCCCAGCAGTGAATCCTGGGATCAGTAACTGAAGAAGCTCCCAGCAGTGAATCCTGAGCTTAGTAACCAAAGAAGCTCCCAGCAATTAATCCTGAGCTCAGTAACTTAAGAAGCTCCCAGCAATGAATCCTGAGCTCAGTAACTGAAGAAGCTCCCAGCAATAAATCCTGAGTTCAGTAACTGAAGAAGCTCCCAGCAATGAATCCTGAACTTAGTAACTTAAGAAGCTCCCAGCAATGAATCCTGAGCTTAGTAACTGAAGAAGCTCCCAGCAATTAATCCTGAGCTCAGTAACTGAAGAAGCTCCCAGCAATGAATCCTGGGATCAGTAACTGAAGAAGCTCCCAGCAATGAATCCTGAGCTTAGTAACTGAAGAAGCTCCCAGCAATTAATCCTGAGCTCAGTAACTGAAGACGCTCCCAGCAGTGAATCCTGGGATCAGTAACTGAAGAAGCTCCCAGCAATGAATCCTGAGCTTAGTAACTGAAGAAGCTTCCAGCAATGAATCCTGAGCTATGACCAATTCACCATGATAAATGCGCCCAACCTCGTGAGATATCGGAAGCTAAGTAAGATCCAGCTTGGTTGGAACTTAAATGCAAGACAACCTGGGAACAGCAGGTGTTGTAGGCTTGGTAAGTGTTTTATTTGTCTATTCCGGTTTCCTATCACATGAAGCCAAACGCACAATAAATTAATGGAATCGGCCAAACATGCCAGAGAAAGACCCTCCTGAAAAATAATCTTGAGACTCAGCGAGGCTTACAAAGGTAACAAAGCATTGCTATTGTTACCGTAACATTCGGATTATAAGACACCCCGGAAAGTAAGATGCACCTCAGATGTGTGCCCGGTGTCAATAGAGTTACACAAATGTGGTCACAAAGACAAATATCCCCCGTATAGCCTTAACAGACGGTAGGGGCATGTGCTGTTAGCGAGTAGCACCTATGAAGGCCGCTACGGCACACGAGGGGGTGGGTGGCCAGCACCACGTCCGTACACACACCTACCGGATTGAGACTCACCCCCAACTTTTGCGACAAAACACAAGGAAAACGAGTGTGCGTCTTATACTCCAGAGGATACGGCATTGTTACCCCACCCAGGGTCTGTCTCCAGCTGTTCTCAGATTGGTGGGGGGGGGGGGGGGGTAAACCAATCCAGCAACCACCCCGCGTGCCCCCCCCCACTCCCCCACAAGGCCATGGCCGTACCACTGCCAAACAGATGACCACTGCCGCCAGCCTCTCCACACAGCTCCATTCTTCCGCGGCTCGCGAGCTTCCCACCCCCCAAGCCCGATCACCGAAATCGCCGTCGATGTCTGAAAAGTTTTCCGCGACAGTTCACGAGCGTCTGAAAAACGGAGTTTTCGCATCCTGCTTATGCCGCCGCCGCCGCCGCTGATGCAATGCGCCTCATTGCTCTCAGCCCCCCCCTGCTACATCACCTGATTCTGTGATCCGGTAACTACTAAATATGCTTTATTCTGTTTTAGCCGAAAACATTGTTATTTTATTTTCTGCACCGCCACGTTTTTAGTTCGGAGAATTTGTATGCAGCCGCTGCGCGAGCCGCGACGGCTGGAGACGAGAGGGGGGGGGGGGGGGGCAATGTTAAGATTAAACAAGACATAAATAACCAACTCTAAAGCGATGATTTGAGCCCTCGGCTAAAATGTCGAGAAAAATTAAACTGAGTGATCGAAGCTAAGGAATGGAAATGCTAATTTTAAATTAAATCGCAACCGCAAACTGCTAAATAAAGCCCTCTTGCATGCTATGGCCATGATTCACAATGCCGGCTCCGGTGATTTTGTTTGGGGGTTGGTGGATCATGTGATGATGGCACCATCCATGCGCACGAGAAGCCAGTCACAATGCGATGGGACGCAGTATGTGGCAGTTGAGCGAGAATGTTTCCGGACCTGCGCGTGTGCGTGGATGTTTCCGTGCGAGCGACGTGTCTGGACATTTCAGAAGTTCTCCCACTGGCCAAACATCTTTAAGCAGGACCCTCTTGGAAAACGGCGTCAAGGAGACTTAACAAGGCATTCCTGGGTAAATAAATAATCACGGTAATAATAAATAGTACGGCAGTAGTGTTTGGTGTTTGCACCGGCAGTCATATTGTTTGTGGCTCTCTGAGTTATGGGCATGTAATGATGTACAACCATGACCACCTCACCACAAGCGCCTTGATGATCGCCACGGTCATCTGGGCCACCTGTACCACCAACTAAACTCTTTTTATTTTACCCACTGAGCTGTATCGTTCTTTTTCAGAAGCGACCTGGCCACAAATGGTAGCCCAACGAAGTGGCTTATTGTGTGGAAATGTATAGCAGCCAAATACTCTGAACGCGTGTTGTTTATTCTAAATATTGAGGGGAAAAACGGGAAGACGCGGAGAAAAATCCACGCAACCACGGGGGGTGGGGGGGGGGAGACACACAAACTCCGAATATACAGCAGAATTCAGGGTCGGAAACGAACCCAAGACCCCCTCGTGATTGGATTCCACTGCAAGATGACGGCCACGGCACGCCTCGCGAGCCGTGAGAGCTTCTTGACCATACTTCACCACGCTGGTCGGTGCGGGTCGGTGAAGGTGTGAAGAGTGCAGAACCACAGCGGACTTGGCTGCACTGCCCCGGACCGCGCCCGTCGTTTGCCCATGTCGATCTCCTGCAGCAGCAGCGGCCAGGCTCAGGCCCTGCTTAGCTTCTGAGGTCTGATGAACTCGGGTACAATCCGGCTGATTTGGTCATATTTTTCAACTGAATCCTGCTAAATAGTTAATGTTTCATATAATTCGAAGGTTGTCTCTGTATCGCTTAATATTCTGACCATGTACGATTGTTTTGACCTTTTATCACACGTGAACTGTATTGCTTTTGTAACCCAGGTCTCCCCCTTGAAAAAATAGATTTTTTTTATGCTGAATGGACTTGCATGTGGGTTTAAATAAAGGATATTGACTGATTGATTTTCCACGCTTTAACACGAAACCGTGGAAATTTTCAAGTGTTCCTTTAGTCGCGGCTCTTCGATGTTCAATTCACATCATTACCACGACACACTGGCCAACACAGCGGGAATACATCGCTTACTTCAAGTGGATACATCGTCGTTGTCGATGCGAAGGAATTTATGGGCGAGTTTGTGCACAGATCCAATGGTGCGTGTGTGCGTATGGGGGCTCGCGCATTGCTCTACAAAACTGGCCACCTGAGGTCGATTCCCAGCCAAGGCTAACATCGGTGGCGAGTGATTTCACAACTGGTACTGGGCCATAGGTCAATGCAGCCTCCAATTAAACAAGTACCCGCTGCGGTGTGGATACATCAGCCATGCGGAGACGAAGGCGATCGGGCGTGGTTGTTCGCCACACCGCTTCCTCGTGCGCTTCGTCCTTAACAGGTGCTCACTAACAACACTTGCCCCAGCAGCCTGCTCAAGGCTACACGTGGATCTTTGGCTTTCTACCACCTCGTAGCGTGCATGCTGTCCACTCCTAGCGTTGTAAGACAACATATAAAACAAATGTGAGAAACTGGCAAACGGCACGTGCAAATAATTAACGTGCCACTTTAATTTCACAATTCGTAGGTGAAAGAAGCAACGGACATTTAGATCCCACGAAGCCACGTGACCCGCGTTGAATTTTCGGGTTTGCTAAAACGGAAAGGTATTCACCTGAAGTGCACGATTGTCCGCCCGTATACACTGACACTCCGTGCGGGTCACCTTGTGTTTCCAATTGACCCTGGGACACAGCTTACACGCGCACGTACCCACGCACACGCGCATATGCACGCGCGCGCGTGGGTACGCGGTATGGGGGGTGATGACGGTGGAGCGCGGTCCCCCCCCCACCCCCCGGCTATTTCACTCCGCGATGAGCGACGGCGCTCCTTAATTTTTACACTTTTCCCTCTTTTTGTTTCATTATCAAAACGTCCGTGTCCTGTTAGGCCACTGCACAAGCTGCCACGGCCAAACTCTATCGAGTTGTTTTTTTTTGTTCCTTTTTCAGCGCTCATTATGCTCTCTCACGACAATGCGCGCTGCATTCTTAAACCTCCCCGATGCCGAAGACTCCGCGCATGACAAGCCGCATTAAGACTTTAAACAAGTTTCAGCTCCCAGCTTTTTCCTCCCACGAGGGCAAATTACCGCGCGCGGTGGATGAGCAGTAACAGCGCTTTAGAAATAATTTATAAAACACTGACGGGGAGACGAGTGGGGATATAGCAAGTACGCATCGCGCCAACATTACCGCCACGATTAATTAGAAATCTTGAGCATCTCCGTTCCCCCCGCAATGTCTTTCCTCCCCGCCTTCCACGGATGTCTGGCCGCTCGCTGCCTGCAGTGAGGAATTGAAATTGTTACTCGCGGTGAGGAATTACAACTTATGATAAATAATGTTAACTTCGAGTTGTTACCGTCCGCCGCCCCCTGTTCACTCCCTCGAGAGAAGAGAGAACGACTCAAGAGGCATGAGGAGGAGCCACAGGGAGAGTGGAAAAAGCAGCAGCCACGTGGTGGGCTGGAGCCAAATTCCACTACCCCCCACCCCAAAGCTCTGTGGTCCACGAGATTTGTGCGTGTGTATGTTGGACTTCTTTTGCACCGGACGGAGCAAACCGTGCTAATTGGAGGTGCGGGCGAAGGACAATAAACTAAACACAAAAAGAAGCTATAAAGAAATGAGTGTGTCAATCTAGATGAAAATTTAAAAGCACATAGCTCCAGTTGCGTCCAGATATCGGAAGGAAGAGCGTTCCAGACGTCCGCTAAAAGCGCATCTGAAAGCACGCGACGAAGCGACCGTCTTTGTTCGATGAGGGTCTTATCAGCCAATGCAAACTAGAGCAGCTGGAGAAGACACACGCGTGCGAAGTGGCAACGCTCTACACCGTACAGAAGGAACATACCAAGTCCACATTTTGCTGTACCTCCTTCTGACAAACCAGGGTAGGGCACCTTAACACCCATGGGAAGGGAATTTCTCAACATTTTGGCGATGATCCACCACCACCAGCCCTGTCCTCCTCCATAGTGCTGGATTACAGGCCACGTGCAGCATAGTCACTGCGGCCCGGCCTTTGGGACTGCGATGGATCCACAAAAGCACAGACGAAGAATGCCATCGTCCATGCTGCCTCATAAGAGATATACTCAGTTTGGGATAACATTCCAGGCTATGGCCCCAATTCAAAGCAGAACTGTAGAGAACCACCATAATGTTTTGACTTTATGGTCAGAGACAATCGATGTCCTACATTCTAATTCGCGATTCCCATCGGCAAGGCCAAGGAGGTAGGGGAATCTGTAAGACGCAGCACAGCAAGTAGGTTTACGTCTGGTCTGTGCAAAGATCGAGCGCTTTCCTCTCTCACACGTGTGTCTTTTCTCTAGGTTATCTGCCGCGTGTGAAAAAATATGGCAATTTAGTTTTTTAAAATGTTTTTTTTCTCAGGAATTGATCAAACGTGCCAAGCAAGACTCTCCTGAACGTGCGCATAGAGGCTGGGTGGGCGAGGCGGCATGGCGAGGTGCAGTCGCGTCACGAGCAGTCCCGGCGGAGTGGAGTCTCCGCGGGCGTGTTATTGGATTTTATAATTAATGAAACTCCGCGAGCCTGCTCTCACCGTGGGCATTGTTACAGGTTTAATGGGGACCAACTAAAATGTATGACATGTTTTATCTTCAGTGTCAGATGCCTCGAAAAAGATGTTGGCAGAGTGTTTAGTGCTTTTGCTTTTCAATTCCACGTGGACTACATTTTATTTTGGAAAATGTGAAATCTATGAAACGCATTTCTCGTAATCGGCCATGACCTCTCCACTGCTGGATGAATGTCTCCCTCAAAACATCACCATCATGGTCAAGGTCCTGTGAAGCAACAAAAGCCTCTAAAACGAGTCTGTTGTTGGGACGTAACATAAGCAATCCACACAAAAAAAACGAAATAAAGTAGTCATCATCATCCCTGATCTATCCACTGCCGGATGAAGGCCACCCCACTTCGTTGCCATCTCTGATGCTATTGCGATGAAACAATCTACGAAAGCACGTGCGTTCGGGCTGACGTCACTGCAGGTTGGTCGTGTAAGTTCGACGGCAGGAGGAGTTGGATGCATTGCTCCCTCGACTGCCCACAACGGCGACTGCACCTGCCGACTGTGGGTGTGGTCACCCATCCAAGCAAGATCCAGGTTCAAAAATCAACAAAAGATAAAGATTCCCCCTATAGCCTGAACAGACTGTTGGGCAAGTGATGTTAGCGAGCACCTGTGAAGGCCAGCACGGTACACGAGAAGGTGGGTGGCATGGCCAGCATCACGCCCTGTGAGACTGTCTCTCCAACCGCATGGCGACCGGGGAGAGACAGTCTCCTTGCTGATGCACTGTTCGCCTTTTGGCGTTCTCTGCTCTAACACTGTCGAGTGAGACAAGGCCACAGAGAAAGCCGTCTCTGGCGTTTCAAAGACAATGCTTATATTCTATTACCAGAGCGTGTTTGTTTGCATGTTTTGCCACTAGTACGTGTGGCTAATGCAGACTTGATGCCTTGCAACAGGAGGGATCTGTTTGGTGTTTGAACGTCTCAACACCTCCTGTTTTATTGCCAGAAAGGATAAACCCGATTCTTTCATTATTTTGATACTGGCAAAAATGTCGAATAGATACCACCAAGTGGAGTTCCGCTACGAGACCTTATAGACGCCTGTCCACCCGGTGCCTCCGGCACAAGCTTGTCTGGTATATTGTCTCTGCGTGGTCTCGTGGGAATTGAATTGAAGGTGGAGGGGTCACCAGTCCCCCGCACTCGCCCAGAGCCCCCGTTGGTCGCTGTGGTGGCTGCGAGCAAGCCATGAGGGTGACGGCTGATGATGAGTCTCACCCTTCCCTGTGTCATTGCGCACAGCCACCACGGGCTTACTGACTCGCAATCACTGACCAAATGGGGGTGGTTTTGCCCACACAAATACAAAGATCCCCCGTATGGCATTAACAGACTCTTGGGGCAAGTGCTGTAAGTGAGAATCTATGAAGGCCGAAACGGCATACGAGGAGGTGGGTGGCCAGCACCACGCCCGGCTGCCTTTAGTCTCCCTAGTGGAGACGTTTACACACCGCTCCAGGCTGAGTCGACCTAGGGGAGACCCAAGACCGGTTCAGATAATTGTCACCGGTGTTGGCCGTGAGCGGGAATCGATCTCGGGTGGCCGGGTTCGTAGCGTAATGGTTAGCGCGTTCCACTTTCACAAACACACACACCACAACAACAAGAACCGCCATTCGCCACTAAGTGGCGGTGACGTCACCACGACGCTTGTGCCAGGCTGGGTGTGTGTGTTCACAAACAGGCTGGGTGTGTGTGTTCACAAACACACACACCACAACAACAACAACCGCCATTCGCCACTAAGTGGCGGTGACGTCACCACGACGCTTGTGCCAGGCTGGGTGCACTTTCAGGCAACGTGAAGTGTCGAACGCCCGCTGGCAGGAGGTCACGGGGCAGACCCAGATGACACGGGTTGACTGACTTGAGATGACTGGCTGATGCACCACCTGTGCCCCCTACTGTGCCAACTTGCTGTGCTTTAGCCACCAGGCGCCCCGCTCGTTGTTGTGAGCGTCGCTCCTCTGCCCTCCGTTGTTGTTGGAGGGCGACTGCCTCCAACTGCTCAGTAGCAGCGTCCTTCACGAGCCTCCTCCACAGAGGCCGATCTTGACACCGCTGGTACCAGTCATCGGCAAGTCCACTCAGCTCCACGTCCTCCTGTACCACATCACTCCATCTCTTCTCTAGCCCGTGCCGCGCCCGTTTAGCCCCCTCGATCCGATCGAACAAAAGCTGTTTCGGCATGCGGTGGCTGGGCATGCAGGCTACATGACCCAGCCAACGCAGCCTTGCCTGCCGGAGGAGCTCACCGATAGGACCTTGCCCAGATCTCACTCACTCACACTCCCTCACACACACTCACACTCTCTCACACACACACACTCTCACACACTCACACTCTCTCACAAACACACACACACACTCACACTCTCTCACACTCACACACTCACTCACACTCTCTCACACACACTCACACTCTCTCACACTCTCTCACACTCACGCTCTCTCACACACACTCACAATCTCTCAGACACACTACCACACTCTCTCACACACACGCACACTCTCTCACACTCTCTCACACTCACACACTCACTCACACTCTCTCACAAACACTCACACTCTCTCAGACACACTACCACACTCACGCTTTCTCACACACACTCTCTCACACACACTCACACTCTCTCACACACTCACACACACACTCACACACTCACTCACACTCTCTCACACTCCCACACTCACACTCTCTCACATACACGTACACTCTCTCACACTCTCTCACACACACTCACACTCTCTCACACACTCACACACACTCACACACTCACACACACACACTCTCTCACACACACACTCACACACACTCACGCTCTCTCACACACTCTCTCACACCGATGGGACTTTGTCCAGATCTCACTCACTCACACTCTTTCACACACACTCACACACACTCTCTCACAAACACTCTCTCACACACACTCTCACACACACTCTCTCACAAACACTCTCTCACACACACTCACACTCTCTCACACACACTCACACTCTCTCACACACACTCACACACACTCTCTCACAAACACTCTCTCACACACACTCTCTCACACACACTCTCTCACACTCTCACACACACTCTCACACACTCTCTCACACACACACTCTCACACACACTCTCCACACTCTCTCACACACACTCTCTCACACTCACACACACTCTCTCACACACACTCTCACACACTCTCTCACACACACTCTCACACACACTCTCTCACAAACACTCTCTCACACACACTCTCTCACACACACTCTCTCACACACACTCACACCCTCTCACACACGCACACACGCGCCCCAGCGCCTCTAATGAGAGAAAGCTGCTTCTAAAAGGCAGCTCAGACTAAGGCGGCCAACGCTGCCCGCTCCTTGTCTCCACCAATTAGCATCACGCGCCGACATCACGCCCTCCGTGCCTTGTTTTCACGGGAGCCTGCCTTAAATTAATAAATAAACGCACAAAGCTCATTTATTAATTAACACACAAATAAATAAATAATCTGCTAAACGCGTAACCGCTCTATCCATTATACATGGGAAGAAGAAGAGGAGCGTAGAACGTTGCGAAAAATCACTGCTGGAATATTATTATTATTGCGGGGAGGAATGCCGAGATGAATGGTAATTGTTAATTGAATTAGTTTTACAGGGAAGTCGTCAGTGCTTTGCGACGACTTAGCCTATTGAGCATACACACATACTCACATACTTACATACACATACTCACATACTTACATACACACACATACTCACATACTTACATACACACACATACTCACATACTTACATACACACACATACTCACATACTTACATACACACACATACTCACATACTTACATACACACACATACTCACATACTTACATACACACACATACTCACATACTTACATACACACACATACTCACATACTTACATACACACTCACATACTCACATACACACACACTCACATACACACACACTCACATACACTCACATACACACATACACACACATACTCACATACACACACATACTCACATACACACACTCACATACACACACATACTCACATACACACACACATACTTACATACACACACTAACATACACACACATACTCACATACACACACATACTCACATACTCACATGCACACACATACTCACATACACACATACTCACATTCACCCATCTCTGTCAACAAACACAGAGCAGCATGAATTGGCTACTTTGTTAGCAATTAAACGCTGTGTGCTGGTTTCCAATATTCATTCAAAAGTGGAGTTTGTGGGTTCTTCTTGGTCAGACAACATGGGAAAGTCGCCCCTGACCGTATGTGTTGCTCCCATAAAACATGGCATGGGTAGTCACATTGTAGACGCAACAGTAGCAGCATCATCAATTGTCATTAACCGCTAAGTGGCGGTGACGTCACCGCAACGCTTGTGCCAGACTAGGTACACGTGCGTTGCAGGTTGACTGGCAGGTCAGGGGAGACTCGGGTGTTATGGTTTGACTGTCTGAGATGGCTGCAAGATGCACCACCTGCGCTCCCCGCTGTGCCATCATGCTGGGCTTCAGGCGCCTGGCGCTCCGCTTGTTGTTGCGTCACTCCACCACGTTTCTCCTTCTTGATTGACGGCTGCCGCCAACTTCCCAGGATTGCCCTCCATGAGTCTCCTCCACAGAGGCTGTTCTTGATACCGCTGCTACCTGTTTTTGTAAAGTCTACTTATCTCCAAGTCCTCCTGTGTCACATCAGCCCATCTTCTTTCACCCATGCCGCACCCATTGCACCCCCCTTAACAGAACTTGCTTGGGTATGCAGGGGATTGGGCATTCCGGCTACACGACTCAACCAAAGCATCTTCACCTGCCGGAGGAGCTCACTGATGGGCCTCTGTCACTCCTGTGCAGATCGTTCAAGGATATGTGACCGCAAGATAAGCCCACCAAAACTATTTGTACCGGGTGGAAATTCCACTGCTGAAGACATGGAAGGATTTTCAGACTACGTGGTAAAATGTTGTGTTAAATAGTGTCGGAGCAAGAAGACATCGCTGGCTCACCCTGAGGTGAAGAGGAAATGGATCTAATCACCAAACACGCAACTTTACACGTGCGTGCCCACCATCATGCAGGTCTTAAATGATTATGAGCAGAGGGTCAGGATAACTGATGGCATGAAGGACAATCCAAATCCCTGGCCTCTTGTTGATATCATAGGCCTTGACCAAGTCAATAAAGCAGAGGTGTAGGTCCCTTCAAATCCCTTATTCCTCTGCTGTAACAGACGGAGAGAGAATGCAACATCTGCGCAGGACCGCCTAGGATTCAATCCACGTCTTGTGTGGCAAGGCAATTTTTAATAATCCTTGCCAGGACCTTTTCTAGCATGCCGAGGAGGGAGATGCCCTGCTAGTTATTACAATCAGTGCGCTCCCCCCCCCCCCCTTCCTTAAAAGGAGGATCAACAAGGCATCACTCCAATTCCGCAGAAGCTGTCCTTGGGCCCATGAAGTTGTAATGATGTCACGTGAGGCAGATTGCCACCCTCCCTCAGCAGCAGTTCGCTTGGGAGGTCATCCTTGCCCGGTGCTATCTCAGGCTCTGGATCTCTCTTTGCACCTCCTCGGCAGATGGCACATCAGCCCCTCACTGGGGTGGGTGGCTGCTGCTGCTGCCTCTACTTCTTACAACCGTTGAGGCTCTGCAACCCGAGCAGGGTCAGTGTGTGTGGGGGGTGGGGGTGGGGGGTTGACCATGATGTTGTTGCACCATACCGGGCCGCCTTTGTCTCCCTAGTGGCGACGTTTACACACCGCACCAGGTATTCGTTTAGTTGACCTTGGGAGCTGAGTCGACCTTGAAAAGGCCAAGTCTTAGTTTTAATATATCTCGCCACTGACATTGGCAGTGTTTGGGAATCAAACACAGGTTGTCGGGTTCGTAGCGCAGTAAGTATGTTGAACGTCTTTCGCACCGTACGTAGCCAACCCGCTAATCGGAGATGCGGGGGAAGGACAACAAAATAAACACAACACGCTGAACGCAAACCACCATACCCACACGCAGACGCGTCGTCTCACACACACACCACCATCACACTACACACACACGCTACATACACACACTACACACACACACCACCATCCCACTACACACACACCACCATCCCACACACACACACACCACTATCCCACACACACCAATATTCCACTACACAGATACACACCACCACACCACCACACACACCACTATCCCACAAAACACAATCACCACTACACACACACACACCACGACACCACCACACACACACCACCACACCACCACACACACACCACTATCCCACAAAACACAATCACCACTACACACACACACACCACGACACCACCACACACACACCACCATCCCACCGCACACCACCTCGCACACACCGCGAGGCCAACCACTCACTCACAGCACACATTAATAGACGTCACACGTCTTTAAGTTACACGGCGAAGACGTCGCGACTTGGCAACTGCTTGACATTCGAGACGGGGCCAGCAGCAAACAGCCCAGAACCTGCAGTCGAGGTGTTGGTGGTGGGAGTGGTGGGATGGCTGGTTGGGTTGTTGGATTTTGTAAAACACTCCGCACCCACCCACCCACCTCCCTCCGCCGAGAACAACCCCGCACCCAGCCTCGGAGCGCGTTCGCCGCTCACTCGCATCAGCATGCACCGTCTCGTGCATGACACGGTCCAGGCTGGAGGTCGCTTATTTGCAAGGCAAATGTGCTTTCTTTCTCTTTTGCCCGTTAATCAAACCACGCCGTCTGCAAAACTAAAAGCGCATGCTGCGGAAAGTGGTCGGGCATAAGCATCGGATTTCAATTTGACGAAGAAGAAGAAGAACCCCCCCCCACCACCACACAACCGCGTGTCCACACGCTCGCTCGCCCGCCCGCAGACACCCGCAGACACCCGCAGACACTCGCCCAACCACCAACCCCGGGGCCCCCAACACCGCGCAGTGCCCCCCCCCTGAGCCGCGGGGCCCCGCGCATCGCGAGAGACGGTGCCGGCAAGAGGCTCCCGCTGCCAGGCGGGCACGCACCTCGCTCGGACGGTCGTCGTGCGCGTGCTCTCGTACTTCCACTTTTGTTGTTGCCACTCCTTGAGAGCATCGCCACAAATGTTTGCTAATTGCGAACGCACGCGGGGCGCTCGGGAGGAGACGGAGCGACGCAGCGCGGTCGGCGACTTGCCGACGATTCCCTCCCCCCCCCCTCGGGCTGCGCGCAGCGAGAGGGCCGGGACACTGTCAACGCCGCTGCGGCTGGGGCTCTCCGCGATAACTTAGTCACTCCCCGCTCGCGTGTGTGTGCTTTCTTACATACATATAATGTTTTATCTGGGAAATTATTATTTATCATTCAAATCACACCCGTTATTAGTGTCAAGCATTCTCGATTCGCCGTGCGTCGCCCCAGCACACATTAAAAAGGCAACGTGTTTAGTATTCATATATGCAGTCTTCCTGCTTCTGAAGGAATGCATGTGTTTTACAGCAACACAAAAAAAACATCACCTGATGGAAACAAGTCTTTACAGTCTTGCCTGTAATTTTTCATTCAAATTCAAACGTACGTGTTTATTTTGAAAATAATCATCGCAGCCACCTCAATCCTCGCTGTGATGTTACCATCACCGTGCTTGAGGGTACACATATAAATTATTAAATGAACAGAAAGCCCTTCCTTTGTCCATCCACTGCTGGATGAAGGCCTCCCCACACTGTGCTGGTTACGGGGGTTGTTTGAGTATTCTCTGCTATGCTGGTTAGTGCCAGTTGGTGAAGTATTTGGTACAGCGTATTTGGTTGCAATAAATTCCCACGTGATAAGCCACTTCGTTGGGATATAATTTGTGGCCAGGTCGTTTCTTAAAAAGAACTATGTAGCTCAGTGGGCCTTACCTGGTAAAATAATGAAAACATTTTTTGTTTAGTTTGCAGTTTAGCTTAGAAGGGAAGGCCTGAGAACGGATCAGATATCACTTACCACGGATATCAACCGTGGTTTGGAATTGAACTCAGGTCCTATTTAAAAAAGCCGCCTAAAGTCCTACAGTACCTGCTGCACAAGCAGACGAATCCATGTGGGAAAAAAAAAAACACCTTTATTACAGTTTGCAAATCTTCGAGTCGAATTAGCCTTATTTCTGTGGCAAGAAAAGAGTTGCTGGAACCACAGTAATAGAGTTGACATTAGCAGATCACTTTCGCCTTCTTGCTTTGAGTGTTGGTTCCCAATTTGTTTGAAATGCCTCCTCAAACCCGGCAAAAAACGTATCTCCGCACTTACACCCACATCTTAATTATCTGGAGAAAAATACTTGACATCAGTGCCTGAACTATCGCAGCACTTGAATTCGCTTATAAAATGATTTACTCTTTTTGTATAGCGACTCAGCAATGGCAAATTAAAATGTTGAAGAAAGTGGTCGCATTTCTGAATTGGGGTTTCCGATCCGTGTGAATCCGAGCGCCGAACGGATCGATGGACCGAGGCAACGGCGTCCCGCGCACAACGAAGGCCGCGTCTCACGAGCTGAATAGCCTCCACGCGATGGCCATGAGCGTCAAAACTCACAACCGGCGCTGCCCTCGACGGCTTTAAATGCTGCCCGCATCCCACTAACGAGTTGCGGCTCTCGCCGCTCGACCAGCTAGCCCGCTCATCACACGCTACACCGCAACACCCCGCCCCCCCCCCCCCCCCCCACGGCTAAAAACCATCAAGTGGGCCGGTTGCGATGAAAGTGGAGAGATCGAGTTTTCGCAATCCGCTGTTTTTTTTTGGTATGGCTTAGCATCTATTTAGTGTATGAAAAATTCACAACGCTGCGTCGGCCGGCCGGCTAATGCGCTCTGAATTAAATATATTCCTGCCGCTGCCTACCGCTGAGCACACGTCCGTGGCCGAGATGCGTTGTCGAGACGTTTGCACCGTGGTGTCGCTCGCGGGACCGGCGCGCGTGACGAGGTACACGAATCCACATTAGCCGTGGGTGCGGCACGAGTTGGTCTTTTCGCCGAAGAGGGTTTCCGCACAATTTTTTTTCTAAATGCGCTCTCCCAACGCCTCGCGAAGCCCCTCGAAGCAGCCACGAGACGTCGTTAAACATTACAACGGAATTGACGGCCAGAAAGTTTATGATTGCAAATTGGACGCTGTTCACTACTCCCACCACTTTTCGAAACTAACCTTTGCGAATGAATTATACATTAACAAGGGAGCGAGCATAAAAAAACCCAACTTCATCAAATACCCCCACCAGAAATCAACTCGGCAAGCCGATGTTCATGTAATTCCAGGACGCACGTTCCAGAGACATCTTGCGGAAGGGATAAAGAGGGGGGACTCTTTATTTTAAAAGAATGTGTTCTCAAGTGTGGTCCTGTGCCGCTTATTTTAATAATGGAGTTCTTGATTCGGTGAGTGCATGCGCGGCGGGGAATGAGTGACGGTGGAAAACGAGATGGCAGACTCAGCAGCAGCAGCCAAAAAAGCATCGCTATATTGGCCACTCAGCACAACAAAAACGTAGCTTGTCTCCACAATCCAATAAATATTTTTCGAACCATTTTTTTTGTATATTACGAAAGTTCACAAAACAGCTTCGCCGTCTCCTCCTGGTGGCGACCAATTTAACGACGAGTGCCAGCGAATATGACGATGTGAGATGCAGAAGCCATCATCCGATGCCACAACGACGATGACCACACACATGCTGATGACCACACAGGGCATGCGCGGTGAGCCCTGCACCGTCAAACGCCCTCTCGGCGTCCCGAGAGTTCACGCTACGTTGGCCCCCCACAAAACACCTCTCCCCCACAAGCCAAGAGGAGCTGGAGGTCACGTCGAATGGGGGGGGGGGGGTGCCTTGGGACCACCACCACCACGGCACCTCTGCTCAAAATGACGACGATGACAATAGCGAGCGCGCCCACGACGGTGGGATAAACGAGGTGGCCGCGAGAGGAGGAGGGCCGCGACGATGTTGATGATTATTTGATGAGATGGCGGAACCTCGATCTGTATTGGCAACTGCCAATGCCAATCAATCAGGGGAGGCGTGAGAGCGGCTGTCATCGAAGGATCCAGCGGTCGACGCCACCTTCATTTCATTAACCTCGCGGATACACCAGCACGGCACTGCCGCGCGGACGCGTCTGTGTCTCCCTGCGATTGTCTCCGTGTGCACGCGTTTGAGTCTCCGCGAGTGGCCGCGAGCGTGTCTCTGTTGACGTGTCTGTGTGGACGTGTCTGTGTTAACGTGTCTGTGTGGACGTGTCTGTGTGGACGTGTCTGTGTGGACGTGTCTCTGTGGACGTGTCTGTGTGGACGTGTCTGTGTTGACGTGTCTGTGTTGACGTGTCTGTGTGGATGTCTCTGTTGACGTGTCTGTGTTGACGTGTCTCTGTTGACGTGTCTGTGTTGACGTGTCTGTGTTAACGTGTCTGTGTGGACGTGTCTGTGTTAACGTGTCTGTGTGGACGTGTCTGTGTGGACGTGTCTGTGTTGACGTGTCTCTGTGGACGTGTCTGTGTGGACGTGTCTGTGTTGACGTGTCTGTGTTGACGTGTCTGTGTGGATGTCTCTGTTGACGTGTCTGTGTTGACGTGTCTCTATTGACGTGTCTGTGTTGACGTGTCTGTGTTGACGTGTCTGTGTTGACGTGTCTGTGTGGATGTCTCTGTTGACGTGTCTCTGTTGACGTGTCTGTGTTGACGTGTCTATGTTGACGTGTCTGTGTTGACGTGTCTGTGTGGACGTGTCTGTGTTGACGTGTCTGTGTTGACGTGTCTGTGTGGATGTCTCTGTTGACGTGTCTCTGTTGACGTGTCTGTGTTGACGTGTCTATGTTGACGTGTCTGTGTTGACGTGTCTGTGTTGACGTGTCTGTGTGGACGTGTCTGTGTTGACATGTCTGTGTGGACGTGTCTGTGTGGACGTGTCTGTGTTGACGTGTCTGTGTGGATGTCTGTGTTGACGTGTCTGTGTTGACGTGTCTGTGTTGACGTGTCTGTGTGGACGTGTCTGTGTGGACGTGTCTGTGTTGACGTGTCTGTGTGGATGTCTCTGTTGACGTGTCTGTGTTGACGTGTCTGTGTTGACGTGTCTGTGTTGACGTGTCTGTGTGGACGTGTCTGTGTTGACGTGTCTGTGTGGACGTGTCTGTGTTGACGTCTGTGTTGACGTGTCTGTGTGGACGTGTCTGTGTGGACGTGTCTGTGTTGACGTGTCTGTGTGGACGTGTCTGTGTGGACGTGTCTGTGTTGACGTGTCTGTGTGGATGTCTCTGTTGACGTGTCTGTGTTGACGTGTCTGTGTTGACGTGTCTGTGTGGACGTGTCTGTGTTGACGTGTCTGTGTTGACGTGTCTGTGTCTCTGTTGACGTGTCTGTGTGAACGTGTCTGTGTGAACGTGTCTGTGTTGACGTGTCTGTGTGGACGTGTCTGTGTGGACGTGTCTGTGTTGACGTGTCTGTGTTGATGTCTCTGTTGACGTGTCTGTGTTGACGTGTCTGTGTGGACGTCTGTGTTGACGTGTCTGTGTTGACGTGTCTGTGTTGACGTGTCTGTGTGGATGTCTCTGTTGACGTCAGCACCGCGCTGCGAACCCGGCCACCCGAGTTTGATTCCCGCTCACGGCCAGCACCAGTGACGATTCTCTTGATTGAAAACGAATTTCTTGAGACCCGCGTGTTCTGTTCCGTTTCTTGTCCCTTCCCCCGGACCTCCGATTAGCACGGTTGGCTACGTACGGTGCGAAAGAAGTTCAACAGACATACATCTTAACTGGTCCTCCCCTATGTCGACAGCCTCAAGTGAGTCCCTGGTGCGGTGTGTAAACATCGCCACCGGGAAGACAAAGGCGGTCGGGCGTGGTGCTGGCCACCCACCCCCTCGTGTGGTACCGTGCCGACCTTCGTTGGTGCTCGCTAACAGCACTTGCCCCAACAGCCTGCGTAGGCCACACGGGGGATCTTTGTCTTTGCGTGGGGGGTGGGGTGGGGGTTGAGAAGTGGGGGGAGGAGGTCCTTATTGTGCACCGCTTGCATGTAACATACATTCAATTGCAAGTGGCCAGGCGCTTACCTTGGTAATGCAGACTGACGTGGATCGCAACTGCAAGTAATTACTGCGTTGGAGGTTACTCTTCAATTATTCAAGCGACGCTATGCGCAATTACATTTTGAGGACTCAATATATCAAACCATACGTAAAGGGTGGACTATAGTATCATTACGTGTGATAAATGAGTTACGTACGCAAGTCGTATCTATATGCCTCTGCGCGGCGTTGATTACCCTGCACAACAAGCACACACACACACAAGGTGTGGTTCAATTTGGCCGAGTTCTAGTCTGTAAATTAATCCTCGAGATGGGGCTCCTGCTGTGATTTAAGACAACAACCCGGGCAATTTGCATGCATTTTAGAGAAATCAACTGGAGGGTCTTTTTTTTCTTTCCCTGTGGCTTGTTTGTTTTGCTATTAAGGCTTCTACCGCGCTCATACTTTACAATTCAGCCGGTGGACGAATTTCACAAATTAATCTATGGTGGTGGTGGGGGGTCGCGTAGAGCAATCCAATGTGTAACACATTGGATGGGTATGATTAGGATAATGCATGCCGATGATTATGATAATTAAGTGTTAACTGTAATGATGATGAATGGTGATTGATATAATTGATTGACGATTACCTTGGCAATTATGTAGGGATATTCATGACAGAGGCACAATACTGTTCCTGATTAATGCTGATGACAATGATGATGGTGTTAAGGACGTTCGTGATTTTGAATGAAATGCTTCGCTGTGTACAAAAACATAACAACCCTGCTGTTATAAAATATTCCAAACGAGTGGACTACTGTGTGCTTTTTCTTTCTAAATAGCTTACAGATGAAAATTAACCACGAATACGAGTACCTGGGACTCCTTCAGCCCATAAGGTTAAACAAAGGACCGAAATACATTCAGAACAGCGTCCATAAAAAGAGCATATTACACCGACCTTAAATGTCTGTTATCCCTATCGAGGCGAAATAAGAACACCAATTATTTATCCAGGAAAGTCTCACCGAGTCTCAAGACCTTTTCCACAAAGGTCCTGCCACATGGGACGTTTGGCCAATTCTATTGACGTGGCGAATCAGATGTATCGTGACGTTGTACACTCCAGTATCGTGTGGTTCTGTTATTGTACATCATGGTGACAATAACAATGATTCTAATTTAGAGCTCTTTTGCAAGTCACTGATGGATGAAGGCCGCCCTAAGTGTGTCGGTCACGAGGCATATTTGACCACAACCTCACCACGTCGCTCGGTGCAGGTTGGCTAACGGTGAAGGTCACAGGACCGGTTCAGAGAGCGCTCGCTATTGACACTGGATGGGGTTAGGACTCAAACTCATGTCGCTGGGCTCACGGTGCTGCTGCGCTAATCGCTGCGCGACCACTACGCCCATGAATCGCTATTATATATGTGTATCGTAAATATCCACCATTAAATGGTAGTGTATATATACAGTACTATGAAAAGGAGGTTGTGCTAAAAAAATTCACACCATGAAATAACCACAAGTTAATATTTTTGGGAAATTACATTTCTGGGGAATTAAACAGCTGCATCGCGTGCGGCACAATGTTCACTGCCGTTGATGTGGCGTTATCGGTACAGTGAGATAGACGGAGGGGGGTGGGGGCATGGAATATAAACAAATAATGTAATTCTGTAATTCTATCGCCCATGTCAATACCAGTAACAAGCTGTCAAAGTCACCGGGACCGTATTGACCACACAGCTCATCCTTAATATTCAGCAGATCTCCGGGCGCTGTGTAATACATTGAAGGGCCGCACATCGATACGCAAGGCGGTGTCAATATCGCGCCCAATTTTCATGCACGGGGAAAACTTGCAAAATGAAAGTTGATGTGCGGCGAGAGAGTGCTGCCTGCGGTATTTTTAATCGCGGTTATCCGAGTCCGCGGGCCGATCGTTGATTGCCTCTCGTCCCAAATGCGTGGGAAGGCAGCGGCGGATCAATGATTGGCGCGATGCGGATCGAGACTGACAGAGGCGCAGCGCTCAGCTCAAGCACCGCAGTCCCGACACTTCCTCAACGACAACGCAAATGTATAAACGTGCCGCTTTGTGAGATGCAACAATCCACACAGCGCCTACACGTCAACTGACATCAATGAAAAATCACGGCAACAAAAACGCCATCCACCGTGACATGCCAGTGACATCTCGACGGAGCCAGTTTGCAGGCTAGATGTCCTCCTACACCGAGGGCTTGCTGATGAGAGGCCACGGGACGGACCCAGGTGTGTTTGGCTGCCACCAGCGCAGACCTGATTCTGCCATCGTGGTGCGCGACCCGCAGCAACTGCCCGGGCGGTTTCATTCGTCGGTCTTGGTGCAACCGGCCGGTCCGGACACCACCGCAGGCAGCCGCTCGCTCACTCGCTCGCTCGCTCGTCTCCCGGTCTCCCTGTGCCCACTCGGCGCGTCACTTCTCTGGCCCACGTCACAATGAGCCTCCTTTATCCAGCCAAACGCGAGCTGTGTGGGCATACAGGGGATTGGCGCACACTTTCAAGAAACGCCACCACATGGGCTCAATATTGTCCCAACATTCGTGTGGCTTCACTGTAGGAATTTGGAAGGGCGCTGAGCTTTCAGCAGTGGGGGAACGGGAAAGGTGGGGGAGTGGGTGGGGGAGCGTGAGTCTGTTCTGGCTACAGGAGTGTGCATGACCCAACAGTCTCGGCTGTGCTTTATCTACGGTGCCTAACTCAGAGGTGCCTTTCATAAACCTTCCTGGTCTCCGCGAACTCCCTGTGCAGTCCAATCTGAGACCATGCAGGCTGGAGCCGAGGCTGGTGAGTCTCAATGTTGTTGTTTTTGTGTTGTCCCGATGGAGGTTCGCGTCTCTCAAGGAAAGACAACCCGGCGCAGGGCGTGCCCGCACACAGATGCACACGCACGCTGTCATGTGGTGCTCACTCACAAAAGCCGAATGCCGATATTGAGATCAATCGTAGAACGCTCACGGATAATGCGTGGCTCTGTAATTCTCATTAATCACAAAAAAGACATTCAAACGCAAAAAAGCGGTCTGGAAAAAAGAAACACAACGAAACGCGGCAAAACCTGCTCACGTTCACAACGATCACTACCGAAAATGATGCGGCAATGAAGCATGCCTGTTTTCGTGATCGCGTGATTATGCCACAATGCGCAGACGTGTCCTGCACGTGTCATGAAGTAAGACGTCTTTCGGACGACGCACGCGGTGCATCACGTCCGTGCAAGGCGTCCTTCCACGGTGTCACATCCTGACCCAGTGCCTGCTGCCTCGAAGACGAGATGGCTTGGAGGCTGCATGATACACCACATGCATATGGGGAGGCCTTGGATTGACCACGGCCAATGAGAGGCAGGCAATGTAATTCGCGCAATAACGAACAGCTTCATTACAATAACCGGGGGTGCTTCACGGTCACTGAGTGCGAAAATCAGATTGACTGCCGGCAAGAATGTCGATATTTTTCTTTCCTCTCAGTGACAATAACAAACACACGTCTCATATCTTACCACTCACGTGCTATTGTGTAAGCAGACTTGGAGCGGCACTGCCTAAAAGCACTAATTAATAGTGAAGCTAGATTAAGCCCTATGCCCCAAAAACAGAAACATATACCAGAGGTAAAAGATTCTGCTGCAGTTACTGGACGGGATCTCGTGCTACATGCAAACATCTCACTTATGAATGCAGCAAACCTTTGTTTAAGCACATGCTTAATGGTCAAATCGATTACTTTGAGACAACAATTATCAATAAATTACGAATTTTTTAAAAAAAATACTGCACAGTGCTTACAAGATACTGTGATGATTGTCGCGTCAGGAGGCGCTGCAATTGCTTTAGTTTCTCATTACACCTCTGGTATCAGTCGCCACAATGAATGTTGAACTTCATGCGCATTGTAGGTAGCTAACCTTGGAGCGAAGAGGCGTTAAAGTAGCCAACCGTGCTCGTCAAAGGCACGGGAGAAGGACGAACTAAACACAACAATCACTTGTAAAGCAATGAGGGTGTCAATCTGGATGATGATTTAAAAGTGCACAGCTCCAGTGGCTTCCTAACATCGAAAAGAAGAGCGTTCCAGACGGCCGCAAAAAGCGCAATCTGAAAGCGCATCGCGATGCAGTGACCCGCCTCTGTTCCACGGTTAGCCAACAGCCGCTGCTACTGCTGCTGCTGCAAGGACGTGTCGAGAAAATGCTCGAAGCCCATTGAGATCAGCGAGGTATTGTCGTTCATGTGTGGCGAGCACCTCGTGTGCAATGAGTGCGAACTGACAACGGATTCGTTCAGCGACCAAGAAGCCCAGGCAGCTCGACAAGAACTCGCCGGCCATGGTTGGTGGTGGTGGTGGGGGTCTTGCAGTTCCTCTCTCGCCACGTGCCGAATCATTTATCTCATGGCCTCGGCCATCATGACTTACTTTGACTGACATAGAAACATTGTACAAGGGTGACAGCCGCAGGCGGCACGGGAGAGCTTGGAAAACCAGTACACTACAGTGTGAACAACACGGTAAAACAGTACACTACAGTGTGAACAACACGGTAAAACAGTACACTACAGTGTGAACAACACGGTAAAACAGTTCACTACAGTGTGAACAACACGGTAAAACAGTACACTACAGTGTGAACAACACGGTAAAACAGTACACTACAGTGTGAACAATACGGTAAAACAGTACACTACAGTTTGAACAACACGGTAAAACAGTACACTAGTGTGAACAACACGGTAAAACAGTACACTACAGTGTGAACAGCATGGTAAAACAGTACACTAAAGTGTGAACAACACGGTAAAACAGTACACTACAGTGTGAACAACACGGTAAAACAGTACACTACAGTGTCAAAAACACGGTAAAACAGTACACTACAGTGTGAACAACACGGTAAAACAGTTCACTGCAGTGTGAACAACACGGTAAAACAGTACACTAGTGTGAACAACACGGTAAAACAGTACACTACAGTGTGAACAACACTGTAAAACAGTACACTACAGTGTGAACAACACGGTAAAACAGTACACTACAGTGTGAACAACACGGTAAAACAGTACACTACAGTGTCAAAAACACGGTAAAACAGTTCACTACAGTGTGAACAACACGGTAAAACAGTACACTACAGTGTGAACAACACGGTAAAACAGTACACTGCAGTGTGAACAACACTGTAAAACAGTACACTACAGTGTGAACAGCACGGTAAAACAGTACACTACAGTGTGAACAACACTGTAAAACAGTACACTACAGAGTGAACAACATGGTAAAACAGTACACTACAGTGTGAACAACACGGTAAAACAGTTTACTACAGTGTGAACAACACTGTAAAACAGTACACTACAGAGTGAACAACATGGTAAAACAGTACACTACAGTGTGAACAACACGGTAAAACAGTACACTACAGTGTGAACAACCTGGTAAAACAGTACACTAGAGTGTGAACAACACGGTAAAACAGTTTACTACAGTGTGAACAACACGGTAAAACAGTACACTACAGTGTGAGCAACACGGTAAAACAGTACAATACAGTGTGAACAACACGGTAAAACAGTTCACTACAGTGTGAACAACACGGTAAATGTTTACTACAGTGTGAACAACACGGTAAAACAGTACACTACAGTGTGAACAACACGGTAAAACAGTTTACTACAGTGTGAACAACACGGCAATACAGTAGACTACAGTATGAACAACACGGTAAAACAGTACACTACAGTGTGAACAACACGGTAAAACAGTTTACTACAGTGTGAACAACACGGCAATACAGTACACTACAGTATGAACAACACGGTAAAACAGTACACTACAGTGTGAACAACCTGGTAAAACAGTTCACTACAGTGTGAACAACACGGTAAAACAGTACACTACAGTGTGAACAACACGGTAAAACAGTTCACTACAGTATGAGCAACACGGTTAAGCAGTACACTAGTGTGAACAACACGGTAAAACAATACACTACAGTGTGAACAACACGGTAAAACAGTTTACTACAGTGTGAACAACACGTTAAAACAGTACACTACAGTGTGAACAACACGGTAAAACAGTTCACTACAGTGTGAACAACACGGTAAAACAGTACACTACAGTGTGAACAACACGGTAAAGCAGTACACTACAGTGTGAACAACGCGGTAAAACAATTTACTACAGTGTGAACAACACGGTAAAACAGTACACTATAGTGTGAGCAACACGGCAAAAGTTTACTACAGTGTGAACAACACGGTAAAACAGTACACTACAGTGTGAACAACACGGTAAAACAGTACAGTACAGTGTGAACAACACGGTAAAACAGTACAGTACAGTGTGAACAACACGGTAAAACAGTACAGTACAGTGTGAACAACACGGTAAAACAGTACACTACAGTGTGAACAACACGGTAAAACAGTACACTACAGTGTGAGCAACACGGTAAAACAGTACAATACAGTGTGAACAACACGGTAAAACAGTTCACTACAGTGTGAACAACACGGTAAAAGTTTACTACAGTGTGAACAACACGGTAAAACAGTACACTACAGTGTGAACAACACGGTAAAACAGTTTACTACAGTGTGAACAACACGGCAATACAGTACACTACAGTATGAACAACATGGTAAAACAGTACACTACAGTGTGAACAACACGGTAAAACAGTTTACTACAGTGTGAACAACACGGCAATACAGTACACTACAGTATGAACAACACGGTAAAACAGTACACTACAGTGTGAACAACCTGGTAAAACAGTTCACTACAGTGTGAACAACACGGTAAAACAGTACACTACAGTGTGAACAACACGGTAAAACAGTTCACTACAGTGTGAGCAACACGGTTAAGCAGTACACTAGTGTGAACAACACGGTAAAACAGTACACTACAGTGTGAACAACACGGTAAAACAGTTTACTACAGTGTGAACAACACGTTAAAACAGTACACTACAGTGTGAACAACACGGTAAAACAGTTCACTACAGTGTAAACAACACGGTAAAACAGTACACTACAGTGTGAACAACACGGTAAAGCAGTACACTACAGTGTGAACAACGCGGTAAAACAATTTACTACAGTGTGAACAACACGGTAAAACAGTACACTATAGTGTGAGCAACACGGCAAAAGTTTACTACAGTGTGAACAACACGGTAAAACAGTACACTACAGTGTGAACAACACGGTAAAACAGTACAGTACAGTGTGAACAACACGGTAAAACAGTACAGTACAGTGTGAACAACACGGTAAAACAGTACACTACAGTGTGAACAACACGGTAAAACAGTACACTACAGTGTGAACAGCACTGTAAAACAGTACACTACAGTTTGAACAACACGGCAAAACAGTACACTACCGTGTGAACAACACGGTAAAACGGTTCACTACAGTGTGAACAGCACTGTAAAACAGTACACTACAGTGTGAACAACACGGTAAAACAGTTCACTACGGTGTGAACAACACGGTAAACCAGTACACTACGGTGTGAACAACACGGTAAAACAGTACACTACGGTGAGAACAACACGGTAAAACAGTACACTACGGTGTGAACAACACGGTAAAACAGTACACTACAGTGTGAACAACACGGTAAAACAGTTCACTACAGTGTGAACAACACGGTAAAACAGTACACTACAGTGTGAACAACACGGTAAAGCAGTACACTACAGTGTGAACAATACGGCAAACAGTACACTACAGTGTGAACAACACGGTAAAACAGTACACTAGTGTGAACAGCACGGTAAAACAGTACACTACAGTGTGAACAACACGGTAAAACAGTACACTACGGTGTGAACAACACGGTAAAACAGTACACTAGTGTGAACAACACGGTAAAACAGTACACTACAGTGTGAACAACACGGTAAAACAGTTCACTAGTGTGAACAACACTGTAAAACAGTACACTACCGTATGAACAACACGGTAAAACAGTTCACTACAGTGTGAACAGCACTGTAAAACAGTACACTACAGTGTGAACAAGACGGTAAAACAATACACTACAGTGTGAACAACACGGTAAAACAGTTCACTACAGTGTGAACAACACGGTAAAACAGTACACTACAGTGTGAACAACACGGTAATACAGTACACTACAGTGTGAACAACACGGTAAACACAGTACACTACAGTGTGAACAACACGGTAAAACAGTACACTAGTGTGAACAACACGGTAAAACAGTACACTACAGTGTGAACAACACGGTAAAACAGTACACTAGTGTGAACAGCACTGTAAAACAGTACACTACAGTGTGAACAGCACTGTAAAACAGTACACTAGTGTGAACAACACGGTAATACAGTACATTACAGTGTGAACAGCACGGTAAAACAGTACACTACAGTGTGAACAACACGGTAAAACAGTACACTACGGTGTGAACAACACGGTAAAACAGTACACTAGTGTGAACAACACGGTAAAACAGTACACTACAGTGTGAACAACACGGTAAAACAGTTCACTAGTGTGAACAACACTGTAAAACAGTACACTACAGTGTGAACAACACGGTAAAACAGTTCACTACAGTGTGAACAGCACTGTAAAACAGTACACTACAGTGTGAACAAGACGGTAAAACAGTACACTACAGTGTGAACAACACGGTAAAACAGTTCACTACAGTGTGAACAACACGGTAAAAGAGTACACTACAGTGTGAACAACACGGTAATACAGTACACTACAGTGTGAACAACACGGTAAACACAGTACACTACAGTGTGAACAACACGGTAAAACAGTACACTAGTGTGAACAACACGGTAAAACAGTACACTACAGTGTGAACAACACGGTAAAACAGTACACTACAGTGTGAACAACACGGTAAAACAGTACACTACAGTGTGAACGGCATGGTAAAACAGTACAGTGTGGACGACGATCCGTGCACACCACCTTAATCAGCAGCATGGAATGCGCAATTTTACGTAACCTTTATAGCATTCCTAAGTCTCGTCATAGGGACATTCCGTCTATTGAGTGCAGTTGTATTTAAAGTCCTTATCAACGTTTCGTTGATGTATGATATTAGATTGCCAAACGTGACATCACACGGCAACATAACAAACAATTGTATGAAAACCAATTACGACGATTTTAATACAAATTGGCGTGGACTTACTTTTCTCAAGCATTTGTGTAACGTAGTTTGCTTCAGGGAGACAATATTTCACGACACTCACAAAGACCTGCAGAATGGGGAGCCATTCGGTAACAATCTGACGAAAGAATTTGTCTTGGTCATAGGCAGGCCACCCCATCCCACCTCTGCGGTATCTGGACACACACGTGCACACACACAGGACGCAATGCGATGCAGCCTTCATCGCTGTTGGAGCGAGTGCAGTCAGCAAGCACCTATTAATGTCTGCACGACATACGAGGTGGTGGTGGTGGTATTGGTCTGCACCACGCACCGGTAATCATGCTGAGCACACTGCACCAGGGACGCTCATTTAGGGCTGAATCAACCTCGGGGAAGAGGGCCCGGACCATTTTTGATATCACCCGCTGCCGATGATGACAGCCGTGTCAGAGATCCGAACGCATTGTGCCAGGTTCATGGTGCAGTGCGATAACCACAGGGGCCCATCGCTCTTGGTCTCTGCGCGCACGCACGCGCACGTGCGCAGGCACAGCAAGGCAAAGATCCCCCGTGTAGCCTGAACACGCTGTCGGGGCAAGTGCTGTTAGCGAGCGGCACCGATGAGGGCCGGCACCGTGGCACACGAGGGAGTGGATGGCCAGCACCACGCCCGGCCGCCTTTGTCTCCCCGGTGGTGGTGGTTTACACACCACACGAGGTACTCATTTGAGGCTCAGTCGACCTAGGGCGGAGGTCGGAAACTTGCGGCTCCAGAGCCACATGCGACTCGTTCAGGAGTGCTTCGTGACGTCGTTCACGTGCATTGCGGCTCTTTAAATATGAAACGTCTTGATCGAAACCCCGCCCCCCCCCCCCAAAATAAAATGTCTCTTCTTGTTGTTTTGGTTGCCGACCCCTGACCTAGGGGAGGCCCACGACTGGCTCCGACAATCGCCACTGATGTTGGCCGTGAGCGGGAATCGAACTCGGGTCGCCGGGCTCAGAGCACAACGCGCTAACCCGCCACACGATCACTCCCCCACGCGCGCACACACGCACACACACACGCACGCACACACACGCACACACACACGCACGCACACACACACGCACACACACGCGCACACACACACACGCACGCACGCACACACACGCACACACACACACGCACGCACACACACGCATGCACACACACGCGCGCACGCACACACACACACGCGCACGCACACACACACGCACACACACGCGCACACACACACACACACGCACGCACACACACGCGCACACGTGCGCACACACGTGCGCACACACACACACGCGCGCACATACACACACGTGCACATGCGCACACACGTGCACACTTAACATTCCAGCGGGATGCAAGTCCGTGGGTGCCACCAGCGTAACTCTGGGCCGCTCCCTCCGAGTCGCTCGCTCGCGGGGCGCGCGCGTTTGTTTTCACTTGATCATCGTCGAAGAACTTCTCGTCTGCCCGCAAGAGGGTTTCGTGGAATTCATCGGGCGGCACGAAGACAGCGTGTGGTCATCATTCCACACCAGAATCAAAGCGGCATTCCAGCTCGCAGAGGAAGCAACACTGCAGACATCGCCACCCCCACCTCCCACCTAAAAAAATAACAAGGAACACCCCTCTTGGCTGAGAAATGGATGGTGACTTTGTTACTCGGATGCCCGCAGCCCCTGTGATTTTGTTGTTGCTGTTGTTGCGATTCGGGAAGGCATGCTGCGAGAGAGATGTTAACCACCGCAACTTGGTACCCGGGTACTCACGGGGCTGAGTAAAGACGACTCAACGCCGCTCCTCAATAACATTACCATAAGCAGGAGGAATACTGTTATACATAATAAGTGGCTTTGTTTGGGGAATGGCTCTTCTTCATAGCACGGAGACGATTTGGGTAACGTCCCTTTTGTCAGAGCAGAGCAACGTCGCGTATTGTGTGTGTATATTTTCCTCTTGCCGGCAGTGTTGCTGAGGAATGCGGTGAGTTTTAGCTAATTGTGCTTGTATATATTACAAATATATTCCTATGAATAATGAGATATTTTGTCGCCATCTGACCCCGTGTGCATTTGATCTCCTGCAGCCTGCACATTTTAAGTATTTCATTCGCGTGTTTATTTATCCCGCGCACACCGTGTTTGCTTTTTGGTGAAGCGTCTTGAGCAACAGGTACACATTCTCATCATTATCAGCAAACATGGCCGCTCCACTGCTGGATGAAGGCTTCCCCAAGCTGTCAAGTTCTCACGATCCTGTGATGTAATAATAAGGATGCTTAGTTGGGAGGTAAAATATAACAAAAAAGCAAAGATCAAACAAGCAACCTGAAACCACGATAAAAAAAAACATGACAGAGTGACACAGAGACGCTGCTGCTGCTGTCCAATGCCAAACGAATTTTGTGCAGGGCTGGCTTGGCCCTGATCTCGGAGAGAATTAGACTGCTCCGTACTGAACTAAATCATGTGGACAAGACACTCTTGAAACCACACTTAACATTGACAGACAAAAATGTCTACATCTGCTTGGGAACATATAGATAACATGACTGCTTCATCTGCCGCTACAATGTCAGCTAAATGTAAAGAAAACCATATTTCCAAGTTCAACCTCCTTTCCAAGAAGAAACCAGATCCACACATTAAAATGTTAGACGTTGACAAGGTTTTGATTTAAAGCTTTCGTGACTGCAGGGATTCATATTCTTGGTACTTTCGGTAAAGTCACGTAGAAGGGAAACAATAAAATAATATGTTGAATATGTTGACAAGGTTGTTATTAATCTGAGTAATAGTCCAATTTCCGATGGTCTAAAATCGGTTCTGGCTAAAGGGTTGAACCTCGCAGTCACCCCCAAACACACACCAGTGGATGACATTATTGCCCAGGTCGATATCGCCCTTAAGGGTTTTGGACACATCGCTGCAGATGTGGCAAGATCTGAAATCGCTGCAACCCTCAAAAGCGCGAAGATACCAGTCAGCAACATCAGTAAGAATGAGCGTTTTGAGTTATCTCAATTGAAAAAGGATGATATCGTCATCCTATCAGCCGACAAGGGCAATGCTACGGTCATCACGGACAAAACCACATACAAAATCAAAATTCAGGACCTACTTATTGATGGTAGCTACACAAAAAAATAAAAGAGATCCCACCAACAGCCTCGTTACAAAAATGAACAGTATCATCACTGATTCAGCTTAATTAATTGAACAGACCAAACGGTTTTCCTTAAAACCTTCTGCTGCGAGACCACCCAGATTATATGGCTTGCCAAAAATCCATAAAGAAGGTACACCCCTTCGTCCCATCGTCTCCACCATTGGCTCACCCACCTACAAACTGGCCCGATGTTTGTCTGATACCTTACAGCCATTCACTAGTAAGACCACCTCTTCTGTACTTAGCTCACCTGGTATAGTCAATTAAGGACATCTCACAGCCATTCACTAGTAAGACCACCTCTTCTGTACTTAGCTCACCTGGCATCGTCAATTAAGGACATCTCACTGTCCTCAGGTGATTTGCTCGTTAGTTTCGATGTAGTTTCTTTGTTCACCAACGTTAATGTGCCCGATACCATTACAATAATTGAAGATTTGGTCCAAGAAGGATTGAATGCTGATGTACAGGCCCTGGTGAGACACTGCCTCACCAATACATACTTCACCTGGAATGGGACATTCTACAAACTGAAGGCACCCCAATGGGTTCTCCCTTATCTCTGGTTGAGGCCAATGTTTTCATGGGAAATTTTGAGACGGACGCCATCCAGGCATCCACTCTACGCCCGTCGTGTGGAAGAAGTCCGTGGATGACACGTTTGTCATCTGGCCACATGGCCGACCGGCTCTGAAACAATTCCTTAACCACATCAATTCCATTCACCCAGCATTCAAATTCACCATGGAGGTAGAAAAGGATGGCATGCTACCCTTCTTGGATGTGTTAATCAAAAAGAGACCAGATGGCTCAATGAGCCATTCTATCTACAGGAAAGTAACCCATGCTGACGCCTACCTAAAACCTGACTCCCACCACCACCCATCCCAGAAGAATTCCCTCATCAAAACTACACCATAGAGCTCAATGCATCTCCGACCATGGACACCGAACCAGTGAACTCAAACACGTATACCAAGCTCTCAAGGCGAATGGATATTCTGACTAGACAATCCGCAAAGCCATCACCCCAACCGTGAGGAAGGAGCCATCTGAGGATCCAATCAAAACCATCACCTTGCCATACGTAGCAGGGGTAACCAAAAATATTTCCAAAATCATGAACAAACACAACATCCAGGTCCGATTTAACACAGTACATAAAATTCGTGATCTGATCCCATCTGTGAAGGACAAGATCCCTGACATGCAATACCCCGCCGTCTACAAACTAAGCTGTGTCTGTGGCAGCAGTTACATCGGCGAAACTAAGCGACATGTCTCGGACCGTGTTCGTGAACAGAAGGTAGATCTGTAACACGGTAGGACCAATACTTCTGCCTGGCTGATCATTGTTTTCATGCGGCTGTTTCACACGAAATTGATTTCTCGAAGACGAAGGTACAGTGAGGGAAAAAAGTATTTGATCCCCTGCTGATTTTGTACTTTGCCCACTGACAAAGAAATTATCAGTCTATAATTTTAATGGTACGTTTATTTGAACATTGAGAGACAGAATAACAGCAAAAAAATCCAGAAAAACTCATGTCAAAAATGTTATAAATTGATTTGCATTTTAATGAGGGAAATACGTATTTAACCCCCTTTCAATCAGAAAGATTTATGGCTCCCAGGTGTCTTTTATACAGGTAACGAGCTGAGATTAGGAGCACACTCTTAAAGGGAGTGCTCCTTATCTCAGCTTGTTACCTGTATAAAAGGCACCTGTCCACAGAAGCAATCAATCAATCAGATTCAAATTCTCCACCATGGCCAAGACCAAAGAGCTCTCCAAGGATGTCAAGGACACGATTGTAGACCTACACAAGGCTGGAATGGGCTACAAGACCATTGCCAAGCAGCTTGGTGAGAAGGTGACAACAGTTGGTGCGATTATTCGCAAATGGAAGAAACACAAAAGAACTGTCAATCTCCCTCGGCCTGGGGCTCCATGCAAGATCTCACTTAGTGGAGTTGCAATGATCATGAGAACGGTGAGGAATCAGCCCAGAACTACACGGGAGGATCTTGTCAATGATCTCAAGGCAGCTGGTACCAGTCACCAAGAAAACAATTGGTAACACACTACGCCGTGAAGGACTGAAATCCTGCAGTGCCCGCAAGGTCCCCCTGCTCAAGAAAGCACATATACATGCCCGTCTGAAGTTTGCCAATGAACATCTGAATGATTCAGAGGACAACTAGGTGAAAGTGTTGTGGTCAGATGAGACCAAAATGGAGCTCTTTGGCATCAACTCAACTCTGTGTGTTTGGAGGATAAGGAATGCTGCCTATGACCCCAAGAATACCATCCCCACCGTCAAACATGGAGGTGGAAACATTATGCTTTGGGGGTGTTTTTTCTGCTAAGGGGACAGGACAACTTCACTGCATCAAAGGGACGATGGACGGAACCATGTACCGTCAAATCTTGGGTGAGAACCTGCTTCCCTCAGCCAGGGCATTGAAAATGGGTCGTGGATGGGTATTCCAGCATGACAATGACCCAAAACACACGGCCAAGGCAACAAAGGAGTGGCTCAAGAAGAAGTACATTAAAGTCCTGGAGTGGCCTAGCCAGTCTCCAGACATTAATCCCATAGAAGATATGTGGAGGGAGCTGAAGGTTCGAGTTGCCAAACGTCAGCCTCGAAACCTTAATGACTTGGAGAAGATCTGCAAAGAGGAGTGGGACAAAATCCCTCCTGAGATGTGTGCAAACCTGGTGGCCAACTACAAGAAACGTCTGACCTCTGTGATTGCCAACAAGGGTTTTGCCACCAAGTACGAAGTCATGTTTTGCAGAGGGGTCAAATACGCATTTCCCTAATTAAAATGCAAATTAATTTATAACATTTTTGACATGCGTTTTTCTGGATTTTTGTTGTTGTTATTGTCTCTCACTGTTCAAATAAACTTACCATTAAAATTATAGACTGATCATTTCTTTGTCAGTGGGCAAACGTACAAAATCAGCAGGGGATCAAATACTTGTTTCCCTCACTGTACTTTGCAAACCCACTGGCTATCAACAAAGATTCGTTCATGAAGCCATCCGTATATACAGAAATCGACACAATTCCAACCGAGAAGATGGGTACAAACTCAATAATGACTGGAAGGACGTTATCAACCAGTTCAAGTCATAACTGGCTGTAATGTTTCCATTTTTGACCTGGCAGTCCTTTAATTGGTGGAAACCCATCACCAGTACCATCATTACCCACTACTACCATCACCTCTAGCAGTAGCCCTTGATTGGTGGAAACCCACCACCAGTACCATCACTACCCACTACTACCATCACCTCTAGCACCAACCTCCACCGTCAACAGTGTGATTGTGTAAAGCGAGGTTGCAATGATTACCCGGCAGCCCTTTAATCGGTGTAAACCCACCATCATCGCTGCCCACGACCACCACCACTCACATCAACATCAGCTGCCCCGCCCATGCTGCTGACACTTGGGCTAGGCCCATGTTTAACCTTTATAAAGTTTGCCTTTTCCTGACGACGACCGCTTGTGTTGCGATCGAAACGTCGTCGTTTTTTATTTTTATCATTTTTATTCACTTTATTATATTTTTTATCGACGTGACTTTACCGAAAGAACCAAAGAATATGAATTCCTGCAGTCACGGAAATTGTAAGTCAAAACGTAGAATGAAAGTTGCAAACAAAACATGGAACACATCGACAACTACAAGAACAGACTTTGGAGAACAACGGCACGGTGATCAGAACGCCACCCGAGAAACAAGGAACGCCTTTAAACATTCAAATGAGACAATTTGTCTCGAGGTGTTGCTGACCGCCCAGCATGGCACATCGGCACGCAAAATCCGGAGATAGGTCGTCGCAGAACGCAGACCCTGCGCGGCTCTCACACCCGCACATCCCCAAGCCTCCACTGCCCAAGCAGCTCTCTGCCACCGATTCACCTCCACGCCCTCCGCACCCCCACAAGGAAAGAGCCACGCGGGCGGGAGACCCCCACGGCTGTGTGGCGATGACCAGGTGATAACGCGTTCCGGGCGGCCGCGCCAAGTTAACGGACAGAGAGAAGAAAAGAAGCCCCGACGCATTCAGGGCCCTCAGTGACCGTGAGCCGTAAGTGCCGTGAGCAAGAGCACTCGCGCGTTCTCGTGTCGCGAGGACACAAAGGGGCGCGCGCGCACTCATGGAACCCCGAGGTCGCCCCCCCCCCCTCTCTCTCGCTCGAGTTAAAGCCGCGTGGGGATGGGGAGAGGCGCGGGCGGGGGGGGGGGGCAGGAGGAGGTGCGGGTGGGGGGCAGGAGGAGGAGGTGCGGGTGGGGGGGGGGCAGGAGGAGGAGGCGCGGGCGACTTTACAAACGGCCAGAAAATTATTTGCGGGGCACGGCGGCAATAGGAGTCTGATGAGCGGGGTGCGCGCGTGTGTGTGTGGTGTGTATGGTGTGTGTGATGTGTGTGTGTGTAGTGTGTGGTGTGTGTGGCGTATGGAATGGTGTGTATGGTGTGTGTATGGTGTGTGTAGTGTGTGGTGTGTGTGGCGTATGGTATGGTGTGTATGATGTGTGTGGCGTATGGTATAGTGTGTATGGTGTGTGTGGTGTGTGTGTGGTGTGTGTATGGTGTGTGGTGTGTGTAGTGTGTGGTGTGTGTGGCGTATGGTATGGTGTGTATGATGTGTGTGTGGCGTATGGTATGGTGTGTATGGTGTGTGTGTATGGTGTGTGGTGTGTGTGGTGTGTGGTGTGTATGGTGTGTGTGGTGTGTATGGTGTGTGTGGTGTGTATGGTGTGGTGTGTATGGTGTGGTGTGTATGGTGTGGTGTGTATGGTGTGGTGTGTGTAGTGTATGGTGTGGTGTATGTGTGTGGTGTATGGTGTGGTGTGTATGGTGTGTGGTGTGCATGGTGTGGTGTGCATGGTGTGGTGTGTGTGGTGTGCATGGTGTGGTGTGTGTGGTGTGCATGGTGTGGTGTGTATGGTGTGGTGTGTGTGGTGTATGGTGTGGTGTGTATGGTGTGGTGTGTATGGTGTGGTGTGTATGGTGTGTATGGTGTGGTGTGTGTGGTGTGCATGGTGTGGTGTGTGTGGTATGGTGTGGTGTAGTGTGTGGTGTGTGTAGTGTGTGTGGTGTGTGTAGTGTGTATGGTGTGTGTGGTGTGTATGGTGTGTGGTGGTGTGTATGGTGTGGTGTGTATGGTGTGGTGTGTATGGTGTGGTGTGGTGTGTATGGTGTGGTGTGTAGTGGTGTGTATGGTGTGGTGTGTATGGTGTGGTGTCCTACGCTTCACGAAAAAAACCGAGCCCAGGTAAACGGAGCCGCAAAAGGCCATGCTCGTAAAACACCGCGCAAGGCAAGCAAGGCGAAATACACATGTATTGTTATTGTTAATACACATGTATTGTTATTGTTAATACACATGTATTGTTAAGTTTACCGCAAGAATCACGCGAGGCACGAGGATGGTGAAGTATGGTCAAAGAGCCCCCACGGTGTGAGAGGGAGGGCCCCCATTCAACAGTTAATTGGGCTCCCCACATGAACAATGTGGAACTAACCAGTCCAGATTTCACATTCGGACACTAAGTTTTAGGAATTAATTTTCGTGACATACTACACATGCCATATATCAAGCATCAAATTGTTAACTTTGAAGTCACATCTCTTTTCAGTAAACACAAAGCCCACATTGTATTTTCTGAGAGCGAGAAATTGACACAAGTTTAAAACAATATTTATTTTATATATATATTTCTCGTTCACCCTCTTCACGTGGCAAATCCGGAGAGGCAATGAAATGTGCTTGGAGTTCTTTGTTTCTTCACGTGAGCTGTAAAATAAAAGCAGTTTCTGTGTTGGTGATGTCGGTGGGGTGGGCTGCTGTGGTTGTGGACTCTCCCAAGTACGCATGAAAATTCTCATTTTCTCTCTCTTGTGATGAGTGGTCAATCCAGAGAGCCGATGAAATGTGGCTTGTGTTACGTGAGCCGGGCCACAGATGGTTGCGATTATCTCTGTCCTCCCAACACCGAACCCTACCCCCCCCCCACCTCCACACTGCCCCAGCACCCCCTGACCCAGCTTAGGCCCCGGTGCCTTGAGGGGGCCTGGTGCACACAAGCACACAAGACCCAGCCAACGCCACTGCACCGCAGCCTCACGCAGGTCACACCCACAGCCCCGTCCCACCTTGCAACCATCACCCACACCACCTCCCCCCACTTCCCACTTCTGCCAGCCCCAAGCGAACAGCCCAACAACAACAACAAAAAAAATACCGGGCATTTTGTTAAAATCTCATGTGGAACGGCAAAACTATCTCCTGATGAAATGCGGCGACGTTGATCGTGCAGGGCAGCGGCGTCTTCATGATGATTGCGTTGATGGCGGCTTCTGGAGGACTTCATCCAGCAATGGATCGTTGTTAGATTATGATTTTGTTACGTTTGATTATTTATTTCCTCCCTTTAGCCTTTATATTACCAACAGTAAATTGTATATACATGTTTAGCCCATAGTTAATCTTCTGGATGAAGGCCTCTCCACACCATGTCAGTCATGGGGGCTGTTTGACCATACTTCACCCCGCTGGTCATTGCGGGTTTGCGAATGGGGGTGGGGGGCGCAGGACCAGTTCAGCTATCACCCGCCAACTGATACGCGAGCCGTGGCTCGGAATCAAACTCGGGTCACTGGGTTCATCGCACAGCACCGGAACCTCCGCGCCACCGCTCCACCTCAAGTTGGCAGCGAAAGTGAAGTTCTGTACCCGTGAAGCTGCCCCTTTGTTCCTTTGCAGGAGTGGTGCCAGCAAGTCCCACAGGTTTCCTATGGCAACGGCAGCGGACTTGTTTATTTTTATTTTAAAGGTGGCAAGTGGCATTCCCCTATCTTAACTGCGCCACCAACAACACACTGGGGCCACGAAATTTTGGAAAAACCAAACGAAACAAATTTGCATTGATATTCTTGGTTCTTTCGGTAAAGTCACGTAGAGGGGAAACAATAAAATAATAAAAATATAAAACAATAACATTCTCAGACGTTTCGACTGCAACAAGAACATTTTCTTGCTGTGTTTTCACACCTGATGATGATTGCTTGTGTTGCAGTCGAAACGTCGTGAGAATTGTATTGTTTTATCTTTTTATTATTTTATTGTTTCCCTTCTACGTGGTGACTTCACCGTAAGAACCAAGAAAATGAATCCCTGCAGTCACGAAAGCTTTAAATAAAAAAAATTGCATTAAGTTAATGAAGGGGGTAGACGCGAGATCTGACGACAATACGTCTTGCTTCATCAAGACACTTCCGACTTCTTTTGGCCGAATAAGAACAATACTCCTTCTTGCAGATCCCCATCCACAGGGACCGTCAGACCACGCTCTGCCCTGCACTTGTGGCTGCCTGGACTCGTGAGTGCCGAGTGTGACCACATTAGGAGAGAAAATAAATGCTTATTAGTTCTTTTGTTGCATACGAGGGCCCTTGTGGACTGATGTTTATTTTCTCATTTTTCTGCCCCTGGGGCTGGAGGCCGAGATGTCTCAGAGGTGCAGGCTTGGTAGTCTTGCTCCGGTAATGGCTCTTTTGAGCCGCCCAGCGACTAGTAAGTAAAGCTTTAGAAAATGTTCATTTGTTTATTTACTCTTCGGTCCAAATGACCTTCCAAACACAAGCGCTTTAATGATGTGCAATGTTACAATTTATTCGGCTAGGAGGAGGAATCCAAATCTCTTAATACAGTGGGGAATATTAACTTGGCTTGCAAGCCACAAGTTAAATCAAGTACTCCTCCAAATAAGATCGTGAAAATGAGAGAGGGACAATTCATTCCATCCTTAAAATTTCTCTTTCACGATCCCAGGCCAATTGGGGGGCTGTATTGTGTACATGACCCTCAAAGAATCATGGCAAATGGGCAGCCCTCTGCAATGGCCTGCTCATGCCAATATTGGCTAAGGGGCCTCCACTCGAGGGAGCTTTATATAGTGCCCCTCTAGTGGCTGTTTGGCCTTCTCTTCCATGCTGGCCAGACTTCTTGTCGGAGATGCAAGTACCCACACTTCACTCCGCCACACACGCGCTGCCAACTGACGAACTGTGCTGTACCCGATAACAATGCTGGACGGACAGAGGCGGGGAGATTTAATAACCTTGCCAATTGTTCCAGCTGCCGCCCTGTGATATCGAATCGAACCAGAGACCTCGAGATTGCATGTGCAGTGTGCCAAAGCGGCAGCTCTCCAATACAAAACGCAGATGACAATTGTCAAACTTGGAAGCCCGTGTTGCAAAAATAAGCTGGACAAAAACAAAAAAAAATAAAAACTCCACATTTTAATTCTAAAGAGATGAACGTGTGTAAGAGCAACATAGCCACAAATGCACAATACTTGCCATTCGACAGCTAGGAGGGCTGACGGATCGTGTAGAGGGCGGAGGTTGGGGAGGGGGAACCTTGGAATACGCAAGAGAGTTTGCTTGCATACATTCAGGAAAAACAGTTCACTTGAAAACATAGCACATTCTCAGCAAGCACGACAGGGCAGAACTCGCTCACAAAGTCCCAATGCCAGCTGTGGGGAGAATCCCAATCGGGAAAAATGACAAAAGGAAATAAATATACGAGTAATTTTAGAAAATAAATGGCAACACAAAGACGTGCTAGCACGCTCAAGGCAAAATAGAGCCATCAAGCGCAAGAGTGGAGTGAATCACAATTCCACTTACCCTGCCCCTTTGTAAACTGGAGGTTAATGAAGGTCATGGATACACAGTTTACTTTTATACCAAAAGGTTGCCAAGCTTTTTTTTTACCTGCAGGCTTAAAGCCGTTTGCGCGTTACCAGAGTAACAATGTTTTTTAAACATAAAATATAGTTTGTGATGAATGGTGAATGCCTTTGGGCGGCTTGTGCGAGCGTAGCAATAGAACTCTCATTGTCTTGGGGATGCAAGCGGCAGGCGGTGGGGTGGCAGACGTTTACACAGCAAAGGAGAGACGAGATTAGCGTACGGACAAATTCTGACCGTTTTTATTTGAGGTATGTTTTTTGCCTCCTTTTCCATGTTCAAAAAACATGGAAATATACAACAAAAAATACAATAAAGTTATTTTGTATCTCATAAAAATCTCTCAAGCCACAAATCTTGGTGTGTCATTTGATACACGGGTTTCTAAGGAAACTAGTTTTAATCTACGGGGAAGAAAGGGGAGGGAGAGGGTGGGGGGGGGCGGAGGTGGGAGGATTCGAAACAAAGAAAAAAAAGTAATCTTAACTGTAAAATGTCACCGATCGTAAAAGGAGAAAATAAAGAGGGGGGGTTTACAGATTTTGAAAATACTAAATAATTTAGTCTCTGATGTAGAGCCAAGCAAAGAGTTGGCAACTCGCGCGACTTAAAGTTACCCAACAGTTTAAATGTCACGCCATAGCACAGAAACGACAGTAGAACAGAATAGGAGATCCACGGCCTATAAAGCAGACATCGTTTAAAAACAGAGCCTATGACCACATTCGACTTCACAGCTATTCCGTGGCATCATATAGAGAGAGACTTGCCAAGGCGGCAGACTCCACCGAAACCCATCACCATGAAGCAATGCGCAATTATGAGTCAAATTAAACATATCAGCAGACAAGTGTTCCATTTTTGGCTAGTAACTGTGTTGGAAGTGTTTTCCGATTTTAGTTTGGATTAGTGGTTCAATTTTGCAATTCAGTTATTAATTGTACTTACTTGTTTTACTTTACATGTAATAAGTGCCATCACATGAATACCCAATGAGATGTGGAAGCGAATTAACTACATTCTGGAAACAAACAATCTCAACACGACTGGAGATGACCTTGTTCAATTCACGTCTGTCTTGCTTTGTGGTCTATTCTCTGTTAAAACACTGATCGGGCGTTTTGTTTTGAATCGAGGTAGGACTCCCCATCCCCCCCCCCACCCACCCACGACAAGAGAACACGGAAACCCCCCCCCCTCCCCCCCCCCATTGATCTCACGACTACGATCTTTAACAGACGTCAAAATATGAGAGTCGCAAGATTTGGATACTCTGTACAGCAGTTCAAGCTAACACGTCCCCCCACCCGTGTGACACGACACGCCGCTTGTCATCTCGAGCACACTCAACGTTAATTATCTGCGATTTGTACAAAAAAACAAGCTCAACGCTGATTTATTTACGAAACGTTCAAAAGCAACAAAAAAAACTTTCCGAAATAACAAAATAAAATGAACATTGCTCGCGCTGCAGTCCTGTTTCCAACACAGACACAGCCAAAAAGTGATTTGCTAGTGAGGTGACATTTTAAAGCTTTTACCAACAAAATTTGGTTGACCCACAAAAAAGGACACGCTTATCATATTGAGGAATAATACTCTAGCGCCCTACGTCTTAGCTATGACCTACGCGCACTACACATACTAAAGAATGCACATTTTGAAAACTTTATTAACACTGCTGAGACAGTATTACTGTATCAGTCTTTTTGAGGTAGACTTTCATTTTCTCTTTTTTTTTGTTCTTCAAATGTACAGGTTTTCTTTTTTTTTGTGTGTGATGATTTTCACGTTGTTTTTTTTGTTTGTTTTTGTAACGGCTATACATACAACAAACGACAAAAGGAAAGCTGTAAAATAAATACAACACCAGCAACCACAAAACATGACGCATAACGCAGTACGGCAGTGAGGCAGGGCCTGGTTAAGTCGGGACGACACCTCGCTTCTCTCACACACCACCACCCCCCCCCAACCGTTGCATTTGTCAACGCACCGCTCGCAACTAAACAAAAAAACACCGCTCAGTCGGACGGGATGGAAGGAAAAAAAAAGAGGGCACAAAAAAACCTCAAAATTCCCTCTTTTCATTTAGATCCTCAAACAAACACGCGCGCTCGTTCCTGAAGACGAAGCGATATTTGATTCATTTACCACGAGTACGATTTACGGGAAGGGGGGGTGGGAAAGAAAAACAACCTCCCTCGTGCTGAGAAGAAAAACGTACGGCAAAAGTAACGCAGCGCTTGTGGAAGGCGAGAGATGATGGTTTTAAGTGCCGAGTGCGTCCGGCGATACGAAATTCGGGCACAGTACAATTTAAAAGCTCGCCCATCAGCGAGTTGTCCAATTAAACATGGCTTTGTTTTCTAACAGCATTTTGATAAGGGGCATGCAATTAATAAGCTGACAAATCCAATCAGATACTTGGGTCCTCCTGCACACGCAGTAGTGACTCCGCGCACCAAATGTTATTTTGATTACGACCAAGAAACGTTCTAAGGGACGGGACTCTAATGGAAAAAGAATTAGCTATGGATGGGGATGATTGGGGAGATTGAACGTAATATGAATGCCATCCATCTATTTCAGTTGCCACGATACAACAAAAACTTGACTTGCTCAAGTGCACCGACACACACGGTGACAACGGTATCTAATTCAACTTCTGAAATTTAAAAGGAGTGCCGAAATATATTAATACGCAACTCAATATTTTCTTATGCAGTGCCAAGTGAGCTCCAGAAGATAGGGTAAGGTGCATTAGCCAGACATTGCTGCAGCCAGCAATGTTTCCATCACTAATTATCCGAGCTCTAAAGCTTTCTCCCCCGTGACCATCAATCAAAGGCACCCATTGGGTGTTTAGGAGACGAAAAAAACGATTCTACGAGGAATCCACGGAGTTCTTTTTGAACAATATTTGAGCTTTCATTTCTAATGTTCATGCCGTGATGTTGTTCAGCGATAGTGACCACAAGCTGATTTAGAAACAAACATTTTCGCCTGACAGCAGCTTTCCAAAGCTCCTGACTCGGCTTAGAAGGTCTTCTGAAGACGAACCTTTTAATAACCCATTCGAACTAGCAATTCGGATTTAGGCTCTTGCTCTTAAGAAATGTACAAGATAAGTGCTCCCCCATCGGGCGCAGATCTGTAGATGTGCGTATATATAACAAGACGAATTGGGGGGGGGGGGAGAAAATAGAATTCAATTGCATTAAAATAGCAACTAAAGCAGTTGAAGGAAAACGAAGAAAAAAGTTGAGGTCTGTGCGGGAACTGCGCGTTTCGCTCTGCAGACCTCACGTCCTCGCTTTCACCACCCGGTACTCCTTACCAGCCGTCAATCAACTGTCTGTGCATTCAGCGCTTTTAAGGAGGTCATACAATGAGCGGGTGGTGGTGAGGGGGGGGGGTGTAGGGGGTGGATGGGGGCGATTGGGGAGAGTGAACGAGACGGGGCTTGTGGAGCAAGGCGAGAAAGCACGGGCAGAGGGAGGGAGCCGTGCGGCACAGAGGGCCCTGGCTGTGGGTTACTGCACGAGTGTGCTGCTGGCGATCTCATCTCGAACTGGGTGCGGGTGCTCGGGGCCTGATGAATGTGGGCAACACTTTTTTGTACTTTATAATTAATGTGTGCATCGCTACTTTTGTTGCCTTATTAGTCTTTTATCCCCCTCTAGGTTTGAAGACAAAACAAAGGATGCATGTGGGAATTCAAATTATGCTAACAAAACACAAGACGATGTTTCAGCAGATAACTATTTCACAGAACCGTTTTTTTTAATGTCCACATGTAGAACCCTGTGCAATGCATATAGGGGCACACTCACGTACATGGAGTACATTCGATGCCCACGTGCAATTTTACGGAATCCGCTTGTAAAGCGTTTTGGGAGTTGCGAACTCGAGCTATGGTTACAAAGTTTTGCAAGCCGAGTGTTGGTGGTCAGCTGCACAAAGGTCACATCCTCAGACAGCCAACACGTCTCCACAATTTCCCAGCTTTCTGTTACGGCAAATTCGCTCCGTTGCAAGGGACGGCCGGGCTCGACCCCTTGCGAGTGTCCCGCTAATGCCGCCCACCCCGGCCCCGCCATCCCCGCAATCCTGAAATCGGTTTCCCGTGGAGGCAGCAGCAGCAGCAGCAGCGCCGCCGAGACTCGCGCGTTGGAAGCGTCACCTCTGCGGAGTGAACTCGGGTGAAGGCCGACGGGGCGGTCACACGCACCGCGGCTGGCGGCGTCTGGGTTGGGATCAGCGGCGCACCGCGCGCCACGCGGATGGGGCCTCGGTGAAGGGTCTGGCTTCGTCGTAGCGGTCGTCATACTCCTCCGAGGGAAAGGCACGCCGAAGCCAAGCGACTAGGCGTGTTTCACGTAAGCCTGCCAAGGGCTACGTTTGGTCAGTTTACATTCACGTAAGTGCTATAAACTGTATCCAATTTGTTCTGACTGCAGCAGGCGAAACCCAGGACGGCCTCTCTGCAGAGACATATGCAAAACAAAGAAACATAAAAAAGAAAGGGAACATGTTTCGTAAGAATATCATGAAAGCAATGTTGTGGAGCATCGACATTATTGTGAATCAATTAAAATGTGATCCAATTGGCTTTAAACGTCTGTCGGTATGTTTAAGTTGAAAGATGAACATGTATAGCTCATGGATATCAAAATTCCTCCCAGAATGAGTTTAGTTTACCAATCAAAGAGCGAGGAAAGAAACCCCTCCCCCCTTCCCAAAAAAAACAAACTGGACTTCATTTTTTGGAATCTAGACGTCTACTTAAGTGTTCCATATTCTCAACTTGCCCGCAAGCCAGCTCGGTGAGGGATGGAAAGGGTAAAATGGGGGAAGAGGGGGCAGGGTCAGAGGTCTAAAGCCAAAGGTGAAGACCGTTCTGTGGCCCCCAAAAAAAAGAAGCTTCAATTCGATTTTCCTAAAACACAAACAATTATCGTAATGTGGGCATCATGGTGGTGTGACCCTGTGCTTGCCTGGTCTGCTGGCCATATTGCTGCCTTGTTTTTCAGAAGAGCCCAAGAATGAATTTTCAGCGTAAACAGCTCACAATCCACGGGATATGCATTTGTACCTTGCGCATTAAGCGACGCGTGAAAGGTTGGCATTAGATAGTATTCACATGCATCAACTCAAGTTTGACAGCGATATTGGAAGTTTTCCTTAAAAAATGCTGGTAGGTAATGGGGAAAGCACTGCTTATTATTTATTGAGAACGCATTGGTGGGAAGTTTTTTTTTTGTTCTTTGCTTTTGTTCTGCGGCCAAACGAGAGGGGGGGGGGAAACCCCTTTAAAAAATAATAAATTAGTTAAAAGACAAAAACCTCAACGGTCGTGAAAATTTGTGATGCGGAAGGTCCGTTGTTGTTGGCGCGCAACTTTCTGCTTGAGCTGGCGTGCTGCAGACGGATTAGCGCGATGGAATGTGACCGCACCACTGCACCAGCACCACTGCCGCACCGTGCACGCAGCACTGCACTCACCGAGCCCCGCCAGCCCGCCCGCGCCGCCGCCAACGCACGGCCGCTTCCTCCACCAGCAAATACATTCAGTGTCCCCCTTGCGCTCGCTCTCACTTTTTGCAATTTTTGTTTGTCGTTTTTTTGTTTTCTCTCTTACACTGAACGCCGTTTCATTTTTGTGTTCTTTTCCGTCCGTGGATGTGCAGAGCAGAGCCTCGAGGGAGAAACACAAAAACCGCGAAACACCTACAGGACTACACAGTGCCCGAAGCAATTATGAGAGAAAAACAAATTACTAAATGAAACATTCTACTTGAGGTACATTAAGTGTTTAAAAATTGCTTTCCTGAGTGATTTTTGAGAACAATTTGTTTGTTTGTTGTTGATGTTCTTTTTTTCGTGACCGGCGCATGAGCAATAGTTTTAACACTTAATATCGTTAATATTTCACACGGTTGCACTCTCAACATGCGGCAAAAGACCAAATTACCAATTACCGCTAACCCCCTCCCAGCGCAAATAAAAAAAGCAGTTTGTTGCTAACCAGCAGCGGGTGGATGGATGGTAAAAGCAGCAACGGAATACCATCTGCAGCAAGGGCACGCGCCAAATTCGGCAGCCACACACACACAAGGCATCGTCTACCCAACCACACGCTGCGACTGCCAAGCCCGCTACAAGTGGACTCCACGTGTAAGGAAATTAACCATATTTGCAGAGGCAAAATAACGATAATGCAAATGTGTAGTAGAGAGACCGAAATCGCCAACACGTTCAACAGTGGCAGTCGTCTGTTAAGCGTCGCTCTTGTACACTCTGTGGAATACGGGATGCCAAGAGATGCACCCAGAGTTTGCTGGGGCATGTTGTGGACACTACATTATTTTAAATGGCTTGAAAAATGTAAAAATAATATCGGCGAGTACCATTCGTCCACAAAGTGGAAACAATTTAATTAGAGATAGATTATCTTTGCCAACATTGTTTTGTTGGGAATTGCCAACGAGAAGCGAACATTCGGGTGCACGCCTACACTGCCTAAACCACTGCTAATTGAGAAGCAAATACATTATGCATTCCTGCTGTTCATAGTCAATAAATTGTTAATAAAACCGCCACGGGGACAACATATTTAGAGCTGTGCATTATTAAATATTCACGACTAAATATCCATACTGCATTTGCAAGAATGAAAAAAAAATAATTCCAGCAGACACAATGGTGAGAATAATTTTGAAACTGCACATTTTATGTTCGAACGTTATTCATAAATTCAGCCTTGGCTCGCAAATATTTAAAAAAAATGAGTGGATTCAGGCTTGGTTTATGGGATGACCAATGAATACATAACGCTCAATTTTTCTGTTTAATATGTTAACTTTATGCAAACACTATCGCTCGGCCATGCATAAAGGATTAATGAAAACTTATATCTAAATGAAAAAAGCCAAAGGTGGAATTTAAAGTAAATGAATGCTGGAATATATCAAACCGTATGTGTAGCATAAAAACAAAAGTTGGCATTCCGAGCACCCCAACACAAGCCATCGCAAGCCAAGACACCATACTTTGCTTTGTTCGTGAGAAAAAGCCAAATAAGTATATTAAGTGGGTTCAAGTGCGTTTCAGAAATATGTTGGTCCATTACAAAAGAGCCGAGCTGCCTGCCTGGTGTCTGCGTAATTGCCAGTGCACAGAAATATGTTCAGGTGGAATTCTTTTGTGGCGGCGGCGGCGGCGGAGGCCGCAGTTTGAGTGGCGGCCGGCCCGATGCATTCACTCGCAGCCGCTCTGAGAAATGCCTCCCGCGGACTGCAGTGGTCCAGTTGTTGGTGTGTGCTCCTCTCATCAGCATAGGCTACCTCTCGGCTGAGCATTGCGCCCCATTGCCTTTCGTCGCCGACACCGCAGCCCGATGGACAAATGTAAAATTCATCATGGTTTTAGGGAATGGTTCTTGGAAATGATTTCCCAGAAGCACAATTTTAGCACTGATAAATATGCATGCATCCTGCATACCACTTCGCTCTGCTAATTTTCATACAGTCGCCCACGTTTTTTTTTGTTCGGTCGTAATTTTCTCCGATTCTGTTATTTTCCTTTTTTGTGGGGTCCACAATTATACGCCCAAAAGGAGCAAGGTTCGTACTAAAATTTACAATCAAGTACCCGATTTGAAAAAAAGGTATTTTTAAATACTGTTAGGTCATACCAAAGACAGAAAGCACAGCTTACAGATGGTACAACATTGCTGCAATCGTGTTTCAAACACAATCAAAAAGACAACTTGTGCATGCTTCCCATTCACTTCATGCCGAAATGTGCGGTGTTGTGCAATTAAACATTTAAACCCGAATCCTGATCTTGCCTTTGAAATTCAATCTCCACTGGTTGTAATCCTCACTGTAAATTTGTGTATAGGTCACACGATATTTTTGGCATGTGGTATACGGATAGGTCAGTCTGAGCTCGCAACTTGCCACTTTGAGCCAAAAAATAACACAGCAAAACCAAAACACTACAACACTGAACGCCACCGCACGTCAAGTGGCGTGCATCACACGCACATCGCCTCTACGGCCAAGAAAGCTATATTCGCAAATTCTTTTTGGTTAAATTTCAAAGTGTTTTTTTTTCTCTCCAAAATTTTGAGCTTTGCCGAAACACTTTTTTTGTCTTTTAATATTTTAAAAGTTGCAACTTCTTTCGTTTTGCAATTTCACCCCCCCCCCCCCCCCCCATTTTCTTCTCGTTTTCTCGCCTTATATCTGCCACACTTTACCGAGGCAACCCCATTCCGCCCCCACGACCCCAGCCAACCACACTCGTGCCCAAGCCCCTGCCATCGACCACCCACCCCTCACAGAACAGGGACACCTCACATACACAAGCAAATGGCTGCTCTCTGTCCCGGTTTGCACGCAGCAATCGGCATCACGTCGCCACAAAAAAAAACGAACCACATTCAAGGGCACGGGCAGCAACGGCAGTGCTTCATTTGGGCACGTCCCGAGTTACAGTAAAACGGTGCACAATTTCCATTAATTTTACATTTTTCTAAGATGGATTTTTTGTCTTTTTCCTCTTTCGCTTTTGCTGTTGTTGAGACTTCGGGTTCTTGGTTTCAGTCCGACGAGCATTTAGGTAGACACAGTTGTTGCTTTTATTTCATCGTGGGGTATGTTTCTTATTGTTTATTATTATTATAATAGGGGGTGCAGCATTTGTAAATTTCTGCACGACTGAAAAATAAAATTATAAAAAATGACCATGATCCTTCAAAAGATATGAATGAGAGTCGTCGGCACTCGATGCAAAACATAGCACACAAAAAACACAAAGCAGCTTCTTAACGGTAAGACAATGTGCATTATTCTTCTAAGGCTGTACTTCAGAATTAAACGTAGCGACGTTTTTTGCTCGACAGTAATAAATCTGGCAGGTAGCGAGTGGAGGTAAGTGGTAAAACATAAAGTGTTTCCTGTTAAACCCTGAATCGGGCCGAGCGGAGCTTCCATAGGCTACATTTGCTGGGCCCATCACTGGAGAAATATCGCAATTCGTTCCTTGTTAAGACTTTGGCAAAGTATAGTTAACATTTGCTCTCTTTTGGGTGAACACTTTTTCTATCGAAAAGAATGACCACAATGTATTCCATCTGCTGCCAATAAATATAGCATAAAGATCTTTCGTGACAATGCACTATAGGATGCATCTAATGTACAGCAATCATTGTGAGGTAGTCACAAGCTCAAGCTTTGACGGGAATTGGCTGCAGTAGAGACCACAAAGAGAATCGCTCGTATTTCTTGGAGTCTTTTCATCTTGCGTGGGGGCAGTCACTTGCAAACTTACCGCCACCGTGCGAATGCTAAATTGGCAGTGTGCGAGACATCCACAGATGAATGGTGTAAATGCAAAATCCCGCTTCATACACTCGCCAAGTCGCATGAATGTCACACGCCTTGCGTCAAAGAATGTGAGACAATTTACGGGTAAACTCTGATAATGAAACAAAAATGCCCGTGATGTAGCATTTCAATCGAGCGCCCGGTTGCACGCTCAGAAGAACTTTTCGCAGGAACTGGAAATGCGATTGCGATGCATCCTTTTCTAAACTCTCAGATGAAACATGCACCCAGCGCTAGTCGATCCAATTCTTCCCACGTCCACGTTTGTTCTCTTTAAAATATTTTTTGAGACGGACGGTCATTCGAGCAACAGCACAACAATAACTTCCCCCACCCACCCGGGACAAATTTTTCTTTAAATTCCTGTTGCCACCGCACTGGGCGAGATCGCACCGGGGATGAAACATTTTTCTTCAAGACTGTCAATTTTCCAAGGAGATGCCAGGCCCCACCACCCCGACAGTCTGCTCTGCGGAACGATACGTTGGCGTGGGCGCGGTGGGGCCACGCCCGCCGTTGGTGCCGCTACCTCCGGTGACAGAGCTGCCGCCGTACTTCTGGTGCTGCTCTAAGCTGTCGTGCGGCTTCACCGGCTGGAAGCCCAGGCTCGGCACTCCTGATCCAGCCTCACCGTAGTCCGTGCCACGCATCTGAATGAATGCCCACAAACACGCCAGGCGGGGAAAAACTTGTGTTTTATGTCACTGCGCAAACAATGAAACCGATCCAACGCCTTGGTTCCGCTGCAAGCAATGCGTGGCTGGGCTGGTACACCAAGGCATTCATCAAGTAGGTGAGCCTCCACCAAGCCAGCTGGTCCACAATAGGCAGCTTTACGACTGTCATAGCTGCCACCGTGATAATGCCACCACATTTTGCGATGGAAAAAATGTCGGCGAGGTTTTGTAACGTGGAACTTGACTAGAAAACTGCGAGTTACTTCTCGCAGGCATGGAAGGATTTATTACCGCCGTAGTCGCTGCACAAGAAATGCTGCCACGTATTATTGCGGCAAAATGCGGCGTGTTTTTTTTTGTTAAGTGGAGCTTAACGAAGAAGCCGATTCACAAGCTGAAGTCATACGGTGCCAATGTCATGACCCAATTTGTAAAATTACTTTCAACCAAACTACAGACAATAAATATTAACTCTTATTTATTTTGTGCGAGCTGCCGAGGCCACCATACACATATATAAAAGGTTTGTATAATAATGAATGCTAACCTGTGATTAAATAGAGGAAGTTATTTGATTGATATGAGCAATTCAAACTCTGATGGGGGTCTTACCAAGCGGTCCGGACTGCCCATGTGAGGGATCACCAGAATGAACGTGCTGACTGGGCAGCAGGACAATTCCTTTGATGTCGTCTGCTGTGCTACAATTGGGCAAGAGTCAGGAACAAACGCTGGGATTGGCAGCTTTCAAGAATGCTTTCCACTGTCAAGGCATCACTCACTGAGTGGCATCAATTAGCCGGATTGGGGGAAGGGGCGAGGTAGGGTTAAACAAGAAACACAAGTGAAACTTTACATCAAAAGCCATCTCGGTGATACCACAATCCCCCCTGTAACAATGGGTGGCAATAATCCCACAACTTAATATAATTTAGTTTAAAATAGCAAAACAAGGTGTCACTAATTTACTGAATGTACTTTATAGTCGAGGCTCGGCGCACTGGGTGGGTTTGGGCAGTCGTGAGTTTCAGGTTTCAACGCAGAACAAAGTGGGCAACTCCAAGCCAGGCTGAACCTGCCATGAGCTCTTTACGCTTGGCAATTATTCAATCACCTATTTAAGTATCATGCCTTTTTAATTAGTGAAATATACGTATACTATACATATATACACACAAACACATATATGTGCAGCTGCTAGAGTAAAGAGTGTTCATTTTGAATAGAATATGTATTGTATTTAAGGAATATAAAATGATAAATCTTCAGCCCTTGGCCAATTCAATCATTGATAAAAGGCCTACCCATGCTGTGTAAGTTATAGAAGATGTTTAACGATACTTCACCATGCTGGTCAGATAGGGATAGTAAAGTGAGCAGTCAGAAAAAGTTCAGATAATACTGATCTTAGCCATGGCTGGGATTCAAAGTGAGAATGCCAAACTCATAGCGCTGTAACAAAAAAAATACATGTAAATTTTCAGGAGTAGATTCAAACACATAATTGTGTTTTGGTTGTTTGAATGCAACTCTATTATAACATTTGGGTTCCCCACTGGACATCTCTTGATCTACGAGACATCTTTGAACCTACTGTACAGCTGTGAAAAAGAGCTTTATAGCTCATCGGATTCCTCCAATCTAAACAAAGATTCTGATATTCTAAACAGGATGTCTGTTACGTTTTAGGGGTAAAGATTTTAGTCACTACAAGTGTCTAAAACCCACACAGTTCATGGTGTTCAACATCCACACAACAGACATGCTCTGGAAAGGACAAGTGAAAATCTCCCATTACACTGCTGAATGTCATCTCGGGGAGCGACAGGTGAATGGGTTAAGTACCATTCTCTGTTAAAAAATCATGGGCCTCAACAATGCAATATGGCCCTCTCGTTATATTTAGCGCAAAGTCAAAGACGCACACTCGAAACAATACGATTTCAATGAAATAAAATATTAATTTAAATACACAAACAGAAATGGGGCGGAATTACGGAGAGAAAAGAAGTATGGTATTAATGCACAGGGCTTGGGGCAACCAATGGTTACGTCATCATCTCCATTAGAGCCACCACCAATGTTACCAATGACGATGACGCAATGGTAAAGTTCGTCTCATTTCAATGACAACTGTGACGGGTGGCAAGGATATCCTTGTTGGATCTGAACAAATTAAAATTAAAATAAAACTGATTGTGGCATGAGGCTCATGTTTAAAGAAACATTCGTGAACATACACATTTGCCAGAGGTCACAATAAGCTGCAGAAAACCGTTGTGGGACACGAGAATGTTGATTCTGAATCAAATTCCCAGGTCATACTCTTCCCAAAAAAAGAGATCCTTCATCTCAATGGGCCCTTCATAATTAATGATCGAATTATAATGTACAGCCCGAAGGCAATCCACTGCTAGATGAAGGCCTCCCCATGTGAAGTTGATCATGGGGGTTGTTTTACGATACTTCACCATACTGGTCAGTGGGGTTTCATGAATGAGGATGGGGCCCTGGACCGCTTCATATATCTCTCGCCACTCATGTTAGCTATAGCCGGGAATCAAACCCAGGTCACCGAGATCCTTGTGTAATGTGCCGACCACTTCATCCCTGTTCCACCCCAAAAGTCTTATCTGGTTATAAGTCGAGTATTACAGAAAAACATTGCCTTGATTAAAAAGTAAATAAGAATTGTGAATAATGCGCTTTAAAATCGCATGCACGGAACAGCCCAAGACGCTGTTGCATTCGGGCCAGCGGCAGAGAAGATGCTGCGTGCGCCGGCACCGCGCACCCACCTGCATGGACGTGGGGCCGTCGGACGAGTGGTACAGCGGGCTGGGCGTGTCCCTCTGCTGTTGCTGCGGCTGCTGAGACCGGTAGCCTCCGTAATCCAGGTCCCCGTCGCGGCCCGGGTAGAAGGCTTTCCTCGTGCCGGGCTCCGATGCGAAGCTAGCCGTGTGGCCAGGGTACCCCGCGTAGCCGGGCCCGGCCGCGTGCGAAAAAATCCCAGGAGGCGGCGGCGGCGGTGGCGGCGGCGGGACGAAGGCCCCCGAGCCGGACTGGTGGTGGTGGTGATGGTGGTGGTGGTGCGGGTGCGGGTAGGCGACCCCTGCCGCCGCCTGCTGCGCCAGATACGGCGCCGGCGAGTAGCCGTACACGGGGCTGGGCATCGCGGCGTACGCCGGCACGGGCCCGCACTGCGGGTAGCCTGCCGGCGCAGAGAGGTAGCCGCCGTTGCTGCTGCCGCCGCCACTGTTCGAGCCGTAGGCCGGCGCGTAGTCACGCGCCGCCGCCGCCGCCGCCGCGGCCGCGGCCGCCACGGCGGCGCCGCTCACCGGCACGGTGCTGCCGGCGGAGGGCGGAGGCGCCGGGCTCAGCCGCGACACGCCGCCCGACTGCGAGGCGTAGCCCGGCTGCTCCGCCAGCGAGCCCGGCGGAGCGTCCCCGCCGGAGGGCAGCGGCGTGCTGGACGTGCTCCGGATGAGGTCCGGCACGGCCGGGTTGATGGCGTAGATGCCCGACCAGGGCTGCTCGCCGGCTTCGGGCTTCTGCCCGTTGTTGGCGACGCCGTCCGGGTAGCCGTCCATGCCGCCCACGGAGTACTTCTCGGCGTAGCGCTTCAGCAGGTTGGAGGCGGTGAGTTCCGAGATGTCGTCGTTGGCCCACGAGTACGTCGAGTGACCGCGCTGCAGGTGCACCTGGTACGCTTCGGCCGCCGCGGCCGCCGCGGCCGCCGCGGCCGCCGCGGCGCTCTTGTGGCCAGGGAGCGGCACGCCCGACAGGTCCAACCGCTGTATGGGCGGCGGGTGCGGCGGCACCGCCACGGGCATCTGCACCGGAGGGGGCACGGCCGCCGCCTGCCAGGGGCTCAGGTGCTGGTGCGGATGCTCGGGTGTCCACTGCATCTTCTAAGGAACCTGGCGCGCACAGCAACACACGGCTCTTGAGGTTGCATTCATTAATGGTCGTCACCCTTATTCACGTAAACATGAACAAGGATGCCTGGGGTTGTTTGGCCATACTTCACCGCACTAGTCGGCGTAGAATGGTGAAGGGGATGACCAGGACCGGTTCGGATAGCACTCGCTGCTGACGTGGCTGGGAATCTAATTCTGATCACCGCGTTCATAGCGCAGTGCGCTAACCATTGCACCACCACTCCACCGTTTTCTGACCATTGCTGTCGATGATTAGTACGATATTGATTATATTGATAACGAGTCCGTGCCACAATGGTAGAATATTGCTGTAATGGGAACCAAGTTGTTTATGAAGATGTGTTGTTTTAATACAAGAAGTTTAACAACCCTATGCATTTCTCATACAAACATTTTTACTCATTGAAGTCGTAAAAGGTCAACCAACAAATCTAATTGTCCTATGACCTTTGGACTGTCATTCCAGCTCCAACGAAAGCACGTTTGTCAATATTCTGTCACCTCTGTAGCAAGAAGCTCGCAACACAGACGTATATTTTGTGAACTTATATGCAGAGCTAACTCACGTTGTTTAGTGAAGAGCCCCGAAGCAATGTAATGCTGCACACGTAAGTGCACGTGTATATTTATACACGAAGCAACAAAGACCAACAACGGAAGAAAATAGAAACGTGAACCACTGCAACCAATTCAGACGAACCAAAAAAATAACAAGGGAATTAAAATGACAGAGGAAGGATTTACAGTTGAGTGAACGAACTGGCTTAAAAGGTCCTTACGAAACCTATCGGGTGGATTTCTCTCTCCTTGTCGTCTTGCAGCCACGGCGGGCGTGCGTTTGTGCGCTTCGCCTGATATTGCTATCAACGCGGCAGGCTCGATACGGAACAGACGCCGGCATGCCAAATCATACATTACGCGGGCCTCCAGTGTATTTGACACAATTTGGACACAATTTGAACACAATGACGAGCCCTGCGGCCAGGCTTTGCATTTAAATCACGCTCCCGTTTTTTTTTTACTTGGCACACATGCACGCGCGCCGACACAATGCCTTCCTTCGGCGCGGAAAATACCAAAAAAAGCCTACGGACATTTACATCTTCTTCATTCGCCAATGTCCTGGCGTCGCCAATGCAAAACGTGCACTCGTCGCCGCATGTTTGCGGGAAACCCTCGGGAATAGTTAATATGGTATTTAATGTCACGCGTAAACATGCAAGCTGTGTGCGCTGGAAACTTTGCATGCTCTGATCAGATAAGCATCTCATTAGGATGTGACCGAAGTGTCCATCCAACTCAGCAACTGAGAGGCTGGCATCTCGGAGACACTTACATATGTCACAGCATCTGGCGGCACAGAGCAAGCGTGCTTTCACCGTTCCAGCAATGTGCTAATGATGACAAGGGCTTTTTAATCAATGCAGCAAAAATAGGCCACGATGATTTGGTGTTACATTTTAAGGTATAATAAATAATAATTTACGGCCCTTTATCCATCCGCTGCTGGATGAAGGCCCCCACCCCCCCCCAAGCCATGTCGGTCATGGGGGTTGTTTGACCATACTTTGCCACGCTGGTCAGTGTGGGTTGAAGGTGCGAGGCATGAAGGAGTTCAGATATCGCTCATTAATGAAGCAGTGCGCTTCCCCAAAAATACCGCGCTGATTGCCGACTTTATTAAAAGCGCAATCAACGCCGGCGATGAGACCGAGCTTCATGGGTAAGGACAAAGCATTGTCCAAGTGATAACTATGTATACATAAGCCGTTGTCAAAACAATCTGAGAATAAGGCTATAAAAGTAAAAAAAAATCAATCTTCTCATTTCAAGTCTTCACTATGTAGCTTTAATCAACATTAGCATACCATTTTGTTGGTGCAATATTTTCATCGCCATCTGAATCTCAAATGTTTTCACTGCCCCGAATAAATGTAAATATTTAACATGTACACGTGTTCTTTCACATATGCATGTGAATACGTAAGAAAAACTAAAATCAAAGCCGTACGTTATACTTTCACGCATCAGTGCGCTGGCGCTGTACTCTACATTTGGTTCTTAAACACAGAAGCTCTGTGAAAAGCTAAAAAGCTCACCCGAAACACGCTCGTGTAGCGGGGATCCACACTCTTTCGTTAAGCCATTCGCTTCCAAGTCGTCAGACAGCAGCGGGAAACAGTGGGACACACGCGTGCGTCTTTTGATCAGCTCCATCAATTCCGCCACTTTGCATAAGGCACGCGTAAACAATGCCCACTTATGCCCCCCACCCCCGTTACACAATCGATTCCGTTTCATTCTCAAAGCCGGCGACGTACGTCAGCGTAACGGAACCCGCTCGTGCTACAAATTGTCTTGAATGCGCGAGGCACGGCTGCTGAAAGTGGACGCCTCCCCCCTTTGTAGATCAAACGGGCCACTCGCGGGAAAGGGTAGCCACACGTGGACATCCGAGGGCCGCAACCGGAAGAGCAGGTTGAACTCTCCATTCACACCGACGGCCCCTTTTGATTCGTAATGAGCCGCTGTCACGTACTGCGAGTGTTAGCATTTTATATTGGATATATACCCGAGCTCTGGGAAATAGGTGCGGGTGGGGGGGACAAAGGCACGCGATTTCAAAGATAACACCTGGCACGGTAAATATAAAAGGTCCGTTGGCCGAAATGTCAGCTTTTTCAAACTTCAGCGTTTCACAAAACTCGATGTAACCTTTTAATAAGTCAGTGCGTCTTAAGAGTCCTGACAGCAGATATTGTCTTCAAATTTCCACAGCCACGAGCCGGTGGACGGATCCAAACGCTGCCAACGTTCAGGACTCGCAAACAATTCAATCACCCATTTGCCCCCATCGCGTTACGTTGTCAGGACAACACGAAGGAAAAGAAAGTCGTTTCTGTTATTTACTTAAAAGCCTTTTTTTATGCGAATGTAAATATATTCACTTTACCGTGAGGGAATTAGACGCGTGATTACATTCTGTTGAAACCAACAGTTGTTCATAGTACGTGTGTGCAATCTAGGTCAGTTCAAGGACCATTCAGGTAGGCCATAAACCTAAAAATAGATACGTGCTAATTGTTAAAAACGTAATTTAAATTAACAAGGACACACGCGTTATCCTATTAACGTATCAATATTCAGTACAACTAACTGGCGACAAACTTAAATAGTTATCTTTGCAATGTCTATGGATATGTGGGGGGGGGGGGTGGGGGGGGTGGAAGGTGAGGGAAAAATCCACAGCAATTAAAAATTCTAATGATGATGCTATATAAGATGTATATAATACAACAGAGAAAAAAAAAACCTGCGGAATTATCTCAACGGCTTTAATTATTCTCGACAGAATAAACCAGGCCCTCCAATTAATGTGATTTGAATACTGTCTCGCAAACAATGGGCCGAGCGCTTTGACATGCAAATGACGTCGCAACGAGCAGCGAGCCAAGTCGCCCGATGAGACCTCTCCGCAGCAGGAGCCGAGAAATAAATTAACGCGCTCGCCTTTTTAAAAATTCTGTCACGGTGCCTTTTTTTGTTGTTGTTGTTGTTTGTTTTACACGCGCAAACTTGGTTGCTCTACCCTTTGTATCGCCGAAAAATGTATATTGTTCTCGCGGTTAACAATAACGTTCAGCGGTCTCTTTTGTTTCAGCGGAATGTTAATTTAAATGAAGGCAAAGCGGTCGCGAATGTAAAAGTTTACAAAGTGAGCCCAGCCGATAGGGCTCAATCAAGCCTAGCAGCGGTATAAAGAACGGCTAATCAGTGCCGGGCAAATGTGTGTTGTTGCACATTTACGTCTCAAATGAAACACTGGATAGCAGCGGTAGAACTACAGGACAATTAATTCACTAATTGGGACGATGTGCTTTAGAATCCTCATTTAAGACAATGCAAACCCGTTTCTATTTTAATTTTTGCATGAATATGTTTAAAAATGAAACAAAAGTGCTTTGCACTTACAGCGGTTAAGATATATAAATTGCAAATACCCCTAGCCGTGAAGAACTTGCAATGGCAAGGACATTGCGGTTTATATGCCGGATGACCGCAGGGTAGCGTGGATTCTGGTGTTGTTGTAAAGCAAGCATTAATATGGTCTATTATTAAATTGTGCAATCTTTTTAGTAAAACACTATCAATGTTTTTTGTCAGGATAAATAAAATGTGTCACATTTAAAAACATATTGTTCGCACACGATAAAAAGAAAAAAAATAGCTTTTTGAAGCTATTTACATTCAATACATTTTTACACGCAAGTATGTTCAACCTAAACATTAGTACAAGTGCATTATGTACGGTAAGACCCAGTAAACGCACCAGACACGTGGTATATAAGAGACGATGGCAGGGCACACACACACACGCTCTAATATGTACAAAATATCAAGCAACACAGTACTCATTATAGACATGTACACATTAAAGCACTTGCATACTGGGAAAGTGTGCAAAAGTGAAACAATCAAAAATGTAAAAAGCCCATTTGTTTTAAGAAAGGTTGGCATGTGGCACGTTAATGCACTTGGGTTACGCATTTAAAAGCCTGTTGGGTCGGCAATCCAGCAAATTGTACGGATGCCGGATGGAAATTTCACAATTAATAAAGCCATTCCCCCTTTGTAGGTCTCGCTCACTGTAGGGCTCCTTTCAGCCCTTTCCAGCGCAGGGCCGCTCCTCCACAACGCGCGCGCAGCCTTTAGAGCGGCAGAGCACATCAAACACAAGTCGGGACTTCACTGCTTAAACTCTAAAGAATACAAACACAGCTCTGGCATTGAGACACTATTTGAGGAGGTCTCTTTATATGACCTATTTCAAAAGCGGCAGATCCCACAGGGCCACGCATAATACGCTCCGTACATCATACCGTCGCTTTTGGCCTCTTACGGACTATTAAGCACAGGGATGGCTTCCGCTATAACGTGTCGGCAAGAGTGACGGACCCCCCATTAGCTTCAAATGTCACTTTAACATTTATCGGCTGGATCTGATCAGACCAGCCCATAACAACTGTACAGGCAGCTTAACAGGCAATAACACGGGTCAAGATTGGCAGGAACTCGTGGCCAGCTAACATTAATTTGTTTAAGGCGCTCAACTTCAAACAACGCAAACGCACGACAAGGGGAGAAAGCCTCACGGGCCTTCATCTGCCAGAGACGATGAGTTTGTTTGAGCAGTTACACGTTGGGTAAACACGAGCCCTCCTGCATCACTTTCAAACGGTGCAACCGTCACCTGCAAAGCAACACAAACTGCCTTCATATATCTGAGACTGATCCTCTGAGACGGGAGTTTGTTTTTCTTCACACACCGGTCGCACACACATACAGGGCAACGCATTAATAAAAATTCGCGTCGCTAATATGTTGTAAGGTAATTCTACTCAAAGGGGCCGCAGCCAAGATTATATTTCATAGCTGCTGAAAAATGAACAGCATACACACATGACAAAAGGTTTTTGGGTTAGATCGTGTAAGTATAAATGTGTCGTAGCCCTCCACCACCCGATAAGAGCCAATTAGTAAGGGATTTGTCGCGTAAACAAAACGTCATATAGTTACTACTTCAGCCCACCGGTGTGTTGGAAAATAAATCCACAACATTTACAATTTGAGTACGCCGTTTCGCTGGTAATTAGATCCAGACTCATCGGGCGATTTGCCAGAATAGTGAAGCAATACAACTGCTTTCAGTCTTAAACAGAGCAGGACGACGTCATCACCAAAAACCTTTATTACGAATAATATTGTTCGGCGAAAGCCTACGTGTTAAACTGAGCATACACACACAAACACACGTTTGGAGCGCATATGCCCGCGAGTGTTTGTATTTTTGTGCAGCACAAACGTCTTAAAGCGTTGACTTTACCATACACCTCGGGGTGACACTTTACAAATGTGATGGACACTGGACATTTTGTTTTGACGCCATCATTAAGGGCTGACCTCTCAATGTCACAGTGCTGCGATGTTATGTACTAATGGCAGTGGTTTCTGCTGCTGGCTGCTTGCAAACCCACCTGCTTATTTTCAGAAACCGCGCAGACTTTGCCCCCCCCCCCTACGCCAAGCACCATTCCAGCAACCACTTAACAGCAATAAATTAAAAATGCCAATCTACACTTTGTAATTAAGGTATTTCATCAAGCACAATGGCTTTTATTGCCAGCAAGTAACCGTAACGATGCATTTAATTAATTTATCACGACAAAAATCAATTTTTACAGTCTCGGAATTAAATACACGGTGGGCGATGATGGGGGGGGGGGGCAGTAGAGATTCGCACCGGCTGGATGACGCGCGAGCCAAGCCTCTTCAGGAGGCGGGCACCTCAAGGTAAACTGTTTTTCTTGGGCTAAACGCAGAACAAAAGATCTGTGTCGCTGCATTATCTGTCAATGCGGTAATTACAGTTTGAACCAGCCGTCCTCGTGGGGTGCAGTCATTTATTACGCGCGTGCGTGTGTCGCGCCGCGGCCGCGGGTAGCAATTTTTGGGCTTGGCGGCGGCCCGAGCTGGCAATTAGGGCCTGGGAGGACGCGCACCGCTAATTGGCGCGCCATTAGCGCGCCGCGGGCGAGCTCGTACCAATGGGCAAACACGGACGTCGACGTGGACCTGGGGAGCCGTGGGGGTGGGGTAGAGGAGGAGGAGGAGGAGTGGGGACAAGACGGAGGGAGGAGGGGAAAAAAAACCCAAGCTCCCCCCCCCCCCAACGCCCCCAACAGCATTCCCGCACCCCCAGTATCGCTCGTCGCACAAAACGCAATGAAGCCACCAAGGCCCTCCTCAATGTCACCAATTGCAGTCATTAGCGACAGGCATTGTTTTCAGATCTATATGTTCCACGGCGAGGCTGTCGGCTAAAATTATTCCGTGGCGTTTATTTACTCCTCCACGGAGCTCAACGTCGAGGTGAAATGATAATGATGCGACAAATGCTGGTGATTTATGATTTTAAAAACCGCTATTAGGATTGCAATTGTAAGATATGGACACTTTCTCAAATCACTTTGCACATTTACCAAAATAGTTTTCAATTTACTTGGTTTTTGAATCACGCATATGACTTTATTGAATAAAATTAACATATTTAAAAAAAAAACGCCAAATGCATTTGCTATAAAACTAAGTTATTTACCACATTTTTATTTGTCTACTTAAACTCAACCTACACGTAAAAAGGTCTCCATGTTAAGCTAAAAGTGCATGCAATTAAGTAACCGTGCACGATATTAAAAACTCATTCAAATTTACATTGACTTAAAGGTTATCAATGTGCACGGAGCGAACTGTTGATAATGTTCACGACTACATTTAAAATTACGCCTTACTCTTAACAAGTCTTGAATGACCTAGGATGCCGCGGCGTGGAGATAGTTTCATTTTACATGATCCAATGATCCATAGTCGCACGCGAACAAGTATTAATGTTTAACGTGATCAATGGAACGTTTCCTCCTTTCGCACAAAATGCAAGGGCCAACCCTGTGCCGTGGCGCAACAATACCCCGGGCACGGCACACGCGAAGGGGCGGGCACAATGGGGGAAAAGTCATTAACGGCTGCCGTAATGGATCTCGGGCAGGGAAACAAGCCATTAGTACAAAGTCAGCTAAAGCTGAGGCCTGTTAAAATCAATAGTACGGCGTGAAGGGCTGAATCGAGAAAGTGCACATGGGGATGCATGACGGTGCACAGACAGCACCTGAATGTCAACACTGAGAGATAATAATTTTTTTTGGACTGCGTGGGATGCCGAAGGGTGATTAAGGCTACTCAAATTGCCCGACGCATGATAAAAAAAAAACACGCTTTGAGGATCTGCGAAAGGGACTTAGCTGACCTTCAAATCAGTGCATCGGGATTCGCTTCAGCGTCGCAAGCTGGGTAACGCAGAAAGTTCGCGTGGAAGATGGAGTGCGGCCGCGCAGATGGCCGCCCATTCCGAGCCGTGCTTCAATTGGGAGTGGTGATGGCCGACACTCGATGTAAAGATTGTGCTGCAAATCAATTAATTACAAGATGCGGTGGTAGTCAATCTGTTGAAAATGAAATTGGTGAAAATTTAAACTAAATCAGCCTTCAACCGAACAAAAACACACCAGCACATAAACATTCCTCAGCACTCTGAGATTGACACGGGCAACGATAATAATCTGACGTAAAATGGCCAATGATGATGAGCGGATAATTTGTGGCCATAATTAAAACGCGCACACAGAAAACGCTACAATGAACTGCTACAAAGTATCACGAGAACGTTACAAAGTAATCAGGTGGCTAATGTAAATACAATATGGCAATACATCCATTTGGGGCTCATCAGCGTCAGCGGCAAACCACAGAAATTCACAAGTGCCAAATGACAGTAAATTAAAGTGCTATAATGTACTCACAAATATTCTGTAAATACAGCACAAGAGTCCAATCGCTCTAACCGCTTATGGTCTGTGAAGCACTCATCCGCTGTATATATAACAAACACAGGTTGCAAGTCTATGCCGCAATAAATCGACACGTTTTTCAAATATCGAAAAACGGACACAGTTATGAGTGCGCAAGCCCTCAGAACATTGGCACTGTTTTGCAGTTGGCCAGACAGATTCGTATACGTGTGTGTCTTCAAGGACGCGTCTTTAAACCTTGAACAGGTTTAATATTGCAGTAAGTGGAAAATATATACCACATAAGCCAAGCAAATGATGAATACCGTCCTTTCATAGCCCGTCATTCCTGTTTTGAGGGCTAGATTTCCAAATACATTGTCACAGCCTTGGGTTTGAATACTTGCTAAAAAACCACAATGCTCCCTGCAGACATGCAGCATGCATTGATTACAACACATTGCTATGAATACGATGACAAATGCAATTCCAATGGATTCCATATTCCACTAAGCTGTGGCCCTGAAAAGTATACATCCAAGGTCTGAGAAAAATGTTTACAATAACGGATTTATTTATTTATCTACTAAATAAAACAGCACAAAATGTATTGTTGTACAATTTGTTTAGTTTGCCACTAAGATATTTGTCACCATCAGTCACATTGTTGGCATTTGTGCATTTTTGTTGCTCCATCAATGAGCCACAACTCCATTTATTATTGCACAAATAGCCTTCAGCACCTTTCAACCATTTCAATCTTGGTTACACATTTAACTGTTCATAATAAAGGTTTTTGGGTTAGATCGCGTTATTTATAAATGTTGTCGTAACCCTCCACCACCCGACACGGCCAATCAGCAAAGTTGACGAAAGACAAATAGTTCACTACTAGCCTACTTTAGCCCACCGGTGTGTTGAAGAGTGAATCCACAACATTTACAGTGGATTCACTCTTCAACACACCGGTGGGCTAAAGACATGAACTATTTGTCTTTGTATTCTTAGCTCTTTCGGTAAAGTCCCGTTGAAGGGAAACAATAAAATAATAAAATATATATAAAACAATAAAAATTCTCACGACGTTTCGACCATAACACAAACGGTCGTCATCAGGTGTGTCGGTTTGCATTAATTTGTGTATAAATAAATTTATAAATAAATACACCGTTTAAAAATAAATACATTAATGCGGACCAATGCGCCTGATGCCGACCGTTTGTGTTATGGTCGAAACGTCGTGAGAATTTTGATTGTTTTATATATTTTATTATTTTATTGTTTCCCTTCAACGTGACTTTACCGAAAGAACTAAGAATATGAACTACTGCAGTCACGAAAGCTTTAAATCAATATTTGTCTTTGGTCAACTTTTTTTGCTGATTGGCCGTGTCGGGTGGTGGAGGGTTACGACACATTAACCCAAAAACCTTTATTATGAATAATATTGGTCGCGAAAGCCTACGTGTTAAACTAACATTTAACTGTTGTCAAAAAGGAAAGTTTGTTATCAAATGTAAGGCAATAAAAAACAATCATTCAATAACATATTGGTCTTGCGTAAAGATTTTTTAACAAAAATTAAATGTCGGCATTCACATCAACAGTAATGGTAGCTCTCTTTCTTGGCACTGCCTGCTGATTTGTCAAGAATCTTGAACTATTGAAAGAGGCCACTCCATAGGTGCAGACCCCTTCAGAAGATGGTCACTGAGGCTCAGAAAGTGTAGGAGCAGTCGCCACCCTTGTAGTCGTTTTCTTCTTCCTAAACGCAGTTGGCTAAGAGCACAGGCCTAACGCATCAGTGGCCAGCAACAAACAGCGCTGTTCAAGTTGTAATAGACCAGCATCATCGGGCAATTCTGGCGAATTGCCCGATGATGCTGCATGTAAATACCAGCGAAACGTCGTACTCAAACTGTAAATGTTGTGGATTCACTCTTCAACACACCGGTGGGCTAAAGTAGTAAATTATTTGTCTTTTGTCAACATGACACTTTTTTTTTGCTGATTGGCCGTGTCAGGTGGTGGAGGGTTACGACACATTTATAAATAACGAGATCTTACCCAAAAACCTTTATTATGAATAATATTGGTCACGAAAGCCTACGTGTTAAATTAAACAGATCAGAGTTCACACGTTTCTTGAATTGATCAAGGTTATAAACGCTTGGGAAGGAATTCCAAAACGGAACAGTGCGAGGGATGAAGCAGAAGAAGTGGTGTGACCTGCAGTGTGGTGGCTGTGGTTGAACACAGTCCATCTGCTAGACCGAGTCCTCAATACGGGTCAAGAAATCATCGAGTCAAGTTCTCGAAGACACTAGCCATGGTAGTTGCGATAGAAGCGTGATAGCGAGGCGACTGATCGCTGGTGAGCGAATGACTGGAGAGGAGTACTGTCTCTTTGCAGGAGCTGGCACTGCAGGAGGAAGTCACTGGAACACACCACACGTCCCACAACAATACTACATGGCTCTTTACAGAGTGTGCACTAGCCCCTTGAATCTGTGAATTTATTGAATTTTTTTTTTAAGAACTCCAAGAACAAATTCGTAGGCGTTTATGATAGCTAAACAAATGTGACCCACATTGTAACAATAACACACTGACCAATTGAAAAACTGACATGAAACCGAATGGAAATTTCCTTTAATAGTATAAAGCCACTTCTTAATGAGAAATTGTCTGTAACCTCCGTAAACAATTTGAAAGACCTTACGAACTAGTTTGATTGATCGTGTCAAACCTATGAGAGGGGCCAATGCACGATAGGCGGGGTCAGGGTTCAACATGGCAGCAGAGACAATAATTTTTCACGCTTTAGCTGTTGACACCCACGACATCTGTAAGCACTGCATGCCAGTGTGCCAGTGGCGTACGACTGAAGACAGGGATGACTCGATTGAAAGATTGAATAATTACAGCTGGACTATCCAATTATTTAAGTAAAAAAAACTCACATTAATTGAAAGGAAACGCATATGATATACGATATTTCAAGCAACTCCCCTTCTTCAGAGCATACAAATAGAGAAACCAGCGAGATGGAGTGGGATTAGAGTTGGAAACTGCACTTTAGACCATGGGAGCCCTGATATTAATTAAATACATAGTTACCTATTGGCATATAAGCCCTCGAATTGTTTTTACTTGGGCACCACTGCCACCAAACAATATGTTCGAGGATATATGTGATCGATTAACGGTTTCTCACTGGACTAAATTGGATAACAACGCGAAATTATGCAACAAGTCGTCACCTGTTCCCACGTGTGCCACTGGACGGGAAGTTATGGGCAGGCCTAGATAGCGTCAACGGCATAATCAGCGGCGCTGCACTGTCTACTGTGTAGGGGGGTTACCCGCAGGATGTGGGCGAGGATGCCATTTTTCAAGGGGCCCGGAGTAATCGACCACAAAAAAGCAGTCCCATTTACAATTCTTAATTAATTGACTTAATCGACTATAATTGTCCCAGCTCTACTTACAATATAGCCAACGGCACCACTATTCGTGCAAATGCCGCTTGGGCCGAAGCCAGAGGGTCTAGGCGGTAATGCCTGATGAATGCGTTTGCAGACGTCGATGCGGCTGCTTTACAAATGTCCGTTATTGGCACTTTACACACATTAGCGCACGACGCTCCCAACGCCTTTGTCGAATGAGTCTTTATTGGTCCCGGCAGGGTTTTTGCTGCAAGGGTGTAAGAGTGATCGAGAGAGTCTTTTATCCAGCTTCCTAACTGGATCGTGAAGGCCAGTTTTCCCTTGTATTGCTCTCCCCATAGGATGAAAAATGTGTTTCTGAAGCCCTCCAGAGAAGCTGTCTCTTGTAGAACAGGATAGTCCTTGCTACAGTGAGCATAAGCAGTTGCTTTTATTTGTCATTTGCAAAAGGTGGGTGGCAGAAGCCGGGTAGATGGAGCTCTTGTTGTTAGTTTTCATCGTAGGTGCAAGAAGGATGTGTGACTTCTTGCATTTAAATTCTCATTCTGAAAACTGCCCACTTATGACAGCCTATCTCCTCAGAGTACGGTGTTAAAACATACATTTAAAGTACCATAAGAAAAAAACTCCCTACATGGACAAACCAAAACAGATTTCATATAATGAACCCAATTGACAGTGCCATGACCTCTTGGAGGCAACAAGGAACATCTGGTTTGCATATATAAACACCGAGAAAAACAACGCTCAACTATTTACATCACGATGGTACCCAGGTCTCTCGTTTTTAAAAAAAACCCATCTCATTGAGATTGCACAAGCATAAATAAAGGGAAATTATTCATTGCGACAGACATTTGTACAGAAATTGCCAGTCTTGCAAGAGCACATACTTAACATATTCATTTAACGTAACCCAACATATATACATGGCAGGATGGAAAGAATGACAACACATGTGCCTCTCAGCAAACAGGAACAGTTTGATTCCCAAATCGGGCACCTTTCTGTTTGGGGTTTGTATGTTGTCCCTCTGTTCTGCGTCGAATTCTTCTCAGTTCTCAGGTTTCCTTCCATAGCAAAAAAAAACGTACAATGTAGCTGGTATTGGCCAAACACCCCAATGCTGAAAACGTACCTGCAAATGACCAAAGTGGGATTGACACATAGCAACATCGCCCCATTCTGCGATGGACCCTCCTGAAAAGAAAGAGCCTTGAGACTCGGTGAGGCTTCCCCGGGTAAACGAGTGTAAATAAAAGAAAGTAACGGCTGCTCAACCAGCTCTGCTCCTCTTCCTCATTCAAACGCTCGGACGGAACTTTTCCCACGGCCGCGCACTCACCACTGGCGCGGTCAGCGCTTACTGGTGCAAATCCCAATTGGCATCCCAGGCTTCTCGACAGATCAATGCAAGCCTAAACTATAATCCCTATTTGTGTTATACGAGGACGGCAGCTACATCTGTCTGTTGAAGATGTCCTCGTGGATTGTTTTGTGCGTATGGCCGCAGCAACTTCTACTAAATACTGGAAGCACTATTTGACATCACTGCGGGAAATGAATTGCTTACGTGCCGTTTTTGCTCATATATAGTCCAAAAAAAAGTGTATTTATTCACCGTGTGACGCTTCAGCAAAGTTAATTTGGGTACATTTAATATCCATAGTATATTAAACCTTGTTCCCAATTAAATACAAAAAAACCTCCATTAGCAACGATCACATGGTCCTGTATGGAAGCCATTAACATTTGATGAACACGCTCATAGGACGTTACAACATGATTGGTTCACAGGTCCGAGAACGAGACCACTAACACTGCCGTAACAAACCGTGCAAATTAATATACGCAGTGAAGTCACATTATTAACAGTGGCTTCTCTAATTATACGGCTTCGTCTTGCCACCGAGTCCGTGGATACACCGAGGAGAAGTAGACTTTTACGAGAGCCAAAATGACGGTGCGGCATCAATAATTCACTGTAAGTATATCCATCTGTGAACACCGTTCAATCTATCCCCTACGATTAAAAATATATTGCTGCCGAAATGTTCCATCGATGTTAGTCCTAAAAATACATATTTAAGCAGCGCCATTTTCTCGGTGGGAAGAAAACACCGACTGAAAGAAACGTACGTTCAAAGGCAACACATGTACACCAGCAGGAATGATGTACCCATAAAGAGACTAAGTTAAGACATCACAAAAAATACAAGCGCAGACACATGACATCCGCCGGCTTCCACTTCCGCACAGGATAAACTGGCAGTAAGGACTCTACTTTACGGAGGGTAAGACAACGCTCAGTAAACACGAGGCAGACGGGAAATGTTTTCTGAAATATGCAACACTGTAACATTACACGCAACTATATTGAGGACACGTTAACCTTGCAGTGGAAGCCCTGCTCCGTAAATTCAATCACCTGTCCATGACGTCGCTCATGAGAACAATGGTGATTGGGTTTCTGGTTAAGGCCAGGCAGCGTTAGTGGGTTGCCTTCTCGGCTAAAGGCAGCCACGCCGCCAATGAGATTTACTTAGACGCAGGTAAGATCCGCATGAGACAAATGTCTGCTGCTCATTGTTTTTGGTGCAAGACAAACATTTCTTGGGAAAACTAAAAACTCCTCTCTCGTTGCGATTCACGACCTACAAAGATTAGACGTGGATACAGCAACATCTCGTTCGAATGAAGAACGCCATTAACGACGGTGCCTCCTCTTTACCAAGAACGCATCTGCACCTGAACGCACCTGCACGAACGCACCCTCCAGTGTTGATGTCGACCTACAGTGAGGGAAAAAAGTATTTGATCCCCTGCTGATTTTGTACGTTTGCCCACTGACAAAAAAATGATCAATCTATAATTTTAATGGTAGGTTTATTTGAACAGTGAGAGACAGAATAACAACAACAAAATCCAGAAAAACGCATGTCGAAAATGTTATAAATTGATTTGCATTTTAATGAGGGAAATAAGTATTTGACCCCTCTGCAAAACATGACTTAGTACTTGGTGGCAAAATCCTTGTTGGCAATCACAGAGGTCAGACGTTTCTTGTAGTTGGCCACCAGGTTTGCACACATCTCAGGAGGGATTTTGTCCCACTCCTCTTTGCAGATCTTCTCCAAGTCATTAAGGTTTCGAGGCTGACCTTTGGCAACTCGAACCTTCAGCTCCCTCCACAGATTTTCTATGGGATTAAGGTCTGGAGACTGGCTAGGCCACACCAGGTCCTTAATGTGCTTCTTCTTGAGCCACTCCTTTGTTGCCTTGGCCGTGTGTTTTGGGTCATTGTCATGCTGGAATACCCATCCACGACCCATTATCAATGCCCTGGCTGAGGGAAGGAGGTTCTCACCCAAGATTTGACGGTACATGGCCCCGTCCATCGTCTCTTTGATGCGGTGAAGTTGTCCTGTCCCCTTAGCAGAAAAACACCCCCAAAGCATCATGTTTCCACCTCCATGTTTGACGGTAGGGATGGTGTTCTTGGGGCCATAGGCAGCATTCCTTCTCCTCTGAATCATTCAGATGTTCATTGGCAAACTTCAGACGGGCATGTATATGTGCTTTCTTGAGCAGGGGGACCTTGTGGGCACTGCAGGATTTCAGTCCTTCACGGCGTAGTGTGTTACCAATTGTTTTCTTGGTGACTATGGTCCCAGCTGCCTTGAGATCATTGACAAGATCCTCCCGTGTAGTTCTGGGCTGATTCCTCACCGTTCTCATGATCATTGCAATTCCACGAGGTGAGATCTTGCATGGAGATCCAGGCCGAGGGAGATTGACAGTTCTTTTGTGTTTCTTCCATTTGCGGATAATCGCACCAACTGTTGTCACCTTCTCACCAAGCTGTTTGGCAATGGTCTTGTAGCCCATTCCAGCCTTGTGTAGGTCTACAATCTTGTCCCTGACATCCTTGGAGAGCTCTTTGGTCTTGGCCATGGTGGAGAGTTTGGAATCTGATTGATTGCTTCTGTGGACAGGTGTCTTTTATACAGGTAACAAGCTGAGATTAGGAGCACTCCCTTTAAGAGTGTGCTCCTAATCTCAGCTCGTTACCTGTATAAAAGACACCTGGGAGCCAGAAATCTCTCTGATTGAGAGGGAGTCAAATACTTATTTCCCTCATTAAAATGCAAATCAATTTTTAACATTTTTGACATGCGTTTTTCTGGATTTTGTTGTTGTTATTCTGTCTCTCACTGTTCAAATAAACCTACCATTAAAATTATAGACTGATTATTTCTTTGTCAGTTGACAAACGTACAAAATCAGCAGGGGATTAAATACTTTTTTTCTCTCACTGTACTTGGGTGTGTGTAATGTTTTAATTTCGCATTTGTCGAGGAGACCTGTACAACTGCAAATGTACACGTCCGCAGTGATGCGTTAGTGTTCTTGTGCATATCTTTGAAGGCGCAGTTCAAATTGCCATCAACCTGTTGTAGTGAACACCCCTGATAAGAGTGGTGAACTTTCTTCCAGGTCCGCGAGTGGTTGGTTATATAACGAGGTAGTATTTACTAACCTCGGTCACTACCTCGTTATATATGACGAGGTGGTGACAGAGTTTACGACGAGGTAGTAGTTACTAACCTCGGTCGCGACAACAGTCGAACCCGAGTAGATCACTGGTCGATCAGCAATGACAAGTAACCCTTACAAGGAGCCAATACTCACAGAATAATAATTGAGGGCATGAAAGCAAAGCACACAATTAACATGCAAAAAATGGTGCCATCAATTATAGTCCATCTTAGCAAAATGGGGAGAGAAAAGTAGATTTATAAATACTCTTTGGGTCTTTTGGTAAAGTCACGTAGATAGAAAAATGATAAAATAATAAAAAAAATCACGATGTTTCGATCGCAACACAAGCAATCGTCTTCAGGTGAAAAAAGCAGCCTCAGCAGTCCGCCTGCTGTATTTTTTCACCTGAAGATGATTGATTGTGTTTCGAACGAAATGTCGTGATTTTTTATTATTTTTCTATCTTCGTGACTTTACCGAAAAACCCAAAGAGTATGAATTCCTGCAGTTACGAAATCTTTAAGTCAAGATATATTTATAAACTCTACTTTGGAAAGCATAGCTCTCCTTTATATAGAAAAAAAATTGTTTAGCTACGGCAAGGCTTACCTTCGCCTTCAAATGTGCTAACAGAGACCACATTTAAACACAGGAAAACGCTCTCTTTCCCAGCCGGCAATTGAAAATTTAAATTCTGGCCAATTTGGAAAGAGCTATGCCAACACGTGCTCTGCACACGCAGGGCCTCGTGACCAGGCAGGCTGTCTCAGTTTGACCTTTCACAAGCGTTAACGGTTGCGAGGCAGCACAAGAAATGGAAAATTGAAAAAAAAATCCCGTGTGTGTGTGTTAGGAGAGAGTATGGCGGTGGTATAGTGGTAAGCGCATCACGCTCCGGATAACATGGTTATCTGAACCGGTCCTAGGACACCCCTAGGTCGACTTAGCCTTAAAAATAAGTGCCTGGTGAGATATTCTTAGCTCTTTCGGTAGAGTCACGTTTAAACATCAGATATTGGGAGACAAAGGTGGCCGGGCGTGGGGAGAGTCACATTAGCCCCTTGTGTGCAGTGCCAGCACTGGCCCTAACAGTATGTTGGCCATACAGTGAGGGATAAAAGTATTTGATCCCCTGCTGATTTTGTACGTTAGCCCACTGACAAAGAAATGACCAGTCTATAATTTTAATGGTAGGTTTATTTGATCAGTGAGAGACAGAATAACAACAAAAAAATCCAGAAAAACGCATGTAAAAAATGTTATAAATTGATTTGCATTTTAATGAGAGAAATAAGTATTTGACCCCCTCTCAATCAGAAAGATTTCTGGTTCCCAGGTGTCTTTTATACAGGTAACGATCTGAGATTAGGAGCACACTCTTAAAGGGAGTGCTCCTAATCTCAGCTTGTTACCTGTTAAAAGGCACCTGTCCACAGAAGCAATAAATCAATCAGATTCCAAACTCTCCACCTTGGCCAAGACCAAAGAGCTCTCCAAGGATGTCAGGGACAAGATTGTACACCTACACAAGGCTGGAATGGGCTACAAGACCATTGCCAAGCAGCTTGGTGAGAAGGTGACACAGTTGGTGCGATTATTCGCAAATGGAAGAAACACAAAAGAACTGTCATACTCCCTCGGCCAGGGGCTCCATACAAGATCTCACCTCGTGGAGTTGCAATGATCATGAGAACGGTGAGGAATCAGCCCAGAACTACACGGGAGGACCTCGTCAATGATCTCAAGGCAGCTGGGACCATAGTCACCAAGAAAACAAATGGTAACACACTACACCGTGAAGGACTGAAATTCTGCAGCGCCCGCAAGGTCCCCCTGCTCAAGAAAGCACATATACATGCCCGTCTGAAGTTTGCCAATGAACATCTGAATGATTCAGAGGACAACTGGGTGAAAGTGTTGTGGTCAGATGAGACCAAAATGGAGCTCTTTGGCATTAACTCAACTCGCCGTGTTTGGAGGAGGAGGAATGCTGCCTATGGCCCCAAGAACACCATGCCCACCGTCAAACATGGAGGTGGAAACATTATGCTTTGGGGGTGTTTTTCTGCTAAGGGGACAGGACAACTTCACCGCATCAAAGGGACGATGGACGGAGCTATGTACCGTCAAATCTTGGGTGAGAACCTCCTTTCCTCAGCCAGGGCATTGAAAATGGGTCGTGGATGGGTATTCCAGCATGACAATGACCCAAAACACACGGCCAAGGCAACAAAGGAGTGGCTCAAGAAGAAGCACATTAAGGTCCTGGAGTGCCCTAGCCAGTCTCCAAACCTTCATCTCATAGAAAATCTGTGGAGGGAGCTGAACGTTCGAGTTGCCAAACGTCAGCCTCGAAACCTTAATGACTTGGAGAAGATCTGCAAAGAGGAGTGGGACAAAATCCCTCCTGAGATGTGTGCAAACCTGGTGGCCAACTACAAGAAACGTCTGACCTCTGTGATTGCCAACAAGGGTTTTGCCACCAAATACTAAGTCATGTTTTGGAGAGGGGTCAAATACTTATTTCTCTCATTAAAATGCAAATCAATTTATAACATTTTTGACATGCGTTTTTCTGGATTTTTTTGTTGTTATTCTGTATCTCACTGTTCAAATAAACCTACCATTAAAATAAAAGACTGATCATTACTTTGTCAGTGGGCAAACGTACAAAATCAGCAGGGGATCAAATACTTTTTTCCCTCACTGTACAGGGGATATTTGTCTTTGAGAGGTGATCCAGTGGTTCTTGCAATTCTTGAATCAAATTGTGAGCCCTGAATTATAACGAATCATTAAATTGCAAGGGGTGTGACTCATTACGTGGCATATCATAGCTATCAAGTGTGCAAGTGGTGCAACTGCACTCGAGCCCACGGGCAGACAGGCCCAGGTGGCAAGGCTACAAAAAGGGGAAATATTGGGACGGGGTGCCCCCATTTTATTCCGTGCACCAAGGCCCATGCCACCAGCAGTCTGTCACGGATTACATGCCTCCTAAATAAGCGCAAGTTGGCTTCAAAATGTTTGCAAAACCTCCCTTCAACTCAAGCACAACTAAATGCAACGAGCCGTTAAATATTCAGCCATTACATAACTGAAATATGGAAACGTACAAATGGTTGTTTACACTTTAAAAGTAAAGCTTGTTAACCCCTTTTGAATACAAGCAGGTCTTTCTTGCAGCAGACGTTTGTATCAATGGGCTCTCACCTGACAGATGGCAGCTAAAGCCGAGGCGCAAATGGAAAAGTAAAGCGACCTCGTGGTCGGTTTTATTTCACCGTCCTCGTTCTTGTCGCCGCGTGCCACCCTAGAAGGCACTGCTACGCCTTTTCAATTGGTGACAAATGTCAATGGTACCCGACTTGGAAAGCGTTATCCGTGTGCCTTTTTTTTGGAGGTGAATGTAAGACCTTCAGGTATGTGCGGATCATTTGGAGGCATTTCCTCAAGCATTCTCTGAAGCTTGTAGGACAATGAAATATACTTCTGTTGTATAAACATATACACTTAACAAGGCAAAGATCCTCCCTATATAGCCTTAACAGACTTGTTGAAGGCCGACACGGCACACGAGGCGGTGGGTGGTGAGCACCACACCCGGCTGCCTTTGTCTCCCGAGTGGCAATGTTTACACACTACACCAGGTACTCATTTGAGGCTGAGTCGACCTTAGGGGAGGCCCATGACAGGTTCGAATATTTGTCACCGATGTTGGCCGTGAGCGGGATTCGAACTCGGGTCACCGGGTTCGTAGTGCAGCACACTAGCCACTGTGCGTGTATATACACATATACACTACAATTTGGATGTATATATACACTCACGGTATTACGTAAACATAACCATGTCCTAAAGATAGTGCACACAGGTCAAAGCAAAACAGGATCATCTCGAGCCTGGACTTGAACAGGGGAAGAGAGTCGACAACACGGATGGTTGAGGAAGTGAGTTGTAGACAATCGGGGAAACAGAGGAGTGATCAACCTTACACTAAAATGCCTTTTACTTAACCAACGAAAAACTCTTTGCGAGTCTAAAAACTAATTTAAAGGAGGGTCCCATGAACAGCAAGTGGGAGGAAACCAGAACCCCCCTGAATAAACCCACATTAATGAGGGGGTAACATCAAAGCTCCACACAGTTTGATTCGATAATATAATCCATTGCTATATATCTCATCTCCAGGACACCTCTCAGCCAAAGCCTACACCTAGTTGTCACAAAGTCTCTCATAACCCTTGTAAAGTATTAACCGGTCTCTACCCTTGCTTAGCTTCTGAGATTCTGATAAGATCAGGCGCATTGATGGTGATTTTGTGACAAAATTTCATGGGGGTTTCAGCGGGTTAGACTATGTCCACACTGGACTACGCAAAGCTGCAAAAAGGAACTTTGGACTGAACAGTACAAATTTTAAACACATGCCGCTGTTTTCGGGGCGCTGACAGGCGAGCACTCGTGTCGTGGTGGGGGAATCGGTTGGTGTGGTGTGGGGAGGGTCGTGGAGGGTGGGGGATGGTGCTGCTGCTGGTGGTGGTGGTGGTAACCCCTCCTCCACGGCCGCAGCACAATACATGTAAAGTATTATTTGACCACCCCTCGCGTGGGCGACAGCGTGCGAATCGCCGTGACACACCGGCGGCGCTCGCCAATGCACCGTGGGGCTACGGTTTTCACATTCATTCTTTTACGCTCGCACACAACTAAAAGCACAATGAACAGCCTTAACAAGTGTGTCGGGCACGGGCTGAAAATACTTTACAGGGGCCATCGTTAACGCCGTCACTTTCGGCAGTAACAGTTCCATGTGTGCGTGCATACGAGCGAGCGCTGTCACTGGCGTGTCGGCAGCACTTATAAGCACGAGCATTTCGCGTAACGACACTGCTTCTTGCAAAGCATTCAAAAAAGGGCCATTTTCAGTAACGTTGCCTTTCTACACGTTTTCATTGCACGGCCGTAACGTACGCACCTACAGACACTAAAGCGTGCATCTACAGACGCGGACGGCCAACCACTTACAAATACTGAATGACAACTCTGAGCTTCTCCTGTGGGCACAGCAGCAGAGAAAAGGGGAGACATGTAAAGCCAGCGACAACAGTGGGCACACAAACACAGCCACTGCATTGTGCGAGAAGCGTTGCCTTTTGGCACGCATCTTATTGGCCATGGTTATAGCCACCAGCACAATAACGACCCCAAACATTCTTCAAGACTCCGCAGGGGGGGGGTATTAGAATCCGATGCATAAAAAGTTTTTTTTTCCTTCGTGTGTGTTTTATTTCGAAATTTTATTTACCCCATGTGACCCCTCATCAACGTGGCACATTCCAAGTTAAAAACCCAAACCAGTTCGGTCAGGCCACACCGAAACCTTGTGGAATTACGGAATTACACCGAGACGTGCGACGTGTAGTGTTTACGTTGGAGCGTACCATTCTGAGCGCAGGGCTGACACGTCGTTGAATGGAACCATCTGCTGCTCGAGACTAAACACGCGACACGAGAGAAGCGCGTAGGGGACGCAGGCAGCTTTGTGGCACGCGCGGTGCCCCACGCCGATTGTCTGTCTGCTGCCCTGCCAAGGCACGGGATGCATCAAAACGTTTAAACAAGCCGGCTGGCCGCCGGCTGGCCATCGGCATGCGCCGCCAACCACGACGGTGCTGTACCGGCAAGCCGCCGTTTGAACGTTCATTGCGTGCTGCACACAATTGCTGTGGAGCAGCAGTGTGGATGTTGAGGCTTGCTCCGAGACATACGTGGGGGCCTGCTCTTCACTAAATTAATACGCACGTATTAAGTATTAACCGTCATACAGAGATACTTTATATTTTATGCATTTATTTTGATTTAATGAAACGCACCTTACTCTCGTCCCGACACGAGCCGTATATATTAATATTTGCACGTGGTATGGCTGATGGTGATGAAATATGTAAACACAAAATATTATGTTTTAACAGTACATCTTCATTACCTCTCTATCCACAGTGAAAGGAAACAACTAAATTATTTTCCCAGATTACATTTACCCGTGAGTATGGTGTTATGTCAATATCTTTTTAACAACGTACAACGCTAAAGACAAATAAGTGGTCACATGTTTATAAAATACACGGGCGGTTAACCAATGATGTCAAAATGAAGCCTTGACATTTCACATCACCCGTTGCGAAGCTTCTTTCGTAAATGAACATCAGATGCACAATTTTAGCTCAGAAACTACCACAGCTGAAAAAGCCGATGGTGAAATTGACTTCTTTGGTTGCCACAAATTTGGAGCAGGAAATGAAACACCACCAAGATGACAGCTGGACCAGAAAAAAATGCTCTTTGGGGCGGCACTCGATATGCTGAAGGAGACAACGGCACATTGTGATTGGCCCAAAGGGGTGAGGTTTGCTTTTGAGTCAGAGGGCTCACGATTGGCCACGAGCATTTCCACCGACGTGTGTTTCGTTGCAGTGGGATAGCGCACTCTCATATGATCCTGGTGACCTAAGTTTGATTCCTGGCCACAAATTACATCAGTGGTGAGTGATATCTCATTCAATCCGGCTCGCCCTCCCCCTTCAGCAGCCGCACTGTGCAGCGTTGTAAAGTATGGGGGGGGGAGGGAACCCCATGACTGATACGGCGTGCATAGGCCTTCATCCAGCAGTGGATTGAAAAAGGAATGTTAATTATATCCGATTACGTGATGTTGCTCATTAAATCCTGCTCTGAATGCCTATTCCCTGAACTGGGATAAATAGACCAATCACTGCTGCGAGAATGTTTGGTGAACAAGATAGTGGTCAATATTTATTCCACCCATGTGCCAATGTTTACTAAACAGCTTTTCTGCTTCTCAGGCTAAGTTATACCGTTGCATTTTAATGCAAAAGCATGTCAAAGGGGTGCTTAATATGCATCTGTTTAATGGTTCTTTTAAAAACAGCAGACTATGAGATTTATACATCTCAAAAAAATGTCAAACAACATCCCCACGGCCGGTGCACTTCAAAAGCCCCCACGGACACACTGGAAATTAAAGGCGTATTAAACGACACGTTGGCCTCGAGTTATGACAAGCCGCGGATTTTTTTTTCTCTCTTCCTGGGCCCCATCAATCCCGATCACCCGCCTTGGCATCTGCATTATTTAGGACGGGCAGTTTTACCTCCTCGGCAGTCCCGGGTGACTTGGCTAAAAATAAAATAAAAATGCTACCAGGCTGCGCCAAAAGTGTTGATTATCTTGACACTGTAAAAACACAAGCCAGTGAATTGTAAACGAACCTGGTGGTTGTACTCCATTCAAACCTCAACAGTTTTAGCTCGTAGGAAGGGAGGTCAAAGCAACCACTGTGCATGCGCACTGCGTATTTTATATTTTATAGACCGTATTCACCCCCCCCCCCCGACGTCATACAGCTATCTATGCATAGCTACAATTGCAGAAAAAGCAGGGCACAAATGGGCATAACCCTTGTAAATTGGGCACCAGACTTTACGCGATCAATAAATCAATTGACGGTTAGAAAACTATGGCAATCTTGAAAATTACAAGCAATCTGGGGCCATACCTGTGTAAACGCTTCTCTATAGTATGAAAATTCATCTTATAGAGAGGGGCAGGAGTAGCTTGGGTACTGGTGTTCAAACAGCCCATTCTGGGGTCCATTCACAAACCGATTCACTGTTATGCATCGGTTTAGAGCTGTGATCCTGGTAAAGCATGGAAGGATCAACTACACACAAATGCGGCTCATGAATGGCAGAGTAAATGGAAGTTGTTGTCCTATGGATAGACTGGTTTCTGCCAAAGGGAAATTCCAGCACCGATTCAGCACTGCCAAAGGAGTGGAGTACCACCCAACGCAATTCTCGGCAAATGGGACTGACCCTCAGGAACAAGGCACTCTCTTGTTTACAAACGGCAACGTCGTCATGGGCACGGTCCTTTTAGGTCGGAAAGTAAAAAGTAAAATTCAGACAAATCCGTTCATTCAGGTGTCCAAATGACAGGGCAGCAGCCGTATCATATGTGAGCACACAGCCCTGATGTCTTTGTGCGAAAAATACCCGAAAAATCACAGCGGTCTATCCCACCCTAATCATCCCGACGTTGTTAGGACGCAAAGGTTTTGCCAGGACGCAGTGTTTTGAGAAGCTGGGCACTGAACAGCATACGAGGCGAGCATCTGCAAGCGTGTAGCGCTGCATGGTAGGTTCAAGAGTGTGCCGAGCTAACTCGCTGAGCTAAGATATAGACCGCTAGGCTTGTCTAGCGGTGGGCCTTCTGACCTCGCCCATCTGGCAGCACATACGAGCACTAAGCAATTATTTCTGGGGTTTTTTTTCTTCCACCGCCGGTTATTTATTAATTTACATGTGAAAACAGCCAAATAAAGGGTCGCATCCTGTCAGTATCCAAGTTGTCTTAAACAAAAATAAGTAATAAAGTGAGAGAATAACAGTGCGCGTTTAGGGTAACACACAATTTTGAAAAACATCGGGAAACTAATTTGATACGAACCACCGCCGCCGCCCCCCCCCCCCCAAACGGAGCGCAATGCTCATACACTTAGCGGCAGCAGTGCGGGCGTGCGGATTCCTCCGCGCCAGGCGGACAGGACGAGCGCGACAAAGAGGTGAGAATGCGAGCGGGCGGGAGGGAGAAGCACGCACGGAGGAGGTGCACAGCCAGAGACAGCGGGATGTGAAGACAGGAGAAAGAAAGCAGGTCGTCGTCAAATAGGGATTGGGGCAGCAGCAGTAGCACGTGAACAGCCCCACCAGCCTTAAACACGCTACACCGAACCAAGATGAAAAAGCAAGGCGCAGCTTGCCAAGCAGGTCACGGTGTAGCCAAACTCAGGCTCTTGAAACAAAAACCTGCTAACATTTTACCCAAGAGTTTGTATATGTATATAGATGTATATGGTGTGTACTGTGTGCATCTGTGTGTGTATATATATGCAAAGGTCAAATTTTATACCCTCACTGACACATGAAATGGAACGATTTATAAGGAACTAATGTTTCAGGTAGTGGTGCTTCATCACAATAATTTGTCACTTGTTCAAACGTGCGTAAGATCCAGATGTAGTAAAACATTTTTTTTCTTCCAGAAATATACCTTTCACCTACACAAACAAAAATGCAACATTTCTAATAAAGAGCCTTTGTATGGACCCCGCAAAAGCCTATCTGTACCTTCCAAAAAATGTTCAACAATTTTTCTGCCTTCAAATTTCAATGATCGTTTTTTTTATATTCGGACTACATATTTGATGAAAGTGTTTGCAAACAAACTATTAAATCCACACACATATATACTCGTGCCTATGATTTCATTCTTCAATGGAGTCACCCACAGCATCAATGCAATCACTATTTTTTCTGCAGCAAATCAATACCCTTCCAGAAAAATTCACCCGGTTGCCCCTCAAACCACATCTCTACAGAGTCTTTCACAAATCGGGTACCACGGAGGTGAGACGTGAGGTTTCGGAACAGAAAATCATCACGTGGGACAAGGTCTGGGCTGCAGTGTGTACGTACAGTATATACGTGGGAAGTCAGAATGTTTTGAGCATAATATTCTTGGAGGAAATATAAGTGGCTTTGTCACGCCAGCCCAATGTTGGGTTTATGTTAAAGCTCCTGGATTTAATCAACACTTACACCGACGGGGGCAGCAAGGCTCCTGTAATTCCCAGTACTGAAAGTCGATTGCTGACTTTAAGTGATCTTCTCTCGAAGGCGTAGGATTTCTCCAGGCACTCCAATTTCCGTCCACATGTAAAAAAACATTTATCCCAGGCTTGCCCTGAATAAGAGACTTCTGGTTTCAACGTGCTCTTAATAATTAATATCCCTTTGTTAAAACACTGCTGGATGAAGAACCCATCATGCCTTTCAGTCATGGAGATTGTTTGACCATACTTCACCACTCTGGTCAGTGTGAAATTGTGAAGGATTGCAAGGGGAGGGTGGGCCCAAGACCTATTCAGATGTCACTCGCCATGCATGTTAGCTATGGCCGGGAACATGGATCATAGGGTTCATAGTGCACTGCGAACCACTAAGCCACCGCTCCATCCCAATGGGCCATAACGTGGTTATAAAGGTTACCTAAGGCTATCTATTAAACCATGCAAGAGCAATAAAAAAAAGAAATTATTAGGTTCACTTTGTTTTCACTGAAATCTTATTTACTTATGAGTTAAGAAGATGTTTATCAAAAGTGTTGCAAATTTTATTCTGGCTGTGTAAGTCAATGGACACTTTTTTTACGATCGTATTCACTGAACTTTCTGACCAGTCCTCATTAAAACAGAGGGTGTGCGTATATTAATTTCTTTCAGCTCTCTGTTGTAACGTTAGCACGGTAACACAAGGTGCCCTTGCCAGGACCTACTTACGATACATCCAAGGAGACAAAAAAATACCCCCACAAGCCCCGCAACACTATATATCTACGGTGCTACCCGGCCACGTAAACAAACAACAGCTCTCTCCGCATGACGTCCACCACCGAGGAGCAGTGAGCACCGGCCACCTGCTCTGGGCCACGGCCAGCGGAAAGTGCATGTGATGAGGCCCACCGACGTAATTAGTCATTCCAAACCTATTAACCTGCAAGGGCTAAAGGAGGACACTTGCTCCTACCTGCGCATCGCCAAACGCGAGACCACTGGCCACGACCAAGACCAAGATATCTAACGAGTCCTGTCTCGTGCTCGAGGTTGGGTGGCGAGAAAATGGGCAAACGGTGGGAAATAAAAAATATATTGGTTGTTGGTTGCCAAGTCAGTCAGTAACTTTGACTTTATTTGTAGCCAAGTGAGAGCAGAATGTCTGAACCATGACTATCCCCACCCCCCACAGCCTCCGAACCCCCCTCACCAACCCACACGGAATTGCGTGAAGTAAGGTCAACTTAGCCCCATCATCGATGTGGCATTATAACGCCTTCATCCAGCAGTGGAGTGACATTTTTAAAAAATATTATTTTCAGATGTTCTAAGAATTCAATGAGACTATACTAAATGGACACGTAAAGTAGTAATGTATGGACAATGTATAAGTATTGCTAACAATGACATCCAAATTTAGGATGTAAATTTGAACACTTTATGAACACATTTTTTTCTTGAACCTATTTACTTTTCCCGTGGGGGGTAAAAAGATAAGAAAACACGGTACGCTGTACAAGTCAATTTCAATCCATTTAGCTGGCAAAAAAATCGCGAATAAAGACATGAACATTAAAAACACAGCATCAGCTTCCATTCTATGCAGGCAGGCAACAGAGCGTTTGAGAATCTCCCCCTGCGAGCAAAGACTCCCAGAGAGTTTCCAGCGCAACTTACGAGAGCCGAAACAAAGTTCGGATTTTTCTTAAGTTTGCACAAGCCAGGCTCGCTATGTCATTGGCCTTTAGTGCGTGGGCGATCTAGCCAGGCTCAGCTGGAAGTCCGGCAAAAATTTTGTCAGTGTGTGTGTGTGCGCACGGGCGCAATTTTGCAGTGTCCTCACACTGTCGCATCAAGAGGCAGGGCGCGTGCGTGCACATGCGTGCGGGGCAAGCGCGCCGCGCCGGCTCAGAGGATAATTAATGCGAGAAGCCGATCAGTAATGAAGTAGTGCTGAATCGCCGTGGCGAGATAATTAAGCCAGGCGCTCTCCTGGCGAAGTTTCAGTAATTTATCGCTGACATTCGCTGCATTGATAGGTCAATTTAAAAGACGCGCACGCATTAGACAACGGGCAGGCGAGCGTGAAGAAAATTGAAGCAATCTCCCTACCACGCAATAATAAAATTACTGTACTGTGTAAACGTAATGAAACGGCAATATGCCAGGACAGCAGACGTGAAGGGTGCAGCAAATTGCCTGTGGAAAATAACAGCCCTCCATCAAGATATGCTCTCGTTTGGAGAAGAGGGTGGGGGGGGGTGTTCAGGGCTAGGAGGTGGTTGGGGGGGGGGATAAAATCCAAATTGTGGTGGCTGCTGCTAATGGACTGTCCAGTTACCGGTGGTTTTCTAATTTAATCCAATCCGCAGGAGACATAACAGCCTACGGGAGAGTCTGCCTGTTTGGCTGCACGGGAGTGCTTTTCCTGTGCGTACATTTCAGCGGGCCGTCGAGATATCATTACAGAGCGCCGGGGAAGGTGGCAGGCTTGAATTCTAGTAGGCTGGCAGATTATTTGCGTAATAATATACATACGCGTAATGGATAGGATTCTCGATAAGGCGCATTACTCCTTGTGAGCTGCGTAACGTTGTTATCACTTGTGCGAATATCGTTGAAAGGTAGCGTTCTGAGGGCAGGGCAGGCTTGTGAGGCAGGCTGGAGACAAAGAATGGAAGTGACTTTCCCTGTATCTGTCTGAACTGTCAAGTATGAGATAAAAAAAATCTTAAACAAACTTTTAATACGGATGGGGATTTGGGCACCATTGCTTTGTTGGATATTAAAAGATTTACTTGTTATAATCCTTCTTAAATAATCGCACAAATGTCAGAAATGTCAAAAAATATTTTTTTAAATTCTCTGCCAAGAGCCACTATATGAGCTTTATTTTATTTAAGGAAATGTTTTAACGAAATGGAGTTTGTTGAATTATAAGCCTAATGAGCTATTACTTGTTACGGATAGAATTTCCTAACATTCTTACCGAGTACATTTACATTTCAAAACAGTCTCAGCGACAACGTAGGTCTGGCGCTAAATTTTGCACGATAAAAATTTTACTTTACAAAAAAACCTCAGAAATGATAACTTGTTTTCTTCGAATGGACATATCACAATGATATACAACCCATATACATTACTCGTCTAGAAGAAACGTGATACTGCCGTGGTTATTTGTGAATTGTGTTGAATGGCATGTTTTGCCATTTACAATTGTTGTTTAATGTTTATTTTACTTTTTACCATAACGTGGGTTTTGTTCATCCATGCTCGGGTTTCTGTAAACAATTTATTTCCAAAAGTTACACGCTGTTTTAAGCCACACGTTTATATACAAACATACCACGATTTAAAAAAAAACCTGAACAATGTTGCATGAGCATGCGCATTTCGTTTAGCCACGCATTTGAAAATGTAAAAGGGAACTTAGGCAAATATACCGGCCTAAGAGGTATTGCTGTTGTGGCCACTAAATCAAAGATACACATTTCCAGCCTTCACTGTATATGAAGTGAAGATGGTTTTGTTTTTATAACCAGGGGTAACCATTATTAATCACTTCTGAAAACATTCAAGTGTAAATGATAAAAATGACACAAAGTATGATCCATCAAAAGTCTATCCCAAAATTAGCACAAATTATTAACGTTTTTCATGCGAAATTTACCTTATTTAATTTTGAATATGACGTTATATACATAAAACACAAAGGTATGTTAATTACAGGCTAAAGGTTAATAAGAACACACGGCACCGCTAACACACGTGCTTCAACATCTCACGTAGCAAAGAATAACATACATTAAAAAAACTTTTTTTAATTGCCTCTCAAAATCCACTTGCTGCCAGATAATTAAGCGGACTGTGATGTTCAATTAAATAAACGCTAAGTTTAGAACACGACAGGACTGGGCAAGGGCCAATTTGATGTGCAGCATCTGCAGCAATAGCTACCACTAGCTGTCACAAATCTCTGCCAAACCACATTACTGCCGCATGAGCAAGTGGACGAAAATACGCCGATTGTCAAAGTGGGTTCTCGAACCATACAACCCACACGGCAAGGCAATATCACTTTCCTGCTCAAAATAAAAAAAAAACAGAAATCAATGGGGATGTCCTCATGACGGCAATGTGTTGGGAATTTGTGTTTCAGTTCGACTCGCTCTGCGGGCACGGCTGTGCTGATACATCGGCTATTGGTCAATATTATTTTTGTTTTAAACATGTATAATATGTAAGTAGGTATAGCTGCGCATTCATCGTAAAGTGGACGTACGTACGTCGGGGTTCGGCACATGGCTGCGTCACAGAAATATTGTACACAAGTGCTTTTCAGGTGAGAGGGGGAAAAAAAAACGGCAAGAGATGAAGAGGCAGGGAGTGGGGGGGAGCGGCGTTTCAGGCACGAAACAACAGCTCCGCCGATTGGCCAGAATCTCTACTTCCACGTCTGGGTCCTGGGGTAACCACCACTGACGCTGACGCTGTCCCAATCGAGGAGCTATAACAAAATATGCCGCATGTCGACCGAACGGTGCCCTCGTCCCCAGAAGACGCAAGTCCCCTTGGCCCAATGAACCGGCACTCGCATAGGTGGAATGTTAAAGTGTTTAAAAAAAAAAGGGAGGGGGGGGGAGGACAAAAATCGATGTGCGCGAGATGGTCGTCTTGAGCCCTCTTGGTCAGTTGCCCCTCCCAGGAGATTGCGCAGAGATTTGCAACGCTTCCCATTGAAAACGACTCCGCACCAGCACTGTTCTCATTACTTGAGATATTTTGACACTTGACTCTGTTAGGACAAGACGTGATGGTTTTCTTAGTCCAAGGAATTACATTTTGTTTTCTCTGGGAAAGGGCCACCAAAGGAAGTGGAAATAGAAGGAAATATAAATATTGGTACAAATATAGCTTACGACCAAATCACCCCAAGTGTGCCCAATCTCGTCAGATCTTGGAAACTAAGCAGAGTTGAGATTGAGTCTTATTTGGATGGGTGACCACTCGGGCTTGCCAGGTGTTGCAGGTACAGGGCTGCAAGACAGCCAGGAGATGGCAGTGCTGAGTTCCACGACCCCATAGGCATTGGTTGTCTCCGCATACTCTGGATTTCTCCCACATGCTAAATATTAATTGATTAAATTGGACAAACATTCCAATGCAGAGCGTCTAGTGACTCAGTGAGGCTTTCATGGATAAGAAATAAGCATTATTGTTTACTATGAACAAATTATTACACTAAGCTAATACACCTTAATGGTTAGCGCACGGCCCTATTAGGCCCTATTAACCTGACGGCCTGAGTTGTATCCTAGGCCACGGCTAACATCCGACATAGACCAGCGCGGTAGAGTACAGCTAAAAAGCACGCGCACGACTGACATGGGGTGGGAAGACCTTCATCCAGCAGTGGATTCACAAAGGGTTCAAAATGAAACCAACAAGCCAGTGGAAGTGCTCATATTGACCAATGATGGTAAAGAGACTTGAGCACTGCGATCTGAAGATGAATCTTAATTTTCAATTGAGGCTGACGCAGACACAGGACTAGAATGTGGTCAATCGGCGGTGACCACTTGCGGTCTCAGACCCCAAGCCTCGTCTCTCAACCACCCACCTCAGTGCACTGCCGATGCTACAACAACAGGTTTTCGTGAGGGATAAAGAAACAGGTACACAGTGCGGCGGGCAGATCTCCGAAAATAAACTTTGTCCAACAGAGCTCTCTTTTTAGTTCAAGTGCACACGCACCCAACTGCCCGTCCATCGCTTCACATGTTTTGCAATGACTTAATCAAACCAAGTCCTTTTTGACTCAGCGTACAACCTTCGGTAAGATATCTAAAAGTGAAACAGTATCCGTCATAGGGAGACGACCAAACAAGTCGTTAAATCAGACTTCCCGTCGTCAGCTTCTTGACAAACCTACGACCGAGATCAACGCTCACGGATGGTGCGTGAAATCGCTAAAAAATAGCAGGGGTGGAAAAGAGGTGTGGGTGGGGGGGAGCAGCGATTCAAATGCCCGGTCTGGAAGTGTGGTACACCTCATGTCAAAGTCATCTGCTCGTTGCGTTTGGATGATTAGATGTGCTCAGTTCGGCTGTCAGTTCTTCCAACGTTACTAGTACCCAAGGCAGCGTAAGTCTCACAGAAAACAAACACCGCTCTAACATAAACACCATCTCAGTTACCGACCTTGCCGCTTTTGAAAACCATGAAAAGGGAGCAGGGAAGGGAAAAAAAATTCTCCCTTAACCGAACCAAGATGCCTATTGTTTAAATGATGCTGAGTTTCACATCAATTTTCCTATAACCATAAATGACAATCGATGCCATCGACTCGAGCATAGCAGGCCGCCGACACAATGATGAATAAACTCGGCAACTAAAAAACACTCGCAATCGTTCAACAGAACAGAAATGTACCTTTTACCGTGTCACTTAAAACCGGGAACGAAGAGTTGTTTTTCACCAGGGGGTTCACACTTTACAAACGGGGCAAGCCGAGCATACGGCGGAGAGGGGGGAAAAGAATGGTGGGGGGGGGGGGAAATCAATACCCCTCTTCTCTACAAGTGAGCGTAGTTTGTTCGGACGTACTTGAGAAGGCCGTCCAGTCTCCAGTCAGCCATCAAAAGTATCGATGCAGACACTGGTTTGATTACGCGAGTCTGTAACACTATTAGTTACACTCCCTCGCGCCCTGTGACTGCCACGCTGCGGAAAGGTGCTCACTGGCACAGTCATTGGGATTAACCCATTTCTGCCAATTTCTGCTCATTTAACGCAGTAGCGTTTTACAGCTTCCACACATCGGGGGCTGCGCTTACCGCACCCAATGCGTAGCTCGCACGCGTGTACGTGGTGGACATCTATATCAACCCATGCACTGCAAACCGCACGTTTATGTTTCACATATGGTATATTCATGCTTTCAAATTAAAGGCACAACCAACGCGTTATAATTTAGAAGGGGTAAAGGAGCGAATGAGGGATTTAGATACTGTGCTTATGGTGAAAAAGCTACGTTTGGAAGACTATTCTTACATGGCCTTTTAGTCACTCGGCAATTACAAAGATCATTCTTGAGCAATTACGGGACTTTTGTTACTTAAGCAGTTATTGTATTTAGTATTTTCTTCCAACAACTTGCAAAGTCGGCAATGGGAAATTCCACAAGGTACATCTTAATGCCAACATTTTTATTATTAAAACTGCCATTGTGACACATTGGTGCATCAGCTTTTTTTTTCCTATTTTATTGAAAGCCAAAAAAAATGCATATGGGCAATATAGCAATGGCCGTGTACCGAGCTTATTCGGCTAAATATAGGCTATTGAGGAACACGGTCTCCCTATGTTTACTACATTGGGTCTCTGCGTCAAGGGGAATGATACACCCAGTGAGGGTGAAAATGGACGTCGTCAACAGTGTCACAGTGACAACACTTCCTGTTGCACGCAAACCCCATTAACTCCACAATGCTCGCTTGAAATTACCCGGCTTTTTGTTCGCCAACCCCCCCACCCCCTCCACCATAAACATGCGAGTCATCGGTGCCACACTTCCTATTTCCTGTTTGTATGTGCCATAATTAACCAACAGCTCATGACAGCGAAGGAATCTGCTTGGTCCGATGTTTCACATTTATTTAGGGTCCATGGTACAGTGCCGTGAGCACCAGCTGTGGCATCAATAACTGCTGCCAGGTCGTGACTAACATTGCATTCAGTGGAGTATTTCTACAAGGAGAATGTTATATGATACAAAGGATATGCATTGAGACGTGAAGAAAAACCCATACCAAAAATGTGTAGGACCGAGTCTATATAAGACCAATGTTTTCTGTGGAAATGATGATATACAATATCTGTTTTTAATCATAGATGATCATTTTCTACTAAATTGAAAAATAAATTCCAGACACCACTTCCAAGTGGCCTTCATGTCACTTGCAATTCCAAATGTAAATTATGTAATATTCCAAATAATTAGTTCCGCATTAAATAAATTTTCATTTTACATGTACTCATTTACCCGTCCACACGCAGAGCCGGCTACACTAAGCTAGATATGGTGACACATATCTGCAAACACAATTTGTAGTGTAAAATGTGTAGTGCACATTCTGTACATATGGATGTGTGTGTGTTAGCATGCGAACATGGCCTGGGCCTCGCCTAGGTCAACCCATCTTGGATTCAGTATCTGGTGCTGTGTACGAACACCAGCGCCGTGGCCTGCCTGTGTGATGCTGGACAATCCACCTCTCTGTGCGTGGTACTATGCTGATCTTAACAGGCAATCACTAACAGCACTTGCCTCCGTCGTCTGTGTGTACAACCCAACAGCCTGGATTTATACGAACATTTTTACATTACAACACAAAATACACGACAACGTGTTATCGCAAGTAATAATACAGGAGAACGCCTCTTATCTGCGGCCCTATTACCCGTGACTCTTATAATTATCCGTGGCAGCTGTAGGGTCCTGAAAACTCTTATTACCCACGGCCATATTTTCCTATTATTCGTAATACTTGCAATTTTTCTGAGGATAAGAGGAATCACAGGTAAAATGTATCCTATTATCCACATGTTATCTGCAATGTTTTACTATGTGGATAATAGTAAAATCGCTCATTACCCCACGGAAAAAATAGGATCTGCGACATAGCCCCCATCCACCCCATATAATAGCGGATAAGAGTTATCCAGTCATGGTAATTCTCAGTGCATTACACCCACCGGTGTAAAGTCATCACATTTTGTTGCACTTGTTCTTTACCAAAAAAAAATCACTGTACGAATGTCAAATGCATCAAAAACCAAAACGCTCCAGCACCGCTTTTGTATAAAACCCAAGCAGCATGCGGGCTAACTCTGACACATTACAGCGGATCTTCCTCTAATCTGGTTTTAAGGGGGCAGTCACAGACACAGGCAGTCCTTGGGGACATCGCAGGATCTCTCCGATGAGCAGCCGGCTCATTTCACATGCAATTCCTCTGCCTTTTAAACACTGAAGACAGTCACGCAAACATAAAAAGAATCCCTGAGGCCAGTGTAAATCCACGAGCGTACGGAGTATATGAACGCATAGGTATAGATGTACATAACGTCAGCTGGAAAATGTGCTTAAATTGGCTCGTGATGTGTCCATCCATTCTCTTCAAATATACATCTGGGAGCCTGTCTTCTGTTAAAAGCAGTAAAACCACACTGACCTCCAAAAGGTGGCTGTGACACCGTAAAGAAATAAACGCAAATTTAATAACAACGTATACCCTTGAAACTGGGAAAGGGGTGGGGGGGGAAGCACACCTGCTTAATTTGTTTTCGTATAAGTTAGAACATGGTACAACACACACATTTTGTTGCAAATTGCACTTCGCTATTTGCTGCCAAAAAGGAAGAGTAAAAAAAAAATCTCCAGAAATCTGGCCAGGAAACACACGCAGGCACAATGACACGGGCTCGCTCACACGTGCGCACGCACACAAGCACACGGACAAAGCACTAAAATACACAAACCGTGTTCTCAAGACACTCAAGTAGCTCACTGGTTTCTCATTAGCTGCTTGATCCTGTCCCGACTTGTTGCACGTCTTGTACGTTCAGTGCATTTTCAGCATATTTTTTTTTTAAACATACATTAAAGTATGCAATGGGTATATTGTCACCAGAGATATTCGAAATCTGCCTGATGCAGCACATGCCGTTTCTTTTAGACAGGTATAATTAGTGTGGAAAGCAGGTTTGGTAGCAGGATATATGCATGGCCATCCACCTACTGCGATGTAATAATGCACCGCAATAGTACATTACATAGTTCAATAAAGCACAACTACGACTGCAATTACGAGCGCCATTGTTGTTATTAAGCCTGCCAATCAAAGCCAGAATTGGACAGGAGATACGATTCCCCGATTGGGCCGCCAAAAGCTTACCAGTTTTACACCGGCAATTAAATGTCCACAATCGTGGGGTTGATAACCTCCCACAGGCGGCGTATACAACTGGCTAGAGACTGCGGTCTGGCTGTCCTTTTTTTGGAATAGGGCCAGAAAAAAAGCACCGCACGTTCAAATCTGCTATCAGCCCAGCAACATGGTGGTATTGCAGAAGCCAGCAGGGACTGCAAGCGCTCGGCTAAAGTGCAATTCAAGAGATAGGGTTGTGGACCACATTTGAAATATTTGAAGGGGGAAAAAATATATATAATATAGTATTTTTTTTTTACTCAACCATGCCAAAAATGTTATCATTCATCTTTTGCACTTGGGCTGGTCGAAGTCAGACTTTTAATGAGGACGTTCGCAACTAAGCGAAACTGCCTTTCCAAAATTGTATCCAAATAAACACACGCATGCAAACATGCACGCTCTGGCATTGTAGGCACGCTGTGCCATTGTAGACACGCTCACAAGCAAACCTCCATTTATATTTTTCAATACGAAGTCGTACAATATCGCCGATTTACGTTACACATTATATTATAAACCGCGAGGCAGGTTATGATCATTGCAATTGATTTAGAGGTATAATAAATGTTTGGCAAAATTAACCAGCCTTCTCCACAGCACGGTGTCTATTGATATTAATTGATTGTAAAAATGACTTATGAATTATAACTTCAATTGCAGCCTCATTAGTGCACATAAAACCCCTCCCCGATGACAAACAAGGTGTTTAGCGTACCCTCCCCTCTAGGGCAGAAAAACTATCACGATTACCTGTGCGCGCTATATCTAAGTGTACAACTACATGATGGTATATTTTGAATTACTGTACAGATGGCTATTCCCAAGCGTGCAATGATTCGTCGGTTGAAAGCAATTCGTATACTCACGGGGCACTGCATTGTGTGAATGAATTATTTTATATTCACGTACTTTACTACACTACACGTGATTTGTTCACGTAAACCATGCAGTCACTAGATATTCTACAGTCACCGTAATGGGCAAATACATATTTTCTTCATTGGTCGAATCAGTACCCTGAACCACAACAATTCAAGGAATTGCTGTTAGTGAATTTTTACATGCCTAGTCATATCAAAGACATCAAGATCAAATTACAATGTCACTTTTAACTGTTAAAGCTGTCATGTTGAATGCAAAGTTGCAACACTCGGCAAAATTCCACAAACACATTGAACCAAAATGCGAAGACTACCACAACATATAGTATGTGCCTCCCAACAAATACCGCATATGGAGTTTACTCAAGTAGAATACAGAGCGGTGGATCGTGAACAGAATCCGATGGCAATACGAGCACCGTGGACAAGGCAGGCACCACACTCCACAACGTAGTTTATGTTTGGGGAACATCTATACAACGGCGCTGCATCCCCCAAGCGGATTATTTCCGCAATTTTTTTTTGCCGAGAAGTTTCGCGATGCTCCGGCACAAATGTTAACCATCGACATAGGGAAGAGTGCTTGGGGAGCGCAAACCGTATTGACGTCACACCTTCCCACCACAAGTACACTTCGCCGTGCTGCACCGGCTCTCACATGTCCTCCGTGCGGCCGCCTTCCTCGGTGAAGCGGCGGTGTTCCCGTACGCAGGGGCAGCAAGCCGCGCGGCTGACGGCGCTCTGACGCACAACAGCAGGACGCATTTACATTCCGTACAGGTGTATCGGGCACGCTTGCAACGAGGGTTACCCAGTGGCATTCGGGCATACAAAAAGAATACTGAAACTGGCATTTTGCTTTGCATAATTGCCTTCATTAATATGCCGTTCGGCGCGGTAAATCAATTTTCTAAAACAAAATGGGAAGGGTTTACCTGAATTACATTGTCTGTCTGATACGTTTGATAAGGAATGAGATACGGATAGCTTGTCATTGCTTTTAATTATTGTAATTTTTTAAAGTAAGAAATGCATTTGAAACTGACATGCATACAAATAAAAATGTATTATCCTTATTGCAGGTAGCATTTATTTTATAATTTTCTGAGATAAATACAGGTATTAGCCGTTACCACATTGTTGAGAAAATTGTTGAAATTCCATAGCCTGACCCAAGTATTTTTAAAAGTGACATTACTGCCTTTCAAAAAATAATTTTGGTGCTACAAATTATCTTTACGTAAAAGGCCCCCTGCCAACACATCGGCACCCTGATGTGGAAGCGATCCTTTCTCGGCGAAAGGACTTTCAGAATCAATTTAAAAAAGTGTTAATTATAAAAACGAGACTGTCTGCATGTAATATGATGTTGCCATCACAACTTGAAACGTCCTGAGAAGATCTGCAATGTCAATTGCCTTGGAGACAAAACTGTGCGAACGGATGTGCTGGTACTGCATATACGTGTGTATGGTGATGAAGGTTCACGCATGCTGCGCTATGTTCCCGGCAGTCTGAGCTCAATTCCTGGCCGTGCACATCAATGAAAAGTGGCACGCAAACAGAGTGAGCATCTTCCCCATAGTCTTGGCCTAAGATGAGCACTTTATATGATGCGTTCACATCAGCACGCGGGAGACAAAGGGCACTGGGCGTGGTTCTAGCCATACCATGCCCTCATGCTTCTCCTGCCTCAATAGGTGCTCACGGACATCACTTGTCTCAACAGTATATAAAACTAAATGGGGGAATGTCAGTCTTTTTTATGTATCCGGCTGTACACATGTTATTTTGGAGAGAAAAAAAAATCAATTTTAGCAGGAACACGGTTTGATCTGTACTCTCAGTATAAAAGCATGCGACACATCAACAGCCACCAATACAACCTGCTAACCAACCAGGATGCTGGCTGGCATCTTAATAAGCACACAATGGCATGATGAGCAAATGAATCAAAACAATATTTACAGAAATGCACAAAGGCAGGCGGAGACTCGGGAGGCAAACTCCCCACCGCCAGGCAAGCGAGCAAGCATGATGATGATGGCTGCGAGGCAGTCAAGCAATAAATGTCCACCGAGACAGGGCAGCACCACTAAAGACCACTCTTGCCCAAGCTCTGGACACAGCGTGTTATCTGTAGCCAGGACACATTGATTGCCAAATTAATAATAAATGGTTGGGAGCAAAAATAATATATTATACTTTAACTAGAAAGTATAATAGCAACCGGTAGCAGGGTTCGTCCACTTTCTATCAGCATTCGTGTCACACTCCACTAGAGGCGAATTACTTGGTTTGCTGATGATTGGGGGTCATATATTTGTAAGTGTTTAGCAGAAGGCTGTAGTTATCCTGACCTATGAATAAAACCAATCAGTTTTTTGGTGATCAATGTTGGGGGCCCAAATTTGAAGATGCAGGTTTTGGGATTGTTATAGCTACAAAGATGGTCCCTACTGTACTTGTATGCATTTTCAACATCCTGGCCATTTTATAAGATCATGAGAATTTACAACAGAGACTCAGTCACAATTGTCTATAAATTGTATAAAAGATTATTCGACTGCAACAATTCATTACCAACGTATATACTTTTGTTCCCATTATTCACAAGATCAAAACTATGACAGTTGTGGTTTCTCTTGGGTTAGTTTGGTGTCTTAATTTAAATAACAAAAACTAACAAAATGCCTAACCCTACATCTGGAAAAGAAATCCACTTTGTGCTATCTACATTGCAAAATACTATAGAATGTCTATTTGTTGAGAGTTCCAAAAACAGTGTGCGATAGAACTATAAGTTGCAATTGCATTTTCGTGAGCGGCATTTTTTTTAACCTCTTATCAAGGCAGTAGGCAGGTTAAAAAGCTATTTTCAGGCCAAACCGCCCAAAGCAGAATTACAGAGGGGCCTCCCACCCAACATGCTAAAATAATTTCCCCACACACAGCACGGCCGCTGGCCCACTTCAAAGGGCAAATAAATTGCTACCAGGAGAGAGGACGAAGACTTGGGTTTCGTTCCGTACTCTCCGACTCGCCTCCCACACTCCACTACCCCTCAACCCACCCGTGCCACTCCTCCGCAAAACATTAAAAATAAGAAATAATCAAATAGGTAAAACACACACAGAGATGCACACACACGCTCACACACACAAAGATCCGGTACAGCCATCCAGATTGTCGGTGAAAGTGCTGCGAGCGAAATGCCTCTTGCAACACACCTAACAACTTTTGTCTGATCGCTGCCAATGTTTATCCACCGCACAAGGTATCGTTCATTTAAGGCCGAGTAGACCAAGGAGAGGCCCAGGAAAGGCTGCAATACACCACTTGCCACTGCTGCTATCATCCACGAGCTGGAATCGAACCCAGGTCACCGGGTCCGCAATGCATCGTGCGTAGCCAAACCACTGTGCGTGACAAGTCCGTGGGGTCCCGGCTCCGCGTAGACACGTACGCGCACACACACGTAGGCAAGGAACACATACGCGCACGCACAACTGCTGGCACAAGTAGCTGGGTACCCAACCAAATCCTCCTTCCTGCATCAACCGCAGGGAGTGTGTGCACCACCCAGCGCCGCCCCCGAATCCCCGCATAAATATTTTAATCCCATTTTGCTCCCACTTCGAGCAACGGGCCGCACAAGGCGTTCCACGTGCAAGCCTAGATTGATCACAGTGTAGCACATTTTTTTTTCCTGGGTAGTAAGTATTATTTCCTAATTGCTTATGCCTCAAAAGTAGAGAAAATGGATATTATTCCCCACAAACTTTGCTTTGGTGACCAGGACAGTGATATTTAGAAATGCATCTATTTTTCAGAACATTCCAGATAGATTCAGTACGGAGTAAACTTGGAGTAACTTCTAGAACGTTCTAGAACTTTCCAGTAATATAAATAGTAGTATAAATACAGGCGCCTTAAGCCCACCAGTTCAGTTTAGTTCAGCTGCCTAAGTGGATACATATCTGAATTTTTCCGAGATGACATCAAGAGGCGCAAGCATCCGGCAGACGCATTTTGCTGTCTACGGCCAATTTATCAAGACAAGAGCGAAAAAGTACTCTGTGAAAGCATCTGCTAAGAAGTGTGAGGCCTACAAGGCATATTTCGGCATGCCTGTTAGGGATCAAGACAAACCTTGGGCAACTCATTTCACCTGCGAGCAATGCAAAAAAAACTCTGGAAGGTAAGATGGACAATTGCTCGGAAATTTACATGACAAAATTTGTCAAAATTAGTAAAATTGTAAAAAAAAACAGTTAACAGTTTTCAATGTTATTGAAAATATATATATCATACATGAAAAATGTTGCGAGAATCCCTTACACATTAGTCATGGCTAAAATAAATTTATTTTTGTAGGATGGTACAGAGGGGAAAAGAGAGCCATGAAGTTCGCTATCCCAGGAATTTGGCGGGAACCCACTGACCACTCAAGCAACTGCTACTTCTGCATGGTGGACCCTTCCAAACGTCGTTACTGGCAAGAATGCACCTGCTTCATCCATCGCCCCGGTGCCACACTGCCATGAGCTCCCCGTACCCACTCCTCCAGAGAGAGAACAGCCGAGGAAGACGTAGATCCAGATGACAATTTCAGAGGTGGAGCTGAGGAGAGAAACCCATACTACCCCAACCAAAAAACCTCGACGACTTGATCAGAGATCTTGGTCTCACCAAGTCCAATGCTGAGTTTTTGACGTCTAGGCTCAAGCAGTGGAACTTGTTGGATGAAAGTGTGCAAGTCGTAAATCAGAGGAAGCGTCACCAACCGTTTTGCAGCTTCTTCACCCGTCAAGATGGGCTCTGCTTCTGCCACAATGTGACCAGTCTGTTCAAGGCAATCAGAATCGCCTGTAACCAGAATGAGTGGCGCCTCTTCATTGACATTTCATCCAGGAGCCTCAAAGCCGTGCTGCTCCAAAATGGTAACAAGTACCCGTCTCTTCCCCTGGCTCACTCGGTGCACCTAAATGATGATTACAACAGCATCAAGACCTTACTGGATGCCTTGAAGTATGATGAGTATGGCTGGGAGGCCATCGGAGACTTCAAAATGGTGGCATTCCTGATGGGTCTCCAAGGCGGTTTTACCAAGTTTCCCTGTTATCTTTGCCTTTGGGACAGCAGGGACACCAAGGCGCACTACCACAGGCGGGACTGGCCACAGTGGACCAAGTTCTCTGTGGGATGGAATATCAAGTGGTAGCCACTGGTGGACCCCCGGAAGGTGCTGATGCCACCACTGCACATCAAACTGGGCCTTATGATATCATTTGTCAGGTGTAGATAAGGAGTCGGCAGCCTTCAAGTACCTTCAAGACTTCTTCCCTAAGCTGTCTGAGCAAAGGTCAAAGCCGGTGTCTTCGTCGGACCACAGGTAAAGAAGATCCTGGAGTGCAATGAATTCCCCAAGAAGCTCACTAGCAAGGAGAAAGTGGCTTGGAACAGCTTTGTCACAGTGGTTCGTGACTTCCTGGGCAATCACAAGGTCGAAAACTGTGTGGAGCTGGTTGAGACTCTGGTGAAGAACTATGGCACAATGGGCTGTAGGATGTCCCTCAAAGTCCATATCCTTGATACTCACTTTGATAAATTCAAGGAGAACATGGGAGCGTACTCGGAGGAGCAAGGCGAGCGCTTCCACCAGGATATACTGGACTTTGAACGCCGCTACCAAGGACAGTAGAACGAGAACATGATGGGAGACTACATTTGGGGGCTGATTCGTAAAAGTTATTTACAGTATAATCGTAAATCTCGAAAAATTACTCACTTCTAAATCTTTTCTAGTCATTTTTGTATTACTTTAGTATAAATACATGTTAATTTTGATTCATATGTTGTTTTTTTCTGACTTTATGTGAACGAAAAGACACAAATTCGCCCGTTTTCTCATTGAAAATAGGTAAATTTCAAAATATCACTGTCCTGGTCACAAAAGCAAAGCTTGTGGGGTAGAAGAGAATATGAATAGGCAATTTCTATACTTTGTAGGCAAAAGCAATTACGAAATAACACTTACTACCCAGGAACAAACATTGTGTTACATAGTGTCATCAGTTGCCATTTGGGTGTTGGGAACATTTTTGTTGTTTTTGTGATCTAATCTATGGGAAGAAGTGGCAGGTTGTAATCGTTCACTCCTGTAATTTATATGTCAAAAGACAGTGAAGGAAAGTTTTCGTGGTGGTCCGTTGACAGATTTCTTCAAATCCCTTTCAAGGGCTTGCCAGCATATATTTGATTTTGTTTAGAAAAAGTGAAAAAAGATGGGACATTTACAATGAGTGAAAAATGACACAGGTTAATGGTTAACAGAACTTCGGGCACATATCTGTTAATGGTTATGTATAAATACAGTATTAATGATTTAATAAATAACTTTCCCAGAAGTCACGGTGAACCATCGTTATAGATTATTTTATAAAAATCCATCTAAGTGCACAGTGTAACACTGTGTACTCGCACACATGCATTTATAAACACTTGCACAAATATGCATCAATATCAGTGATCCAAAGTAAACGCTCACTCCGCGGGGAAGATATGTTATTAACATAGAAGGCTAGAGGCACGGAATCCTATTTCATTATTGCACTCGCAGTATGAAAGCAGCTTGCATTAGTTTATAACACTGACACATCATTATTTTCCCTGCATGCCAATCGTACTCCTGGAGAGATGCATTACCGGTCCATAACGAGCTATATTTTACTCGTATCGTGTACCATTTAGTTAAAGCGGTGCAGCAGTCAAAAAGATTCTGAAAACCTTCGCCAGAAACAAGAGCACGCAAGAAGTCTGCTTTGCTCATTACCGTTTCGCCAGATGTCTTAAACGGCAGCCTGTCTGTTTAAAAACAAAGAAAATTTTAAATTAGAATGATAGCGAAGAGCAAACAAAGAAGTATTTTGCCTAAAAAAAAGAGAAAAAAAACAACAGCAGCGCCCTCCCTGGGTATTACATTACCTCATTCATCTTTTGTCCGCTCCTTAATGGCCAAGCCCCCCAAATGGCGTGGCTAATGATTCAAAGGGGAATAGCTGGACTCCGCTGGGATTAGCCAATCGCCATCAAGCCATGTTTACACAATAACGGGGAGCCCACAAACGTGGCTCCCTCGTAGCGCACGTTTGGCCAGCACGCTCCGACACCGCGGGGCCTGCCACGCATCGCCATCTCCCCCCTCTTTTGTTAGGGTGTCTTGGGTTTTTTTTTAAGTGTGCATCTGCACTCCAGCTTTTGGAGATCCTGACTACTTTACTTTTTGGCAAGGCAGAGCATGCACAGCTGAGCAGGCGCTGGTATTTGTGGTATTACGAGGCTGCGTCTTGCATGAGATCCTTTGGCTGCCAACCAGAAGAGTATTAGATGCACTCTCCTTCCTCTTACGCTGCTTCTCCGCTGCCAAGTGCAGACAGCGAAAGTTAGCACACGCAATGTGCGCTTTTCTTCTGAAAGTGCGATAGCCCAAGCATTAATGACTGCGCAGTTACTTGTGCTTAAATAATGAAAAGGAAACGGATTTTACGCCCTAATTGGTCACCAGTTGAGATTCAATCCAAATGTCCATAGTTCATCATGTGGATATGGGTGGCAAGTTTTAAATTCCTGGTTCATAATAATTATTTTAGCCTTTTAAATTGACCGAGCGCTCACCCATATTAAACTATACATAAGAGGTATGGTGAGGAATTTTAAAGAAAGCTTTATGCGTACAAAACTAAGTGTCACATCAAGCATGGGTTAGGTTGAATTTAGGCCCACACCTTTGGCATGGTGGCAGAGTACATTCCATTGGGAAACTACCATAGATATAGAATAAAACTTGTGAATGTCTGAACTTAATGTAATGTTCCAAAACCGTTTGGCTTAACCTCATGCATTTTATATTTTAAAAATAATAAGAACAATTATATATTAAGTTAAACAATTAATACCGTACTTGCATTTAACAAATAACACAAATTATTTCACCAACATTTAATATAACCGAAACAGTTATGATGAGAGCAAGACTAATTTTAAATAACAAGAATGGGTTTTGGTTATTTTATTATATTAGTATTGTACAGTTTCCCCCCCCCCCCCCCACACACAATCATTCACAAAAAGACAGGTTTTAAATTGTCCGAATTGTCCAATGAACCTGACCAACAAGTCAATGAAATAGCCGCACGCTTCAATAGCAAGCTGGGTCCCAATCATCGGGCGATAGGAGGCAACTTAAAAAAAAAACAGCCATAGGAGGCCACGCTCAATTGCGATTTGCATTCTAAACACCGCACACTTTTTGTAAGTGACAAGTTCTTCATACAAATTGCAGCAAAAATAAAACGAGTGATATCACAAGCGGTTTATTTGAGCATTGATTTTGTGGTAACTTTGCATTAAACCGCATCAGTGGTTGATTATAGAGTAGCCTGGAGCCTCAACAAATTGAAAATGGACAAACCTACGATTCTTAATGCAATCAAGACGAGTATTTGAGCAGCAATGGTTTTACGTTTAGGAAGTGTCCCCAACACAGACCTTAAACAGAATGCAGCAGCACCTCACGTATTTATGATCTGGCTCCCAAAAGTATTGGTGTTTTCACATGCCAGAGAGCACACTGACTGCATTGCTGTAGCGTGGTGAATCAGGAGGCTTTGTTAGATTTGAAGGGGTGGGGGAGCACAGAAACCAGAGCACAGGCCCTGAAACCAATAGCAGGCCGTGCGCACGCAATCACAAAGCCGCGTAAAAAAATCCAGCGGGCACTCGCCCCACCGATTTCCCAGGAGACCGGCCAGCATATGTCAGAAGGGAAGAAGGATATTACGCGTACACACACACACACGCAAACATGAGCACACGAGCGGGGACACAGGCGCGTGCACACGGACGACAAATTGTGCGCGCGTGCGCACGCACTCGTGCCTACGCACTCGTGCGTACACACACCTCCAAGACAGACGTGTGCATGCACGCGCCGTAACAGCACACGCAGACACACGTGTCCGCACAAAAATAGAACGAGGCATGTGCACACGAGCACAGACACAGACCCAATGCAAGCACACATCACGACCGACCATACAATGTTATTTAATGGACCGAATATATACACACACACAATACCATCCAAATACAAATGTGTACAAGCGCGCATGCACACTCGGGGTACGCACATGTCCCAACTAAGAATGCGAGGAGCATGCGTGCATCGGTGCACATTTAAAACAAAAGACAAAGATCCCCCGTATAGCCTTAAAACACTGTAGGGGCAAGTGCTGTTAGTGAGCACCTATGAAGGCCGGAACGGTACGCGAGGGGGTGGGTGGCCAGCACCACGCCCGACCGCCTTTGTCTCCCCAGTGGCGATGTTTACACACCGCACCAGGTACTCATTTGAGGCTGAGTCGACCTAGGGGAGGCAGGGGACGGGTTCAGATAATCGTCACTGGTGTTGACCGTGAAAGGGAATCGAACCCAGGTCGCCAGGTTCGTAGCGCAGCGCGCTAACCGCGACACTACTGCTCCCCACACATTTAAAACACACACGCACACGCGTGTATATACTGCATTAATCTTTGAGCTGTGTGACCAGCACACACAGGCGAATGCATAAAAATGTGCAAAAGGTGTACCACAAGGCATGGCCTCGTGAACACACTTTTCATGCACTGTGGATACACCTTAAACAAACCTCACCAACCTCCATATGAACCTCAAAAACACACAATAACCCAGCCACCTTCACATGAAGCGCAATATAAAACACAGGTCACATTTGGCCTTGCACGCTGAACATGCATCTCGGCTGAGCAGGCAATGTATGTTCAGCAATTTCGGTTACATTATAAGTTCTTAGCACTTCCTCCACGCTGACGTAATGTGATTAAATAAACGGTCGGCACGCATGTCCTTAAATATGCATTTGCTCCTTCGCAAATTGCATCACAGTTTAACATCAGTGGTTATTAAATAATGCACATGAATCAAACGAAAAAGAGAACCCTTTACTTGACAATTTCTGCAATGTTTCGTCGACAAATGTTCCAATTGGCTGTATATAATAAAAAAAGACAAAGATCCCCCGTGTAGCCTTAAGAGACTGTTGGGGCAAGTGCTGTTAGCGAGCAGCACCGATGAAGGCCGGCACGGCGCACGAGGGGGTGGGTGGTCAGTACTACGTTTGGCCACCTTTGTCTCCCAAGTGGCGATGTTTACACATCGCACCGGGTACTCATTTGAGACTGAGTCGACCTAAGGGAGGCCCAGGACCGATTCAGATAATCGTTACTGGTGTTGGCCATGAACGGGAATCGAACTCAAGTCGCCGGGTACGGAGCGCAGCGCATGAACCGTTCACTACAGCTCCCCACAGCACAACTCCCCACATTGCACACCCGCATTGCCATATACAATGCACACCTACAAACGTATGCTAGAAAACCTGACACGGTTTTTTTAATTCACCAATGTCATAACAGACATTTTTGCAATAATACGACCTAAATGCACAAATGTGGACTTAGTTACCCGATGTGAAGGCAACATTTTAGAAACATTTTTTGTTCAAACGTGAACATTCGCTTCCACCATCCTCTATTTCAAATGCGCCAGTTATTGAAAAGGCCAGCTTGCAGCGACACAGATTCAATGACTCATAGACGTTCTTCAGGAACCTTCACGGACAGTGCGGGAATGCTGATGCATCCGACCGGCCAAGGTTTGTGCACCTATAAATCGCTGGCCCTCGCGTACACCGCTGCATTCGCAATCCCGAGTTAGCGTGCACGCTGCGCCATTAGAATCGCTTACAGCATTAGTGCAGGCACAACTCCTTGCATCAAATCAGCGAATTATGTAAATCCTCATTTGATTTTTTTTCTTCCATCACCCCCGCAACGGCGACTGCAACACGGAAGTCGGGAAATAATAACAAAAAAGGTTGAATTATAAAGAGGGGGGGGGGGGTGAATAACCTCATGCGTGCTCGTGTGTAATTATTCAGCTGCCATGGTCTGTCATGCCGATCGGAACCCAACCCCATGGCAGCTTTAAACTCGGAGTGGCTGGGAGAAAAGGAATTTCTGCCACGAGCGCGCTCTCCAAAATTCCAGGCGCGAACACATCTCTGAGCAGCGGCCCGGGGCACACAAGCCGCACAACAGCACGAGGAATTGATCATCAAGTTAGGCCTAGATTGACATTCCTTCTTTGTTGTTTAACCTTATGATTCACTTATAGTTGAAAACTGAAAAGTGTCATCCCAAGCGCTGTATGTACTTAGCTGCCCAGTGGCTGCACCTGGTGGGATTGCACGCGCGCCGCGCCAGTGAACGCAACGCAGGCATAGTGCGTGCGCGTCTCGTGTGGCAGAGTAATGCGGCGGGTTTATTTTACCAAAAAGGTCACCCAAAGCTCCGGACAGAAATATTTATGAACAGATTTTGAATGTCATTACGAGCGCTTTAGTTTGGGCTCATCTAAAGATAGGCTATATATATTGTATTAATCTGTGGCACTTTTCAAGCATAAATCTGCCATTATTACATGGAACACAAAGGAATACAACAAAATCATTTTAGAAAGTAAAAAAATCCGTTGAAGAAATTACAGATGCATATTTATCAGGCGAAATGCAACACGATCTTGGAATTCTCTTTTCTAAGTTATGCTCAGCGTGTTGACTCTACTGTAGCTGCATATGGCTCCCATCACGTGGAAGGAATTTGAACACACTTGGTGCGACACGCGTCCTATAAATAGGGGAATGCTGTTTTAACAACATTCAGTTCAACGCAGGCAGAGAGGTCAATACCAACACAGCTACCCCCAAAAAAAACTGACGGGTTACATTACATTTTCATTTGCACTCAAAGACTGAGCCGTTTCTCAGCATCCGTCATACGCACGACGTCCTCACTCAAAGCAGGGCAAACTCGCCGTGACTCACTGCAGCTTAACGACATCTTATAAGCAATAAAAAAAATCAATAGCGCGCTTACGAAATAAATATAGTGGGAATAATCGTGCTGAATATTGCCAACTTACATTTCAGTTCAATAATAGAGCCATTGGGAAACAAACTAAAGTCAGGCAGATTCTGTGACAAACATCAACAAACGGAGGACACTTGCCAATCAAATTTTTAAGTATTTCAATGCAAAAAAGTGCAATAACACAAACAAAATTGATACGAAGTAAAATGTAATCGACCCAACAACAATCGTGACCGATGTACTGCAGCGATCAGAATTATCAGCCGTAACTGCGATTGACAGTAAAGTAGGCAGCGGTTAAAATGCATTGGTTTTTTTTTTAAACTGAAGCCAGCCTGTTATTAAAGATCCATCAGTCTCTGGGAAACCGAGTAAGGGGCCCCAGACGGCAGGGCCAACAATCGCTCATATTTATCGCATTCCGCGTGTGTGTGGTCCCAACAGACTTCTCAAAGCACCGTCAAGCAAAGTGAAATATTAATCAGCAAAAAAAACTGTGAATGATATGTTGCCAAAATACGGTCAAATTAATTTTGTCAGAGGCAAATAAAGGAATCCACTTTCTAAAGTGCATAGTTTGCAAGTGCCGTACATGTGATGAAGAGCTCATGATTAAGATACGCACGCATTCATCGTCTTTCAAAGGCGTTGAAAGCAGTTTTTTTGCACTTGGTCATAAAATGCTTCAATGCAATAAGGGTGGATGAGATTGCTAATCAAGCACTGATCATATATATCCTGAAAAAACTCTGTCTCACGAAAGAGAATAGTTACAGAACATGTAAACATTTCAACTTTTGTCATTGACGATGTAACTTCGGCGCAATAAAAAAAAGGCACAGATACAGCGCGCATTCCACATAAACATACTATCACAACCGCACACGCGCGCGCGCACATATTACCTGACCTAAAGGACAAGGTTTTCCCAGAACGGAGTGTTGGAGCCAACGCTGCAGATTTTTAAAATCAGAAACTGTCATCAACACGTCCGTCCACACCCGCACAGACAGGACAGCGGGAAGCCTTCCACCCCTCTCCTTGGCAGGCGGTGGCTAATGCGGCAACGCCTCGTGCGAGCTAATATCGCCGTGGGCTTGAAACTACTGAAGAAGAGACGTGTGTGTCTAGATGGTTTTTTTTCTTAAACGAAGAAGAAACGGCCGAGAAGCTTTCAAACGCTGCCAACCGCTGCGGAGGAGTGGAGCGGCGTGCCAGCGTACGGCGGCATCGCGATCAATTCAACAATTAACGCACACGTGCACGATTAATTAAACCCCCCCCCCCCCACCGCGGGCTGAATAGGGATGTCGATTTTACACGTGTCTGTTCCATCGATTGGCTAGACTGAGACCCCCCCACCCACCAATCCCCATCCCCAGCACACCACCACCACACCGCGCACCCATCCCAGGCACTTACAGTGGCCTTCCTCCACTCAAGGAGTGTATTCTATCCCACCCTTTTAATTGACATGTGTAAGTGCTGCCAGAGCAAACGTTTAAGCATCATTCTGCGAGTGAAGGTATGCGTGTGCTCTTCCGTGTACGATATATTTGTCAGTAACAATTATTGGGGGAGAAAAAACCCCTATTCTTTAACACAAGAATATCTCTCTAAATGATTGGTAGCATTTTTGGTAAAAAATACCACTTAACGGCGCTACATGTGATTCGATTTATAAAGTGCGAACAAAAATCCCACGCATTTTTAAAGGTGACGGCTGCTCACCTATTATTTAGCCTTCTGAAGACAGGTTCCTTTCGGCGGGTGTTGAGGCAGCCTAACGTTACTGTATAAGAAATTATTAACAGCAGCAAGCGCAGAGCCATACATTGTACAAAATTAGACAGAACAAAATCACGGGCTGCATTGGCAGACCCGGTGCACAGGTATAACTCAAGAAACGACATTCATCACTACTACTGCCCGATAACTGAACTATATATAGAGGGATGATGTTTCAATGCAATGGCCCTGGGGCTGTTGTCTGAATTAGGGTCATTGGCCGAAACGTCAACCAACTACATTATGTTTTCTTCATAAGGCAGTGTAAATGACAAATAGGGCGAGTGAGTCATGTGTGTGCAAGGGCAAACAAAGTTATTTATTTAGCACATATATTTCTTATTGCTATTAAACATTCATTTGAAACACTGCAGTGCCTTAAAATATTAGATTGCCTTTTGAACTGTACAGATAAGGTAGCGTAATAAGAAAAATACAGATTTGTATGTGCCCTGTGCCGGTAATTTAAATCAACTTGGAAACTCAAAATATTTATGTCACACTATAAGTAGTGGCATTACAAATTAGTCTTATGGCGAAAATAACAGTTTATCTTCAAGTTCAAATATAAGGCATCACAATTCAATGCTTTGCATTGTGATGCCTTCTTAACCATGCTTCCAACCATACACACAGTAAAAAATGCACACGGTGATACAAATCGAAAATAAATATGTAAACCAAAATACAACAAAAACATATACTTTGTCTTATTATTCTGGAAGCGTAAAATGTTGTCAAAAACACATTTACGTTAATGTCATCACCATTATAAAGTAGCGCCATCAACACTGATATGAATCGCCATCAATCACCATCAACATATTGTCATTATCTCAAACATAATGCAAAAGTGTAGTGCAATGAGCAGTGAATTAACACCGGCCTCGTATATCCTATTCCTGGTTTAGTAGGTTTAGCATAGCATTACAAGTGATTAAGTGAAGTATGTGAAAACACACTGACAACATCATTAGCAGAAGGATTTATGCAACTTTAAAAACACAAATACATTTTTAAAAACAGCTTCGGCAGTGGTAGACAAATACAATAATTGAAACTGCGTTATAAGAGAAAAATATTTAAAAGGCTGATGTTTTGGGCAACGGCCCGTATTCAGAGCAAAGATCAGATATTCACCGACTGTACATGATAGTACTGATAATAGTACACAATTATTATTTCAGTGTCTTCTATCGTATACACAGAAAAATCGCAAGCGTCGCAGTCCACGAAATAAACATTGATGACATCAATGCTGAATTTAATTTTACATGGGGAATTATAATTTCTCTCACATCCTTAAGCACTTAAACATTTGATACTTTAACAGATATAATTACATAAATCACTTTTGACTAAGATCTCAAATAATTTTAAATATTGTAATGTAAACATATAGACAAACCACATAACACTGTCCAACGCCAAGACTTTACATCATACACAGTATTATAATGTAATATCATTGTTTATGGGTCTTCTGACTTTTAATTTCACGTGTGTAATATTTTATGAAAACGTTTTAGCATTACCTTGTTTTACATTATTTACTTTCATGGGTTTAATATGCAATGCATGTTTTCCTTTGTAAAAGCATATCATTGAATCGTGCTTGTGATGATTGCCTATTAAGATCTGTTCTGAATTGCTCATTATGAAGGTGATTATGATGATGACATACAGTGCATACAAATACTGCAGATAGTATACATTATTATTTCATTGGACATTTAATACTGTATCACGCAAAAAATGTTGCAGCAACTAAAATGGAACATGCCCCTAGTGCAAACGTTCACAAAACTGTGGAAACATTAAGTTTGCTTAAGATAGCAGTACACCTACATTAATAAAGGCAGAAAAGCTTTGTGTATGACCATATTACAAAACAAGTAGATCTTAAATGCAATGAAAATACTCAGTTTGACACTAAACATCCAACACATAAAAACGATCAAGACAGATGTAAATTCTGACCATGTTCGTGAACGGCTAAAACGCTTAAAATGTTCACTAATGTAGTTGAAGTTCATGCTTACAGATATAAACCATAAAAAATACACATTTCCATAATTCCCATCTCTCAAAATTACATAGATTGGTTTCACTCATATTGCAATGGTGAATCTTAACTTTGACATTATTACAAGTCTCCTGCAAAAACTATTACAAATATACGATCCCTATCATCTGAGAAAGTGGGCAAATTATGCGAATGGTTTACTGGTTTAAGCTGTATCATTATTGCCATCACAGAGTTAACCGTCTTATGATTGATAACACTAAAGAGAAAACGCGCGGCTGCCCTGCACCTTCTCAATGTACTCAGATCTCCCTTGCACGGGAGATTGGGCTGTCTCAACGGGCTCTCACCTGGTTTAAATAAAGGAACTCTCTCTCTCTACCTATCCATCCATCATCGTTATTATTATTGTATACCAATAGCGGCCACGCATTGCTTCGCCCGCACGCCGGGGGGAAAGGTTCGACGTTATGAGGTATTGAATATACCATGTGCCTACAAAGGTTGTTTCTGGGCCGGGTTCACGTGAAGGACGGTTTATCCTTCGTTGTTTGGCCACATTGATTGCACGGGGTTGGCTCACCGTCAATAAAAACCATCTGCTTTCCTTCAGATGAATAACATTCCACCCCCTTTTACTCCCTTAATCACCTTTTCACTTTACAAACTTTTTGTTTTTAAAACAGGCAATACTCTTTTAAGGGTACTTACACAGCCACTTATATTACCATCGCATTTCCCAATATTTTATACGCACAGTGATACATCAATGTTCTCATGCTGTTGTTGTTGTGTCCAGGCACACCACGTGTGTGTTATGTTGGGTACGCGTGTTTCCGATTTCTATCGCAATGTGCACAATGTACAAGTGCCATGGCTTTGTGTGTCGTGAGAGAAACGAATATCTGAAGAGTCTGTGGTTGTACCACAACGGCCCTTTTTCTCAACAACTTGTTTCTGTTTCGTCTCGAGTCCACGTCAGCTTTGTGAAATGGAACTTGTCAAAAATAGCAAGAGCATCAAAGTACGAGTCGAATCGTTATCCGATCTACGCTGAATCGCACAATGTTTAACAGCTTCATAGTTTTAAATATTACACTGCGCTTACATTAGGAAAATACTGAAATTACGGAGATACATCTAATAATTATAAACCAATTCACAAGACTGTACTGACAGCGTTTAATATAGGAAATATACCCATGTGATTGTCACAATGGCATGACACGGTATTTATGTACATTTTAAACAAACTGTTGACGATATTTTGAAGATGGTAAATTGCTACTGTACTATATAAAAAAAACAACATTCACGTTAGGCGAAGGCAAATATGAAAATTAAATTAAAGTACAATAGATTTAAAGTACAATAGATTTACAATAATTTGAAGACCACAATAAAAATGACAACATTGTATAAATACACACCACAGACAACGCGAACACTGTACAACAACAACCACACGTAGATAATATTTAACAAAACAAAATAAATGTTTCGCACCGTGTTTTTTTTTACATTTGCAGTATTTGTAAAAAAAAATGTTTTATCTGCCAGGCGAGTGCCAAAAGCATTCAGTACCGCGGCCTACTCAAAACTAAAAGCCTACGGATTTTCCTTTCGAACATTGGCCGACGACGCCCGTGTATAGGACCCTGGCCGGGGACCCCCCCCCCCCGGGGCCAGGCTGAAGCCCCCCTTTCTCTTTCCGTGAACGATTTTTTCTCCACCAAACGCCGCAACAACAAAAAAAAGAACCGCGAACGACGCACACAAAACGTCCTGAACAGTTTCGTCTATTTTGTTTTAAATGGTCACGATTTAAATAAGTTCTCGTCGGTACGAGATGCTAAACGAGTGAATGTCATGAATGTTGAAGAACGTTAAGAGGCTGTAAATGACGGCGATGTTGATACCCACAGATTATGATGATAACAAAGGTGAGAACTGACTGACGGTGCTTGTTCATGACTTGATATATTGTGACAATACAGGTGATGACGGTCACGGCGATGCTGTTGAGGGGTTATTGATGATTTCGTGACCAATGGAGAAGGGAGATACTCGAATTGTCACTTATGGATTGGGAACTTCGCTAGAGATCGTGGAAGTTGGTCTTTGTGACTGTTCCAAGTGCGTCGTCGTCCAAATCGAGTACAAGACTACGTAGCTTATGGCACCAGGAGGAGTTGATGATGATGATGGGGAATATATCGATAATGGAGGAGGAGGTTAAAGTTGTCTCTCGTTCGATGGTGGAACTCGCGTCTCTTCGGAGTCCCAAGCTCCTACCCCCCACCCCGATCCGGGATGATGCAGGTGATGGTAATGATGTTGATGAGCACGACGAGAGGAGTTTACCGAGTTCAAACTCGCGTGCTTTTAGTCTCGGCGTCCGTCTCCCCCCCCCCGGGTGACGACGGTGATGGTGACGGCGCTGGTGGCGACAAAGTGACGGGGGAGGTATCGCCCCGTGTCGGGGTAAGAGCTCACGTCGCCACCTCAGCCCACGAAGATGAGGAGTGAAGACGACGACGATGGTGATGACGATAGCGGGTGGAAGTTAAGTTGGAGGTCTCACTCGGGGTGGTGGTGATGCCACTAACGATGCCTCCAGCCTTCAACTCCAGACGCGCGGGAGTACAACGACAACGATGATGATGGTGGTGATGGTTACTGGGAGTGGAAGATGATAGGGGGAAGGATGGCTGGGGTTGCTAGCTTGGAGGCGATGTTCAACAACACCTCCAAGACCCAGGCATCTCCACCTGGACTCAGACGGTGGTGGAGGCAGCTCGTGATGATAATGATTGAGTCTCGCTCGCGGTGGTTGAACCCGCGTCTCGATAATGTCCCAGGGAATCTTCTGACCTTGCCACAGAGTGTGATAACGATGCAGGAGGGCGACATGACGATGATGATGATAATGACGGAAGTCTAACTCAAGATAGTGGAACTCGCGTCGCATCGAGACTCCTTTAACCCCAACACCCAAATGATGCATGTGGGGAGAGGTGATGGTTATGATGAAGGCAGTTTGGGTTGTGGTTATGATGGAAGAGGTTGTCCCAGTCTCCTCTCCTGGTGATGAACATGACGGAGGAAGAAGGCGGTGATGGTTAAGAGTGTATCGCTCGTGGTGACGGTAACGTGTGATGATGGTTGACTGAGTGGTGAACTCGGGTCGATTTCCTGGACCCAGATTATAATAATGATGATGATGGAGGAGGAGGAGGAGAGAGGTGATGATCACGAAGGGAGCATCGCTCGTGGTGGTGGTAGCAGTGTTGGTACAGTGGTTGAACTCACGTCGCCTCCCGAGTCCCAGCCTCCGTGTTCCCCTGGCCCCGGAGCGGGCGGCTCCACGTGAGACGACGAAGGCGGCGGCGGCGGCGGCGGCTCTCGGCTTCTCGTGCGCGAGAGGCGACGTGCACACGAACACACACACAGAGTCTTCTTGAACGCGGGCCAAGTTTTTCAAAGCTGTCCGCCCGCTCGGCCTGCCATGTCCGCGGAGCGAACGAGCGAGGAGGAGGGAGAGAGGAGAGGAGGGAGCGAGGAGGGAGCGAGCGAGGTGGGGGGGTGGGTAGAGAGCGCCTCCCGCACGCACAGCCACAGCCACCCACCCCCACTCGGCGCAGCGCCTCCTCCACCCCCCCACCTACTCCTCATCACGCCCCGGGCGCATGCGCGGGGTCCGTGGTGGGCGGGTGTGCGATGGGTGTGCGGTGGTGTAGTGTGCGTGAGTGTGTGTGTAGGGTGTAGTGTGTGTGCAGGGGGTGTGTAGGGTGTAGTGTGTGTGCAGGGGGTGTGTAGGGTGTAGTGTGCGTGATTGTGTGTGCGGTGGTGTAGTGTGCGTGAGTGTGTGTGTAGGGTGTAGTGTGCGTGAGTGTGTGTGTAGGGTGTAGTGTGCGTGATTGTGTGTGCGGTGGTGTAGTGTGCGTGAGTGTGTGTGCGGTGGTGTAGTGTGCGTGAGTGTGTGTGCGGTGGTGTAGTTTGCGTGAGTGTGTGTGCAGGGGGTGTAGTGTGCGTGAGTGTGTGTGTAGGGGTGTAGTGTGCGTGATTGTGTGTGTAGGGGTGCAGTGTGCGTGAATGTATGTGCGGTGGTGTGATGTGCGTGAGTGTGGGAGTGTAGGGGTGTAGTGTGCGTGATTGTGTGTGCAGGGGTGTAGTGTGCGTGAGTGTGTGTGCAGGGTGTAGTGTGCGTGATTGTGTGTGTAGGGGTGTAGTGTGCGTGATTGTGTGTGCAGGGGACGTAGTGTGCGTGAGTGTGCGTGTGGTGGTGTAGTGTGCGTGAGTGTGCGTGTGGTGGTGTAGTGTGCGTGAGTGTGTGTGCGGTAGTGTAGTGTGCGTGATTGTGTGTCCAGGGGGTATAGTGTGCGTGATTGTGTGTAGGGGGTGTTGTGTGCGTGATTGTGTGTGTAGGGTGTAGTATGTGTCCAGGGGGTGTGCGGTGGTGTAGTCTGCGTGAGTGTGTGTGTAGGGTGTAGTGTGCGTGATTGTGTGTGCGGTGGTGTAGTGTGCGTGAGTGTGTGTGCGGTGGTGTAGTGTGCGTGAGTGTGTGTGCGGTGGTGTAGTGTGCGTGAGTGTGTGTGCAGGGGGTGTAGTGTGCGTGAGTGTGTGTGCAGGGGGTGTAGTGTGCGTGATTGTGTGTAGGGTGTAGTGTGCGTGATTGTGTGTGCAGGGGTGTAGTGTGCGTGAGTGTGTGTGTAGGGGGTGTAGTGTGCGTGATTGTGTGTAGGCGTGTAGTGTGCGTGAGTGTGTGTGCAGGGTGTAGTGTGCGTGAGTGTGTGTGCAGGGGTGTAGTGTGCGTGATTGTGTGTGCAGGGGTGTAGTGTGCGTGATTGTGCGTGCAGGGTGTAGTGTGCGTGAGTGTGTGTGCAGGGTGTAGTGTGCGTGATTGTGTGTAAGGGTGTAGTGTGCATGATTGTGTTTGCGGGGTGTCGTGTGCGTGATTGTGTGTAAGGGTGTAGTGTGCGTGATTGTGTGTGCAGGGTGTAGTGTGCGTGAGTGTGTGTGCAGGGTGTAGTGTGCGTGATTGTGTGTAGGGGTATAGTGTGCGTTGGTGTGTGTGCAGGGGGTGTAGCGTGCATGATTGAGTGTGCAGGGGGTGTAGTGTGCGGGGGTGTAGTGTGCGTGATTGTGTGTGTAGGGGTATTGTGTGTAGGGGTGTAGTGTGCGTGAGTGTGTGTACACAGGGTTTAGTGTGCGTGATTGTGTGTGTAGGGGTGTAGTGTGCGTGATTGTGTGTGCAGGGGACGTAGTGTGCGTGAGTGTGCGTGCGGTGGTGTAGTGTGCGTGAGTGTGTGTGCGGTAGTGTAGTGTGCGTGATTGTGTGTATGGGGGTTTAGTGTGCGTGATTGTGTGTCCAGGGGGTGTAGTGTGCGTGATTGTGTGTAGGGGGTGTTGTGTGCGTGATTGTGTGTGCAGGGGGTGTAGTGTGCGTGATTGTGTGTGTAGGGGTGTAGTCGGCGTGAGTGTGTGTGTAGGGGGTGTAGTGTGCGTGATTGTGTGTGTAGGGTGTAGTGTGCGTGTTTGTGTGTGCAGGGGTGTAGTGTACGTGAGTGTGTGTGTAGGGTGTAGTGTACGTGAGTGTGTGTGCAGGGGGTGTAGTGTGCGTGAGTGTGTGTGCGGTGGTGTAGCGTGCGTGAGTGTGTGTGCGGTGGTATAGTGTGTGTGATTGTGTGTGCAGTGGGTGTAGTGTGCGTGATTGTGTGTGCAGGGGGCGTAGTGTGCGTGAGTGTGTGTGCGGTGGTATAGTGTGCGTGATTGTGTGTGCAGTGGGTGTAGTGTGCGTGATTGTGTGTGCAGGGGGCGTAGTGTGCGTGAGTGTGTGTGCGGTGGTGTCGTGTGCGTGATTGTGTGTGCAGGGGTGTAGTGTGCGTGATTGTGTGTGCAGGGGGTGTAGTGTGCGTGATTGTGTGTGTAGGCGGTGTAGTGTGCGTGATTGTGTGTGTAGGGTGTAGTGTGCGTGATTGTGTGTGCAGGGGTGTAGTGTACGTGAGTGTGTGTGCGGTGGTGTAGTGTGCGTGAGTGTGTGTGCGGTGGTGTAGTGTGCGTGAGTGTGTGTGCAGGGGTGTAGTGTGCGTGATTGTGTGTAGGGGGTGTAGTGTGCGTGATTGTGTGTAGGGGGTGTAGTGTGCGTGATTGTGCGTGAGGGGGTGTAGTGTGCGTGATTGTGTGTGCAGGGGTGTAGTGTGCGTGAGTGTGTGTGCAGGGGTGGAGTGTGCGTGATTGTGTGTGCAGGGGTGTAGTGTGCGTGATTGTGTGTGCGGGCGTTTAGTGTGCGTGATTGTGTGTGTAGGGGTGTAGTGGGCGTGAGTGTGTGTGTAGGGAGTGTAGTGTGCGTGATTGTGTGTGCAGGGGGTGTCGTGTGCGTGATTGTCTGTAGGGGTGTAGTGTGCGTGAGTGTGTGTGCAGGGTGTGTAGTGTGCGTGAATGTGTGTGTCGGGGTGTAGTGTGCGTGATTGTGTGTGCAGGGGTGTAGTGTGCGTGAGTGTGTGTAGGGGTGTAGTGTGCGTGAGTGTGTGTGCAGGGTGTGTAGTGTGCGTGAATGTGTGTGTCGGGGTGTAGTGTGCGTGATTGTGTGTGCAGGGGTGTTGTGTGCGTGATTGTGTGTGCAGGGGGTGTAGTGTGCGTGATTGTGTGTGCGGGGGTGTAGTGTGCGTGATTGTGTGTGCGGGGGTGTAGTGTGCGTGAGTGTGTGTCCAGGGGGTGTAGTGTGCGTCATTGTGTGTGTAGGGGGTGTAGTGTGCGTGATTGTGTGTGTAGGGGGTGTAGTGTGCGTGATTGTGTGTGTAGGGGGTGTAGTGTGCGTGATTGTGCGTGTAGGGGGTGTAGTGTGCGTGAGGGTGTGTGCAGGGGTGTTGTGTGCGTGATTGTGTGTGAAGGGATTGTCTTTGGATTGGAGTTGTACGAGGGGTGTGCATGTGTGTGGGTAGAGCTGTGTGTGTGTGTGTGAACGGGTTACGTGGGTCGGGGTGTGTGAAGGTTGTGTGGATGGGGCTGTGCGTGGTTCTGTGTGTGTTTGACAGTGTGTTGGGAGCCGTGGTGGAGTGGTTAGCGCGACGCTCCGAATCCGGCGACCCGAGTTCGAGTCCCGCTCACGGCCAACACCACCAGCGACGGTTATCTGAACCGGTCCTGGGTCGATTCAGCCTCGAATGAGTGCTTGGTGCGGGGTGTAAACATAATCACTAGGGAGACAAAGGCGACCGGGCATGGTGCTGGCCACCCACCCCCTTCATAGATGCTCACTAACAGCACTTGCCCCAACAGTCTGTTCGAGGCAACATGGGGATAGTTGTGTGTTGGTCGTGTGTGTGAAAGGGTGTGCTTGTGACGAGTGTGCATATGTGGATGTGAGTGTACGGGATGGATGTACTCGTGGTGTGTTGGGTTGCGTGTCTATGTACGTGTATATGTGAAGACGCGTGTGCACATTTGGAGTGTGCGAGTAATACGGAGGGTGTGTGTGTGTGTGTGGAAGGGTGTGCAAGGGGGTACGTGTGAAATATGTACAGGGATGTGTACATGTGCGGATAGGCAGATTGCGTGTGTGTGGTGTTGGGTGTGAATTCGAGGGGTATGTGTGGATAGAGGGATTGTGTATGTATGCGCGTGTGTGTTGATATGTGGAATGGTGTGTAATGGGGTGTATGAATGGGGGTGTTTTTGCGTAGATGAGGCGTGTGTTGAGGGTCGTGTATGTGTAAACGTTGATGGAGGGTAACGTGGACGAGTATGTGTGTAGATGTATATGGGATGTGTACGGGTGTGTGGAGCAAGGATGCATTTGTGCGTGTGTGGATTTGTATATGTCTGTTGGGGAGTGTGGAGGAAGCGTGTGGATTGGGTTGTGAGGAGGTGTGTGTATGTAGATAGGGGTCTGTGTGTGACATTTGGATTGATACGTGATGATGTTCATATGAAGTGTGCATCTTTAGAGGGGTGTGCATCTTTGAAGAGAGTGTGTGTCAGGGTGTGCGTATGTTGAGGTGTGTGGGTGGGAGTGAGTGCTTGGGGTTGGTTTGTTGGTGAGTAGGTCATGGCTGGGTGTGTGTGCGATTGGTTTGTATGGGTGTCCATGGACGGATTGTGTGGATGGTTTGCGTGTGAGCGTCGGTATGGATGTGTGGTTATATGGTTAGCTTGAGTGGTTGGCTTGTGAGTGAGTGTGGTGCTCAAGAATAAGCCATTTGTGTGTCAATGTCACGGTCTAAATTCTAAATTACCGCAACCAAATTACAAATTGTACCCCTTCCAGGTATGCGGTGGTTTGCGTGCGTCCATGCTGTTACCTTCGTTTCCTTAACAGCCTCGCCCCAGCTGTGGTCGAATATTTTGAGAGGTCATTGCAAAAGGGTGGTTCGAGATATACTGCGTATAATAGTTCGCCGGTGATGATGCAGTGGCGTATCTATCCGAGTATACAAACGGTGCAACTGCGCCAGGGAGCCACGCGTCAGAGGGACCCACACAAGAGGAGAGATATGAAACAGGTAAACCACATTGCACCAGGGACCAGGTCCACCGTGCTTCGGCCACTGCGATAATAATTATGATAATTATTGGCGTACATGGTAGTTTGCGTACTGCTCGGCCATCCGCATACTGTATATTTAAAAAAAAAAATCTAACTTGGATTCTTAGCCATGCATTCTATTGACAGTGTTGACTAAACCTCTACGTGTGCCGTGGCAGATTTTTTTTAATAAGTGCTCGTTGAAAGCCCAAACACAAACATCACGGTAAGAGATATACAATGGCACTGTACCGTATTAGAGTCTTATATTTTGTGCAATGTATCAATGTCTCATCAATGTGTTTATTTCGGTCGTTTGAGCTTCTGGTGTTTATTTAAAATCTTCGGAAAGTTTATAGAACATTTGCTCCAGAGAAAAGTCTCATCCCAAAGCCCCAAAAAATGGTTTTCCAAATCATGATGCAAAAAAGCCTCCATGACAATGCTTATTTTACATTAATACTCAGCTACTGTTCAGATGCAAGGCTCCTTTATAATTCATGTAGTTCATTTTTCGAAAGTAATGTTACACCCCACATTTACAAATATATAAACCCAGCGACCTGTGTTCATTTCCTGTCCATGGCTAACATCAGAGGTGAGTGATATCTGAAACAGTCCTGGGAGAGACCCCTTCACCAGTCTGCACTGAAGTATGGTGAACCAACCACAACTACTGCCTCGGCGTGGAAAGTTATTCATCTAGGGCATTGATAAAAGGACAGTAAATTGTTATTATTACTATTACTGAAACCATTTACATTGCGTCTAGAAAACATCCAAGTCAGCACTCGTGTGGCTATCCAAGGCGCGCGGTGCAGAATTTGGGTAATGGGCTTTTGCTTGAACCAGTTTTCTTTTCATTGTTTGCAATGTGGGTTCACAATCCGTGAACGGCAACGCAGCAACATAAACAAAACCACGCTTATTGAAGGCGGCGCCTCGCGTCGGCGCTAAACAGATTGAGCTGTCACACACGGGAGGGAACGTGCTGTCCATGCCAGGGCCTCGCTCACACCTGATGGACCTTCAGCCGGGCGATGCTACGTAAGCGGGTTCGCGCTGCCAACATTTTTAAATTGCGAGCCTAATGAGCGCGTAAACGATTACAAAATAAATCCCCAATTAATAAAAGCTAAAATATTGCGCAGGGACACTAAATGGCTTGTAACCTTGCTATGAAATTGATTTGGATTCTACGGCTCGCGCAGTTTGGAAAGTTTTTGAAAGTTTTTGGCAAGGCACACCGTGACTGCATGGAAGTGTCATCTGGAATTTGTCCACGAGAATGCCAAAAATTGGAAAATCGAGGGTGACTGCATGTACTTGGGTCGTCTTACGAGGCCTGCCCAACATGTCCTGATGTTTCCTGGCATTTCCCGATATTTCCTAATATTCTACAATAATTATTTTCTCAGAGTGGTAGGGGTTGAGTGCTGCGGATTGTTAATTACATTTATTTTTAAAATGGGATGTTTCGGTTGACAAAAAACCTTGTGGACAACCACCTCAGTGAGATTTGTATCGTGTTAATATACTAATTCTTTAAAGCACTATTTCCATGAATTATCTGTGATAATATCAAGACAAGGGATTCTATTGGAAATATACTGGAAATACAAGGTAACAAAACCAACCTCATCCAAATTAATTACGTTTGAAGTCTTACTCCTACAAAACCGTTGAAAATATTCTTCCACACGTAACCTAGAATAATATGTGCTATATATTAAAATGTTTTATGGAAATCCAATCTTCATATATACATTTTGTGTTCACAAAATAGGCTTACAGCAGTCTTGAAGATTAGGCCAAAAGGGGAGTCGGCAAAGGTGCTCTAAATTAACTGAATAAATAGGCTGACATTTACTAGAGTATTTTGGTTCATTCAAGCCATAATTATTGAGGATTTGCTTTCGTGATATATGCCTGCAGTGTCTTGAACTTGTTGAACAACAAACGCCAAAATGTACAGAAAAGAAAACGCAACGATATGCAATGCGCGAACTAATTTTTAACAATGTTTGGGTTTCGCTGTCTGACAATCCTATTAGCTTGTGTGTCGTTAACGATTGCAATAAACATATCAAAAAAAATTCAGCAACATCCCATGCTATGCAATGCTTGTGAACGGTGGCGATTGAGTAGAGGTTGAGGGTTTTACGTTCCATTAGATACAGAACGGACAGTAAATATTAAAAGATGCGTTACATAAAAATGACATAGCTTAGTCAATAGCTTGCGTTAGGATAAATGGTGCATTATGGATGTGGAGGATTTCACCTCGTTAGGGCGGGTGGAGGAGGGGGGGAATCATTATTTGTGCGCATCCTTTCTCCGAAGCGACTTTGAGGACAGCTCTTTTAAACTGAACCCAACAATAGATGACTTGGTTACAGGAATCTTTGTCCAAAGACCACTTGTACACAAGCCGCTCTCCAAGAATTCAGCAGCCTTATCAAAGGACCGAATTGTGAAACGCTGCATCCCTCTTCAATTGTGAAACGCTGCATCCCTCTTCAATAACACGCTTCCATCGTTATTCCTCTGAACTGAAGAAACACCAATGAATAAACATTAGTCAAACTTAAGCGATTTTATTCAGTACCCAGATGTTGTGAACGGGAGTGTTTTTTAATTAATGTGTCATCTCCAATCTACTATTTTTATTTAATTTGAATGTAATGTTTTTGTTGTGTCAAATTGAATCGTGTTGTTTAATCCCTGACGTTTGTAATTTTTAATTGCACATCATTTATATTTTTTTCCTCTGACATGTAAAAATAAAAAAAACATATTTGTCCTTTTTGTCAATCCACTGCTGAAGGCCTCCCCAAACCTCTCAGCTATGGGGGGTTGTCTTTGTTTTTACTACACCATGCAGGTCAAATATGGTCAAGGATGAGGGGGGTGGGGGAGCCAGGACCAATGTAAGTATCCCTCACCACTGATGTTAGCTGTAGCCAGGAATCTATCCCAGGTTTCTGGCCTCATAGCAGTGTGCTAATCACTGCGCCACCACTCCATACATTGTCCCTGCATTGTTGATTCTTCTGTATATATTTTTTTACCGAAGTCGCCCTTGAAATATATATTGTTGTCTAAATGGGTTCTCTCCTGGTTATAAACAAAGACCCTCTTTACAGGTAATATATTCACTTATATAATAAACTATCCCAATACAGTAGAAGGCAGTGTTGTTATGTTGATTGTGCCAATTCAATTCCTGAAATATTATTTTACCAGTGATGTGGCAAAAAAAAACTTGAACGCTGTGCAAATATTGAATCATCAATATGGTGCAATTAATATGAAGGCATTGGCAGTTTTGCTGACCTGGTAGATGGAGGCAAGCCATATGAGTCCACACACACACAAAGACCCACAGATCATCCTTATACTTTGTAGAAGCAATTACTGTTGGCAAGCAATCATTGAGGCCGGCATGGCGCACGGGTGGGTTGTGTGACCAGCAGCATGCATGGCCACCTTTGTCTCCTTACTATTTCAACATCACACCTGGTGCTCGTTTTAGACTGAGCTTACATTAAGAAGCCCCAGGACAGGAGCAGTGCCAAAGTGGTTAGCACACAGAATGCAACAATTGCATCTTCTCCTTTTTAATAATTTGTCCAACGACAGATCTCTGGCTCAACCTCCATCCATTCGGGGTGCAATCTTGTGCTTTATTCTTCACTTGACTGAAATGATCCTAGCTACCTGGATTCAATTATCAACAGTGCACGTCGCCAGTGGCACGTAGCATCTCAGCCTGTTCCCGTGCTGCCTGTAACAGTTGTTGGGGCAAGTGCTGTTAGCGAGCACCTATGAAGGCACGGCACACGAGGGGGTGGGTGGCCAGCACCACGCCCGGCTGCCTTTGTCTCCCTAGTGACGATGTTTACAAATCGCACCAGGTACTCATTTTGAGACTGAGTCGACCTAGGGGAGGCCCAGAACCGGTTCAGGTAATCGTCACTGGTGTTGGCCGTGAGCGGGAATTGAACCCGGGTCGCCAGGCTCATAGTCCAGCGCTGATAACCGCTACGCTACCGCTCCCTGCTAAAGACAAAGATCACACACACAACAACAACCGCCATTCGCCACTAAGTGGCGGTGACGTCACCACGACGCTTGTGCCAGGCCATGTGCACCTTGAGACCACGTGAAGGGTCGAACGCCCGCTGGCAGGAGGTCACGGGGCAGACCCAGGTGCCACGGGTCGACTGACTGAGATGACTGGCTGATGCACCACCTGTGCCCCCTACTGTGCCAACCTGCTGTGCCTTAGTCACCCGGCGCTCCGCTCGTTGTTGTGAGCGTCGCTCCTCCGCCCTCCGTTGTTGTTGGAGGGCGACTGCCTCCAACTGCCCAGTAGCGTCCTTCACGAGCCTCCTCCACAGAGGCCGATCTTGACACCGCTGGTACCAGTCATCGGCAAGTTCACTCAGATCCACGTCCTCCTGTACTACATCACTCCATCTCTTCTCTAGCCCGTGCCGCGCCCATTTAGCCCCCTCGATCCGGCCGAACAAAAGCTGTTTCGGCATGCGGTGGCTGGGCATGCGGGCTGCCAACGCAGCCTTGCCTGCCGGAGGAGCTCACGGATGGGACCGTGCCCAGATCTTTCAAGGATTTGTGAGCTCCTCACACAATCCAGCCCGGTTAAACCCAGGATGGATCGTAGGCAGGCCAGCCTAAATGTTTCTAACCGGCGAAGATGTTCCATTAGGGGGGTCCACGTTTCGCAAGCGTAGAGAAGGGAGGGAATGACCGTGGCCAAGAACACCTGAAGCTTAGTGCGGAGCGACAGACCAGGTAGCTTCCACACAACGTTATGCAACCGATGAAAAGATATTGCCGCTCAACTGATTCGGAGTGAGACCTCTGCTGTTAAACTGGAGCCGGTCATAAGCACACTGCCCAGGTATGGGAAACTCTCCACTCTCTCCACAACTGCCCCATCACCGATTGGGAGTTGTGGGGGTGGAGTGTCCGATGGTACAAAATACCCAGGCAGGTGCTTAGTTTTGGTGGGGCTGATGGTAAGGCCCCACCTCTTAGTGGCACGCTCCAGTCTCAGCAGCAGCGTCTCCAACTCCTCCTCTGAATGAGCGGCTATTACCAAATCATCGGCATACATAACGAGGTTGACCAATAGGGAGCCATTCCTTTACCGCACCCGGGCATCGATTAGCTTTCCATTATATCGGTACCATATGGAGATTCCCCCGGTACAGCTATTGAAGGCTTCACGAACTACATGGTCATAATAGATGTTAAATAATGTGGGAGCCAGAGGATATCCCTGTCGCACCCCAAGGTGTAAAGGGAATGGCTCTGACTCCCGGCCACGTAGTTTTACCCGGGCCCGCTCACCATCATGGAGGTCCTTAATGATCGTGAGCAGAGGGTCAGGTACTCCAAAAGCACGAAGAACAACCCAGAGCCCGGGCCTACTGATGGTATCATAGGCCTTAACCAGGTCAATAAAGCAGAGATGTAGGTCTTGTTGGAATTCCCTACACCTCTGCTGTAGCAGACGGACACAAGCACACACACACACGCACATACACACTCGCATACACACACGCACACGCGAGCCTACGGAGTGAACTCCAGCACTAGCGGGCAGGTGAGAGACAGTAAGCTGTGGAGTTAAAGTCACGGCAGTGGGTGAAATATCCTCACGCGAAATCAGACTCGCAGCTGCGATACAAGGTGCCACACACAGTAGCCCGGGGACTGCGAAGCGCCTTTGAAGCCAAATGAGGTCACAGCATTCAAGCTGAGATATAACAAGAGAATTAACTACTGTTTGGCGGAGTGAAAGGTCAAACAGTTTCTTTACCATTTAAAAACAGTCACGCTCGGCACTCGCCTTCCGACGGAGTTTAACTCGCGTGTTCAGCGTGCGTAGAGATCGCCGTTCTGATGTGACAGCGAAGTCGGGGGCTTGGTGTCGTTGGCACGAGGCACGGCGAGCAACACGGACATGGTCACACCTCCCTTCATTTGTTCCCACACCTCCAGCGGGGAGCGAGCCGTCACTGTGGATGTTTAATAATGTTGCGTGAAAATTAATTGATTGTATGTCTGTAAAAAAAAGTAAGGGTGGGGGAGGAGGTGTGCATTGAGGAATGTCACGTTTCAGCTAAAAGGGGGCTGCTAGCTGGTGTGGTAGTGCACAGCGCACGCCTTCAGATAGAATCCTCGCAAACACAGGCCGAATCACCCCACAATGATGCGGGCGGACCTTCAGCCACAGCCATTTCAAGTGGTGGTCTCTGTACAGTTATGACGGCTGACATTTTACGAATATAATGACTGCAGTGGTTGGCTAATTGTGGCACGTAACCTTCGCTCGAATTCCTTGTCAGAGCTTTTGGCCGCTGTGGAATATCTCTGCAGGTCGCACCATCGGTCGTGGTGGGGGGCCGCGTGCACGAATGAAGGCGCCCGCCAACCGCAAATCTCGCGCGGGTCTCCGGGCCGTCACGTCCACTCGTCCGGTGACAATCCTCGCCGTCTTCTTCTTCTTCTTTAAACGAACCGACACCCCGTTTCAAAAAGATAATTCCCTCCAGCGGCGAGCAGACGCACCGGGGTGCATCGCGCGCCGCCACCGTCGCTCCTCCGGCCGTTCTTTAAAGAAGCTCCCTTCTCCCCATTGAGTCGCGGAGGGCGCGTGTCTGTCACGTGCGGCATGAGCGTGCCTAGGCAAATTGTGTGTATTAAACACAGGGTGGTGGCTGGCTGGGTGGGCGGGGGGGGGAAGGCTTGCCTCATACCACTTCAACATGACAGCAGGGAGAATCGTAGCCCTTATCCACGTCTTTATCAAGGCATGCAGTGGTGACAGCCATCCCCCAGCGGCTTTGCCGGGGTATTATGTAATTGCTTTTTTTTGCCCTTTTTTCCACGCTGCACGGCGATGACAAATACATGCCGCGATACATCAGCGGCTCAATGATTTCGGATTATTGCACCGCATCAATCTTGAGCAAAGCTGGATCACAGCCTCCGTGTCAATCTTCCATAAACGCCAGGATTTGGACGAACAAAGCATTCGCTTGCACCCTTATCTCCCGCTCCTTTTTAAAACTCTGTGGCTCGAAGCCGCCGAAAAATAAAGCATTTTGTCACAATGAGACCCCGTTATTATTGTTTCCCCTACCTGTCAATCCGAAAACCCAGTGGAGAATTGTAAGAGTTTGTTAATATTTGTATTTTTAATATTGTTTTTAAGGCACGTAATAACTCGGAGTTCTCTATAAACAAGGATCTTGTTTAAATATTTTTATGGGTTTCAGTACGGTTATGATCGATGGGACATTAATGAAACAGTATCCACCTTATCAATTAGAACGTAGTTAGGCTATTTAAAAAAAGTAAGGCTCATTTTAATATTTTATTTGTTAAAATAATAAAAAAATGTACAAATATGACGATAAAATGTACTCCAAAAGCATGCTTAATATGAGCTAGGCACAGCAACCATTATAATGTTCAACAAATGAGCTGTTTAATATACAATTATATGCCACTTTGCATTCTGCATAAGTACTCCGTATTATTATTATTCAATGCGGGATTTGAGGAGGTGCCTCGCTAAAATGAACCCAGGAATGTTTGATGAGATAAACATTGAAAAGGCGTCCGCTAAGCCACGGTCTAAACTTTAGTCGAGTCGTGGCTATTCAGGAATGCATGTGGTTCGACTGATAACTGTCAATGCTTAAACCTTCGCTTCCATTAAATCCGACCTGACACAGCGCACGTTAATAGTTGCTGAGTCAGTGCCACTGAAACAGAAGGATTAAGTTAAATGCAATGGGGCCCCTAGCTTGGCCCGCAGTTCTTTATTATGACCGGTGTGAACTCGTCAGTTGAAAACTGTCTGTTCCTTTATTTGGCCCGGTATCATTTTAATGTCGCTTATGCACACCAGACACACGTAACTACTCACCGAGTGCCTTGTAAATCTAAAAGACGTAAATCCGTAAAATAATATATATAGTTAATAGACATAATGGTGGAATGGAAACTGGACTTGACCGATTCCATTCAGAAGCTACGTATCTATCACAGCCAAGTATTCACTCTTGTCTGGGCAGAAAAAATGGATTGTACTGCAGCGTGCTCATGACACATCAAGCTACATCACACTCGCCTACATCACTCGCGTAGCCTTGCTAGAATATCTTCATTCCTCCCACCCCAAAAAAACCCCTAAAACTCTTCTCACGAGACAATGTACAAACTCTTCTCACGGGACAATGTATAAACTCTTTCCGACTCTTCTCACGGGACAATGTATAAACTCTTCCCACGGTACAATGTACAAACTCTTTCCACGGGACAATGTACAATCTCTTCCCACGGGGCAATGTACAAACTCAGAAATTTGCACTTACAGAGCTTTTTGTAATTTCACAATGAGTAGTAACAAAGAAACAATATATTTTCCAGTTTAATCATTATGGGAATATTTTGTTGTTGCTATAGGGTATGACCGTTGGGTTTAATCATTCATACTTTTTGGGGATGCAACAACTTTTCATGAAGGTGTGGTGTTTAATTTACAGTTGTGATGAAAAAGGCTGCTCATTGTGTCTTTTGGTGCACATGAGCACTATTTAAATTCATAACATATTTACGCAGCGACACATTAACCGTGCAGTCGAGAATGCTCCGTTTGTTGTTTTATGCAACCATGCGTTTGGATGCGACTTAGAGCTGAGCTCTGGGTGTCTGGAGCAAGGTCCCTGGAATGAGCTATCAGGTGTTGCACTTTAGTCGCATGCAACTGAATCGCTTGGATGTGGAAAACTGTGCAACCGGTTGTGAGCAGTTGCGCGACGAGGTTTGCTCGCTCTCTCCAAGCGTCGCTCCGATCGGAGGTTGTGGTTCTGCAAAAACCGATCACGTGGGTGTGAAACTAACGTAACACTGCGTTCAGCTCCCACCAAACGTATGAGGAAGCAACGATCAATTTAACTCGACGCAGACCAGAGCAAAGTTTAGCCAGTGTATCTCTTACACAGCGTGATTTTGCTATACATCGCAGGCAATTTTACAAATAACAATTGCGCTCGCGATAGAAAAAAAATAAAACAAGACAGTGGTGCAGAAGAACACAACGGTGGCATAATAGCACGGGCCCGATCCGCAATTAAAAAAAAATTATACGAAAAACACAAGGTAGAAAAAAATCATTAAAGCAGTGGAAACATAATTTACGGAAACAATTGGTGAGAGCCCACGGATGGGATGATGGTGCGACGGGAGATGATCTTGTGAGCACGCCACTCCCATCGAAAGATTGCATCATAATTGCTTCTTTTTTGGATTAGGTCGTCGTGTAAAAGTGTGTCGTTAAAACCCTCCTCCACCCGACACGGCCAGTAAATAAAAGTGTCACGCGAATCAAAGCTGCCAAATGTCGTACTGCTTCAGCAGCACACCACCGGCGTTGTAGTTGTTGTAGTTGTTGTTGTCCTTGGAGGGGAATCTCAACGACGTTGAAGTGGCTGCAGACGTTTCGCTGGAGACCACATCCAGTACCATCAGGTTTGTTAATGGGAGCTCACATCTCGAGATTGACCCATTGTAAATGTTGTCAGATCGCTCTCCAACAACAACAACAACACAGGTGGTGCTGTCAAAAGCAGTAAGACATCTGTCTCCTTTGATTCGCGTGACTCTTTAATTAACTGACCGTGTCGGGTGGAGGAGGGTTTACGACACACATTGTTTTTGTTACACACGACCTCACTCAAAATAAACCAATTATAAATCGTAATATTAGTCGTGAAAGCATACAGCATATGCACATTTCAATTTCATTATTTAGGTAGAGCCCTGTGAGAGCCATGCGGCTCTTGACTCGGCTGCAAACGCAACACACACAAACATGAACAAGAAACATCTTAAAGTGACGACGCGCAGCAGAAAAATCCCGGAAAAAGCAGCAAAGTCTTCCAGAAAAAAAAAAACACCGAATATCAACGCTGTGTGCAAAAATCCCAGTGGGATGGCAAGTCAGACAATAACCACCGTAAGACAATTTTCGTATGCATCGTGTGAAAAACGATTGTTGATGCGATACGCTTTCTTTTGGGAGGGTGAGGGTGGGGTGCAAACAGGAAAATACGGGGGGTGAGGATTGTCCTGGGAGCTCGTCACGCACACGCCTCGCGCTCTCCTCGCGCTCCGCGAATGCGAGGCGCAATTAGCCTCGCGCTACGAGCGGTGCGCCACCCGCCCAGCGCCGTCTCATTAATATAATTTTGGATTTTATACGACACCTAAATACGCGCCCTGCTTCGAGACACTGTGCACAGGAAGCAAACGGAAAACGAGGGAAGACAAATCGTGCACGTGCATGGATCCTGTAATGCTTTCCGACACGTGTTTGTCCCCAAAAGGAATTATTAGCGGTAAGGAAGAAGCCTTCAAGGCAAACACACATTTGCAGATCGGCAAATAGTTATTTGAGCACGAGTTTGCGTTTTCAAGTATTTGGGCAAAATTTTTTTTATCGATTTGCCAATTTACCGACACAAGTCGCAAATAGTAACCACACCTTCATATAAAATTTGGTTTGTATTGGATCATCTTTTACGAATGTTAGTGTGACCCCGTGTTGCAGACAGGCGGACAGAGCCAATGCCATTAACGCTTTTAACCATAGTGGGAAATTGTTAAAAAGCCGCACGTCTCATTAAGCCAGACATTAAGAGCCCACAGATCACAAGAAGCCATTGGCTACAATTATTATAATAAATAAATCTGAGGCTGGAGCGGTCTCTTTTTTTGGGATGAAGATACCACTGATATGTCACTACAAAAGTCTGCACACTGATATGATGGCCAACATGAAAGGGATGGAGAACATGCAGCGATCGCAATCATTTCCTGATAATGGCAAAAGTTTACAATTGATTTGCTCCAAAATAAACCACTGATATTGCAATCTATTCACAATCATCTACCACTGTGTATCCACCGTTACGTGAAGGCCTTCCCCATGTCATCGCTATCTCGCAGTCCTGCGATGCCACAACCAATCTCCCTGCTGCACGCGAGCTTATCGCATCGATCTCTGCGGTCATCATCCTCTTGGGCACGTCATCTCCTTTGGCTGCCATTCATTCACCGGTCTTGTCCATCGGCAAATCCTCCCTTCTAGGGTTGTATTCTACCCAAGCCGTCTCTCACAGTCGATTTGACATATCCCCGATCCACGCGTCCCTCTCTCAGTCTCACGGTGTCATTCCAAGCGTGCACTCTCCTTACTTCTTTGTGCACATCTCAACTTTTGCTCCATTTCTTCTCCATTGACCACGCTTCTAACCCATGTCATCGACAGTAATATGCACCGACTGAAAGCTTCAGGCCCATTGCTATTACTGCTCCTCATTTGGTTTTCCACTTCTCCCTGCTCTTGCCTATTTCTTTATATTTTTTATTATTTTATTTTCATCCCGATACGCCTTCCAAACGTGCTCGAGGACTTCCGACTCTCGTGGCATTTTCGAGTTCTGTCCCTTAGGACAGTGCCATGCAGAGCTATCTCAGTTTGACATTAAATAATTGCAGAGAGATGTTAACCACCACGCCTGGTATTCAGAACGTCATGGGTTTGATCCCAACTCCTAACGCCTGTATATTTAGAGTTTGCATGTCTCTCCCCCCGTGGTCGCGTGGATTTTTCTCAGCGTCCTCCAGTTTTACCCTCCACGTTTAGAACCAACATGCACTTAGAGTATTTGGCTGCTATACATTTCCACATAATAAGCCACTTCATTGAGCTATCATTTGTGGACAGATCGCTTCGGGAAAGAGCTACACAGCTTAGTGAGGCCTTACCTGGTACAATAAAAGAAATAGTTTATAGGTTTGTTTTTTACTAGTTTATAAAAGCTATTTGGGTTTTTTTTTATATCTACGTGCAACTTTTCCGACACGCGCTCGTCCCTTCAAAGTGGCGATTACACCACCAGCGCTGGGATTTGCTCGCGTCCGTTCCAGGAGCTCTGCTTGGATCAGGTCACATCAGGACAGGGCTTTCTCAAAACTCCATCCCCCTCCCATGGCCACCACGGGGCAGCTTCCCGCTTCTACCAACCGTCAGGTGCACGAAAAGTGCAACGACTTGATGAGTTGTTCTGTAATGGAGAAGATTGGCGTGCGTGGAAAACTGATCCGAGGGCGAGATGGAGGGTCTGAGGAATGGAGTTTGAGAAGCACTGCATTAGGCTGCTGTATTAGCATTGTTTGCTGGGTCTGATGGAATAAGACCCAGGAGGCTCCCCCCTGCCTGGCTGACCAAGGAAACAGCCTCTTGTTGCCCCCTATCGTCAAGCCGATTCACTACACAGTTTTACCCAAAATAAACACCTCGCTGTCTGTGCGATGGCTCTGAATATTTTTTTTGTGAACGCAAACACAACACGAGTAATTGTGAAATGCTTAAAGCAACAGTGAATTTACGGCGTAGTTTTTATTATTACTATTAAGGTATGACATTGCTGGCATGTCTGTCCATCTGTGCCACACAATGTCATAACGGCAATAATTCACAGACGACCAAAATGGATTGCGGTAAAACTTTCGACGAACCATGACTTTAATGACGAGCGAAGCCAATTATTTTTTGGACCAGATTCAAGGTCAAAATAGTGGGGAAAGTATTATTGTTTTAATGGTGTATATATATTTTTGACAAAGTGCCAGGAACATGCCACCTAACACCTGTAACGCCCCGAGAGACGTGGCTGGCAAGCGGATACAAAAGAAAAACAACAATTCTTTACGCGCTCATCAAAAACTGTTAAACTTTTTTTATATATATACCCAAGGCACCGTAACAATAACTACCATCCTCGTCTAATGTCACAAGCTGTTTGCAGGTTTCTAGACAACATATTCCAAAGACTTGGGCAACTAGGTTTAAGCAATGTCTATTGCCAGAGTGGTGCCAATTTAGGTTTGTTTTTACTCTGGTTGTGTATATATATGTGTGTTTACTTGTTCTATCAGAACCGTGCCCACTGTTTTTGATTGGCCGGACTAATCTGTGTGATTCATCAGCGTTAACTCTGACGCGTGTGCTATTTGCTAAGCGTAGCGCGTGACGTGACGCAGGGTGCACTTACGCACTGCGGCCTCTTGCAGGACCGCTTCCATAACCGTAATAACCCAGGAACATTCGCAGTGCCACTCCGGGGCGGTGTTTTATTAGTCTCGTGCGATAATGTTGTGCCACGGCCCTGCGAGGTTTCACACGGTCGTCTTCAACACTGCCGTGGCATTCGCGTGCCCCAGCGATTTCGAGAGCGAAAAATCAATAAGCATTTAAAAACAATTGCATTAAACATTCACGCACAGTTCAGGGAAGACGTTACAACGTGGCATTCCCCCGTTAGATCTGTAACACTCATAGGGATGATTTATCCGTGCAAATCATATGACTGCGATGTTTTTTTTTCTCTCAGTAGAACCTCAGTGAGTCTGAGGATTTATTTTCAGGATGGCCCTGATTGGAATGTTTGGCCAATTCCCCCTTTGAGTATCCGTGGATGTGGTGAATAAAACCCACATGTATGCGGGGATGATATTCAAATTCCACACGAACGTGCTAGGAAGCCACTTGCTCTTCTGTCTCCTTGTGGTTATATCGCCATCCTTGCACGGGCCACCAACCATCTCCTGATCTGTGGATCAGGCGTGCGCCTCCAGTGCAAACTTATTGATATGCTCACAGAGTAAATTAATAAAGGCACGCCAGTTCTTGGTTTACACTCAATTTTTTTTTTAATTTGCCACTGCCCTCCGTGTTATCAGCTCGACGTGATTCAATTCGCCCGCGTCTCCATAAAAGGCTCCGCTTCGACAATGCTCGGAGTTACTCTGACACACAAAGGGAGAAGAGCGAAGCGTTATTGAACTGCGCGCAGTTCAATATTTGCAGACACTTCCAAGTCCTTAAGCAAGTTTAATTTTCTCCGCGGCAAATTAAAGGACATTTAAATGCGAAGGCGTCTGTGGGAACTGCAGGGTGGGGTTGGTGGGGGGTGGAGGCGGCGTGCGTGAGTGCCTCGGCCGAAACGCCACGCGCTGCGGCCAAGGCGCGGCACGCGAGCGCGTCTCGCGGTGTTTTTCCATTGTCACCCGCAGCCCTGCGTAGCCCTCAAACAGCACACAGTGCCCCCCCCCCAGTCCTCCCCTGATGCAAAAGGCCAAGTTAAATAAAAACTCTAATGTCAACACCAATAACTTCACCAGCCGCATGAATGCATTTAAAACATCCGTAATTTAATTCTATGCATCGTTGCTGTTTGGCAAGATCCACGGTCACGACCGGCTTTAGGGCGGCCTGTCGGGGGATTTGAAAATGATGGGGGGGGGGATGGGGGGGATGGGGGGGATGGGGGGGATGGGTGGGGGGGAAGTTATGGAGGGGGGGGGCGGACGGGTCCGGCCGATGGCGGTGCCCAGGGAAGCCACTTCATTTGGAGGGGCATCAGGCCCACCCACCCACCCACCCCCGAACACGCCTCGCTCTCCACTCCGCCGACTTTTGGGCGGGAGGAGACACCTTGAAGGCGGCCGCTGTAAATGGAGGGGAAATGAGCGGACGCAGTCAGCCTGTGAACACGTCAGCAGCGAGGCAGTGCCCGCGGACGCTTCGGCCTCACGCCCAGAGCTTTTCTCACGCAGCTCCCTCGGACCTCGAGCCCTCTCCGAGAGCTGGGTGGCCCAGTGGTGGCACTACTTTGCTTTGAATGAGTAGTAATGCGAAAAACGCAATTGCACAAGTTGTGGCACATTTCACTTGTTGGTGACGCCCGAGGATTTATCTTCGCACGTTAGGCCTCGTCTCTTGTTGACCCACGTCACGCTTGAAAAGAGCACTTGACGTCTCATTTGGTTCTGTCCTGGTGAAATAAAATCTATCAATCAAAATCTAAATGTGTTGTTTTGTTGTTGTTGCAGATATCAATCACTGTTAATTAAATATGAACGTTACAATGAGGTCATTAGATATCAATCGTACAGCAATTGCATAATTCATATAATTTCAACGTGCACAGTATGCGCTCGCTCGTGAAGACAGAACGACTGAGAGGTGCGAGAAACTTGAGGTAGGCGGGAAGGCAGTCACGCGGTACCCCAGTGGCAAATCCCACCAGCCCTACCCCCAAGCTTTGCAATCCTCTGTATATTAAGGTGTTATTGGCCAATTAATACTCCGGGAAGGAAACCGGAGGACCCGGAAAAGCCACACCTGTGAGTGAAACACGAACCCATACAGGTGGAACAGATGGGAGTCCACATCTGCTGCACTGCCTCTTCCTGGAAGGCCAGCGTATTGCACCTCGACACCCAAAGGAAGGTCGTTTCACGAGATTCGCGTGCTCCACCAACCCTCGAGTCGACAGCGCTGGGATGCAGGCGTGCACCACTGCGTGACACTGTTGTCAGCCAAGCACATACATCGACACCACAGAAACGTTGCCACTTTAAGGTGTTACCAGTTACTGTTTTGGCCCATGGACTAAGATCCAGAGATTTTTCATGACGAATGATGATATCAGTGGCTCGTGATATCTGAACCGGTTGGTTCCTGGGCCCCCCTTTCACCAAACTGCACTGACCAGGGTGGCGAGGTATGGTCAATTAATTCCCCACATGGCCGTCAAAGTACGACTCGCTCTTCATTCAGCAGTGGATTGACCAAGGGCCATATCCATCAATGTATCAACACGCAGGACATGGTTAATGCGCACCCCCTTGCAGAACTCCCAAGTCTTTTTTTCCGCCCAAGCGCAAAGAAAACCACTGTTAAGGAATTTGCTTGGAACATCCCAATGCAGGGTGCTGCAGAATTTCCTACGTAAACAGAGACAAGTAATTATGTTAACATTGCGTGGCTTGGCAACTGCAGACGAATGAAGGTGGACACCTACTTGGTATGATGAAAGGCTGGCCCAAGGGGACAGACAGCAAGCACATTTAATACTGTAATGTCAAGAGCACTAGAAAGCGTTGCACGTAATCTCCAACTGTCGCATTAAAATACACGTACGTATACTTTATTATATATTTTGTTTCCGTTTCACAGGGAGTCTAAATAAAAAAGCAGGAGAAAAAATATTATCCTTCGCGTTTGGAAGGAGACATTGCAAACCTGGTCTCGGCACGAAAAGAAACACAATTGGGAAGTAAAATCCTGGGCGTCAACATTGTGTGGGGATACACAAGGTGTCCTTGTGAGGCCTAGACGGCGCTTGGAAATTAAATAACTCAGGATGCAATGTTCCACAAGACATCACAATTGCCACAAACAGCAGGGTGGACGTTGAAACATTTATTGTTCAAATTGGCGACCGTCCTTCTGCACAAGCGGACGGCGTCGCCTCCTCTCGAAGTCGACAATGTCTCTTTCACTCTCAAGGACTCTCAGGACGCCGTCTTTGCAGCACCTTCCCTGAAAAAAATGCGCACGCGTACGCGTGTACGCTGGCGTGTGCGTATGACTGTAAGGGTGTGAGCATGCTCTGTTGTTGTTTTATTCCCCCTCCGTGGTTGAGTTGTGAGCCGCCTGCTCCAGCAAACGACCACAAAGTCGCCACTAAAAACCCAGTAATTTTTTTTTTGGGAGAGCAGGCCTTGGGTGCTACCGTTCAATCATTTCCGAATTAAAAAAAATGATCTTTGTTAATGGCCGCAATTTGGGATTGAAAGCTCTTTGTGCAGCGAAAGGCCGGGCAACCGCTGGAAGCGAGACTGTCTCCTTGAATGTACGCAGCATAAATTAGTTTGAGATGAAAATGTCAGGTGCAAGCGGCCTGAGAGCTTGTGACCGGCGCGCGAGCTTGAACCGCGAGTGCAGCCTCGCGTCCAACGAGGCCCGCCTGGTCAGAGCACCTCGCGTCTCAAGCCGCTCCTCACCCGCCTACTCTCAGACCCTTCATCTGCATCATGGCCGCGTCGGCGTCGAGACTCGCAGTGTCCCCCCGACTGCACGAAATCCCAATTAACTGGCGGTCAAAATGAAACCGTCGATATTTCACGAGAAAACAAAACATTACACGCGAATTACAATTGAAAAAAATTTAACCACAGCCTTCTAAGTCAACAAAACGGAGCGCGACCCGTACGAACGAGATGAACGAACCCACGCCGTTTCTCAAAATGCGGACGCACGCACACAACAAAGATAAATATCCCCCGTATAGCCTTACAAGACTGCTGGGGCAAGTGCTGTTAGTGGCGATGTTTACACATCGCACCAGGTACTCATTTGAGGCCGAGTCGACATAGGGGAGGCCCAGAACTGGTTCAGATAATCGTCACCGGTGTTGGCCGTCAGCGGGAATCGAACTCGGGTCGCCGGGTTCGTAGCGTAGCGCTAACCACTACACTACCGCTCCTCCGTGGTGGCCACACACACACACGTGCGCGTGTAATGACACACGCGTGCATACCCATGGATTTTTACGGGAGGTCGAAATAAAAAAAATGCCCGCTCTAATTATTATCCACTGTTATTAAGTCGGGCAGAGAGTAATGTTATCGCATCGCCCAAATAATAATTGGCTACACTTTGATGTCAGATTTCCCCACCATTTGATTTGCCACAGTCCACCAAACAACACGCACACAGGAATTATTATTATTATTGGTGCACGTGCTCAGTGGTTAACAGATTATCCTCCGCCGGCTTAAAGGGCAATGCCTTTTCACGGAGGCAGCAGTGTACAGCCGGTGGCGGGTGGTTATAATTTGAAGCGGAGTGAGTGGAACTTGACATTAAACGGTGGACATCTGCCAATAGCACCTAAGTGACGAGCGGAAACAGCGGGCGCAAAATAAAGCGCGTTGCCAGGGGGAGGCTCAGCTTAGGTCACGTTCATAATCAACTTTGAGCGCGCCCCGCGGATCCGCTGGACCTCTCTGCGTGTTGGCCGAGTTTGCGCCGCTCTGAGGCCGTGCCAAACCCGGGCTTGGCTCCTCGCCGGCCGGTCAAAAAGCGGGTCGCGTGACCCCGCCGAGAAAGTGGCATCAACGTTTGTGCCGTTTGTCCCAGAGGGGCCCGCGAGTCAGGTGAAGAGGTCTCCGTTACGGGGAACTCCTTCTTCGCGTCGAGTCGGAGATTGGCACAGGTAGATGCTGCCTGCAGAGATTGTGCCTGCGATCAGTTCAACGAGGCTTCTGTCTTTTGCCATGCAATTTAGGCGGGTTTAAACTCAACTCCATCATCACCAAATCACCAGCAGTAGCTCCATCATCCTCACGAGCCTCTTCATCAACATCCCCATCATCGTTTTCGTTGTCATGACCCCTCCGGGGTTAATAAAACACACTTCATTGGGGGGCCATGATGGCTTATAGCCGAAAACCCCAAATCGCATATGGCAGTCTTTATCATCATCTTTATTGAGACTGCAGGAGCAATCCGATGAGCTACGAAGCTCTTTATCTTCACAGATGTCCAATCAACCATGCAAGCACTACCCAGGCTAGAGCGTGCCCAGCTCCCGAGATCTGATGGGATGGGGCCGCACTCCCTCCGGGCGATGTGGTCACAGGTGTACCAATGTTCACAGCTTCGCTTCTGCGAACGCAGACTCCACATCGCAAATGGTGGTGCGGACACATTGGAGGGGGGTCCTAAACCCCCTCCCCCTCCCCCACCTCCACTTGTTTCAATTTAGAAACTTCTCGTGAGATGACAGAAGAGAAAAGGATGAGAAACAGGTGTAGCCAGCAGAGAGAGATGTGAACAAAAGACAGTTGTCAAGACATTAGAGAGCTACAGAAGGATGCAGACGAGGCATATCTCTGCACTTATGTGAATTGGCTTTTAATGGGGTTTTTTTTTAGGATCTGAATACGAGCTGATATTTGGCGCATTTATTTATACTTCATTATTCTGGGTTTCCCTTGAGCTGCTCTAGGGGCCCCCTCGTCTGAACTTCAACGGCTGAAGCCTCGTCCCGCCGCCACCGCCACACGGCACGCGGCACGCATGCGGTGCCCCTTTAGCCCGCAGGCGAGCTCGCGCGAGACTTACTCCGTACGCCACTGATCAATTTGTCCGTGTTGCGGAGCGAATTACTGCCATAATGAATATTAACGATGCGTGTTATCATGAATATTAACGAGCCATCTTGGCATGCTTAAATACCAGCCAGCAGGCGTGACGAATGGTAATTGCGCCGTAAATTATCCGTCGGGGACTTTGTCTGCACGCATAGTTTGAAAAATATATAAACACGCACACATATACTAACAAAGACACGCGCGCACGCACACATACACACGTAGATACACACACACACATGCTACACCACACAACATATGTTCAACTGTGAGATCTGGTAAGAATTTTATGCAAGTGTTCATTCACTTCATACATCACCAACTTAAGCAGCTTCATTTATCTTACGGGAACATGCAGCTGAAATGCATCACTGGCGACGTACCACGCTTGCAACTCAATGCAATCATAACACCGCTCACGACTGTAATTGCGGCGTTGACTTCACTTGCGTGATCGGATTAGATCTAAATTCCAATCGATGTGGAAATAACAAAACAAATGGCGTCCAATACCTGCAATAGCCAACGGAGTAAACAATCCAGTTGTTATAACAAACTCACATTTGTCAATAACATTGGGGCCTTAAAAGGAATAATATATCATAGGCAACGTTTTGAGCAATGGCCCTTCTTCATCATCTATCTTCAAATGGCAAACTAAAAAAACAACCTTGAGTTTGTGTCAGGGCGTCGCGGTGGCTATGAGATGTTAACTATCTCGCCTGGTATACAGGAGGTCGTGGGTTGAAGTCTGCGTGTCTCTCTCCCCGTGGTCACGTGGATTTCCCCCCGGGTCCTCTGGTTTTCCCCTCCACATTTGGAGTCAACATGCGTTTAGAGTATTTGACTGTTATACATTTCCACGTGATAAGCCACTTCGTTGGGCGATTATTTGTGGCCAGGTCTCTTCTAAAAGAGCTGTATAGCTCAGTGGGGCCTTACCTGCTAACATAAAAAAAATACTTCGTTGTCTTCACGTCCAGATGACAAGAGCAGGAAATACCCATCCCCTGCCCTAACACTTACAAAGATCCCCTGTGTAGCCTTCACAATATGTAGGAGAGAGTGCTGTTAACGAGCACCTATGAAGGCCGGCACTGCACAGGTGGGGGTGGGTGGCCAGCACCACGCCCGGTCGCCATCGTTTCCCTCGTGGCGATGTTCACACACCACACCAGGTACTCATTTGAAGCTGTGTCGACCTAGGGAAGGCCCAGGACCGGCTCAGATAATGATCACTGGTGTTGGCCGTGACCGGGAATCGAACTTGGGTCGCCGGGTTCGTAGCGCAACGTGGTAACCGCTACACACACACAGCCCCCAACCGGTACTGCTGGGATACACTCCAATGCAAACGACAAACTTCGTGTGTTTTATAATTATCTAAATTATGCTATAGATCGGAGGTCGATAACCTGCGGCTCTGGAGTCACATGCGGCTCTTTAAGGGCTGCAGTGCGGCTCTCAAATTCCGAAAAAAAATATTTTGTTGTTATTTTGGTTGACAACTCTTGACCATGGGAGTCCAGTTGACCATGGGAGTCCAGTTGACCATGGGAGTCCAGTTGACCATGGGAGTGCAGTTCACCATGGGAGTCAAGTTGACCATGGGGTCCAGTTCACCATGGGAGTCCAGTTGACCATGGGCGTCCAGTTGACCATGGGGGTCCAGTTGACCATGGGGGTCCAGTTCACCATGAGAGTCAAGTTGACCATGAGAGTCCAGTTCACCATGGGGGTCCAGTTCACCATGGGAGTCCATTTGACCATGGGGGTTCAGTTCACCATGGGAGTCCAGTTGACCATGGGCGTCCAGTTGACCATGGGGGTCCAGTTGACCATGGGGGTCCAGTTGACCATGGATGTCCAGTTGACCATGGGGGTCCAGTTGACCATGGGGGTCCAGTTGACCATGGGGGTCCAGTTCACCATGGGGGTCCAGTTGACCATGGGGGTCCAGTTCACCATGAGAGTCAAGTTGACCATGAGAGTCCAGTTCACCATGGGGTCCAGTTCACCATGGGAGTCCATTTGACCATGGGGGTTCAGTTCACCATGGGAGTCCAGTTGACCATGGGCGTCCAGTTGACCATGGGGTCCAGTTGACCATGGGGGTCCAGTTGACCATGGATGTCCAGTTGACCATGGGGGTCCAGTTGACCATGGGGGTCCAGTTCACCATGGGGGTCCAGTTGACCATGGGAGTCAAGTTGACCATGGGGGTCCAGTTGACCATGGGGGTCCAGTTGACCATGGGGGTCCAGTTGACCATGGGGGTCCAGTTCACCATGGGGGTCCAGTTGACCATGGGGGTCCAGTTCACCATGGGGGTCCAGTTGACCATGGGTGTCCAGTTGACCATGGGTGTCCAGTTGACCATGGGGGTCCAGTTGACCATGGGGGTCCAGTTCACCATGGGGGTCCAGTTGACCATGGGGGTCCAGTTCACCATGGGGGTCCAGTTGACCATGGGGGTCCAGTTGACCATGGGCAGGGATCGGCAACCTGCGACTCCGCAGCCGCATGCGGCTCATGAAGAGACTGCCTCGTGACGTCGTTTGTCCAGGGCCACCGTCTCGCAGAGCATTGCGGCTCCTGGAAGAGATTTTTTTTGATCGAATTCGAAAAAAATAGCTCCGTTATTTTGGTTGCCAAGCCCTGCTATAGACAACAGACACTGGCCAGATCCACACTGCCACGGAATATATGTACAGTAGATGCCCATTTCACTTGAACACGTAGACAAATGATTACAAACAGTGAAACAATAGTGATACCACGTGTGACTTTAACAAAAAGCATGCAAACCTTGTATTTAACCGGTTAGAGACACGGTTTTAACATTACATTGATACCATGATAAACATTGATACCATTTCATTTCGTGAGCTCTCGGAGTGTTTTTGGATGGGGGGGGGGGGGGGACATGGGTAAATGCCACGTTTGCCCCCCACCAACCCCCTGACTTCTCTCTCTGCATGGCGAGATACTGAATCTGGCACTGGTTGTATGGTTGAGGCTTGTTCTCGGAGTAGGATTGCTACCTCTTCAGATGGTTATTGGGGGCATCCCGAGCGATGTTACATTGAAATGCTCGTGTGTTACGAGCAAACTTGCACACGCATCAAATCATTTGTCGACACTGCATTTGGCAGTGGTGCAAACGTAACAGCAACAAAAATCCGACACGTCTTAAACAACACTGTGGCCTTAACATGAATAAAGTATATACCGTAATTCTAACGTTTCGGGCAATGCCCTTCTTCACAGCACATAGGCCAGAGAGGTAGAGAGACCTGTCTATCGCACCACCACACAGCATTCAAAACATTTAATTTTGGACGTGACTTGCGTGGAGGGTCAGTGCATGGTGGCCACCGTTCCCATGACAAAGGACAATCCCTTGCCATGGGCAGCGTGACACTTCGCTTATATCTGCCATTGCCTTCCCTGTAAACAAACAAATATAACCAAGCATAGGAAACCCAAAACACACTTGGGTAAAGCCAAGTTTCCATAACAGGAGACAACGCGCGGACACATCTGTACGTGTTAGTTGGTAGTACCATAGTCCTCCCACCGAGGAGATGGAGCAATGAAAGCCGCTCCGTGCGCTGGGTGGATTGTTGCATCGCAGGATTGCGAGTGGTGGTAGCTTGGGGAGACCTTCATCCAGCAGTGGATTGACCATGGCTGATGTTGACGGTGGAACCAAACCACCAACTCTGGCGTTGGGGAGTTCACCTGCAACTTAAATTGACCACGAGGCCAGGAGTGTACAAAGTTTTAGCATTGAGGGCCGGATTAACATCAACGTTAATAACAGATGGCTATATAATTAGGGATAGAAGATACAGTATATTCAGAAATAGATGACAGATAGTCGATTAATTTGGAAGATAAGTGAGAAGAGATACGAGTGATAGCAATGAGATGAGAGCATTTATGCAGGACACACATGAGATCGAATTTAAAAGAGACAAGCGTGGGCACGTGTTATACTCACAGGAGGAACTCGGCCGAAGTTCACCCATCAGTCCCGAAGCCCCACCGACGCAACCTCCTCATCACGCCAAGACAGTCTACAAGCTGATCAAGAGAGTTAATGTAATTATTGCACATTTTGCAAAACAAATCAAGTTAGCTTGATTAATGTAATTTCAAAGCTGCGAACAGCTACCTTTTTTTAACAGTAACCGCGAGCATCACCGCAGGCCAGATTTACACAACGGGATTGCGTAGGGCCCAGTAGTCAAAGCAGACATCCATAACTGGAAGGTACCCCAATTCGTAGCGAGATCATCAAGGTGTCATCATGTCCAGATCCGTTGATGCCACCCCTTTATGTATCCTCTTACAGACCCCCCCGCAGCTGCTGCACAGGAGACGAGACCTCCAAGATCTATCCCGACAGCTTAATTCCCACCACCTGCTCTTAGGTCTTCTCCTCGGTTGCCAGATTCGTGGAGACCATTCCAATGCCCCCTCTCGGAATCTTGCCTTCTCCCCCTCCTTCCTGGCCATGTGTCTCACCCGGCTCACACCATTTACCTGCCACGTTCTCTTCCAGACGTTAGCACGGCTTATCCCATCTTGCAGCAATGACATTCCTAGCATCCTACAACAGACGGGAGCTCTTTATTCCTAATAAGGCTGTAATCAGCAGAAATAGTAACCCCCCCCCAACTCCCCCCGTGTTCCTTCTCGCTTTAATCACTGGTTTGGGCAGCCCTGCACGACACCATTCAGTCATTCGGCAGCGGGCAGGAGACATTGTCCAAGTAGCAGGTGGTAACATTAAAAAAAGCGTCGTGTTTTTTTACGAAATCAGGATTTGCGCTCGACCTACACGTCTTCACAATAGCCGCGCAGTCCAAACGTGCCCTCTGTAGCATTTGTGTAAACAATGTCACCGTTTGCACAGTCGACAAGGATCCACATTTATCCGCATATAGCAAAGCACACAGATGAGTGTTGTCAAGCATAGCATTGTTTTTACACCAACCGTGTCAGGAACGCGTCATCGTGACATTTGAGTAGATCGCCCGTGATGTCATTTGGGCTCGTGTTGTGGAGCAATAATATATTTATATTTGTAGACGCGTGCGACAAACTAGTTTCGTGGACTGTATGACTAGGAATGGAACCTGGGTCACAGGAGGTGATCTGAACGGCACACAATCCACGACTATGCAGCAATGCATCAATCGCCGTCAATCATCAGCCACCCTGTCCACTGCTACGTGAACGTCGTCTGCCTAGTTTACGAAACAATGCACCCATTTTTAAAATGTCACTATTACGTTCAAGAACAGATGCCTTTAAATCCGGCGTGACAATCCATCGTTTGACTTGCGCTGTATTCGTTGCGCGCGGTTGGTTCCCGCGACCCTCGCAGCCAGGAGAGCCACTCCAATGCACCACGACGAGACGACATCAAACAGAGCACGCGTGTACGCACCAGCACGTGGTACACAACACAACGCCGTGAAACAGTGGCAATTAATGGAATCTCCCGAGCTGGCGGGGGGTGAGATCCTGTAGGGGAATACGGCAGACACCTTTATTACCTACACAGCCATGGACCTTGCTACAGGTCAAGCTGGCGCGCCTCCTGACAGATAGAGCGCGCGCAGCCGGCTGGCTAGCGGACAGGGGGGGGGGGGGCATTTGGTGGTGGTCAGGGCGCAGAGGGCAACCCACGGGCCAAGCAGACGGCACTCCACCCAGACTCGGCGGCCACAGCCAAATGATCGCTGACGATGGAGGGAAATTCCAGTTTGACCGGGGGCGGAGAGGCACACGATCCTGGCACCTTCACACTTTGCTTGAAATTAAAACCCCCACAGAAGTGAACACCCGGGAGTGGGGCCCCTATCGGCCGCCGTGTCGGTGGAAGCGTAAACCAGGGCTGGAGCAATTCCTAAACTGCACGACGCGGCCAGCACTTAAAGTGGGTCCCGGTGGGCCCTGCCCCGACCAAAACGGTCCCTTCAGCCCACAAGGGGCCATCCATTTAGAAGGTAACGCAAAAAAATCTGTTAAAACTTGACCCCTCCCCCCCCTCCCTGTACGCGCTGATTTTTTACATCTCCCCCCCCCCCCCGAATCCTAGAGCGGCCGATATTTAATCCACGCAGAAACGATCAAGGATGAATAATATTAACGTGTTTCAGGTAGTCCACCGCCGGACTAACTCATTTGAAGGCCAATGTAGACAAATTATTATCGAGGCTTCAACCCCCCCCCCCCACCCCGTTTCCTATGCGTACGAACATTGTCAGTAGACCCCCCATACGCAAGCGGACGCGTTTGGGTAAACCCCCCCCCCTCCCTCTCCCTCTCCATGCGTACGGACTCAATGGATGGCCCCCAAGTTGACTCCTGATCGTAGAGCATTACTGCGATGATGACTCCACACAGCAGCTGTACAAACCCATCGCCCCATCCGAGAAGGCTCGAGTCCGCAGATTAAGACACGCTCATTTGCGGTAATCCGGAGAGATCGTGCAATGCAAAAGTACATCGTGCAGTGTTCCAATTCAGCTAGCATGGGTTCGTGAAGTCCTGTGTACACCAAGTGAGGGTTGTGAACTTGGTCTTCCGGGACGAACAGCCATCGAAGGTCATTTACGCGAATTTGTTTTCATCGGATGCCGAATCTAGCGGCCTCTCGGTGGCTGAAGGGGGTATACGCAGGCGCATTATCCTCGTTTATGGAGTTATTTTAAAATAAAACTACTCTTGCACGCCAACGACGCAAATGTTGAGTGCTTAATCACGCCGAGGAAACATTTCACCCTTGGTTAACGCCCGAAACAGCGAGGAGAGCATTCAAACGAACGTAAAACTACAAAACACAACACCGATGAATTATAATTTAAAGCTTTCGTCACTGCAGGGATTCATATTCTTGGTTTCGCTAGTCACGTAGAAGGGAAACAATAAAATAATAAAAAATATAAAACAATAAAATTCTCACGACGTTGACTGCAACACACGCAATCATCATCAGGTGTGAAACCCACACCAACACCTGATGATTGCTTGTGTTGCAGTCGAAACGTCGTGAGAATTTCGTTTTATTATTTTGTTTCCCTTCCACGTGACTTTACCGAAAGAACCAAGAATATAACACCGATGCTTGGCAAGCACAACTTCAGGGAGCCGAACGGGAATGCAGTGGACAACAACACCGTTGTGTATTTTTTCTTGCTTAAGTTAAAATAAATGCTACGCTCCATTGGACCAAATCAAGTACACCTATCCACATGCTACAATGTTGTTCTCTTACCGGAGCACGAGAGCTCGCCCCGAGGAAAGACGAACTTTGAACCACTGCCAGTGGCCAACGTCACCGCAACCACTGCTCCACACTGCCTTCTGGTGGAATTAACGGAGGACGTCTGCGAATTAAGATTTTCTGCGAAACCTTAAGGCGATCCAGGTTGCACTAAATTTCAGATGAACATTTATATTTCAAACGCAGTAAATACACATGCGAAGGCTGGTAAAATGAACCAAACTTGTCATACTTCTAATCCGGCGACACTGATGACGCTATGGAGGATTGGGATAGAAGACCATGGCACAACAGCATATATGGCTACGAAACCACAATGGGTTACAAAAACAAACCCACGGTTAAATATTTTAAAATCATGTTTATTAAGAAACGTTACAAATTTTACATTGCAAGTTAGCTTAGTCCTTTGATAAAGTGAAGGGCACACTTAATAAAATAAGACTTGCTTTGCCTAAAAATGTACACCATTTCACCGCATCTCATTTAACATATGGGCATAACACCAAGTCAAACAGAGGCAAGATCCACATTTCAAAATAGGCTTGCCAAAAAATGATTAAAAAAACGTTGCACAGCGACGAACGCAATCTTCTTTTTATAATAAACATACAAGGTGTTCTTAGCAGCTTGGGTTCATAAGAATGTCACTGGACCTGGCTTCTGCTGTCAAGCCTCTTGATTCCCTGGGACGTGCGGACGAAAATGGCTTTACTACAGTCTTTTGAAATGGTGCCCTCCTACCTGGTTCAAGGTAACAATGCTTATGCACAGGTTGATACAGATATGGGAATATGCATAAGGCCCTGAATGTAAATGGCGCGGTTCCACGATGGAGTGAAACTCGTACAAGCACTCATTTTGGACCGTGCCATTTAATTTCATTTGGGGTGAGGTCAGTTTGTGTTTTTCTGGAGCCACCTATCCCGTTGTGAAGGCATGGGGCAAAAAAAAACGAAGCTTCAACATACAGCAGGAAAGTATCTAATTTAACCCTATTCCACTAAAAAAATGCAAACTTTCAATTGAACATTTTCAAAAGTAAAAAAAAAAAACACATTTCAGGCCAAAAAATTGGCTTCAAGTATTTATAACATTGTTAGTTGCAATATGTATTCATTACGTTACACGAATACCAGAGTTAAAGTGTATATATAACAATAACGGCAGAAGCAATTTTATAACGATCGGCAATTAGCAAGACAAACATCACGTGGCGACTTTGACTACACAGTACGCCACCCGAGGTAAGGAGTGCCGCTACCGTGTGTCAGGGAAATGGCACTAACAGACAACACTTGAATCCCACGAGTAAAACGACCTGCAAACTCCACATTGCAAAATGACAAGTCTTGGGATTAGGTCGTCAATAAACAATGGGGGGGGGGGGGGGGAGGGGGCGTGGGAGAAAATGGGTCACAAAAACGCAGTTTTCGAAATTAATCTACGGCTCAAGGCAAATGTGGGCCGACAAAGTAACGGTGAGAAGTTATTTTAAAACAAGTCGACAGCTCGGGTGCGAAAGGTAATAACCATGGATGAAGACAAATCTTGCGGTGGCGAACGAAAAGACTAATATCGCGCATAGCAAAGCACTTTTTTTTAAGGCCTTCGTGAATATTTGGACAGAAAGTTGGAGCTGTAGGGTAGCAATGAGCCAGAAAACATCCCCAAACCAAAGGTGGCGAGAGACCCGACGGCGTGCACATTCCATCCACCTTGCAATTAACACGTTCAGAGAGATAGGCAACGTTTGCCGGGATGGGGGAGCCATCAGATTTCCAAAACCATAGCTTACAAAATTATTCCGCTCGTCGTGTATCGTCGTGGCCTGCGAGAATAATTGATGCAGGCACTTTTCCATGTCAAATCATTTCATGTTGGCAACGTTGTCCAAGTCTTTGTAATTAGGAAAGAACAACGGGAGGCAATGTTACCGTTAAAAAAGAAATGCAGAACGGATGGTTTTCGTCAAGTCGGACCCGAAGGGAGAGACACCCAGGGGCGTCGAAAACCTGCCAAAACTGTTCATTACACAATTTAAATTAGAAACTTCTAAAAGGTGGTACTGGAGGATTCGACAGAAAGTGGCGCTTTAAAATGCTGAAGACTGCAAAACTTAAAAAACACGTTCATGGCCGGCTTTTAAAACAATTCTTAAAAACACGTAGTCACACTAGTTTAAAAAAATCTTTACTCTTATATTTTTAGATTATTTAAAAACTCCAAAACCAAAGGCCAAGGTTCACGCCGCGTTTCCGCGCCGCTCGTCACCAGTAAATGCCGTTTGTGTTAACGGAGCCGGAGGGTTTGACGCAAATGGAATGGGCCCCACCACACCCCCTCTCAAAAACAAGGTGTCCTCCCACCACGGTGCAGAGGGGGGGTTTTGTTAGAAACCTCACCTTGCACCAGGGAGGCAAGATGGTTAAACGCCAAGACTTTGAAAGGGGGGGGGGGGGCGGCTGGGGCTAAAAACGCTGCACACAAGTCTAGAACGGCAGAAGTGGGCAAATTATGTCACGCGTTGCATTCTCTCTTTCAAACATGTGGTACGAGTGATGGGGGACTGGTAATAGATGTAGGCAACGTAACTAGTTGTCCAGAAGTTACCTAAAAAAAAATGCAAGAATTACACAGAACTTCACTCAACAGCAAGGGTGGTAGTAGTAATGCAACCTCGGGGTGGGGGTGCAAGGTTTTCGCTTCAGACTTTGCAGACCTAATTTTCCAAGCACTTTTTTTTTACTGGCACAGGTGCACAGAACACAGCTTGGGCCAATGTGGAGCTGTTGACATCAAATACAAGTGTGTACCGAATGGAAGAGTGTGGAAAAAAAAAGTGTGAACCTTCTTTAAATTGTGGCTGGCATTTAGATCACTTGGTCAAGTCACATGGGCAATCGCCGAATTACACTCGAGTGTTCGTCTAAAAAACGTAATTTGTATTAATAGGAAGGAAAGCTTATAATAATGTTAAATAAATTCCAATAACCTGCTTACATTGCATTATGGAGCTAAGCATAAGTTTAAAAACTTTAACCAAAGATAAACTGATGAAAAAACTCTGGCTACAAAAATGTAAAGTTACAGAACGTTCTAGCGTCAACATCAAGTGTTTAAAAGCAAAACGAAACTTAATTAATAAACTCTTGTACTTTGAAATTAGAATGCTAATTTAACATTAAAATACTCTGCTGGTTAATAAAATAGTTTAAAAAATAGAAAATGTACAACAGTGTGGTGTCCAAAACAGCGGCTCTAATATTTAAAAAAAGGTTTCTCCGGAAGGGAAATAAACAGAATAAAAAGTTACTTAGCGTATACATAGTCTTTACAAAATATAACACAAGACTGGTAACCTTACAGCATCAAATGAGGACGAGAGCCAACTGCTACAGATTAAACCAACTGATATAGACGCCACAGACTCTGCTTGAATTAAAACACAGCAGCCAAAACAGAATGAATGTCCATTGAAGCCTTTTTGGAATTGAAAAAAGGTACTCGAGCTTTAAAAAACAATTGCGACGAGCAAATTATTTTAAATTGTCCACATTTTCAGAGCCTTCAATCTTCGTCGTCTTCCTCCTCATAACAACAACCGCCACCGCCCGTTGGAGATCTGCTCCACTTTCGACATCAAAACCGTGGACAAGAATTATTTAGCGTCGTCGCCATGGCAACCACGCTTGATGGGTGTCAAAACACATTTGTAAAGTTTCTGGGGCGCGCGATCATTCCCGCACGACGTGCCGCTGAAAACAAATAAAAGTTAAAAGCATGTAAATAAGAGACTCACCTGATTGTTTAGTGCACCATCACAACAGTAACAAGGGATCCGAGTGGCAATGCAAACTCACAGTAAAAGCCATCCTTTGGACACTTACATTCTGTGCATTTTCGTGCTAAAAAAAAGTCAGTTTCCTCTATTTTTCTCTTAAATTCTCACGTGAAAGTTTTTTTTTTCTCCTCATCCTCTTTTTGCTTGTTTTATTGCAAAGGCAATAGCGTCGTGCGGCGCCCCTAACGGCAAGGATGGAGGGGGGGGGGGTGGGACCACATTCGTGTCGAATTTTACCCAAACGGCCAGCAGTATCCCCTCTTCCAGGCACAAATCCCCATCCGCTGTTGAAAATAAAAAATCAAAGCCACACGTCTCAACGTTCACAAGTCCATCACATAGCAGCCGCCACCCGAGATTTCGCTTCTTTAAAAAAAAATATGGTGTTTGACGATCCTTCAAAAACGCGCTCTTGGAATTAACGACAACGGCTCTCCCAAATTTGGGTCACGAGAAGAAGAGGACTTTTGACTGCGGTCCGCCACTCCCCACCCTGAGCTCCCATAAAATGTAGAGGAACGTTTCTTCTTTCTCCCTCCCCCGTCCGGGGCGAGGCACGAGGCACGAGGCGCGAGGCACGAGGCGCGAGGCGCGAGGCACGAGGCGCGAGGCGCGAGGCGCGAGGCGCGAGGCGCGAGGCACGAGGCACGAGGCACGAGGCACGAGGCACGAGGCACGAGGCACGCCCCGTCACAGGGCGACCCGCGTGCAGCAGTGCCGCAGGCGGAACGGCAGAACGCCGCGGTTCAGCTGATAGAACTCCACCAGGCTGCACAGGTCCGAGAACTTCGTTTGGCCCTCGTCCAGCGAGTAGAAACCCTGCCCGTCGTCCTCCACCTGGTCCAGGAAACAACAAAATCGAACAAGGATTCGTAAGATTCTGGTGTTCGATGCCGATCTCACAGCAACAAGGCGTCCGGGCACGGAGGCACCGCTTGTTTGACGGACGTCGTCTGCAGTAGCGGGGGGGCGTTGATAAAGATTTGGTGTGTTTTTTCCCCCCCACCCAAGTGTGTGTTCACGTGTTAGTTAATTTAGCCAGAATTTACCCAGGCCAGCCTCCAAGACTTCCAGGGTCCTACACCAAGGTTTTGCAGTAGAGGGCGACGTTGCTGCTGTCAGTGCGATCCCAAGAGTCATTGGAGGAATTATTTTCAGCATTGGGGATGTTTAGCCAATACCAGTTAGTTATTTTGTTTTGCTCTGGCAGAACAGGGAACCCAGGAGGGGACCTTTGTAGAAGGGGAGAACATTCAAACGTCACAAACAGGTGCCCGTGTTCAGACTCGAACCGAGGCACTATTTGCTGTGAGGCACGAGCCTCACTGCTGTGCCACCACGCCAAAGTTTGCACCACGATGCCGGCGCATTGAGCCACACAGCCTTTGTCCAACGACGTCACGGGGGGGATCTTTAACGTCCGCCGAAGCAAGCGGCACTCTGTTGAGAGTTGGCCGCAGCATTACACGCAGGGTCGTCGTGTGGCACCAACAAGGCACGTTACCACCCACACAACGTTACCACCCACACAACAAATACGGCAGCAGGCCTCATCACGACACTTCCGGACAACTCGCGGCACAGCAAGTGGGGCCTCCGATTCATTCCATTCGTGCACAAGATGACGCAGAACACCCACGGTATACGAGCACCAGAGTCATTTAGAACATCTTTAAAATAATTTCCCACTGGTCGTCATTCCAGTGCAGTGACGGTGCAGTCGTTTGGCATGCTGTGATAGGAACCTGGTAAACCACAATTCTATTTGAAGCCACAACTATCAGTGTCTAGGAGACCGTGAAACCAGTCTTGGGCCCTCACCTGATCCCCTGTCCCAACCCACACTGGACAGTGTTATAGAAAACAATGTTTGGAACGCAGTTAGATTGAAAAACTTAAGGACAGAAAACAAATTTGTTCCACAGAGAGCCCTCAAGGAGATCCTCTTACTCCAAACATCAAACTGATAAAATATCCTCAAGCCCGTTTGTCAAGACGAGTGGCGATTTTTATTGATGCTAGTGCACCCACGGCAAAACGCAGCAGAATTTATTTGGTTCAAGACCGAAGCTGGTTTGGTCCACCGGACGTGGTGCCAAAAACGCCGATCTACAACCACCCCACGGAGCAGTCTATGGTAGAGCATCTCCCTCACCGGCAGAATCTGGAAATGCCGGACCTTCTGGTTGTGGCACAGAGACAGCACGAAGGCCTTGGCGTGGCTGTGACAATCACGTACCAGGAACACCCTGTGCAGACGCACGCACGGAGGACAAACCCAGACACAGATGATGCACGTTGAGAACACAAATCAAAGTTAATGTTGGCCGAGGTGCAATGGGCCCAGGAAGAAGTTTAAGACGGGGGGGGGGGGGTGTAAAAACCATCCAAATTGTGAGAGGTGGCCTCCCGTCGAAGCGACATTGATGGGAGATGGCAGAGGTAGGCAGGGGCCAAAGTTAGATTCAGGCTGTTGTCTAGCAGCACCTTAAATTGGAGCTCAATTAAGCAAAAAAGAGTGAATATGATCACACGTAAAAGGAACAGATTGGAGGATCCATTCGACGTCTGGGGGTTGTGCATCGCTGCCGTTTGCATTTACCCGTCCACAAGCCCCTGCTGCGCGATGATCTTCTGAGCCTCTTCCCTGGAAATGTGGCCGTAGAACCATGGCTGTGTCCAGTGGATCACTGGGCAACACCACGAGGAGCGGCAGCAAAAAACAATCACAACGCGTAGCAGCGCACACTCCCTTTGATACCAAGCATGTAGAGAGATAAACCACACCACTTATTACATGTGCGCAATAATGCCACCACGTGCCCAACAGACACCAGCGCACACCAGGCACGCAACAAATCAAAGCACAACACCACACCATCCAAAAAACACGTGTCCACAAAAATAACCGCACCGCCACACGCGGATCACGTGACTTTAGGACCCAGGGCTTTAAAGCATGTAGGTTGAGCGAGCGACCAAAACAGATTGCCCTGGGGAACTCAACTAGCAGATGCAACTCTGCCACCATAACAGAGTGCAGATGCCCAGTATAGCCGTAAAGCCTTTTGGGACAAGTGCTGGTAGTTAGAGCACCTAAAAATGCCAATGCCTGAGCAGCAAGGTTGTTGACCAAGACACGACCTGGCAAGTGGGAGGAGCACTGAACGCGTCGCTCTGGAACTCACTTGTGCTCAGCGTGGTGGTCTGTCCGGGACTGCCGCTTCCCAGGACGTTGAGTCGGTTGCAACCGCGTCTCTGTTGAAGTTAAAAACGTGTGTCAAGCGAAGGCAGTTGCCCATCAAAGCACACTAATCCACGGATTTAGACCCCAACCTTCGGCTCATAAATGGGGTTGGCGTGGGCACAGCTCTACCGATACCACCTCAAGCGACGGTGTTAGCCAAGGGGGGGGGGGGGGAGAATCACACTCCTAGCACCAGTTTCAGTGCACCACCCCACACTGGTAGGAATTTAAGTGCACAACATAATTTGAACAAGCACACCGACAACGGCATGGGCGTTGTGGACGAGCACCATTGGGTTTCAGGAGTCGCCGTTGACATGACACACGAGGGAAGGGTGCCGCGGGTGGCGTTCATGCAGCAAGGGAGTGCAGGCAGGCAGCAGAGGGAGCACCACTACAACGCAAAGTGGCTCAGAGAGAAAGCGCCAGCCATTTGCTCATTGAACCAAAAAGTGGTCACTCGAGCGAACCCACTGGGCAAGCGTAGACGACTCCCACCCCCTAACTGAACATCGGATTTCTCCAGGATAAATAAAATGGATTGAGATTGTTGTATTTGTACCCAGTTGCCAAACGCCCAAGCAGGGGTGGGGCCAGCAACGTGATCACGAGTCCACACGAGGCGCCCGCACGCGTTCAGCAATAAAAACAGCCGTAGTTAAAAGCTCTTGGGTGATGAACCAGAATCCCTGACCACCATCTTTCACGCACGCAAAAAAAGAAATGTACGTCCCCCCTTCTTCAAGGTTAACATTTACTCAGAATTTCACGCAAGTTTATTTTTCGGGTCTCAATCTGTGGCCGACAAACCCCAAGTGCTTCACCAAAGCAACCCCAAGGGCAAGTTGGCATGTTCATGTGAACGGTGAGGGGGAGCAGGTATGGAAATGGCGACTGAGAGTACGCGCATCGAGAACCAAGGTCCATCGGGACAGGCATCAGTCACGCTACCAAATCGCCAAGCAGATGGAATGAACGGTAGAGGTCGTCGTTCCTCTTGTAAGCAACAGCAGCTGCATGCAATCAAGTGCTCAGGCAGTGTGGACCCCACTTCGCCAAAATAAAGCATTACTGAGAAGCAGCTTAAGATCGTGCACTTGCCATGGTTTGACCAACCAATATTAATAAGGATGAAATGCCATCATGTGGGCACAATGCTCAGAAATCCAGATACAGGTCAAGCAACACTTGTTGTACAGCCAGGTCTGTCTGGCAAATGGGGAAACTAACCTCGACACAACGGTCACTTTCCTTATACCAGCTTGGTTTCAGCCGCCAATGATTAAAACATGTTCGTCAAGTCGAAATAATTCATGGTCTCTGGCCACCTATCAAATTCCAGCTCTAATAAAATGACAAATATCACTTCAGCTCTCCTGTGGACAATCTCACAGCAGTGTATAGTATCGTGAAATCCCCTGTATTGTGCAAGGGATAACAGGGCAATTCAATGAAATTTTTTTAGGACAAGTCAATTTGGAAAAACTCTTTGCGAGCATTCTCGGTCGCACAGAATGCCGCGCTCTGAGATTCCTGAATGGATTTAGTCTCTTGTCACCCTACTCAAAGTGACAAACTTGACGGGGAGGTAGTCATGAATTAAAAAAGTCCTGTACAACCCCCACCTTCCACAGCAGGGCTTCTTCAGCTGCCACCGTCTGTGCCTCCACGGGGTTCTCGATGATCCGGCCTTTCCGTCCTGAAAAATCCATCGCTACGAGCGAGTTTTCCGAAATGCTCCTCTGTTGTTCACACGCACAAACCACCACAAGATTCTGATTACCGACCGACATCACGCGCTCGTAGTGCAGCATGCTAACAAGCCGTGCCAGAGCTCCTCTCTCTCTCTCATGTTTGACAAATGTTTGGGGGGGGGGGGGGAAGAATTAAGAAAAAGGCAGCAATGTTACTTTGTTGCTCTTCGAAATAAGGTTGCACAGAACTTAAATCTGCAACACTGCACGGCCAGCGATGACGTCCACTACGTGCGTATGCGCACACACACACACGGCACGCGCTTGGGGATGCGAACACAGCGGTGCTTCCTCGGATGGATACCGCACGACGCTGCCACACCAACGAGGTCCCCAACGTGAACGACCGTCAAGGCGGTCCCGCAATACACATTTACATTCAAAATACAAACTGTGCGGAACAAAAACCTACGTTGGAGACTTGCGATGCTGCATTTCCAGCTGGTCAAGGGATTGCAACCTTCTGGGCAAGCGCATTTTCAGATAAATATTTGGCCGATGACTTTAAAGATAGCGCCAAATGTGGCATAACGACGGCGAGGTTCAGGCAGGGGTCACGGCTAAACTGGTATCCCAAAGCAATCCGCTGTAGCCAGGGTCCAGTGTCAAATCCCCAGGCGGTGCACGCGATTCTAAAGTTAGCGCGTGCGTGCGCGCGCCCGCCCGTGGATCGCACAAGGAAAAGCAAGCACATGTTTGGAATTTAGAGACTCATTAAGTGGTAGAGCCTTGCGAGAAATCACACTAGTATACATTTCTCACAGCCTTGATTTTTTCTCCCTTTATTGGCTGAACGTGCATTCGCCAGTCAATTAAGAGAAGAGTTAATCTTTTATTTACTCAAGTTTTCCATGAATTAGTGATGCACGGGATTATAAATCAAAGTGAGCGAGGCTCTTAACCATTTTTAGATCATGTGCGTGTAACGTCAACCAAAATAAAATATCCTTGGCCGGTACGTCTTCTGGATAGAAGGCCAGAAGACGTACCGAAGATTCCACAGGGCCATGCGGGAGGGCTTGTGGCACAGTTATCGTGTCACTAGTTCTCGGCAGCAAGTACAATGTCTTCAACAGCAACGGCGCTGTGCGCCTCTCACTGTTTGCGTGTAACGAGATTCGGGAGGTTAACAGGACCCATCCCGCAACTTCTCAAAACGGGAAAGGGGTTGAGGAGAATTCATTTCTGGCACACAATAATGTAGCAGAGAATTGGAATATAAATCCCAGTGAGCAAGGCTCTTCAGGGGCTGTTAAATAAAAAAAGTCGCACCAACTTGGCAGTGGCAGCAGGCTAACCGACGTGACAGTTTTCAGAATTTGGGAGGTCCGACTAGAAGCAGGTGGCTAAAAAAAAAACACGACACCTTGCAGGAGGCCAAGGTGATTTGTTTGAAAACACCAAGCATGCCCGTCAGATGAGCAGATAAAATGTGATCGTGGTCTATTTTTGTCCACTTGCATGCTTACATAAGATAACAGCGGAGACCATGCGGGTGGGTGGGTGGGGGGGGGAGAGGGTTGAGAAAAATTATGCGCAACATTCTATGGAATTTACCATGGGCGTGGCGGTAAATTGAGTCAGGTGGTTCCATCTCGGATGATGCGGGGTCCTGTAATTCTGGTACAACTGGATACCGTGCTGAAAACACAAACAAACAAGTGCACGCACACACACACGTGTCACTGTACAGATCTTTGCTCCACCGCAAGCCGACGGGGGGAGCACGCCATCTCCTCCGGCACTGTGGCGGCAACAAGCTGCATCGAGAACGACTGTGCGTGCGAGACCCGCCGACACGCATAGGGTCAAAGGTCAAAGTGATTTCCTGCTCAAACGAGCAGAGGCGGTGTTTTCACGAGCCCGTGGGGGGCAATTTGCGTTCCTACGACAGGGGTGAGTCCATCCAGAGCACAACCACTTTTGTCTTTTTTTTAATTGACCTTGGCAAAGGGCTAGCGTATTTAGGGCACAAAATGAATGGATACTTAATGAATATAAACAAGAAAATGTACCCACGTGCACAAATTCTAGCACGTTTTCTAACCCGTTTGTTCTCGGATATCGGTGACATCACGACGTCCACGACGACCGAGTCACATCGAGATGTCGAACAGCACAGGGGCACTGGAGGCGACGTCACGGTGGAGTGGTGGGCGAGTCAAGCACACGGCGTGACATCAGCCTGAACCAGCAAGGCTCTTTAAGGGTTTTTTTTGGTTCTCAAGCCAAGAATTGGGCAATCTTATTAAATTCGCCAATATTCGAGGACAAGTCCTTCTAGCAACCACAAGTGTACACAGAATTATTTTTTAGCGGATCATCTTTATGATTATTACCATGACTCCCCCCCCCCGTCCCCCATTGCAGACACATCTGGACAGAACCAATGCACTTAATACTTTCAACCTTAGGTTGGAAAGCATTCAAAATAAGTCCTGGAAATGGATTAGGGTTTCCACACGGACCTAATTTGCAAATGCAACTTTTGTTTGCGCCAAAATCCCCCCCCCCCCATTTACGTTAGCTGCGATCAATACAGCACAATCTCTAATTTGGAAGAAAAAAAAATCTGAGCTCAATCGATCGCAACATTCGTGCGCACCACCCCCTGCACAAGACCGTTCAGCCAAACGAGATTGCCCCCTTCCCTACCAGCACTTGGATTTAAAAGCACCCCCCATACCAATTACCTTGAAGAGCCTCATGGAGGTCATCCAGCAGGCCTTGCTCTGCTCGTCCTCTGCACACAGCAGCTTCAGATCTTTCACTCCACCCGCTTTGTTAGGCTGTCAAAACGCAAGCACAAAAAAGGACAGTCGGTTGGTCGGCATCGCTGTCGCACGACTCCCTGGGAGATTTTATGTACTTTTAACAACAAGCGGTGCATGCGAATATTTACGGTTTCACGCAAACGAGATCACGTAACGGTTAAGTTGGAGTGAACAAGCCCGTAACAATGCAGAAAACAAATTATATAAATGAGATTGTAAATTAGAGACATTGTTTCAATTAGCCAAATGGCAGGTCCCAAAGAAATGAAAATTGATGAGGCAGGGAGAATTACATACCAAGCAAAAGCCTCAAAGTTAAGTTCGACTGGTAATGCTAGGCCGTGTAACCTGCACATGTAAATTCATGCACACGCAATCACGAGTTCCTGCATCATTGTTAACAATGCACATAACGCAATGGTTGCACTCGCGATGGGTGCACGTGTAAGAACAAGTTTTTCAATTGTTCACGTGGCATGGAACAACTGCTGCCACTGGAGGCTACTACATTCACCAAGGCAAAAACTTCGGTTAAAAACCATATTCACTGCACTCGCTAATCAACAATGCCTAAACATTTCTTATATAGATCAGGCAATGGCTCTTCCTTACAAGGAGCCACTGCCTGAAACGTAAAATACGCCCACTTGTACATGTTTAAACAGCAAACGCTGTTGGCCATTTCGTCCCCCCTCCCCGCCAATCGGCCCAGTTGGTGGAATTGGTGTAGTTGAGAACTCCCCCCCCACCCCTCCCACCCCCGTTGCGCACGCAAAGCTTGGTCCCTCCCTCACCTTGAGACAGAAGCAGAAGTCCGAGGGGGCGTTGTGAGTCTTCCGCGGAGAGAGCACCGTGTACACGTTGCTCTCCGTTATCTCCGCAAAGCACTGCAAGTGTCGTGGCTCCTGTGGGTTTGGAAGCAAGGGGGAGAAGGTGAAGGCGAGGCAGCGGAACAGACAGCCTAGGTGGGTAGCCGCGTGGCTCCGGGAGGTCGGAGCAATGGGCTTGGCACTTGCGGCAGAGATCGGAGTTAGAATACAGCCAAATCACCTGCGATGATTCAAACCGGGATCTTAAGGTGTAATATGCATGTTGAAAACCACACGTAGCCAATAACGCTAAATTAGGAGGAGAGTTGGTCTTGACCGGGTTAAGAAAGAACGGACAAATAAAACCACCACATTGAATTTGGGGTCCACACTTAATCTGCCTAAATTGGAGCATGAAGGGGTAGAACCAAATTTGGCAATGTTAAATAAGTACTGAGAAATAACAAAATATAAAGTTCTGAACTTCATACGACAAGGTAACATTACACTCCATGGGTGGGGTGGGAAAACGCTGCCTTCAGAGTGAACCCACAGGTTACTTAAATGGATTTCAGAAGTAGTTGTAACATTTGAGTTGGGGCCAGCATTCAAATGTTAAAAGGTGGGGGGGGGGGGGGGGGGGGGTAAAGTTGTGCTTTTCCAAGAGGCAGGCGATCAGATTTCTCAAAAAACCCAATCGCAAAAAAAAATAATATGGGATTAAAAAGGAGGAAAGTTACAAAATATCAGGCACAGTCCAAATGTCAAGAAGAAACTCCAATAAACAAGCATCATGGCAAATCATTATCAGCCACTGGTCAATCCACCGTTGGGATTATGGCATCCACAGGCTATTGCCACCTGTCAACGCTGCGACATTAATAATCCACTTGGCACCTGCAAACGAACCAATTTAATATTGCTATCTCCCCATTGGACATCCTATTGGACATCCTATTGGACGATAAAGTCCCGAGGCTTCCACGCCATCTCACACGGCCATCATACCTCTTTCGAGCCATGGACACTACCCACCCGCTACATCTCACCCCTCTTGCAGGAAACAGAAAAATTACAAAAAAAATCAGCCGTGGAAAAAAAAACTGCAACCGCCATAGTGCAGCCCCCGGGCAGAAGCAGCAGCAGCAGCACGTTCGTCACCTTCGAGGTTCCCTTCAGAGAGAAGTAGAGGCCCGAGCGGCGGAGCAGGAAGAAAGATTTCTTCCAGGATCTCTTTCCCGACTCGCGCACGCTCAGGTATCCTTGGATCTCGGGGCAGCTGCTCGAGTTGAAGAAATTCTGGTGTGGAAAGGGGGGGGGGGGTGTAAAATAGCAAGATGATAATCGAGCACCAATGCACGATAAGTACGAGTACTTTCAAAGACGTCGCAGCTTGGGGAATTTTTCAAAGTGCTAGTTCACAGCATGAGGCTCCAGCCGAGGGGTTTGGGGGGTTTAAACGACTGTGGGAGCAGAATGTGTACAAAATCGGTTGTTTCACTGAATGTTTGAACACACCACTACTGCCAATCACCACCGCGGACAGAAACTACAGCTCTTGTACACTTCTGACTCCGAGCTCAAACTGAAAATCGTGGGAGCTGTAGACCACGTAGAACAATTCCCGTGGCGAAGTACACCTCGTAAAATTACTCCTCGGAGCGCTGCCTTGCCTGGCTGAAGAGGCTCAAGAGGACATCTGCTACTCTGCAAGAAGATACATCAACAACCTGCACTGGCCAGTGCGGCCAAGCATGGTCAACTGCACACGTAGGCAATCGGAGTGAAAACGAGGCGTTTGCGGTATTGCGTCAGAGTATTTGGCATCGCATAAGCGGCGCACAGGCCCGGGGACAGGAGGAGAGCGCGCCAGAGTTTCCTACCCCGAAAACATCACGCTCATCGCGAGCTGCGTGCGTGCAGGAGGCATTGCATGGCTCACCTGCACAAGCTGCGAGTGAGGGACACTTCCGTTTGACGAAGACGCCGACGAGGCCGACTCGCTGCAGTTGGACACCATTTGGTCAGGGAAAAATTGCTGCGGATGTAAAACAAACACGAGACAACACCGGGTGAAGGACGGGACCGAGGACGGACGAGGGCCGCAAGGCTGCCGATGGGGCCCGGCGTGCTCACGTCAGGGCCTCCATGGGAAGGTTTTGAAGCACTGCGGCCGTTAGGCCTGCAAACAAGTCGACCCCTACTCCTCTTCCCCCGGCCGGGTGACGAGTCAATTAAAGTGACAAGTTGGGTTCACACGCACACACACACACACACTTCTATGAGACTCAAGATTTGTATGTGGAAAAAAAAATCAATACATTCGTACAGTTTCATTTGCTGCCTTTGGCATAAAGGTTAAAATGTTTATCATTTGAATTGTCAAAATTTTATGACTCACGACAATCACGTGCCAGGAGCATAAAACGCTGCATTTCATCGATGTGATTCGGTTCCCGTTGATCCAGACTTTCAGTATCAGCAACAACGGTGACGGCAAAACGCGAGCGCAGCTTTAGAACAGACATCTCTGAAGGGAGCAGTCCGCGAATGCCCTTGTGCACTTCTCAGGGATTCGGTGGTGCTGTGCGGGAGGAGAGGGGAGTTGATGGCCGGTACCAGCGGGGTCTTGAAGAACTCGTATTTGGCGTAGTTTTTGCGGAAGTAGAGGCGGCTGTCGGCATCACTGCCCCACGACGCCTGCACCTGCATCACTTCCTCATGGTCCTCGAGCAACCGCTCTGCGCATATGGGGGGGCAAACCAAGCACCACAACAAAAACAACAACAACCACACCTTAAAAACGAGATTCATTCAGTGGCACAGCCTTTCCACAAGGGAGACTTCCGATGTCAAGCAGAGGGGACCTGGCACAGGTGTTAATCTTTTTTCGCACAGTTATTTTTCCACAACGGTGGTCAGTGCATGGCTAGAACACCAAGTACTGTAGTTGCACAAACCGAAATAAGAGATTTTAATCTGCGTCGTTACGCCTCTAGGAGGACGAAGCCTTCGACACAAATGCGTCAATGTTCTGTGGGTGTACCAGATAGTCGTGCGGTTGTATGCGAGATGCTGCCAAATAGGTGCAGCGGTGGCAATGTCCTTAGGACAATGTGTTATGAACTCGGCAACCAGTGTTAATACCCCAGTGCTCGTGATAGTTCAACCAGTTCGAGCACCCTTCCCCACCACCACTGACCAGCATGAAGTATAACAACGATCAAAAGTATGGACAGACCTTCCGCTCAGCACTAGGATTGTCAAGGTGCTTTACATGTATTTACATTTGTATTCCAATGTTGTCCTCGGTATCACGAGACAATAGAATTTCCATTCGGAACTCGCAGATGGGGGAGGGTTACGAGTGTCAGCGTGGCCTTGTGGAGGCAGACAATTCCGTAAACACATTACGTCACAAGATCATATTGCGAAATTCAAAACCCGCGAGTGTATATATTCTTGCCATGAACGTCGCTTGGCATGAGAGCAGGGGAACTCTTTTTACCTACTGCTGTTATAACAAATGCAGCAATTCATGGAACTGGCCGGAAACATTTCAATTTGGAGGACACTTAAGCACTGCAGAGAGATCCACTACACACACACGTATATATATATAAATAATATGTATACACGCTTAAAACCAAAATGTTTATTTTTCGGAAGGGAAATAAAGTTCAAGTAACAAAAAAGCTAATGTTTATTATTTTATTTATTACCAATTGCAGAGACTATCCCGTCCACTACAAGGATAGGGAGGAGAGAGCACCTAGTCTAAAGCCATGGGTGGCCAAGGCCAGGATTCTAACCCAAGAGTTCAGCAGGGCTAGCTCTGCCTCACCTCATTTCCAGACAGTCCCGGTATTTGGTCCTTTGGGTCAATTATATTTTTCAGGAAGTGTGTGGTCGAGCAAAGCAAGTAGGAGCATTATCTCCACAACTCCATTCCCATGATCCACCATGTCCACGCTTACAACTAGAACAGATGGGCAATTACAAATTAAGCCACTGCATTAACCAGATGGCTAGCAACTGGGAGGCAATTAAAAATTAATCCCGATTGGTGGTTGTTCAACTTTTAGACAAGAGATTGCCAAGCGCTGGTTTAAAAAACACGACAACGCATTCACTGCCCATCTGGCACCCAAACCTCGCTTGGCTTTGTTGTTCTATCAAATCAACCACCGGCAAACGTCGCGACTTTAGCACAATTCAATACAGACTTGTGCCTGCTCAGCCCATGCCGGAGCAGACTGTGGATGCGGGAAACGGGACCACAGTAGATCACGCGGAGTGGATTAGAGAACGATGGAATGCACATGGTCTACGATTTGGGGGGGGGGGGGGGGGGGAAACCATTTTTTTCAACATCACGTCTGGACTTTTCATTTGCCAATGATGCTACATCAAGGTGTCACTATGGACACGTCACGGGGGGAAGGTGGAGGGCACCAAATATTTTAACTTGACACAGCAGGCGATGTTAGAAAGCCACAATGCCACACCTGGCATAGGGAGAAGCACCCCACCCTCGCCTCGCTGGCTGGAAGAACAGCGAAGATGATACTTGCAAGTTGCTGCCAGCTCAGATGTGCCCCCCCCATCCCCCGTGGCCCACAGAAATCCTTGCGGTATAAAAATCGCGTGAGAGCGCAATTCCAAAACAGTTGGAACGCCAGCAGAATTTCGTTCCAGTGTGCAACCCATCGAGCGCACAGGATGGCACAACGGGGGGCGGGGGGAGGGGGGGGAATCGATGTGCGGCCTCAAAAAACACAAGGCTTGGAGGGATGTCACAGCAAGGAGGCACCAAGTGGCCAACGTGGCAAAGGAAAGATCGGTTGGGTCGGGAGGACGCGATATCTCTGTTTGTTTTGTCTGCACGAGAGAGAGAGATTTGTATCTCCCACTTTGTTTGCGCCTCGGCTCTTTTGTAAGAGGCTTTGTCTCGATGGAGGTGCTCTCACCTGGGTACAAAGAGCGTTCATGTACGTGTGCACAACACTTCAGCACAAAAGCCACAGTTGCCCGTGGACGGGGGGGGGGGTGGTAAAAACGACAAATCGCGATTATGTATTGAAAAGGGGGACTGGAGGCAAAGACAACAGCACGGAACAACCGTGACGAACGCCGCCTTTGGTAGGGCAATAACACGGCAAGCACTTGTGGGCGGGCGATGAACAGCAGCGCGGCGGGGAGAGCGGACGAGCAAAACGGACGGGGCGAGCCAACAAAGGGGGGGGGGGGTCGAAGCCACGAACCTATGGAGACGGAGACCAGGCTCTCGATGAGCGACCAGTTGTTGTCGTCCACAAAGTGGCGTCGCTGAACGAGCATCTGGGCAACATCGCGCGCCGTCGCGTCCGTGGGCACCTCCAGCGCCCTGCTGGTGCCGTCCTCGCTGAACACCTTGATCACCTGCACAAGCAGAGGGGGGCGGGACGGCAGCCACAGTCAGATATTGGCCACAAACTTTGTTTTAAAAATCAGGTTACGGCCCTGCCGAGCTATGTAGCTTTTTTCCCCCAGAAGCAATCTGGTTATCGCAAATTATAGCTTAAAAAAAAAGTGGCTTAAATCACGTGTATATTTATAGGAGCGAAACACCGTTAAAGCACGCGAATTTTAAAAAAATGGAGGGGAAAACCAGACCCAGAGAAAAATCCACGTGACCACAAGGGAGAGAACATTCAAAATCTAAATACAGGGTGTCAGGGACAGAAAACCCACGACCGTCTGTATACCAGGCGAGGTAGTTAACATCTTGTCACTGCAGTACCCAAGAGCATTGGTTTACCTCCCAGCTGGATGACCGCGACTGCTGTAGATCATAATACCAGAACAGAAGTAGGTGCAAAGTCATTTTTCAAAACAATTAAACGTTATCCAAAACAAAGCATTACTTCAACAACCTTCAGCAGAGTGAATAAAACTCGCGAGTTGCACAACCACATGAAATTTAGACGGCACGCAATTAAAATGTACCAATAACATTTGGTTAATGTTGCACAGAATGTAGTTTTTTTTAAAATGGAGTGTTACTCAAATGTAAGGACTTACAGCGCGCACCAGTAATCTTTGACAAATAAAACAAGTCATTAATAAATAGCGTTGGTAGATTTGAGTGACGTGTTGAAAATAATTACTGTGCCAACAAAGCATTCGTGCCCATACGAGGGCATGTCAGGTTCACAGGACGAAATCTTTACACGCAGAGTGTAGCGAGACACAGGAAAGCGTTACTAGAAAGACCCAAGGCAGCATTGGAGGCAGTCAGATCTGTCGTTTCACCCTCAAAAGGGCTCAGAAAACCACAGGCCAGCTGCCAAGCAGAGGGCAGAGTTGTAGCCAAGCAAGAATCCCACATGGGAGTTCCAAAAAACAATAATTCCTCGAATCGTTACATGGGCAAATGCCTTGCATCCCACAATTATTTATCCCAGTTCAGGAGATTCTAAAAACGGCAGTCAACTCTGTGGTTACCAACTGCATTGATAAGACTTTAGGCTGGCAGTGGATTTGGCAAAAGTGCCTGTTTAACGTTGCATTCCAATTTTGCTACTGACATATGACCAAGGAATTTTCCATTGTAAGTTAGGGGCAGCCGATCAATGTACGCATGAACAGTACGATTTAAAAACCAATCACGAACCCACGGACCCAGTCACCAGAAATAGAGGACTGGAGACACTTCAGAGATTGCTGCCCAATTGGGCATCGAGGTGCTCAAAATCGAGCCAAGTGCCAAGCTAGTGGTGGAAATTCCATATTGCTATGGCGAGGGCCGAGTTCAGAATAAAAGTTATTTATGCTGGGAGGAATCCAATGGGCTGTGCAGCTCTTTGCAGATGTCCAATATCCATTGGACCACCACTCCATGGCTTCAAAAGATCTCATTTTATAGACCCTGGAAGGATGACCAGTCAACTCCCCATTAGCCCTTCCAACGAGGATTTGAACTCCCAAACGTTGATTGGTGGCGCTCCCGACTGCAGAGCCACCTGCTAAGAAACAAATCTGGAAAACACCTCAAATTGCAAGAATAAAAAAGTCCACAAGACAAGCATGCACGTTTGTATTAAAGGACAACCGGGATCCTGCAGAAAAGACTGCCGCCCTACCAATGGAGTCGTTGCACTCGCTACACTCAAAAAGGGCTCGCCACAAATGAACCACGACACCTTGCTGATCTCGTCAAGGAGCATTAGCCATCAAAGTGACCTGCGGTCATTCTCGCAGCAGCGGCTTTTGGCGAGCCATAGAACAAAGCCGTCACTGAATCGCGCACTCCAGATGCGCCTCTGCAGCAGGTTGGAATACTCTTCTTTCCTGACATTTGGTAGCCACTGGGGTAATGAACTTAAATCTAGGCTTGAAAAAGAGTGTCTTTAGAACTGTTGTGTTTAGTTTGTTATCCTTCCCCCGCACTTCCAATGAGCGTGGTTGATTACGTACTGCGCGAAATAAGTTCGTACATAGCAGGATCGGTATGGAGCGTCAAATCGGCAGGACCCCCCAGCAAGAACTCCTGCACATGCAGATGCCTTCGAGGCACGAGGTTTAAACGTGGCATTTGAGCCAAACGGACCATGGTGCAGGGCACGTCGGCTTGAGAGACGGCCCATAACAACGACAATGAGTTGCACATGAGCCGACCACACCAGAGAGAGAGCGCGCGTGTCAGTGGTAAAGAAATTTCCCTCGCAGGCAGGCAGTCACGCAGGAAATCTATTTTTAAACAATAATACTTTACAAGAATTTGGTTAAGGACACAGCTGGGCCTGTTGGGAGAATCGAGACCACACTTGTCCTGCCCGTTCCCGTCCTCTCACGTTGGCCATCCTCCTCCCTCATTTCTGGTCGAGACAAAATGAACTAGGAACGACCTCTCGCGCGGAACGCCGCACGTGGCATCTCACCGGGCCGTCATGGTGAAATCCGGCATCCTTTAACAAACAGACGCACTCTCACGTTCAACCCCTGGGTTCACAGCTGTGCGAGTAATGTTCGACACGGGTAGCCAAGCTCGCAGCAGATGCCAACGTTCCGCGTGAGATCGCTGTACCGGTGTGTTCGTAAAGACCCCACCAGTAACAACCTAATAAGTAGGGGAGAGTGTTTTGAACATATTTTGCGTCGTACGTAGGCCAATCATTATACATTCAGAAGCGCAGGTTTCAAACTTCGGCATCGTACAGATCGCAAAGACGTCCAGTGATCGCCGATCATATTTCTCAAATTCTAAATAAATCTATAACGTCGCTCTGCATTAAAAACAAACAAATAATTTCCAACATTTAAAAAAGGAACAAATTGCTGAACTAAGGAGCTATTCCTACTGCGTCAGCCGCGAGGTTTGCTCGCCCATCACGATGAGGTCGTGGCCAGGAAACGACCTCTGGGTTGTCAGGGTTATAGAGCACCATCCCATTTAGAGCATCCCTATCACGGCGATAAAATTGTACGACCACGTCACGGCAATCATGCAAGTCACAGGGCATTTCAGGAGGAAAGAATATTAAAAAATTGGGCAAAATATTAATACCGTACAAGATTTTAAAAAGTCCCTCACCTGCATTTGTAGCCTCATGGTTGAACGAACAAAACTGGGAGCCGCGCTCAGACGCAGCCGAGCAACGGTGCCCCCCCCCCCTCCCCCTTTAGGCAGACTTCGATGAAGGTTATCGCTGCGCTTCACACAGCAACTTTGTTAGAAACTCGGGCCGAATTAACAACGTAAATTGTAGCAATCGCGTACCAACGCCCGTGCTTTACGGGAACCTACCCGCAGTCCAAAATATAAAAAAATAAAATCGCGTGTCGTTATCTCCCACCGAGATTAGATGGATTTTTTTTTTTAAACCAGGTCGTACAATTTCGCCAGGCTGCAATGTTACAGGAGGTAATGAAAGCCACCACGGAGCAAACTCTCTTCGCACTCCGAGCAAAGCGCGCCGCTCTCATTCGAGTGGGAAAGTTCCGCCGGAGGTATATATATAGAGAGAGGCTGCAAACCGCAACGTTACGTCCGCCGAGAATGTGTTTTTTTAAGCGATCCCAAAAGACCCCCCCCCCCACCTCGCCCCCACCACAGCCTTCGCTCCTCAATGCGAGACTGTGCCCAGATCGCACTGCCCACCCGCCCGCCCGCCAAGCGCGGAAGTGCGCGTTGGGTGCGCCAGAAAGATGAGTCAAGCGCTAACACCCTCATCATCATCATCATCATCGCTGCGACGAGTGGGCGTTTGTTGCAAGCGGCGTCCGTCCTCAGGGCGGGGGCAGTTTGGTCGGCTGCACTGCCGTAGGTTACAGCAGACGGGGAAATAGACTAGTGTCATTCTTAGGATCGAGCAACCACATTAAAACCAAAGCCAGATAAGCCAAGACAACGGTCTCTCATTACAAAATAACGATTAAAAGAATTGTACCAGCGTGGCTTCTGCAGCAGTTACAGCAGAAGTTGACTGCGTTCACGTGCCCATCCACGACATCCCACCCCCACACTAACTCCCATTTTAAAAATTGGTTTCTACTAAAAACTTTCCGGGCACTTTTAAGCGACGTTGGCGGTAGGGTGGCGTAGGGTAGGGAGGGAGGGAGAGGTGGCATGCGTGGCCTGCAGACAGACAGCGTGGATTGCGGTGCTCCGCCGGTGAGGTCATCAGCGGGGGGGCGGTTCGGGGGAACCAAAAAAAATCCCCGCCGTGTCAAGGTGTGCTTTAGGCGGGGGATTTCACCACTTCCATTTTTGCTACCGGGGGAATTTTAACGCGTCTCACCCACGGAAAGATTGCATTGGGGGTCGTACGAAGCGCATCGAACGAGTCATCGCAAGACTTCACAAGGCACAATAAACAAATTATTCCGTTATAAATTAGAGTTTTAAATGTAATTTACCAACAAGGAGTGAGGAAATTAGACACTGCGTACAATTTGTAACGGAAGTTTAAACGCCACGTGAAAAGATGCGCACCTAGTGTGCAAAAGCTCTCCGGCTTTAATGTCGACACCACAGCTCAAAAAGAACTGCGGCCGTAGCAGTTTAAATTAAACTAATTTTTAAAATGTGGGCAACCAACAGGCAGCAGTCGAACAAGGTCACAGCTGTAGCGGTTTCACCCCCTTTTAGTTTAGCGATACTCAGGAATTTTCATTTCACATGTAGGAATGGCCATTTTTGCACAACTTCTGGATTTCAGTAAACAAATTTAAAAAGTCCACCAAGCCTGCACACAAAAATAGCAACGTTGTAAATGTACAACTTCTGCAGCTACGACGTTAACCAAACGTTGAAGCCGGCACACTTGAAGTGTGCCACATAGCCCGGGTGGGGTGTAAACTCCCAGCGGCACTCAAAGAGCGAGGAGGTTTTCACGACACTGCGGACAGAGCGATGGCTTAAATCATAAGAGACCACCACAAGGTGTACAGTGCACACCCATGCCCAGCCACAGCAATTAGGCTACATGCGCATAGAATAATATAACGTAGGTTCTTAAACCTACATTTTCATCAATGTTTAACCATTTACAACATCCGTATATTTTGTAAATTTGCTCTCCACCACACCAGTGCTGTACTCGTAACAAATTGGCATGTCCTATTAACGTGACAAAGCTGACTAATTGGCTGTGTTGGGTGGTGGCGAGGGGGGGTTAACGCCACATTTATACTTATTAGATCCAACCCCCCAAAAAAATCCGTATTATGGATATGTATATTTTAACAAAACCCAAAAGGTAACTTTGGCAATAATTTAAGTGACATGGCTTTGTATGTTTGGGGTTTTTGCCAATTTCAGGGGAAGTTTTTTTTACTGAATACTTGTTTGTGGTTTATGTACTGTATCCTCTATCCTAACCATGTGACCAACTCAAACAGCATCACCAAGCAAAACAAAAGTTGATATTTAATTCATTATTCCTTTAGAATTCTAACTTTCAAGTCTTCACCGTTCAACCAACACGGGGAATGAGTGACACCTCTCACATGGGACCTTAAAAAAGGGGGGGGGGGGGGCGTCACCACCAGCCACCGTCAACTCGCGCAGATCAAAGTGCAGCCAATTGGGCATCCTGCGCGTGACATCGCCTCGCCGCCAAGAGCCAATGTGAGAGGCCCGCGAGACGTCCGGCCTCCGCCGTCAACCAAGTTGGGTTGGCCGGTTCGCTCAAGGAGGTTAATTCTGGCCATACCTTACATTGTGAAAACTGGAGGCTGTAAATGGTGACTAAAGTAGGTGAACAACCTTCCCCATCGCCTCCCTACCAGGCATACCAGTTACTGCATCCTAAATTATGCCATCTCCATCGGTTCTAAATGAATCCACCGCTGGATGGTCTTCTAAGCCGACAAAATTGTCGATTTTTTTTAAAAACGAGGCGAGTCGCGGCAAACAAAGGAGACCCACACCAGAGAATTACATTCCTTCAAAAACAATCACAAATTAAATGTAAATTATCATTATTATTAACACAGCAGGAGGGCCGCTAGGGGCCTTTTCCGCCACAGCGACAAAGCGGTGCAGCAGAACGGTGGGGAGTTAAAAACGTCCTCGTATGGGGTGCGCGTTGCACATGGCAAACTACTGCGCCTTACTTAACCAGTATTGATTTTAAAAGTGGCAGTAAAGGCCCCTTCAGTGGCATTAAAAGTCATCGGAGCGTTCCGCGCATTACAAAGCCTTTCAAATTAAGACACGCGCACAGGCAGCGTCAACCCACCGCCACACCGACCGTCTCGCGCCACGGTAGTGCAAACAATGTCACAAAACGGCACTCGAGAGAGACTCAAGCCGCAAAAGAACTCTGCCACGGGGGAGAATTCGACACGGCTGCCCCCATTTTGGCAGCACGCTTTAATCCCGCGCCGTGTATTCATGGCACAAACACGTGCAGGGAATGTTTGCTTTTGCAGTTGTGTGTGTGCTTTAGCCAACAGATCCGCCCTCATTTAACCTTACACACTGCAGCGTTAAGTACTGTTAGCGAGCATCTGTTCCAGGGAGAGTATAGAGAGGGGGTGGAAAGTGGCCAGAACCAGGCCTAGGAGCCTTTTCTTCTATAATTAGACATTTTCACAATTTTATTTCAGATTCCATTGGCATAATCATGCGAAGATGAATCCATTTGGAACGCAAGAAGCACACATCGAATTCTGAGATCAGTTGAAGGTCGTGTGTTATTCACTACTGGGACACTTTCCAACCCACTACCTTACTGCAGACAGGATGCGTTTCACCACTGTGCACGCACTGATTTGAAAGGAGATTCAGAGCATTTCAATACAACTGCAAAACAACGAAAGTTGGCGAGAACAGTTTGACAAATGGTTAGGGGCCCTAGAAACACTGCATTTCGCAAAGTCTCCTTTGGAAATGCTCATCTCATGCATTAAATGTAAGAGGAACTAAAAAGTCAGTCAGGTGTCAGGGTACATGCAGGGTGCTGTGGAAAAAGTGAAACCTTTGTAATGAACTTTGATGTACCACCCGAATGATAAACCAACCAGTCTTGATATGCCACAAATGTAGTGGCAAAAATTGTAAAAAAAAAATCACGTAAAAAGGAGAGGCAATCGTAGCCTTTGGGCTTTCCCACCAAAAAAAACGACCGAGGTTAAGCAACTCCATCACCAACGTGGGGAAAACCCAAATCGCCCGGCGGGGGTGGGGCACCACACGCACGTCCATAGCAAGCGCAGGTCAGACCCCACTGAAGAGTCTCCCGGTCCACCGCTTGACAGTTTCTTCCAATTTGTTCCGACGACGTACACGTAGGGAATTTGAAGAACTAAAATAACTTCATCGGTACATCTCCAGGTCAGAATACAATACCAAGGCTCCCAAAAGGCCACACGGGAAGGCGTTTGGCACTGCGGTGCCAGCTATCAATGTGGTTGTGTTGCTACCGTTCTCTGCGTTGAGTGCAAACGTCTTGAAAATCAACGACCCTATGCCTCCGAACAAAATTTACCCACCCTGCAACTTGCAGACGTCTCGGAACGGGAAAGGGTTCACAACCTCGACATTAACGTTTGGGGCAGCGACACGGCCCAGCAGCGGAGGTAGTGCTGTCGCCGCTAGTTTCAGAGGTTCATGGTTCAATTCCCGGCAGACTGCCATGGTTATTTTATTGCAGGTGTACTTCACCGTAAAAAAAGTTCTCTTCACAAGCGAACTTTAAAAAAGGGCCTGTGAGGCCGTTTGCAAAAAAAAGTACACCATTGTGTCGACACGGTTCAAGTTGGGGAAAGAAAAAACTACCACAGGGACTTAAATTGGGATTATACAGAAAAAGTTTCCCTCCTTTACTAGGGGCCTTGTGCTTCGAATACAGACTACTAAATGTACTAGATTATATACCAATTATAATTATCCATTTGTCACCGATCTCCCCTCTTACCACCATACAAAATGATCGTAGCTATTAACGGTTCCCACCCGCCTGACATGGGACCTTCTTCCCATCTCCACGCAGAGATTTTTAAAGTAATAAACAGTTATTCGACTGAAAATATCGTGATAAACTGCAAAGCTTGGGCAGTTGTCGACGGGATCCGATTCCTCATGCCTCGGCAGTTTATTTATTTTTTTATTTTATAGAGTGCGTGAACACTGTGTGGCAAATTACACGATTTTTTTCATATTGGGAGTTATATTTGCACATGCCAGTGGCTCCGAGCAGAGTAGTGAAAAAACAAACCCCCACTTAAGCCCCCCGGAGCACGCAATGGGCCCAACGAAGGCATCGTCCCTCGCCTGCCTGCTGGAGGCGCTCGTCAATGGGATGACCGCTGCATCATCCCTCCCACCCACGGATGATGTACACAGGCAGCCTACTGGTAAAAGGTTATAATAAAAGTGCAGCCCTGCAATTATTTCCACCATATTTTTTGGCAGACGTGTCTCCTCAAAAAATGGTGCCCAGGAGGTAATTTGGCCGACTCTGTCACACTGGTCAGATGTCTTCTTGGAAGGAGAGGTTGCAGGTACCCACGCACTCCCCCCCACCACGACATGTGGTGTACCAGGAGATGCAGGAGGGATGGGGAATTTTCCGTCGCAACGGTCGTACCGGGAGGAGAGCTACTCGACTGCGATTCTCTTCCAGTTGTCAAAGCACGACACCACGGCAGGCATCGACACTGTACACACACACCCCACTAAAAACACATGGCCAACCCCCTCCCCCCAGCCTACAAGCACCCAAACAAGTCAGAATGCCTACCCGTGGTATTTTTAGAACACACTACCCTTTGGGGGCAGCTTACAACCCGAGACCGAGTAACCAAATCCACAGCCCATCGGACGACAGAGTCAAATAATTTATCCGAGGGTCGAGTTTCACGCCGAGCTGCCCCGGTGAAGTTATCAGCCCCGGAGTTTGGGTTACGAAATGACGCGGGGCACACAACGGTGACGCACGTGGCAGCCTTATAAAGCAGACCAATCAGGGGCGTCCGATGTACGTCAGTCTTGCAAAAGTTCACACATTCGCGCCACTGTTGGGTGGAAATAAGCGCGAGAAAAATGAGGATTTGCGCAAGGAAGTCATAAAAAGTGGGCGTTTCACGACGACCAGTCAACGGGGGAGGAAGATTACAGAACTTGTGTAACGCGCAGCACGGCAACTTCCTTCCATTGGTTTCAATTTGGAGGGCTTTTTTGAAGACCATCTTCTAAACGCCCGCTCGCCTCTTCACGATGATACTTGTATGCCGCGCAACAAGAGCAGTGCGCAACAGCAACATCACCACTACAGGAATCCCAGAACTTGTTGGTGTCCAGATGCCCTCCCCACTGGGGGCAAACACATCCTGGTGGGAGGGCTACCAACACCACAAGGCCCACCGAAAAACTCGAGGCGCAACAAGGATAAAGGCAACCGTACACAGACTCCATAATTTGGGGCTTCAGCAACAGATAGCCCTGGCCTACTGGTGACATTTGTGTCCGAGGAACGTGTGTCGATTAGCTCCGCCACCACCCGTACACTGGTGGCGACCAATTGGGTGTGGCCATGATCATAGCAGGTCCTTGGGCAGACTATGCAAAGGGTGGGTGACGTCATCTCCACAGCAACCATGTTGGGAATCGGGGGTTAGCACCTTTTTCCAATCTAGATCAAACCCGGACAGTACCGAGGGGTCCATCACCGTGCACTAAGATTGTAAAGTTCACAGCAATCCCTGTACCACGTCACTGTACAAAAAAAAATCAATTTACTGCCATCCAAAAAATCGTACACCAATTCCCAAATGGGTGGCAACTCAATCTGGACTCCCCTCTGGTTTAGCCAAGAGATCTTTTGCAGATATTCATGACGTTGGTAACAGTTTGGGTGCACGCCACATTCTTTTGCAGATAGTCATGAAGTTGGTAACAGTTTAGGTGCAAGCTACATTCTTCTGACAGCAGTTGTCCCTTTCTGCCAATTAAAGTGCCCGATGTGGTCACCATTTGGAACAATTACGTCAAAGTGCCAGGAACTGAAGTAAAAATTAGGATTATTGCTGTGTCATGCTGGCGTGGTTTGAAAGGCTTTTTTTAATGAAAATAGTCAAAATTATCCTTAGTATTTTTACACTGCTTTAACAATTCTCCGCTTCATCAATATGCCAGACAATGCCAGTGTGGGTCAGTTTAATAGGTTAAAGCGACTAGTTGCACAAAGTTAGTTGGGACTGGGTCGAATAATCAACTAAAATGACGAAACTGATGATGACTTGGGACACTTTGAAAAACGATGGCTGGCCTGATATTTTGCCTCCACGCCAGGAAACGCCGCAAGCCGTGTAGTCACAAAGGCCCATCCCATTAACTCCTGTCTAACTGCACACGATACCCTTCAAACCATTTGTTTTGCAGTCAAGCAATGCTCGATCTGTAGGGTCATGGATAAGTTAAAAAACACTATTTTCCGTTCCACGTGTTTTTATTATTTTACAAAAAGGAGTCAATATTTCTAATTAAAAAAAACCCCAACCACACGCCTCGTTTAAAGTTTAAAAGTTTAAGTGCCCCATGTACTCCTGCACCAAGTTTCCTTGCCATACAAATGCTGTTGCACAACCTAAGAAAGCCATCTTCAGACACGCGGTGTCACGGAGCGAGGAGGACAACGCATCCGTCGCTCGCAGCTGCCCAGCAAAGAACACGATTGGCATGAGGGTGCGCACACATGTATAACAAAAAAACACAGAAACAACCTTTAAAAACCAAAACGCGAGTCAATTGGCAAGAGAGGGGCTTTACACGGCGCGACGATAAAATCGCGAGCGCCGGTGGCTTTTTGAAAACGCGACGGCAGGTCCATGAAATAACGCCGTCTTATCAGCAGCCGGAATTTTAGTTTGCGAGGAGAAACACAACACCGCGTTGGCCGCCGCTTGCGACCGTCTCAAAATAAACACGCACGCTGGGGGTGGAAGGGCGATAAGCTCCGAGCACACACACAGGCACACACACACAGGCACACACACACAGGCACACACACACAGGCACACACACACAGGCACACACACACAGGCACACACACACAGGCACACACACACAGGCACACACACACAGGCACACACACACAGACACACACAGGCACACACACACAGACACACACAGGCACACACACACAGACACACACAGGCACACACACACAGACACACACAGGCACACACACACACACACAGGCACACACACAGGCACACACACACACACACACAGGCACACACACAGGCACACACACGCACACACACACACACAGGCACACACACGCACACACACACACACAGGCACACACACGCACACACACACACACAGGCACACACACGCACACACACACACACAGGCACACACAGGCACACACACACACACGGCTGCACGCATCGCACACAGACAACGCGAGTGAGCAGCAGGCGCTCTCGCACAAAACCCGCAATCCAGCAGCGTGGGGAGGTAAGTCTGTTTCTCCCCACGTGATCCACAATTGCCGAGCTACTACGTGAGCAAGCGCACATTCAACAACTCATCTGCTACGTGGGATGTTTATTGTTTCCCCCCCCCCCCCCGAATGTGTTCCTCTCCATACCCTATAAAGTTTCCTCCAACATGGTCATGGCAAGCATTTCTCCTGGGAATTGGAACTTGGTCAAAACATCCCAAAGCAGGGGAGCATCCCGAAGCGTCGAATGAGAGGCGGCTTTAAAAAAAACACTTTGGAATAAGACATTTGAATTTTAAAAAACACGTGTGAGAACGACACGTGATGTGGCCAGTGCCCAATCAACTAATTTGTCTGCCTAATTATAACGATGTTGACGCCCAGTGGACTCATCTTGGGCGGCGTTAACCGAGGGTGGAGGGCCCCAACATGGGCTTTTTAATTAGACCTTAATCAGGGATTGATCTAACACAAGGTTGTTGGCATTGCAGGGCCAAAAGCCATGGATGCCAACAAATTGCCAAAGCCATCCACTCCCCTTCCGCCAGATCCCACAGTTGCGGTACACGGACGCCACATGCGCTTCAACCTCTTGTAACAGACGACAGTATTACCTCGTTATTCAAGAAATTTCTCGCAGTGACTTTGGCTGTCTGCGAATCGCATTTGGAACTGTACACGAATGCATCGAGAGAGAATGTGATGCAGTAAATGTAATGTATTTAATGTATTATTTAAGGCAATTAATTAAAAAGATAAGGCATTTGTAGGCCATTATCCGCGATATTTGCTATTCACGAGCATCTCCAGAAGATACCCTCCAGAATTCGCGAGGGATATCTCCGGCATCCCACCAGCGCCACTCAAGTCCTCCCTTGGGTCGCCAGACACGTGGACCCCTCCCCCCACACCCCCTCCCCCCAACCTAAACCCCCCCTTCTTTTGCAGAATCGTAAATCACTCCCCTGCCACGTCGCCTTCCATGGCAGGGGGATTTGTGAACCCACTGCACTCGTGTGGACCCCCCACACTCGCGGTGCCACGCAGTGCACAAGCACGGACATTTAAAACACTTAGGGGAGAGGCTGTCAAAAGATGGCGTGGGATATTTTAAGAACTTAAGAGTTTTTCAGATCTACATCCTAAAAACAATGAGTTATTTGCGAGTAGTGTACTTGCCTTAGCAGACCAACATGACTGCAGGAAAAACAAAAATGCACCAATAAACAAAGGTGTCAAGACCACTACAAAATATACCCCAGCCTCCAATTCCAGCCAGCAGCAGGTGTAACATATACCACCACGAGACCTCCGGAATTAGATCTAAACCTAGATGATTCAAATTAGGCATAGAACGAAGCAGGTAAAAAAAACTGCCGTTTGCATTCACGACATGCATCAAATCATGCATTTAATAAAGTGGTTTTATTTATATACGTGTCACTCGAATGGCTTAGGGCGGAGCAGTGGCATAATCAGCAAAACTGTGCTATGAACGTGGAGACGACCATTCAACTCAGGCGCAGCTAACATTTACAGTGGCTTTGGGAACAAACCCTTGCCCTTCACACATCCATAACGACCAGTGTGGTAAAGCATGGTCAACCCACCATCATGACTGCCACGACATCAGAAAGCAACTCACAGCCATCAACTGACACACTGACATAGTGGTGCCGTCAGTTCATGACGCCTCTGGCCAGGAGGTGCTACATTCGCCACAGTGGGGAAAAAAAATATTCCTGGAATTTAACCGCGACCAGAATCTTAACAAGGTCGGCGAATCGACAGGGCTCCGATGCCGAACACAAAAGTACAAAGCCTGCCCGTGTCACTTCTACAAACATCATTACAGGCAACCACCACCTTCCAGCACCACCGCCAATTTACCCCACAGAAGCCAAACCGAGACCACTCAAGACCAATCACTCTCGTTAAAAAAAACCCACGTGGGCACACGTGCCACCTGGCTAACCGGCTGGACAGCATGACACGCGGGGTCGCCTTGGCCTGGAGGAGCGCAACGCCACCGTGATGTTACGGTGCCCTCTTGGCAACACGCGCGGTTTAAAAACAACACGGCATAGGTCGGGTGACAAGTAGCGTGCAAAGCACAGCGTGGGCCTCGGGGTTAACGGCAGCCAGACTTGTATTCGTTAATTCCATTAAACGCCTGGGGGGGGACCACACGGATTGCATGCAATCTGGTCAGATCTCAGCAGTTTAAAAATGGAGTTGAGCGTGGAGAGTGCTTGGCTGGCCAACAAAGGCACTGCAGATCGTCGTCGCCGTCACTTACAAAGCAGCCAACCCATTCTTGGCCAACGGAAGCGCGCAGATGCACGCCCGTTTCGGGACAATGCGAGAAAAGTCTTCAATGCAGCAGTTTCGGTACCAGATATGCAAAAGCGATGGGGCAGTCGCCATCATCCACTTCGGCAATGCACACAAGGTGACGCGGCATCGGTTAGCAGATAGCGCCAAACGCAAGATTGCGACGCTGCATGGTTGACATTGGCCGCGTTGTGAGGAATAAAAATGGGTCCCCCCCCACACCACTCCTGTCCAATGTCTCCCCCTCCGTTTCCCAGCACCTGGGCCCCCAGCTTGCGGTCGCACCGCCTGCACGCTCACGAGCTTTGCCAACCATCCTACTTTAACTCCACGCCGGACCGACCGCCTCTGGGATGCGTGCGAGTGCCCCCCCCCACCTCCACCCCCCGCCGTGCGCACAGCCCCAAGGGAAAAAATTCGATTGGTGCACAACACGAAAACCACGGTCGCCCGGCTCATTCGAGCGGGAGCCAAAGACAAAACGCGGGAGAGGAGATCGAACCGACGCCGCACCCCCGGTGCACAACGCGGCGGTGGTGGTGGTGGTGGCACCGTGCGCCCAACGCCAAAACAATGAGCAAAGAGAAAAAGCTCGTTGGGTATTTTTCCCGATGTTTCCGCAGGTGGCTTTGGGTGGTGCCATGTTCCTTAACGACGACAACTGAAAGTTAACCCCCCCCCCCCCCTGCTCGCCCCCAACACACAAGCCGCTTCATTTATAAAAGCGGGGCACTCCAACTCCGCTGGGACGCCGCTGCACCTGCACGCGAGAGCGAGAAGCACGCGCGTGGACGTCGCACGCCCGGCGTCCAGGAAAAAATAAAACCGGCGAAAAACCCCCCCCCAAAAAATTATTTTAAGTGGACGTGCACACACAAAGTGTGCGCGCACAGGTTGACTTGCCAAGGACCAACAGTGGCCAGTTGACTTACTGAATTTACACGGCACGTTACAGATTAAGCGCATATTTTCTGTTACAGCTACAGCATCACTACAGCCCCATGTGGTTGCTGTGGAGGAAGGCTATGTACACACAAGCAAACCTAATCCAACCTCCTTCCCCCAGCCCTAACCCTCCCCTATTCAAGCCAGGAATTTATGTTGGGTTACGGAGAAGAGCGTAGTTCGCAAGATGCCAGTCGATCCATCCTCACCTACCACTCTGGCCAACTCAAGTACACACACACACCACAGGGGTTGGTTTGGCCCATTGTTAAACAGATAGTGGCACGATTACAATACAAGCAACATTAATCTTAGGATGCAGCTCTGAACGACTCCATTCCAAAAGTTAGGTCTGGAAGCCCCACAAGCAATAATGTACATTTGCTCAAAAAGGAGCAGCTTCAGAATTATTTTATGTAAAAACATGTTAAAACGTCTTGGATAAGGTCACAACAGTCTAACGTGCATGCAAAACATCCTGGGGTCTCTCGGACTACATCCTCACGTTCAGCTGGGCCACAGTCCACATGGCGGACAAGGAGACGGATCGCCCTTACGGCCTTAGACCTCCAGCTGGGGCTAAAGGTCATAAGCGAGGGCCTATTAAATCTGGCAAGGAATACAAAGGCGCTATTGTAACCAGCACCAAGCCCAGTCACCTAAGGGGACTCCAATAACGTCTGCTTTCCTCTTTCGTACGGCTGATGTGGACTCGGAGCAACAACTACAATCTGACATCAAGGTGGTCGAGCCAGATAACCGCACCAGGAGCAGCGGAGTGTATCGCCGTGATGTCTCCATGTGTGTGGATCGGGGCATTGCAGAGTCTTGTTCTGGATGACTAGTTGCACATTACTGGAGAGTTTCCATTTGTGCATCAGGTATCCACGCATCTGCCATGGTCTGTGCAGTGGGTGCGATTTAGGTTGGACCATGGAGCTTCGTGGAAGATCAGTCCCAGGAATCATCTGTGCTGGGGTCTTCCACAAGGTGTTTGAGAGTTATTTTCAATCAGCTCTCCAAGCTTCAGGGTTGAATTTGCATCACTTGACTTGCGCAGCATACAAAGTACTTACACTTAAAAAGGCAGAGTTAACCAGGGGGATGTCAAGGAAAGATTGAAAGACTACCAACCATTTATGAAAGACGGATAGGAATTAAATGTCAATTCCTAGTTCAAAGTGCAGTTCCCCCAACCACTGGTCACCTAATGGGTTACCCATAGATCTAGCAATACACAATACTCTTACATAGTGTGGATAGAGTGCAGACCTACATTTAAATACACGCTGCTACAACAAGGTGAATGGGGCGAATAAACACTACCAGTGATGAGAACACAAACGAGTAAGACAGAAGAATTACTGGAAAAACGAAAATCAAATCGCACTACATACGTGGCGAGAACAGGGTACAAAGCAGACAAACGACCGTCAACCTTTACTGCGGTTGGAGAAAATGCGGTTTGCGAGCACCTATTAGGGTCAGCACCACGCCTGGGGGCTGGCTTTGTCCCTCCGGTGCCATTGGTCATACCACGCCACCCCAGGTATCTCTTTATGGCAAAGGCAACCTCAGTAAAGCGGCCCAGAACCAATTTAGATCACTCAGCGATGTTAGTCATGTCCAGGAATCGAACCTTGGCTAACAAGCTTTATAGCAGAGCCTGTAAACCCATTGCCCCCCCCCCCCCGTCCCTCCGATTAGCACGGTTGGCTACGCACGGTGCGAAAGAAGAAGTTCAACATAGGAGATACAACAAAAAAACCCACACAGCCGGCAAACACCATCACAACGGTGCACGGCACCCCCACGCTACTCACCCGCTCCCTTAGCTGCAGCGGCGTGATCGCCGGCAGAGTCACCCGCCGCAGGTGCAGCCCAGAGCCGCCCGCCTCCGTCATCGGGGGGTGGGGGAGCTGCGGCGTTGCCGCTGCTGCCCAACAGAGCGGACCGTTGCTTGCGGCCGAACACCGCTCTTCGGGATCGACCCGACCCCCCCTGGGTCAGCCCCAGCGTCCGTCGGCCCAGCCGAGAAGGGGCTACGGATAGGTCACGGCGCTGCAAGCCGCCCGCACCTTCCCCCCACACCTCCCCCCCTTCACCGCCGCACTGGGTCGGACGCGCTGAAACGGTGGCGAAACACCCACGGACGATTCCAGCTCGCGAGGAGGCGTCGCAGAGCTACGCCGAAGGAGCCGTCGCGAGATGCATGCCCAAGGCTCGAGACGGAGATTGCGGCGGCGGTGAGCGGACGGCGCCCACCGACGGCACCAGCCACCTGCCCAAGCGTCCCTGGACGAACCCTCTCGCGCGCAAGCTTACGATTTAAAGTAACAGTAAAATCAATCCACTTTGTCGAGGGGTGGGTGGGGAAAAACCCGATGTTCTTGTCACGGTGCTGTTGAGACAGCTGGATTTATGCGCGCATGCGCTTAATTATTAATGTTAACTCAGGTGCAAACAGCCTGCAGAATGCAAAACTGGCACGCCAAGGTTCTAAGTTTCCACAAGCGCCGATTGCAAAATAAAAACACGAGCAGACTTCCCTCCCTCCCCCTGTGCACTGGGGAGCAGCCAGGGCCCGTCCCGCACGACTGGAGGGCGCAGGTGCCGTCAACCCACGAGATGCTCACTCGAGGAACAACCAACTTACTCTCCCCCACACACACACACCACCTTCTGTGCGAATGCGCTTCCTGGTCCGTATTTCAGGAGATGCTGCATCAGCCACGCCTGTCCCTTTAATCCTCCCTCTCCCTCCCCCCTACGCATGCTTGCCCCCACGCAACGCAACCACCTCCACACGAGCTACCACCCAAACCCACAAACTCCCCACACCCCCGGCCTCCGCCACCCTCCCTCCACCGCACGATCGGAGGCCGTCCAAGGACAGTTTCAGCGACGCGCCTTAAATGGGTCGCCGCAGCACTGCACAGCGAGAGGAGATTTAGTTAACATGTTAAAAAAACACACTAAGAGCAAAGCGGCAAAAGGTTAATCTAAAGCCGCAAATCGCGCAACAGGACTTAAGCAAGACTGGGTCCAGCGAACGCGTTACTTCTATTATGAATCTACAAGCGGGGGGGGATGCTCGTGCCAGGGAGGTGACGTGCTATGCACGGCGACAGATGCGGCAGGGGCAAGTCTCCCGGCTGGGTGCTCGGCGAGAAGGCACAGCAGACAGCGGCGCGTGGAGAGCGCCGCTCAAGACGAGAATCCGTCACTGGGGTTTGCACCAAGATGTAAGCGACAGACCGCTCGGGATCTTTTCCACGTTTCCATTTGGGTCAAGGCGACAGGGAACAGCTTCTCTGTTAAAATGGTCACCCACTGGCAGTGTGCTACATGCAATGAATGTATCGTTCTACGATTGGGTGGCCTTGCATTCACCTGCAGGTTGTATGGAATCCGTGTTGGGAGGCTTATTTCGACTTAAAATTCTTTCGAGTCCTAAACGCATGATAAAATAAAAAGGACAAAACACTTGGTGTTTGCAAGGGGATAAAGTTGAAGGACGTGAACATTCTTATTCATCCCGATCTGCTATCAGAGTAACTTTAACCCTCAAATATCTTATAGTCCAATAAGAAGTGGAAACTGCAGAAACAGAATGCGTGGCAGGAACTTGGTCTTTACACAGCACAACCACAAATAAAAAATAAAATTTCACAAATGCAACGTTAACAGATAAGTTAACCATCGAATTCCTGAAAGTGTTTCTCCCTGTCCCCCCCCCCCCACCTGGCAGTTGCTAAGCTGAGGGCCCAACAAGAGCTGGGCCCCCCCACCCACAGCAGAGGGCCGCGACGGAGCGCGTGACACGCCGCCAGTCAACCGGCCACGGACGGTCAGGCCGAACGTGGCGACCGGTGTCCAATTCGGACCCTCGTCCCTGGGCTTCCATTGGCGACGCTCACGCCACTGCCGCGAGGGCACGACCTCGCGTAAATATATATAAACATGGGCAGCCACCAGGGTTCTTGGAATGACTTGGCACCACGGCACACCACCAACCACCGCCAAAAGCCACCCCCCCCCCACCCCAATAGCCAGCTGCGTCGCGCTCCATGTCCGCGCTTTAACAACCAGCAATGTGGTGCGACAGATGGGCGACGCTCAGAGCTCATTTTGTAGGCGGAGCTTACCGAGAGGGTGGGGGGCCTGGCCAGGTTCATGTCACTGGAGAGGGCCAACTACCAGGCAGGTATTTAAACTGGGTTCCGTTTAAGAGGAGTAGGTCGGACAGTGCAAGTCATGGAGGTAATTACGACGAGTTGGCCTGTGAAGGTCAGACTGTTGGGGCAAGTGTTGTTAGCGAGCACGAGGGAGTGGCATAGCCAGCACCAGCAGCTATGATGTTGTTCACACATCGCAACAGCTACTTTACTTGCAGCCAACATCAACCTAGGACCAGCCAGGAGCTCACTCGTCACTGATGTTAACCATGGCCTGGTGGTATAGAACTCGGGCCACGGGGTTAGTAGCAAAATTTCAGTGGCACGAATGTGCCACGACTCCACTTCCAGGCACACACCACATGGTCTGTGCAGCAGTGTTCAACATTACCACTGCTCCTGCCCCAATGTGACCCATTTAAAGATCTTGAAATGTGGATGCAGTGTCCACACAACTGCTTTCACAAGCCCCTTCCACTTATCCAAAAACCCTCCTGGGAAAACCATTTGGTCTCCATTAAAAACAAAACAAAGCATCCTCCGCAAATCCGTGCTTTTCCAAGCCAGCACACTCCTCCTAGACAACCAAAACGGTCAAAATCAACGCATCCCCAGCACTCAAAACAAGCAATGGACAACCAACCATTGGCTATACCGATCGTGGTGGAAAATCGACGTTGCTTTGGAGCAGAACCAAATTGACTGCAGTTGCAATGAACCGCAGATGTGGAGCAACGAGATTAGTCTACACCCCTACAAGTGAGGCCGATGTGGCACTGGTCCGCAAAAGGATGGCGAAGGGGCAGTGATGTGTTCATTGAGCACTGGAGGATCACACTTCCGGCTTGGGCGACGACGAAGATAAACATGCAACAGGTGATCATTAACGATTGGCAGCATACATCCGAAAAGCACAATACTATAAAATTCCATTTATCCAGGACAGCCTCGCAATCTGCCTAAATTGGGTTGCTTTGGCCAATTCCAGTCATTATATTTTGGAATGTGGGAGGAAATTAAAAGGAGAGGAAATACAATGACAAAGATCCCCCCCATATAGTCTGAACAGACTGTTTGGGGCAAGTGCCATTCGCGAGCACATACAAAGGCCGGCACGGCACACGAGAGGGAGTGGGTGGTCAACACCAGACCCGGACGCCTTGGTTTCAACCCACTGGTGCACATACCAAGGCCATCAACCCAAACAGTATAAACGCCTGATAATTCACATGCCGGTCTCGCATCAAAGCACTAAACAGGCTCAAGCCTTTTTAGCTTCCAAGGCCGGCGAGATCTGTTTAGCCGTTAGCTTGCCGGTGATATGGCCAGCGCAAAAAAGCGACTAACAACGGTCGGCGCTCAGGACCGGTGCACGGAACGAAACCAAATCGCAAGCGCGCGACGAGTTGCCCACGCCAGGGTGACTTGAGCTTTCATTTTTAGAAGTTGCGCCACCTGGCACCCACCACATGCTGAAAAAAAACCAGATCAAAGCAAACAGCGGGTGTCCCCAACCTGTCCTCTATGCCCCAGAGTCCCGAACTAAGATGGAAAAAGTTGCCGTCACGTGAGAATCTCGGTGGAGACTCGTGCATGCGTGCGGTTTTTTTGGCCTCCCAGCAGGGGAGTTGTAAACATGTGCAGGCCGCTACGGTTAATGAGCCATGATAGGGCATTTTCCAGTGTTTACTAACAAATTGGAGCAGCACAGCCAACTGAAATGTGCACAATTTCAACCGACATGCAACGGAAAAACTGGAGTGATAGTCCCACTCCAAGCCTCTTTTCTACAAAACAAGGTCAGATAATTTCCTCACATGCTCAGCCTTAATTACCTTCTAAGTGGATTTAAAGTACTAATTGTCCTCACGATAATGAAGTCAAACCTACACTGCATCATGCGCCAGTGAGCTACTTACAATTTAAAACAAACCCTTAAATTAAAACGAGAATTAGACTTAAAAATATCCAGTTCCGCAAAGAAAACCAGAGCATTTTCAAGTCCTCTTAATACATGGTGTGATTTAAGGTAACTATAGAATCGATTTTTTTTGGAATAAGATAGTTTGGCAGACAGAACTGGGAGCAGTATCATGGCATAGATTAAAGTGTCAGTTCGTCAGAGTACATTCGGCACCACCGCGGTATTACACGAGCATCTCGCTAAAAATCGAGAAATTATTTGTTAACGTCCAACACCAAGTAAACAGCCACTTCATGATCATACGGAGGACCCACAACTTTCAAATATCTGGAATGTGCATCCACACTATGGAACTGCCCAAAGTAAAATTAAATTTGAATGAATTGCATCATGGGAAAACAGCCCCCAGGATTATGCAGTTATTTACCCGGCAGGGATCATATTTCCCAGCCACGTGTTCTGGGCCGATGACAGCTTGATCATTCATAATTAAAACAAAGTTACATGCATAACAGGCCCCTTCAATTACGCCAAGTTAATGCATTGCTGATCGTCCGCGAGGCAGCAGCACCGGCATCGTCACGAGAACAGTGGCAAACTTCGACATGACTTGAGAAGTCTTTAAATCGTTCGTGAAATGTAATACTCGTGGTGGGACAGCCCAGGAACAGAGACTAGGTCTATAGTTACTAGATAAGCAGTTGTTTTATAGCCCAGCAAGTGGTGCCAATAAAATGGCAGAACACAGACGGAGCCCGAGGTTGGACAGCGGTGGTATTTCAAAAGCAACCGATTTTACTCAATTGTGGAATACAAAACCATATACAGTATCTACAAAAGGGACAATATTGCAATCTAGGCCATAGATGACATTACGGTAGTAGAGCGGACAAGGTCACACCCGTGCAGCAAAGGATGACCGAGAGTAGACAGAAGGGGCCTTGTGTACATGGATACATGAAAAAGGAGCAATGTGAGATCAACCGGAAAGATGAGCAGGGCCGAGTCCATGGGGGCACTTGAGGTCAACTTGGGACCAAATGAGCAATGTGGAACCTGTTGTCCCATCTTTGAGAGAATAGCTGCCTTGGAAAAAAAAATTCTCAATACCTTGAGTGCACGAAGTGCTTACGAAATACCAAATATTCAGTCTGAAACCATTTATATAGAATTCTAATTCAAAAATGGGATATTTTCAAAAAATGAACCATGTTATTGTCTGCATCCTTTTCACAAAATACCTGTGCGGCGTATATATTCACATGCCAAAATAAAACCAGAATCCTGAAGCAAAGATTTACATTGGTTTCCATTTTTAGCCTTCTGAAAAAGTATTTTTTTTTACCCCCTTAGAATCATGTGACATTAAACAGATCGCTACGAAAATACACGGCACCCACGCAAGGCGAAAGCGGGCGATTTGTTTTCATTAACCAAAAACCACTTAAGACTAACACGCCACCGGCCGGATGGAACGAATGTGGAAAGTCGACAAGTCAAAACCCCCTCCCCACCTCACATTAAGAATCTGCTCAAATCACCAACACCCACAATACAATTTTTTCTCAATCCAGGAAAGCTGCATCAAGTCCGCATTTCAGTACAGTGCATACAAGAAAGAGTATCTGCAGAACAAAGGAGGGGATGCTCACAAATATTTACATGCGTCATTGATCTACTTAGTCATTTACTGTACTTATCAATGGGCAAATTACACAGGTGCCATCAATTACGGATCCACCAACCCCAGCTTGATCTTGGAACTGTCGTCATAACTGGGACAAGCACCCCAGTTGCAACGTCACTGCACTGAATATAATTCAGAGTAATGCAGTGAGACCGATGATTCGCCGTCCCCCTCGCCTCCTTACCCTTGCTACAACAACTGTTGAAGCTTCCTGTGCGCGTCACCCTCGCCAGATTCCACCATCCCTGTTGAGGACCATCTACAAAGATCGTCCATCCAATCCCATCCCTATTCGCAGAGTTGGCCAAGTACTTTGCGAAAGAAGTTCATTACACACTGAAGGGAATAAACTCTTAAACAGAAAGGGCTCCTGAAACAGGCAAACCCAGGCCCGTTTTGCCACAATGCACAAGTTGTTACCACTGCGCTGTCCTGGTCAAATGGTATGGAACGCAAGAACGACATTGCATCAGCAAATACAGAAACTGTACCATGGAAACTTCCACCCATCCCAGTAAACCGGTTTTAGCAATCAGTCGCCTTTCAGGTCTTAAGAAGAGAAAAATAACCCAGAGCACCACACACACACACACCTCTTTGTTGCTGACAAAGCTTCAAGAGAACAGCATGGTCTTAAATCTTTGGATGCGTCAAGCCAAACAAACTGTTGAATGCCAAGCTGTAGTCGTTCATTTAATATTCATGCCATTTAAAGAAAAACTGCTTTGCCAATACGAGGCAACATTGGCTTTAAGATTTCAAATGAGAAAAGTAAACGGACGTGGGCAGGACGCGTCATCTCCGTCCAGCGGTCGATGCCAAACGGAGTGGCGGCCAAGGAAGTAAACGCCAAAGAGGATGTCCACAAGTGGCGATGCAGCGTTCGAGACCGGCAGTGCGCACCAGGTTGCTTTGTGGATTGTTACATCGTGGGATCAGAGGCGGTTTTGGAAGACCATCATCCAGCAGTTCAATGTCAGATGAAACAAATCCACGACGCAACATCCATGACATTAAAAGGACACTTCAGTCCAATCGCACAAACACAGGCCCCTGTTCAACCTTCACCGAGGGGCAGGGCCCATGGCAAGTGCCCGCGAGCAGCCAAACCACTCAAAATATCGTCATTCAAGCTCATTGCAACCCCAAAAACCTCTCTCACAGGCTTTTACAAACGTGTAGACCCCGGTGTCACAAAAAGACACGCCATTGGAAGGCTCTTCAAGTACAAATCATCACAGCCTTCGGAGAGAATCGTCACCTCAACTGCCCCCCGCGGACACCACACCTCTGTGACGGTTACACCGAGCACTCCGTATCGTGCCACCGCCACGGGGCGCGTCACCGCGAGCGTCCCAACGGAGGGGAGGGTGCGCACAGGGCCGCCAGGCAGGGAGCGAGAAAGCTGCCGGCCGGCGCGCTCCTCCCATACGCGAGGGTTCAAGTTGCGCCGGGGTGCCGTTCGGCACAACGAGCCTTTTCCAGGAAGAGAGCCGATCAATTCAGGACGGAGGACGCTCCGAGGCATGGAGCAATGACGCTCAGAATTATGTCGAACAATGTGGGGGTTGCGGTTGTAACTTGGTGACAGGCTCATTATGGGATTGTGAAGCAGCTTTGTACATCATCGGATTCCTGCAGTCGAAATAAAGATTGACAGATTCTGGGGTAGAAATAAAGAAATATAAAAGTATTGCAGCACAGAAACATATGCAATAAAGGTTCTGAAATCAGATGTCGAAAAATCTATTAAGAGTTATGTTTTTGTATACTCAATACCAGGCATCAAACCGCGTGTCCGCAACGACCCTTTGGTTTGTTCACATTGTACACCGCACGTTATTGGGACCCACGTAGTCACGACAACGAGAAAAGATTGCAGAGTTGAAGTGTGACCCTCTGTAAATCACACGGCGAGGGGGGGGGGGGTGTAGATTATCAATTCACCTTGTCTAAATCTATGCGCGCTTTGTTATTTTGCTGTGACGAGTCTTGAATTAGGTTTGAGTTTGACACAACCTTCATTTGGTCCTTCAGAGCTCCAAGAGAGCCGAGGCCATGGATTTACAGATTACTCCCCCGCCTCACCCCCACCAAGGATTCTTAGAACTGCAAGTACAGAGCAAAGACACGCACACTGTCATATCTCCATGTACCACACAGTTGGCACAAGTGCTCCTAGCAAGCAGCCATTACATCCAAGGGAGCGTACACAGCAGGGTGCTCTGTAGCCAACAGGATTCCCAGTCGCGTCCCCGACTCCCTCCCCCAACGACGAGACCAGACTAGCCACTAAGCACTCATTTTAAAAATACAGTCAACCTAGGGGCGACTCAAAACGCACTTTTGAATACCACCGGCTCCCGATACTCGCCGGAAGCGAATCAAAGCCGCGACAATTTGTAGTGCAGCGTGCGAGTGCCACTACACCAAGACGAGCCGCCACTTGCAACCACGTGACGGTAACGTCAGACTTCGCGCCAGGCTAGGTGCACTTGGTTCCCTGGCAGGAAGGCTACGGGACAGACCTCGGCATAGCGGATTCAATCTCGACCACACAGCGACCGCAACAAGCAGTTTCAATTTCGCACGACCTCTCGTTCGCAAAGGTGAGCGCGACAAAATAGCCGCAGCTTCACCCGACAGCAGCCTCCCCCTCCCCCCCCGCCGAGGGACGGGCAGGCCGGACGAAGTTTCTAGCGTGCCGTGGTAGAGCTCGGATTTTGCCGTCATTCATTGTAGCTGCCCTAGCCCTCGGTATTTGTACGCAAGTATTTACCATCCTCGCGTGCGGCGTTGGAAGAAAACTGGTTCATCAACAGCCGCGAAGGCAAAACAGTTTTAATTACACCCAGCGTGTTTTGCTGCACTGGAAGGCTGCCACTCCAAACTAGCGCCACGGGCAATGTCAGCCCAATGTCTTTAAAAGTGTCAAATTAAAAAGCAGCGTGCTTCGGGGACTTGTGTAACTCATGCACACACGACACTGTGCGTGCCATGCGAGTTACCGTCAACACCACCGTAAATTACTCCTGATTCAGGAAACCCGTTGTCCACATTATACAATGTAGACTAAGATAGCAATTTTAACTGGCATGCAATAAGAAAGCATCATGTGTAGCAGAGTGTGCAGAAAAAAGTATCTAGACAACATCACACAGGGATATGGCGGGGGGGGGGGGGGGAATTTATGCAGCCAGTCCGACACTCTGACTACGAGTCGCTACATGTACCACACCAGAGCTCCGTTGTTCAAAAGCCAGTGGGGGATGATGATCACACATGGATCTCTTTTTAAACGTCAAAAGAATTGAGATTTCCAGCCATTTACACAGATGTACAAGATGGGGGGAGGCATTTGCTGCCAAAGTCATGAGCGAGTTGCAGCTTCTCCCCCCTCTAAAAACCGAATCACTCAACACCAGTGCTCCCAAGTTTCCAGCATTTATCCATACCCAGGGGAATGCAATTGTGCAATTGCTTTGAGCGCTTGCTAGCGGCGAGGATTAGTAAATATGGAAACGTAAAACATCCGGGGAAATCGAGCACGGGGAGGAAGTCCAAAATAGTTGCTACGCTTTGCGCGCACCGTAAAAACAAGATTAGTCAGGCGGTGGTTGTCTGCCAAATTGATATTTTCCCCTTCGACAAATATTAAAATCAGTTTTTACCATAATGCGTCACAAAAATAAAAATGTATTTCACAACCAGCACAGCAGAGTCCATGGCATGTTAGAAAAAAAGGGCCAATTAGGAGAGAGTAAAGTGGGTTTTTCCAAGATATGCGACCACGTTTAAAATAGTGCATGAGGAGGCCACTTGCCCGACCACCACGCGACAAAAGAAACGCTTAAAATCGCGTGACATTAAAAATTATACTTCAAATCTCAGAAGTGGAAGGTCTGCCATATGCAAGGAAGACCCAAATTACATTACCGGTTTTTGTTCAGTTGTGACCCAGACTAGTATCAATGCTCTTCACCTCGAGCACCGTTTAAATGATAAATCAGCACCTGGATGAAAACCCCCCAAAATCTTCATGGTTTCAGCACAATGCTCCCATCTGCTTAGCAGAGTGGAGATCTCGGTTAAACTACCAGTGGTGTTCCAAGTCACTTTTCAATTGAGCACCATGTAAAAAAGGTCAGACCTCGGGCAATTAGCTACAATTATAGCAGCATTATCAGCCGAAATAAAAATCAGTGATTGCAGTTAGTTACAATTAAGCAACTACAAAATAGAAAAAAAATGACCACAGGTCTGATGTTAGCAGAACAGGGAAATTAAAAACGCATCTGCACACACACAAAGAGAGATCGATCCCTTACCATTTTTTCTGTGTTCGAAGCTCCATGGGACTCGGAGTTTCCAAGCGCCTGTTGCACACAGCACACGCCACATCTCCATCAGCGACCACTCGACACCATTTTTACATCAGTCAACAATACCTGGTAATTGTGGTGGTGTGGCCCAGATATACCAGGATAAAATGCAAAAGCACACATAGATTTCAGGCAAAGTCAATGTATTAATAGCTTCTACGTAGAACGGGGGGGGGGGGGGGGGGGGTAGATGTAGAAGGTTTCATCAGTTCTCGGTTGCCTCGAACGCGATTTCGTTTGCCTGTCATCTTTGTGGACATGCTGGCAGAGGCAATTAATGACCCTTACAAAGTTAGAATCTGCTAATAATTAAACCAAAAACGCATGCATAAAGTAAATATTTTTTTATAAAGCACGGTTAAATATCACCAAGGCCCATGGCTAATGGAGATTTAAAATGGACAGCCTTCGATACAAAATAAGGCAGCGTTATTCAAGCCACGAAACACACACACACTATTGTACCCGTGTGGCATGAAGCCACCAATACTACATTGTTAAACTTCATCAGCAGCTATTTATTAAGTGACCTCAATTTTCATCCTCGTCTGGTAAATTTTTTTTTTTAAATAAAGGGACCGTTTTTGGACACGTCGACTTAAAAAGAAAACAAGTCGACACTTTAAAGGCCACGTCGAGACTTTCGTGGGGGTCGTGCAATTGCCGCGTGCACTCGCGCTCGTCTAAATACACGGCGCGCACAAACGCACGCACAGGCATTCCTGCTCCAAACCCGGCAGCCAACGCCACCCACTACCACCGGAGGTAGCAAACAAGGCAGCATTGTTGCATTTTAGTGGCAGCAGGAAACTCGTAAAAAAATCGACCTTTTTGCGATATGTGGTCACGTCACACGGAAGAAAAACATATAAATTATTAGACTATACATGGGCAAAAGAGAACAAACATTCGTACGTCCTTCATATTATATTGAAAACAAAAGAGCGATTATCTCGAAATACATGCTCGATGTTTAACAACGCTGGAGGGGGGGGGGGGACGTTCCCATGCACACGGCTAATGTTTGAGGCTGCGAAAGATTCGCCACGTGGTTGGATAGACCCCTCACTGCACAGCTCCATGTAAGAGAACAGCGTACAGGTCAACATTGACACACGAGCCTGCGCCCTGCAGGCCCAAATGGGCAGCCGGCCCTGCCAAGACCAAGCCAGTCCTCGGTAGCTTTAACCCACAGTGACGACTCTCATACAGTAGCAAGTCATAAAGAACGCTGTGGGTACTCTTAAAAATAGGGTCGGGGTGTAGGTTTGCATTACATTATTTCATATGGCAAAACAGGCCGTTCTGAGCGAGGAGATTAAAATTTCCCCCCTTTGCCAAAGAAAATGTTTTGCAAAAAATACGCCCAGGCTACTTTTCTTGTTTTTTTTCTCTCCCCCTCACCCTCATGTCCTGCTCCGTGTGCAACTAAAAGAACCTGGAGTGGAGAAAATAAAAACACACTTTTTTAACCGCAGTCCGCGACCCAAATGTTTTACACCCTCCCCTCAGCTCCCTGCCACCACCACCACATGTAACCTTGGCCTTGATGTTGATAAAACAAATATCGCAAGGCACATGTGAAATATCCAACCCCGAAATGCTGGGGCTTATCTTGACATTCTTTTGGAGGGGGAAGAATTAGAGGACGTGATTTTCTCAGATGGACTTCAGCCAGCCCTCAGACTCCCCTGTCTAGGGCAAGATAGGCATAAATATAAACTTAGTGTGCGTGTGGGATTCTCTTCATGCCAACTTGGCGCTTTAGTATCACATAACCTTGTATATTATTTGTTTTCCCCTTCACCACTGATAAAACGTAGCTTGATTAAATGTCGCCTGTTTTTTTGGAGCCTTAAAAGCCACCGATTGCCTATGCTATGCACTTTAGCAAACTGGTCTGAGCGGCACACTTCAGGAGAAACATCGATTATTTTTCAAAAGGACAGGGAGGGGGGGGGGGTCCAAAGGAAGAGCAATTGTCAGTGGAAGTTGCATTTAGGAGTCACCAAAATAAATAAACTGCAAACAAAAATCTACCACCCACTAGAAACTCATTTTTGCTGTAAGACAAATTGACAAATAAAACAAGGTCACAAAAACAACGATTACGCATCGTTGTCGCCAACATGGCACTTAATGCCGCTAAAACCAGAGGGATCATGCAAAAGTAACAAAAAGCCAGCTTGAGATCATCCAAGTTCCCAAAAATTCCATCGAAAATCTCAAATGTGGCTCAATGCCCTGGGCATATTCCACTCCAAGATAAGACAATGCCTCGAGTCCACAGCACAGCAAGTAGGATCCTACATGCTATTGATGTGTGGCATCTATGTAGGTTCTGGGGGGGGCAATCACAGTCAACTCCCACTCCAAGACAATCCATTACATTATATATATTAATTACCACATCCACATAGCACATGGGTCAAAGACAGTTGCACAACCGAGATCCTGGATCTAGATCCCCATTTCAGCCACCCATGATCAAGCTTTGTTCGAGTGTCAAAACGTGGATAAATGTAATCTCTTGAAGGGATCTCAGAAGTAGTTTGGCGAAGTCTGCTTCCGCAGGCTCTTTAACACAGGTGTGTGCACTGCTTTACAACAGCTGTGATTGAACACTTCATGTCATGAAGTGATGCCGGAAAAGACAAAGCCAAAGAATGCCACAAGGTCTCTGCTGCGATGCACTATGCCGCCCCCCCAACTATGAAGGTATTTCTCGAACGTTCAGAGTGTTGGCATACAGCATGGTGCACGCACGTCACGCTCCCTGCACTCTGAAATGAACCACGGCCTGGAGAATGTCCTCTGGAACAGAGGGCACCCATCCAAAGTGGGTTTCGTCCAACACGGCCTTATCCAAATCACACATCTGCATAAGCAGCGAGTGTGCGGATGCGCACATGGGTAGATTAGTCCGGCGTACAAAAACCCACTCCAGATGGAATGAGAGGCATCACACGATGGACTACGTTATGGGCGCGCAAAATCAAACCACCTTTGCCGCCCCCCCCCCCCCAAAAAGCAACCATTCTGTTATTGGCCCACTGTCATTTACAAACAGCCAGGTTTCTGCTGTGAAAACCCCGTCAAAATAAAAAACACTGGATAGGCACAGTTGCGCATTTACCACTGCTCAATCTCATCGTGCTTCCCAGTGATAATATTTACAAGTGTTACAAATCAAGCAGCGAGCAGGCGTCTCATGGGCGAGTCGAGTTTTCACATGGAAGGTTTCCACGCTCTTCATGCGATTTGTTGCGAATCTGCAGCGGGTTGAGTGAGACAGCAATTGGCACCTAGAAAATGACAACGCCAAAACTTCCTCCCGTTCGAGAAAATAGCAAGTTCTTTTAAAACCAAATAATTGTTTACAACTTACAAATTTACCACTATGCCTCCCACCCCCGATCCCATGCTGGCGGACAGAGGTAGTTTCGATAAAACTTCATGCAGGTCCGTGCAGGGTAGTGAAGACTGGGAGCATAGACGTGGGAAGGATTTTCCTTGCACTGCCTACAATGCAGCCTCAGTTTCAAAATAATTTACTGCATTAGTTTTTGTTGAAACCGTTGTGGTTCAGCGCATATAAAATGTGGCGAATTAATTATTCGGTTTGGTAGGTTGGCAACAGCGCGATGGGGCAGACCTCACAAAAAAATTCCTCAGGAATTGTTTCTCACCTGGGAGCAACAAAAAAAAATTAATAAAAATAACCCTCTAACGTTGCCGCCTTTTGGTCCTGTTCTATTAAAAGGAATACAACCAAAACATTTTAAGCATTCCATTCAGAGTGCAAGCATGTGCGGCAAAAAGTTGCACAACTCAATTGCACCCACACACGGTACCTATCAGCGCACCGCAGCGTGCATTTCCCCGCATGCGTTCACAGCAGAAGTGTTTTCAATGTATCGCTTTACAAACGTGTTCCCAGATGGCAACGGCTGCTTCCAGTCAGTGTCCCCGTGCTGCCAGGAATCCGCGCGGCCACGGCGCGATTCTACGTCACGCAGTACCCCCCCCCACACACCTCCCAGCTCCCACCGCCTCTCAAACCTTGGCAGTGGTTGAAATGGAAGCGCCACATGAAAGGTTATAAGCGGAAGACAAAATTTAGAGCCTTGCTGGAAGAGCTTGTACCGGGAAGAGCATGAGTCACGTGCAAACGTCACGGCACAGATTCTATTTCCTCCATAGCGGGTTTTTTTGTATAAACTGTAAAAACTTTAGCAGATGTGGTGCACTTTAATAAGGGCACGCAGTCCAAAGGGGGCCTCATTTGGTACAATATCCTGCCTCGCAAAATGCGTCAGCAGGCCTAGAAACTTAGAGTTTTATCGGAAATGCCAGCGATTGCAGGAAAAATGCGCTCGCAAAAATTAGTACAAAAAATGTAAACTTTTTTGCAAAAGCGCAATTTCGATAGCCACAAAGAATGCAAAGTGACCAACCTTTCAGCGAATGCAAAGTGACATTTTTGGGTTAACACTCGTACAAAATTTTCCCATCGGTGGTGCTTGTGCACAATTTCCCAGAAATGATAACTGGCTACAAAAGGGGGCAATTTTGGAATTGCCTGCAAATAATTAATGTGAGAGCCACATCACTTAGCCCACCTAAAAATAAGCAAATAGCGCAGTGGGGGGGGGGGGGGGGGGGGTGGAAAAGGAACATTGGAGACATCTTCCTCCTTTGCCCAAAATCACTTAGAATGCACGCGAATACAAGTCAGAATTCACAGACCAAGCTAAGTTGAGCTTGGCTTGGTGCTTTGCCAGGTGATGGCGATGCACAACAGGTCCTATTGGGCTGCAGCACTACAAGGTGGGCAGCAGAGGGTAGCACGGCAAAAAGCATTGTTGTACGGTACTTATACGCTTCCCCTGCCCACCTCTGCCAACACGCACAGACCAGGGTGGCAAAGAAGGGCCAGTCCTCATGAACGACACGGTGCGGGAAGGGCTGTCGTCCAGCAGTGGATTGACTAAATGGCAGCGCGCGTACAAAGGACATCTTTCGATTTAAAGCTTTCGTGACTGTAAGGATTCATCTTCTTTGGTTCTTTCGGTAAAGTCACGTAGAAGAGAATAAAATAATAAAATAACACAATAAAATTACACAATGACTCCAGCGCTGTCCTCCAGACAGTCTCGTCCCTTCACCTGATGAAGGCCGCTTGTGTTGTGGCCGAAACGTCATGAGAATATTATTGTGTTATTTTATTTGATAAATTTATTATTTTATTCTCATTCTACGCGACTTTACCGAAAGAACCAAAGAAAAAGGACATCTTATTAAGAATCTTTAAACATGGCTATGAAAACAGTAACGGTACCGCGCGCCGATTAAAGGGTTAACATTCTGTACCGCACATTTGACTTGGCACCGTTTCAAAAAGCACCTCGGGTTTTATTTAATCTCTCTCCTTTCCACGTCTCTTGTTAGACCTAGGCCGTTTGGCTTGATGTTGACGGATTGTAATCGGCAATGGGCATCGACATTATTTATTGCACGATAACGGCCAACGTGCCAAACGGGGGGGGGGGGGGGGGGGGGGGTTCCCAGACTCGTTACGCTCAACGCCATTCTATGACTGCGCACGGTCGCGGCAGCAGCGATGGGTCCAGGAGCTAAATAAGAGAGTCCGTGTAGTTGCGTTCTTCTCCGTTGGTGGACAGACTGCGGTAGCTTACGATGCGGCCCAATAGGTTTTGGGTTGCATGCCATTAGTCGCCTTCTTGGTGGCCCAACACTTTACAAGACTGCGTATGAACCGTCAACTCGGCGAAACGGCTGTCAATAATTTTGGATTCCCACCCACATCTAGAAGAATGCTGGCAAAACAGAGTTGGCCATCCAGAATGAACATCTCAGACTGCAGGGTTATTTTAAAAATATCCACAAGATGGAGCCATGGCCTCGACCACCAACCGACAGAAGCTTGTGCTTTGTTTAATTGTATTACATCAAAAACTTACAATCAATAGCTCATCATTGCCAATTTGGGTTCGATTATCATGTAAATAACCTGAGAATGTCCACCGTGGAGACCGAGCAATGAAAACGGCTCGTGTACCGGAGCTAAGTGGTGCAGCACAAAACCGTGAGGCAGGGACGTTGGCAGCATGAGGGCTGCCAACATCCACTACGAAAAAGGGGCATTGAAAATGCCACACTGATGACGCGCTCATGTCCTAGTAAAATTTTATTTTAACGATATAAAAAAAAACTGATGCAGTCTGATCAAGTCTCCTGGAACATGCCCGGCCATCAGGTTTTAGAAGCCAAGAAACATGAGCCTGGGTAAAATGGTTTAACTACATTGTTGACCAGTGCAGAATTGTTTTTGTATTTTAGGTTTACAACATTTCTCTACTGGATTACATATAATCACACACACACTAACATTTTCCTTAAAACCAGGGCGAGTGCACCACACTACTTAGATGATGCCATTCCAGATCAAGATGTCATCATGGCCAACGTCACCAATAGCACCACATCGCCAATGTCTTCCAAGGACAGCTGCCGCTCCGCAAAAATGCTACGTCCATAATCTGCATAGACTGCGGACATCTGGGTCTAATAGTAGCAGCAGCGTATTAAAAACGGTGACCGCAATGGATTCATTTGATAAACGGCCACATCAAAATGACCATAATTGGCAAAAAATAAATTGTAACCACAAATGTTGCCCCACCTCTGGGTGGTACCGACAAGCGAGATATCCTAGTCAGAGTTTATGGATTACTTTTAGTTCTACCCCTTGCTTGATGGATCTGTGGAGGCCACTGCAATGCCCGACTGCGTGGCATAACACCAGCATGCAGTGCGGCAAAACCCGCAGCGGTGCACCGTTCAAGCGAAGCGTGCGTTTGCGGGGTCACAACTCACGTTCTTGTTGCTCTGCTCCTCCGGCAGAAAGGCTCCGTCACGGAGTGGGGAACCCCCCGGACTGCCGAGCTCGGGGAAGGGGTTGGGGATTGCCGGCAGCGAGGAGCTCTGCCGGTCCTCCTGCTGCAGGAGCCTGGGGAGGAGAATGGGGGGGCACAGGGAAACGAGCACCATTCAGGGAATCTGCACAAGCACCAGGGACTGACAGCCATTTATGAATTGGCTCAAGAACCCACAACACCATGACGATGAACACCAATCTTGGTGACCTGCCCTTGATGTTATTACCAAGTTTGCTAAACCAGGAACCCCCTCACAGTGTCTTAGGGGACTTGGCCTGTATTTTGAGTACAAGTTCTCCCCGGGGGATTTCTTTCCAGGTGCTCCAGTTTTTCCACCCCTCCACATTTTAGAATCAACATCACACGTTTAGAGTATTTGGCTGCTATACATTTCCAAATAAGCCACTTCGTTCAGCTATCATTTTTGTGACCAGGTTGCTTCTGAAAAAAGATACATAAGCTCAATGGGCTTTACTTTGTAAATTTTTCAGGAGGGCCTGCTACATTTTTATAGCAGGGGGCAATGATAACAAATGTAAATTCCAATGTCATTTGCAGGCATTTTATTTATTATTGGGCCATGACGTTGCCAAAGGTAACAAGCACTTGTAGTTATGGATTTGCACGTGAGCATACAAGCAAACGCACGCCGGCGGACCCTCTTGCAAGCCAGAAATGTCCCATCATCACAATCAGATTTGCCGAGTGGAATACACTGTTACGTGCGATTGTGGCGACACTCGCCGTTATGAAACTACACGCACTCGCGCAAGCCAATCGGTGTTTTATTTGTTACATGGAAAGCCCTGTTTAGCCCGTTACGCAGATCGTTTGCCAGGGAGATGCATGGTGCTATTAGTACACAAAAAGCAAACCACAGGGGAACACCACAAGGCAATAACCCATTGGGAGGTACAAGCAAATAAGCGAGATGGACTTCAGGGGACACACACACACGTAGCGATGTACACAGGGGTGTACAACATAATAGAAACCCCTCCCCACCATGTGCACGTGCTAGTACAGTGCAAGGAAATCGTTTATAAAAAAAAAGTTGAGATGGTTATTTTATAAACGACGCTGCGTACCGGCATGATAAAATCGCGAAGGCATGGGTCCGAGTTCACACATGTCCCGTTTCCACAAAGATCTCCCATATAGCGTGAACAGACTTTTGGGGCAGGTGCCGTTAGCGAGCACCTAATGAAGGCCGGTACAGCACGCGCTCACACACCTGTGTGGCGAGGTCAAATTGCCCAACAAAAGCAAGGTTCTTTTGATGTAACAGCTTAACCAGCATGTATCTATTTATTTCAAGAGATAAACGTCCGTAAACATTTACGACTCCACCATAAGGCACTCGGCACCAATGCAGCACAGGCATCTCTCCTGTGTAGTTGGGCACTGGGTGGCATTAAAATGGTTCCATTGGTAGGATATATGCCTATTGATAAAACCGCCCAAGATCTGTTAGTAGAGTTCTGGGAAACACGAGCGTGCCACCCACACAGAAAACGCGTATTGCTTGACGAGCGTTGGCAGGGACGCCACTCAATAGTTGAGGCACCAGGGCCGCGCACCAAGATGCAAAGCGTGGAACCTTTTACAGGGAGGCACAAGGATAACGTGGCCCTCTAAAAAGCTTTACGGTTTGCAGAGTCACCAAGACGCGCAGCAGCACCACACAAGTGCAGTTAGCATTTAATTGGAGACTTGTTGCAGCAAGTGCAGAGTTCTTATGAAGGTAAGGGGCCAGGTTTGGGAAGAACAAATTTTGAGACCATTTCGGCCTGGGCTCAAAATTCCACCATGGGCAACGTAAAATAAATTCCATAACATTTTTACAAAAGTAGAACTTCAATTAATAGAAGCACTGCTATGCTTTATTAATTGCCATTTTAATTGTGAAATGTTGCCCATCTAAGAACAGTTAACCCGCTTTGCGCACGCACATCTGCGTGTGCAACGCTAACATTTAGGTTTTAGCGACAGTCGGGGCAAGCTCCCCGAGCGTGCAAACATCAAAGCGGGCACGGTCACACGAGGGCGTGGTGGTACCGACTACTCGCAGCCACGCCTGGCCAACAACCCATGCTGATGTTGCTTCAAGGCAAAATCAACAAGTGGCTGCCATGACAGCGTGGGGAGTAGGTAGCACGGACGATAGAGCCACGGCTGGAAAATGAACTCCGGTTGCCAGGACAGTAGCTCAGCGCATTAACCATCATACCAACCTGCTCCGCCCCCCCCCCCCCCCCGGACTTCACAAGCACTTCTGTCAAGGCTTACGTGAGACACGAGAAGGCCGAGCGTGTGATCAGAATCCCACCCAACCGCCTACATCTGCCCAGTGTTCGCGTTCACACAGCACCAGGTACTCAAGTTCACATCAAGCCATGGGGGGGCTAGCACAGACGCTGCTCACCACTGTTGATTTTTGGAAAAAAGGCCTATATATATACACACACACATACACACACACACAAACACCATTGATGTAAGCAGTGAATGGGAATCGAATCAAGTTGGCCGACTGTTCAAGCAGAAGGCAAGCCACCATTGACTGGGTCACGGTCCCAACACACACACACGTGCCTACACTCCACCTTAGATGTACCCATGCTCAGACCACACGCACAACAGCCGACTCGCCACCAAGCGACAGACAGATTGCACCAGGCTCTCCAAGGCGACGTCTGGAAGACTCACCTGGCAAATGGTCACAGAACAGACCCATGCGTTACAGGCGACCCCAAATACGTGCACACACACACGTGCACGAGTGCACACCTGAATGCTTTGATGTGCATGGGTAGGGAGCGGCGGAGGCCCTGCCGGGGAGACACGTGGACGGGCGACGAGGCGCCGGAGCCGGGCGCCGACCCCGCCGGGGGGCCGCGCTTCGCCTGCGTGGCGGCCGTCCGCGCCTCGCCCCGGTGCTGCTGCTGCGACGTCGGACCGTCGGCCGCCGACGTCGCCGCCGGGGACGAGACGCTCATCTCGTTCACCAGCGCCTCCAAGTCCACGTCGTCTTCTGCAATCGAAAGAGACACGCGCACGGCGGAACTCACGACGGGGACGTTACGGACGCCGACACCCCGGCGGCAATTTGGTTAAGGAGGGGGAACCGGGTTTTGAAGAGTCTCTGCAGGGCACACATACAGATCATCCATCTACCGCGTTTGGCTCGCAGGTGCTAAAATGGGGACGGAGTGCTGCAAGCAGCTACATTAGAAAGGGCTGGTGCGACACGCGAGATGGTGTTGTGTGGCCAGTGCCATGCCTGGCCAATTGCCTCCTCCCAGCACCGACGTTCTACACATTGCACCAGGTACCTCTCAATCTATGGACGAGTCGACCTTGGGAAGGGTTCAGAGATGTCACCCGATTCAAAAAAAAAATCCGCAGTCAAAGGATCGAATACCCGGGGCCACCGGGGCCGGTAGCGCAAGGGGCCAGCGGCGCCACCACGCGAACGCTCCGCCGTACCTGCCATCGTCCGCAGCGAGAGGCGCCTCACTTCCCAAGAGGGTCGAGCGCGGCACCGCCGCCACCGCTCGGACCTCGAAGTGTGCGGAGGCTCCCCCCGCAGCGCACGACGGCACTCCGTCGTCTCGCGCGAGCGGTAGCGGAAAAGCAGCCCCGAAATAAAAAGCGGCAACATCAGCTTCCTCGAGAGCGTGGCCCAAGCGGATGCCAGAGGTTGTTGCGCAACAAGAGCAGGAAACTGGACGCTTGGATTTTCCAATTTTTATTTTAACTCCCCCATGCCCACACTCCCCTCCACACTAAAGAGAGCCAAATCAGGAGAGCAGTCCCAACAAGCGGAGCTGTGAACAAAGTCTTCTAACTGCCACGACAATGGCGTTGGTTCCAGCGACTGCACAGAGCACGACATAGAAAGTCAACTCCCAATGACTTACTAAACGATTTACCTAAAATGGGAGAGATAACCGGTTGCCAGTCACCACACACACGCATAATGTTTTTTTTAGAATATGCCGCTTTTTTTTTTAAACACCCAGAATGGTAGAGATTTGGCAAAAAATATCCTGAGCAATAAATGCCATAACGTTTAAAACACTGAAATCCACAGGCACCTTTTCCCAGCCATCTGATCCAAGCGAGTTTGCACACAATGTGGTAATCTTGTGGACCAGACGGTTGATAACCAGCAAATTTGATTAAATCACTAGGCAGCAATTGTCAAAGGAAGCGATTAATAAATAAACACAAACCACTGCCTTTAAAAGAGTGGCGTCGCGGGAACACCGTGAACTTTAAGTCCACACCGAGGCCGTGCCACCCCCCCCCCTCCCCCCAATCTCCATCCCCAGCGAGTGGGGGACAATAGCAGCGGAAAGAGACCACGCCACGAGCGGGAAGCCACCACCGCCACCAAAAACAAACATCGCACATTCCCAGCGATCCCGGCGTCCCCGTAACTTACTGAATTTCCCCTCCGACACCAAAAGCCGTGAGAGCAAACTTTTTTTTTGTAAATGCCATAATGTAAACCTTGAACAACATTGACCAGAACTATAATAATGTCATCTTGAGACCATGGCTTTCCGATGGGTGTTCAGGTTGCGCCACATGTCGCCTGGAATGGTGTTACGATGTCGAGCCACATGCTGCTGGAAGCTACTTTAGGAACGGTCATTTTGTATTGAGCACAATGGCAAAAACCTGCAGTTGAATCTCAAAACAAGCGCGACATTTGACCCTTTAATTTTCTCATAAATGGGTTTAGATGGAAGGGCGAGAAGTGCGCTCTCTAGCATCAGGCCACGGGCACACGACAGATGCTGTGGAAATGTACGACGAGTCTCTGCTGCCGCCGCCCATAGCCATCGTAATCGCTACTCGGGCGGGGAGCACAAACCTCGATTAGGAGAGCACGCCATCGTTCCCCGGCAACCTAGCCAAACAAGCAGGGGGGGGGGGGGGGAGCAGGAAACTCGAGCACGGCAAAACTTGTGCGAGTGTGCGCACACAGACGGCCAAAAAGCAAACGAAAAAAATTAAATCCACAGCCGGCTCTGTAGGTTTATTGCCTAAAAACACTCGCCCCCCCCTCCCATTCCCTACAGGGCAATTCAAGCCCAGGTCTCCTTGGGGCCCACACTTTGTTGTTAGCCAAGCAGCAGATAATCTTTATGTATGTTTTTCCATAAACCGCATCCATTGTGCGATCGGTATTATGTCACAAGAGGAATAACTGAACTCCCTCAGAGCAGCATGACCCCCTTTCCGCAGGCGAACGGTCAACAGAAGCGGATAGAGCAACCTGAGATCTCCAACATGTTAACTGCAGAAGTGACGGTTATAACAATATCGTACAATACGCAGGTGAAATTTAATGACATTCAATGCAGAAGTAAATTTTAGTCTTGTTTTTGGGTTGTCATCGATGACCAGGTTGAAGAACAGCACTCTGGTAAAGAATCCAGTTCAAGCACAGCAGCCGGTCTAGATTTGAATCCAGGATTTCAGCAGCATAGAAGTTAAGCGTTTTGAAATATTTTTTATTTCGTTATTTTGTGAATGCCACGGACTTTTTTTTTGCTGGTAAGAATTTAAGTTCAGCATTAAATCCGAGCCCGGTCATAAAAGATCAGCACAAAAGCGCCAAAGTTTATAAAATTTTAGTTCAAGAATAATCACGGCTGAAGCGCGACAGGACTGCATACAGCGCAATAAGAAGCCACTTGACCCTTTCATGAGGATAACTGCGCAACATTTCCCAGATCCAGTCGTTAATAAAAATGTGGTGCACAGATGTGCAGGGCAAAGTCGCATTGTAACGTAGTCGGCACAAGATGCTTATGGTACGCATCAAATCTACCAGATTATCTTGAAAAATAACATGGTAGAATGTCCATCCAACTTCAGAATATATTGTTGCCAATGTCATCTTACCAGAAAAACTTCCCTTTGCTTAAAGCCCAAGGAGGACAACAGCTCAGAGCACCAAAATTACAAAAACAATCCAATAGCAAACTTAATTCAAGAATAGCAGGTGGTATTAGCAATAATTTCCCATGGAATGTAAAAAAATAAATGAATATTTATTTATCCGAGTGGAATCTGATAAGCTCAAGCTATTTTTCACAGATATCCAGTAAATACCATTGAGATCCCTTCAAGTTACCTTTTACCACCATGGGGCACTTTCCATTCAAGTCACACCATTTTTCAATTTCCAGACATGGAATTAAATAAATTGCTTAACATTTAAACTATGGTGTTTTTGCGTGTAGTTAGTCGGTGACCAGGCTGAGTAACGTGCTACACCTCAAACGGTAAAAAAAAATTAAATTCACAGGCGGATGAATGCGAATTTGAATCTAGGATGCCAGCAGAGGTAGCTCTGTGCTCCAGACCCTAGCACAAACCTGGCAATAGGGGGTACCAATCCCTCGTGGTCAGAGTCGGAACGCAACTTGTGCCCGGGCCCGACATTCGTCGAGCTCCGAGTCAGATCCACACACGAGTTGAACACGCAACCCCGCAGGACAAAGGAATCGGACCAAAATAACGAAAAATGCTCCTTGCATTGAAAAAAAAAAGGATGACTTTCGGCAAACATCCACCTTCAAAAAAATCCGTCACTGCCAGAGCAGCTTCAGGCTGCCTTTGCAAAGTAAAAAAAAAAGCGGCTTCACCTGGAAGACCGAGCTGTTGGTAATTTTGGCTGGCAAGGAAGCAGGCCGACGTCAATGCAACTTTCACAATGTTCTATGTCAGCTATACACACACACACACAAAGGGATGCCTTCGAATATGACAAAACTGAAACATGCAATTAAATAAATGGGACCGATTATAATTATTCAAGGAAAGGCTTCATTTCTCTATGCCGTGTTGAAACTCAGTTTTAAAACTCAATATCCTGTGTTGGCCAATCGAGCCTCATGACCAACAGCATGGGGAGCAGTGGATTGACAGGGATATGTCAATTATTGAAACTGCCTGCATCAATATTGAAACTGCATAAGCAACTAGATGTCGGCACAATCTAAAAAGGAGAAACAATTGGTAGAGGCCTGCACAATTATCTAGGACCTCTCATCATCAGCATGTACTTATTAGCAACTGAAAGGGTAAGGAAAGGAGTCAAAACACCGAATAAAAAGCAATGACTAACAACTATCCTGCAGTACCAGCAGAAGTGGATAAATTCCAATTTATTTTAGAAGATCAATTTCAGCGTGTTATGCAAGATTGATCGCAATTGAGGGAATAACCTTCATCCAGCAGTGGATAAAACAGCCGACTACGTTTGAATCGTTGCAACATCGTGCCTGTAACGCAAAGCGTAGGGCGTGAAGCGGCTTTGATCGTGGACAACACTGCACATTGGTGCAATGCGGAATGCCGCATTGCACCAGCGATGTCCTCGAGACAGTCTCGTCCCTTTACCTGAAGGCCACTTGTGTTGTGGCCGAAACGTGAGATTTTTTTGTGTTTTTATTTTATTATTTTATTCTCATTCTACGTGACTTTACCGAAATAACCAAAAGATGAATCCTTGCCGCCACGAAAGCTTTAAATCGAGACCAGCACAGTTTGTTGCCACCAGGGGTCACTCGCGGGTGGGTAAAGTCAACCTCGCCACGAATTGGCCAACAAGCAAAGGGGAGGGAGGGGGGCCCAGGGCTGCCACTTTGACAGCAATAACCCGGTTTACGTCGAGGGTGCGTTCTGAAAAAAAATGGAAGTCGAATATCAAAACGACGTAGACATCAAAACGATCTACAGGGGAGGCGGATTCGAGAAAGGACGGACGATGTCGTCAGCGACATGGGTGGAGGCGACAAATCAGGCCGTGGCATTAAGTGACGATGTAAAAAAAGGGGGAAACGTCAAATCGGGGTATTTAGTGGAACTGGAAAACTAAAAGTGGCGCGAGGCACAACCCATAAGACACGGTCACCCGTGTCCATAGCCAGGGGAAACACAGCACCACCATCTGCTCCGGGCCTGACGATTACCAACCCACAGGTTGTGTTACTCATCAGGTACCGCAAGACTGCAAAAAAACCGTACAAACTGCTGCGGCCATTCAAAGGAGGGGCGGTGGCAGTAGTTAATTAACACTCGCTATGAACCAACCAACCTGGGTTAGAGTCCCAGCCATCTCGGTGGAAAGTTATGCCAACGACTTATGGAAATGTCTCAAATTCAACCCGCACTGACCAGCACAAATTGCGGTCATATAAACTGCCGAGGTCAACATGAGAAGTCTTCATCGAGTAACGGATTGATTACTGGCTGTAAAGTAGTCTAAAATTGTATTCTTTAAGACACCCAACAGTTGGGGCAGAGCACTCAAGGGCACCTGTTGTTGATTCACGAGCCATGGGCCGGTCAGTGGCGAAGCATAGTTGGCATTGTGCTGTGAGTGCAAGGAATGAGACTTGCACTCGTCTTCATGGCCCAGTGCCTGGGCCATTCCGGACCCAGTGTGGCTTCACTGCCCCGACTCTCTAGATATACCACTAGGACAACCTCCAATAAACCTCGCGGGCGGTGGGACAGGGGGGCAGATCGTCAGTGTGCTGGACCCCAAGCGGAGACTCATGCCCACACATCACCGTTACACCTCCGGCCCTCCCGCAAAAAAAAAAAACGCTCACCCGAGCACGATGACCCATGGGCGGTCACTCAAAACCACCGACCCTATTCATGTCTCCCCCCCACCCACACCCTCCCCCACACGGGGCTTAACCTTTAACCTATTCGCTTAAAGCCACATGCTCATTCAGCAACTCTAGGCTGAACCCACAACTAATTAGGGATAGTGGCGCACAATCAGCTCTAATCCCCACACGCGACTCTCGGGAGCACTCGGGCCCCGATCCTTGCAGTACGCGAATAAGCCCACGGGCGCCAGCGGTTTGCGCTTGGTTTGGGAGCTGCCTAAAAAGCCCCACGCAGCGGCGAGTTCAACGCTTAGGACTCGGGATGCGAATGCCACTGCCAAAATGGCAGCGCAGCCACCTCGTTTGTGCGAGTGCCTGGGATGGGAGATGTGCCGGAGCAGCCACCGTTGGAATTTTCTATTTTTTTTTTTACGTCGTCACATGCAATAAAAACGGGGAAAATGCGCAAAAGTGGCGGTGCTCAGGGAGGAAACTATGCACACGTTTGAGGCTCCGGCAAATTTGCACGTGAATAGGTCCGGATTTAAAAATCCAATTAGCAAATTTCATTCCAATGCAAATTAGTTCCGTGTGTAAGTCACAGCACAACCTTCACCAGCGCACTATAACGCAGCAAAACCAAACACCCCCCCCCTCCCGTATATTTACTTTTTATACATTTTCATTGTTTTTGAGCCTTGCAGGACTGCACATTACTTTTGTATGTTAGACCAATTAGCAGACTAGCAATCATGTGACGATTGAATGTTGCACCACAGGGTTTCTCCTGGAAGTTAAAACAAGTTTGAGCCCGGTCTGTTCCTGGATAGCAGATCATTTGAAAGATGATAAAGCATAAAGAAGATTCTTAAATCCATGTCTGAAGCTTTGAGCTTTAGTCACAAATTATGAATTGGGAGTTCTCCAACTCTTCAAAGCTTCTGCCTACATTAAAAAGGAATTGACCAAAATATTCCAACGCATGATCCCACCCAGACAGCCATTTGTCTCATTGGAGACTTTCCGAGGTAGAGGGCATCACCATTAATGTAATGGACAGCCAGGTGGCAAAGGTGCGCTTGCCTTTCGGTCCTGGGTTCACCGGCTCAAATTCGACATCGGTTCGCCGAGGATTTGCTGTGAAAAAAACAATCACCACCACGTAAATTAGCGAGGACGTAACACGGCACCACAACTGTTCCCAAAAACCGCAAGGTGGGGGGAAGGGGGTTCACACCGGGTGTCACCAACAAACAAACGTGGGAAACGACCACAAAACCACAAACCCCCACTTTGTGCTCAAACTGTCGCCTCTGGAATGCTGGCCAAGGTCAAATGGCTCCGACTGCTCCTGTTCGGAGCCAGCATGGGATTTCAACAAGCCAAACTACCAACAGGCAACAGCTGACAAGAGGCGATGGACAAACCAAAAGGAGGCGAGGTGCTTGTGCCAACGCAGTGCCTACAAATCAGAAGACTCCCGGGTGCATTTAATACGGTCGCCGGCGTGCCACCACGAGGAAGCACACAGAAGCCCCTTTTTCCACTGGCATATCCGAGCCACGTCAGAGGGTGCCCCTCATGGCTCAGGTAGTTTTTCCCCACAGGCTGTTTACCATTTCAGAACAAAAACATTGAAACGCTTGCCTTAAAAAGATATCCGAGCAGCTCGTAACCAAGCAAGGATAAGCATATAAAAATTATTAAACTCATGGTTGTCAGCAGCACAGTTCCACTTCTGCAGTGGGAAAGTTAAAACTCCGCACCTTGAGGAGAAATGGCTCAGCATGGCTCCTGGCACAACTCGGTTGCACAGTGGAAAAAAGTAACATGGGCGAGAGATAGTCGGTGGCCACCGAGGGGGCCCAACGTGACCAACCCACCCACCTGGCCGCTCGTTGTGGAACCAGGTGCCCACGCGCACCGCTGCACCAACCACCACGCGGCACATCGCCGAGCACCACGTGCTCACAGCCGCCCCACCCCGGTGCAATACTCCTGGAGCTGGGACGAATGTGTGGCGTCACCGGCAAAGCCACGATGTGTGCGGTGCAGGGGAGGGGGGGGGATCCTACGGCCTCCCTCCCCTACACACGTGGGCCATACCTGGCCCAAACCCACCTCGAGTTCAAGACAAAACGGGCCCCCAAATGTTGTTCACCCGTCACTGCAGGCACCCCATCCGTACTACCAGTAGGGGGAAATTTTTTGACCTGGAAAAAAAAACTACATTTCGCATGCTTAGGTCATTGCCGTCAATGGAACGGCCTCTTGCAGCCGAGTCCCAAGTTCTACTTTCACCCTCAGGGAGGATGGCTCCCATCAGCCACCCACTAAACTACTTTTACCGGCAGTAGTTGTCACACCATTGTACAAAGTTTGCAAAATTTGAACAAATCCGATTGCCGCTTCCCATAGTGGAACATTTGGACGAACGCTAAAATCGGGTCAAATTGTGTGTTCTGTCGATCAATCATTGGTCACACTTTTCAAATGCATTTTCATTGGCTTGACAAAACTCCGCACAACATCAAGTACTGCGCTGCGTGGTGTTTTAACACCGGATTGGAGGACCCAGGTTTCAACCGGCGTGTACGCTTAGCGAGTTGGTGAAGCAGAAGCAGACCGCTCTTAAGAACACCGCTGCGTTTCTCGCAAACCTCACACGTCATCACTTTGCATTTATAATGCAAAGGGAGCGTAACATTACAACAGCGCGAGCCGTTTGTACAGCAAAACGAGCAGTGTTTAGACAAAAAGGACCGTTGCATAAACAAGTTTTGCAGCGCCGGCACTTGCACAAGTATAATTGTAGTTTTCAACTCCCGAAACGTCCCACTGCACGACTTCACCAGAACACCAACACCACTACCCTAGGCCATCCACTTTCACCTCCTGGACAAGTGACATTCCTGCAAGCCACCACTCGGCCACCGCGCCGACCGCTATGGTAACGTCAAAATCGCAATGCAACATTTATTCGTCCATCGTAGTGATCAGCCGGGCCACGATGAGCGTAGCACCACGACCGCAACACGCGCGTCACCGACGGGGCATCAGGGAGCAGAGCCGCTCACATTTGTTAGTTTGCGTGCAAAAAACGAGACAAAACGAAAACGAGCAGCAGGTGGGAATTATAGCACCTGTGAACAGATTAATCAGCAGACTACGGTTCTAAAGGTCGGTTGCACACGTGCACAAGAATGTTACATTTTTTTTTAAAATGCCCTTCAGGTCTGCAGTTTATTTAGTTTCTTGGTCGTTTTCCTCCTCGGTGTATTCCGATTGGAATGTGTCGTGTTACACGATAAGAAAGCCATTTGGAAATCACAGCAGGGTCCCCTATCAGAATGACAAGGAAAAAGATTCACCTTATACGGTCTCAACCGAAGAGTGAAACTTGCACGAGGCATTTTTATTTATGCAGTAGGGGCACTTCCCCATGAACTCCCGTTGTTAGATTAAGGCACACATTTTCAAGGAGTTGGCATTCGGGCAAAACTAAATTTAATACAATGGGTTTTTAACACCAGTCGGCCATCGGTGACTGGGGTATGACCAATTCACTAGAATTGAGAAAGCAGATGAGAACCACAGGCATCCATCTGGAGTTGTACCCAGGACACCAGCAGGGCTGGCTCCAATCTGTTCGGCCACCTCTGCCCCTGGTTCTTTGCAATTCAAAAAGCCACACGAACATCACGGGGGTGGGCGAGCGAGTCCAAGGCCAACAGAATATTATTTCTAATCTATCAGGTCACAAGGGAGGTGTGCTGTCAGCTGGCAGGCAATGAACAGATTGTGTGCACACGTAAATGAGAATTGGCAGCCATCTGCGTGGAAGTGCAAACAATTATTTGTCCATAATGTGTAACATTCGCCGTCAGTCGATACATTATTTGAGATTGGAATCTCTCAACTTCCCCGGTGAACACGCCTGTGTCTCTACAGTTGCGTGAATAATAATTAATAGAATCAAAATGTTGGGCATTAAGGAGGTCGTTCAGGGCGACTGGACGAATCTGAAGAGCAGACAAGTCCAAGGTGAGTTGGGCAGAACAAGCATGGGCAAATTCTACTGGGACCTGCTCTGACCAAGGTAACAACGCCCAATTAATGCAAAGAACCAATGGGGAAACATTAAGTAGCCAAAGAGCAAGTGGGAATGTGCAGTTTTACCAGGTAAGGCCTGGGCTATATACCTCTTTGTGAGAATAGACCTGGGCCACAAATTAAGTGGCTTATCACGTGCAAATGTATAGCAGCCAAATACTCTAAACATGTAGATTCTAAAATGGAGGGGAAAAAAAAATCTGGTGGCCCAGAGAAAAATCCACCACCACGGGGAGAACATGCAAACTCCAAATATACCAGGGGTCGGGATCTAACCCAACCTCCTGCATAACCAGGCGAAGAAGTTAACACCGTCACTGCAGCACCCAGAGGGGGAGCAGCACACACAAGCACAAATTCCCATCCACCCGACTTGGATTCTCTCAAAACCTCCATATGCAGGTAGACCAGATGGATATACTGCTGCTGATATCGTTCGTGGAGAAGTTTAATTTTGCTTAACCAGTTGAGAATAAGAAGAGTCTCATTGCAAGAACGATCTAGGTCAGAAAACAGGGCAGGACCCATCGTCAACCACAATGTGGCCGAACGAGGCGTGTGCGTGCGTTTTGAGCTCCTGCGAGGTGCTCCTGCAAAGGGAATGTGCAGCCCGGAGGCCGCAAGGGGACATGGGGGCGTAACATCACCGGGGTCCCACCAGTGTTTGCCGGAACGTCGCCCTGCTGCAAAGTGGAGTTGTCTTCCAGAATGCCCTGGGGCTGGACTGGAGGCGCAGCTCGCCGCTCATTATCCTACACACACGCGTACACAAACAATTCAAAGCAACAAAACTTAAAACGTACAATCTCGGCACAGCTATGTTCAATATATAGCGATGAAAACAGGGTCGAGGTAACCAACACCGTGGAACGTTATCGCCCTTAAACGTCCCTGGCTCCTCACAATAGCCACCACTGTCTTTAAATGCCATAATTTACCAAAAATCATGGAAGAGTTCAAGCCAGCTTTGCAATTGGTGAAATCTGTCTACATCACAGACGCTGCATATACGAGGTCTTCAGGGGGAAATTTTTATAATCATGAACATGTGCAGTTTCAGCAACACAACTCCCTACCCATAAAGTCTTAACTACCTCACATCAGGAGGACATTCCCCCCTGACCCTATGGAAAACACACCATCCTCAGTTTTAAATGATGAAACTATAGTAAAGTTTTCTAATTCGGCCTAAGCATTTCCTTCAGATACGGTAGTTTTGTTCCCTTCTATTTTCAAGAAACAGTTTAGTATTAATCGATAGGTTGACTTTGTTTGTATACCTTAATTTCCACTGCCACAATTTTGCAAGCCTTACTGTCAGAGCATCGTAAGGATTTCGAAGAAGATGGAAACTAGAAATCCATGGTCCGAGCCTCATTAACCATTACCCATCCACTTTTGGACGAAGCCTCCAAATTGTAATCCTTTGCTGCAGCGAACAACAAATACCACATTGTGGAAAAAGGCTCTTGTGAAGAGCAAAATAGAATAATTATGCTCAGGCTTTGTAGAGAAGGGGGAAAAAAAGGCAGTTACTGAAAACTGATGCAGTCCAAAGCAGCTCACAATCCCAAGGCACAGAACATTGAAAAAAGAGAGCCATTTTAGAAAAACACAAAATTAAATCTCCTATTCGGGAACATCTTCTTTGCACTCCCCTGCTCCCATGTCGAATGCATTCCAATAATTCTGAGAAAACAAATCCCCAAGGTTCCTCCCCCACCCCACCCCCAGTCTTGAAAGGGGGCAGCACTCACGGAAACCACGAGCAGCGAAGCCATCGGCTGGCGTTCACACGCTGCTGCCACCAGTGGCTCTCCCAATGAGCCATCATCGATTTCTCCACCACGGTGGCCCATTCCAGATTTCACAGGGGTGTTTTTTTTTCCATCCGCACCCGATAAAATGACATCCCCCACCCCCCTACACCCCAGTTATGCAAGCGAGTCGTGTGCGGTTTTTTTTCGTGGTATTGATTAAGTTTTGGTTACTGCAGAGTTTGCATTTCCCTCAACTTCCATCACCAGAAGTTGTACCTTGCCGACCTTGGTTTAGAACCCAGGCGATAACTCGAGGAGACGCAGGAGAGCCTTTCAAGGACGACGTGGGTCAAACCAATCATTTACTCTGGGAGGAAAATGAAAACAGACTAAATAGAGAGGAATTTAGGCTGTACCCCCCCACCTCCGTCCAGCTGTGCGAGAGCATAAATCTCTACGAATGAGAATACAAACATTCGCAAGAGAGCAGGGGGGGGGGGGGTTGCTATACCGAGAAGACCACAGCAGCAATGTACACAAAGCAGAGGTGCAGTCCTGCACGTATTGGCTGACCCCCCAGCAGGTGAAAGGACCCTCATGGGGACCTGAAGGCACTCCTCTAGAGCCGTTGGCCTACTCTTCCACAGACCACATAAGTTAGAAAGCAATAACGCACTAGCAGCGGAGGGCGTCACAGACTGGACCAGGTCGCATTTTACCACAAAATGGGTGGAACTTGGGACACCCCAGCATTAGACGCAGTTCTAGTCCTGCAACAGCCACGTAAATAAAAAAAATTGTCAACTTAAGGATCTCCAAGGCAGACTTGTCATTCTAAGCAGAATCGCATGGACAAATCTCCATACATCGACCAAGGAGGTGGTCAATAGAAATCCTGGCATCAACAATGCATAGTAGCCAGGGCAAGTAAATCGTGACCATTCAAGGAAAGACCCACACCATCATGCGGCATTACCAGCTTGCATATACATTTTCTAACAATTACGGAAGTTACTTGTGGCAAATTGCTTCCCCCCCTTGTAACTTTTTCAACAATAATTACTTAATGATCGATCGTTAATGCCAAGGCACAGCTTGATAAATATCCAGTAGTCACTTTGTCCAAATACAAAAAAAATCGCCAAACGCCGTCACCGTCAGTCAGCTATTGGCCAGCTCCCTCTAGCAAGAAGTGCTGCCCAAGTCCATCGGTCTTAACCAGGGACGACACGACCATTCCTATTTGTTGCATCGTGCAAAATGAACAAAATTGCCAGAATCAACACGAGGTGGTGACAAGTAACAGGACACACGCCATGCCCAAAAAACAACATGGGTGGGAACGTCCAGAATGCAACGACGTTTAGGTGGCCACGCGGCCAACGGGTGCACTCCAAAAACATAAAAGTTAGCAGGGCAAGAGACTTGGCACAGCAGCTTCAGCCGAGCGCCTCTGCTTGCCAAGCCGCACGGGAAACTTGGACGGCAAGTTCGCATTTGATGAACGCGCGCAGTAAAGCGGGTGGACTTGGGACGTTGTCCAAATTAAAAATCGGTGCGCGCGAGGCGGCCGTTGATGAAGATGCGTGGACGCACCTTGCACAACGGCACGCTGCGAAATTACTGCCACAAAAAACGAATGTTGACTCAAGTTGGTTATCCCCCTCGTGAAAACAAGACGTCAAAAACTTTGCCAGACGGTCACCTCGCACCCTCAAAATCCCCAGGACTCCCTCGGCTTTTAATCCTCGTAACCCTCAGACTAACCCCAGACCCCTCCACGCTCGGATACCAATCCACCCCCACACCCCTGAATTCTCTCCCCTCGACTTCACCCCCCCCCCCCCGTAACCCCAGCAACCTCCCTCACTTTCGAGGAATTTGAGAGCAGGTCAGCGCTGCCCACAGGGCAAGGCCAGACCGTGCGCGCACAAATAATGGGCACACGTTCCAGAGCGACGGGTTTGAGGTTTTTCACGAGAGAGAAACGCCCCCGGGCTGGAGCGCGATATTGGTTTTCGTTTTTGGTCAAAATTGTATGGTTTAGTATGGCCAAGTGAAGTGAGGTGGTCAGGGGGGGGGGGGGGAAATTTTGCTTGGAGGTGGGGTGGGGGGAAGGGGAGAAACTGCTCCCGTTTTGTTCTGGTTTAAAAATCTTTTTTAAAAACCTCCCCAGTGCAAACAATTATGGGGATTTAATCGAGGGCAGTTTTAGAGGTGGGAAGAGCGGTGTTGGTAGAGGGGGAGGGTTGTACAGGTTTTTTTTTCCTCTTCCCCCTCACTAGAGTAGTTGTGGAAAAATTGGGACCGTAGTAAAAAAAAAGGGGGTGCCGAGATGAACGTTAAATCGCTCGTCTCTCATAGTTGGTCAATACGACGAAGCGTCTCCTCCTCCTCCTCCTCTTGCAAGGCCAATGCAGCATCAAGCTGCCCAAACCGGTGCACTGGGAGAGGGGGGGGTAAATAGCAGAGCCTACACACGCAAGGACGTCCGAACGCCATCCATGCCTCGCGCCTAGAGGGCCTGGGTTGCTTGCAGCCACAACGTGAATGCGGCACTGTGCACGCGGACGAAGTAGTTACGAGCGGTGCGTGTGGCGCACACGCGCCATGTTAAAGGACCATAAGCCGAACAATGCGTTTGGGTCTCTGGGAGAACGGTTATGTTCAGATGAGTTTTTTTGGCATTGTGGTGTCAAGAGTGGAATCATCTCAGAACATTCATCGTGCGCAAGGGGGGGTGGGTGGCGACCCTGAAAGCAACGCTATGAGAGTTATCAAATTAAGAAAAGATTTTCAAGTTGGCGTTGTTGCCCACTACCCCCCCCGTTGGGGATTTAAACATGTCTGGTACTAAACCTGCAACAGACCGTCTCTGCGTTCCGGGGCTGTGCACCTGGATTTGGTTTTTACTTGCAATGGCTCCTGGTCCACCAACAGTCACGTGCCTAGGATCGCACCGTTGCATTGAACAGCAGTAGATCTTTGCTAATCCATTGCTGGATGAAGGCTTCCTTTCCCACATCATGGAGGCAGTTTTGATCCAACTTGACCATGCCGGTAAGCACGGGTTTGTGAAGACGGGGAACACATGGGGGCATTTACACAGTACAATGGATTGTGCCAAACCAACCCTCTGCTGCTCACAGTGCACACCCTACAACCTTGTTACACACACGGTGGCTGCCCATCAAAACACCAGGGACAAGCTCTGCTTGGTATATATATTCATATTCAGGGGCAATTTAGTTTTTGTTTTTTACCAGTCATGGCATCATACCAACAGCAGCGCAGGGTCCACGAGACGCATGAGTGTTACCAGCGCATCTCACTTCCTTGGGGAGGACCGTGTACAAATGTATGCAATATTAAGCGTCGTCTTTTGTATGTTGTAAAATCTAGGCAACTGGCTAAAGAAAAAAATTGGAACCATCTGTGTTACAAAATAAACGCAAGCCTATTTGGCAAAAACGGTGGAAAATTCTGTACCGTTGGGGGAGAAAAAAAACACGGCCATGACTACAAGCCACCCGTGAGCAAAGCTCACCTCTGTGTTTGAGTCCTTTTCTTGCACGAATTAAAGGATCAGACTGGCAAACCTAAAACTCTTCCAGGAAAGTAAAAAGGAGGATTTGCCAAGAGAGCTATTCTTGGAATGACGAAGCCGTACACAGAACTAAAAACTAAACCATTTTTATTTCACCAGGTAAGACCCACGGAGCTAATTAGCTCTTTTTCAGAAGGGGCCTATTAAATGGTATCTCAAAGTGGCTTCCCAAGTGGAAATTTATAGCAGCCAAATACTAAACGCATGTGGATTATAAAATGGGGGAAAAGGCACACGACCACAGGGAGAACACTTACACGCAAAACACAGCAGGCGTCAGGTTCGGGATCAAATCAACAACCTCCTGTACACCAGGCGAAGTCGTTATTTGTCACTGAACTCCCCGACCACGTCCGTCTGAAAACATATGGACGTGGCGAGGCTGCCCAGAAGAGGCGGTGCGTCTATCCCCACACTTAGAGACCACTGCGAGAGCCGCACCTCCACTGCCCGTGTCCCTTTCCCAACGTCAGCCAATCAAGGGAAGCGTGTACACACATTAGCGCGTGTCTGAAACACGGCCACGTGTTAAAAATTAACCCGCGTTTGACCGTTTAGGTCAGAACTCGCAGCATCAAAACTCAAAGGCGGAGGACTCAACGGGGGTTGTGGTACGAACAGAGAACGAGAAGTGATTTCCCCCCCCCCCTCCCAAGGGGGTTGGGGCACCACGTGACGGTCGATGTTGCTCCCTCGTGGTGCGAGGCTACGGGGGCCATGCGGTTCTGGACAGCGGAAAATCGTAACGCTCCGGTAAATGGGCGTTTGGGGAGATGCGCTGGAGTCACTACCGTTCACGATGGGCCATTCAAATTCCAACCCATGAACCCTCCCCGCCTCGCTGCACACTCCCCCACCCCGCCAAGCCTCCATCACTATTTACGAAACAAAGTCGCCCCTCCACCTACCCTCCCCACCCGTGCGACGCTCCAAAAAAAACTTTGCCAGCTTCCCCAGCCACTCCCACCCCCTCCATCTGCTCTTCTCACCCCCCCCCCTCATTTCACAACATCGAGGCTGTGAGGAAGCACACAGCTGGGGAGACGTAACGCGACTTCTTGGCCACAGACGATTCACATGGAGCACTTTCCAATAACGAATCCTTTTGGCAGCTACCGCGGATACGAGAAACAAAAATAAACAAAATCGCATGCGCGAGTCTGCACACGCGCAAGACTCCCAAGTATTCTAGCATCGGGCGCCGTTAGCAAGCGCCTAATAAGGGCCCTCAATGCAATTGTTGTCGAGAGACCTGCAAGGGGGATTAGCACCAACGAATGCTCGGGCGCCGCCTTCTCCAGTGCTGGTGTCGACATCACCCAGGGACTTAAGTCACGCCGACCCAGGGAAGGCTCAAGCATTGACTAAGAAATTGATGAAACGCAGCAACAAGAAAACGCAAATCTTAGCCGAGGTTGGAGCGGGGGGGGGGGGGAGTCGCAGACACCGACCAAAGTCTGCGAGGAACGCCCGAACGATTAACCAGAAGGATTACATAAGTACCTCCCTCTCGGCATGAAAAAAACGCGACTGAGACATAGCGGATAAGTCGTTTTTTTTCTCTTTCGCCTGCACCAATAAGGGACGCATTGTACCATGGCGGTTTCAAATATGCGCCATGACCCTAAACATCCCATACATTAGGCACGCCAGCACGTGCTACATGATCCAGCTGCGTGCCCAGCTCGTCGCGAACGTGAAATATGCGTCCGATCTGCCTCTACGATTCCGTCACAGTAAACAAGGAGACATCTCGGTTATGCGGTTTAAAAATAAAGTCCAAGGTCTTGTTGCCGGCTTCATCATTTTATCTCGCTGCCCGGCCATCTTCGGCTTTTCGTACTTCTCCGCATCCATTTAAATTCACCCGATGTGAAGGCAGGAATCTAAAATAGATGCCGTCTGCTTTAGAGTGGGCGTGATTTTTTAAAAAGTAGGCCATGGTGTGCAGACATGGTCCAAAATAAATAAAAACTCAAAGTACTTAAATGGAAAATGCATGACAACCGTTGCTCTTCCGAAGAAAAATGTACAGGACTCCTGCAGAAAGAGCAGAGACTCGCCAAGGCTACAAAAACAGGCGTAGTAGTAATAAAGTTCCAAACCATTTCATCTGTATCCGACGTGGAAGAGCCTCTCAATCTTGGGTTTGGCATTTCTAAGTTCGCTTTGTTCAAAATAAAAAATGGAACCTAAAAATGAGAATAGGTTTACCCCTTTCTTCTGGCAACAAAACAGCTGTGTTAAGATGTTAAAACACCAAACTGAAACCTTTTACAAGGAATAATGTCTGCAGTAACCGCAATACTTGTGATCAGAATGCAAACAAAAAAACGGAAAATATGTGCATTGTTTTTGAAACCGATTGGTCCACAGAAAGCTGTCAAAGTACTTAAATGGAAAACCATCTCTGATGTGGACCAATCAGTTTCAAAGACAACGCATCATATTATCAGAGTGTTTTTTGTTTGCATTCTGATCACAAGTATTGTGGTTAATGCAGACATGATTCCTTGTAAAAGGTTTCAACATCTTAACACTTGGTTGTTGCCAGAAAAGGGGTAAACCTATTCTCATTTTTTTGGTACTGGCAAAAAAAGGTCCCATGATGGAACCTAAAAATAACGACGTTTTCAGCCGCGGAATTTTGCACGCCATCTATTTAAAAAATGACGCTTGCAAGTTAAGATTCATTGGGCTCACTACCGAGGACATCACAAACAGGTGCAACAACCGCGGGGAAGGGGGGGGGATAAAGAAAATAAATTTGTTACGCAACTATGTACTTCTATCTTTTGCACTCTTTAATGTTGGATTTGTGATGCGTAGTTCAAAACAAATTTCGCCCACTTAAATTTACAGCAAGAATTACTCAGGGAAGTGGCAGCCAAGGCGGTGGAAGAGGAAGAGCATCAAGTTGCCACCACCTATTCAGCCAGCTGAGATTCTAGGTTTCAGCCACCCATGAAATAACCGAACTAAAATTTAAATAGTTCCCCCCCACTTAATATGGCTTCTTCCAGCCGAAAGACTTAGTTTCCGTTCAACTTGCAGAAACGGCTGCAGGAAATGTGCCCCAACACAGGGTGATGCACTGCTAGCCGGAGTTCAGAATGGATATATTCATTTTCACAACACCAATAAAGCAAAGCTGGAATACAAAGACTTGAGAAAAAGTGAAAAAAAAATGAAAGTGCATTTTTGTTGCAAACGTTCTCAAATTTAAAAACTGTGAATTGATGCCAATAACGGCACACAAATGTGGGATTACAAAGGGGAGATTAAAACGACGACAAAAGCACACCCAACGTCCGGCAGAGTCAGTGGCCGCACCTGAAAGTACTGGCGTCGCAAGCAGTTGTGGGGCCTCCCTGCCAGATCCATGCCAACTTTGAGCCTCAACTCCTGGTGAGTGTTTCCAGCAGTTGGCAGACGAAGAGTCTCCCCTCTTTCTCTGGATCGTCGTCGTGCTCACTTTATTTTGAAAAGAAGCCTCGAGAAGAAGTCTTCAGCACCCTAGGGCAGAAGGAAACAACATTAGCGTCCGTGTGAAAATAAATATAAATGAAAATAAGCAGACAATGTCTCCGAAGCGTGCCGTCATGTCGGTTTTTCATAGCCAATACAATGGGTCCAGATTCGTTTTTTGCGTTCAGCAACGTGGAAGTTGATGCCAGAATTATTGTCAATGCTTTCCAACTCCATGAGCAAAACAGTACTTGACTAAAGTGAAGCAAATTCTAATTTCTTACACAGGATGATGCTCTTGCAAATGAGACCATCCTGGTCTCTAGTTCTCACCATGGTGAAACCAATAACCTTTATTTGTTAGTGTCATCTACGTAGGACTCTTGACAGTGTCTGGTTTTATGCAAGGCCTCAAAAACAGATGTCAAGGAGTTGAACACAAGAGGATTATGGTTGGAGGCTGTACGATTAATCGTTGATCACTAAGACGCTATGCCAAGGCATATTATGGGTACGTGGGACTGTAAACTTAGATCGTTGGCACAATACGTGCCAATGTTGGTATGGTCACTGGAGAGTGGTCGTACTATGGAAGGTGTGCTACAGATGCTCATTATCGGTGTGCGCCACACACACAAACCTTACAGGAGAAGGATGGTAGAGAAGACTTACAGTTAAAGCAGAGCAGCAATGTACATCGCATGCGACTTTGCGCAATTCGACAAACAAGGGAACTCATTTTAAATTTCACACTGTGGGGAAACAGGTCCAACCCCCTCATCTCACCGCTTCAACGTTACAACAAAAAAGTTGGGTCGAAAGGAAGAAACGTTCAAGCGAGAAACCAAGGCTCCCACAACCAAACGGATCCTTGTTACAATTCATTTCGTCAATTAGAAGCTGTGAGCATTGACAATTGAACGAGGGACAAGGTAGAACAAGCGGAAACGCATCGCAATTAAGGCCGACATGGCCGGGGCCATACAGCTCGGTGCCCAACATCGAACCACCCGACGTCAAAACAGAATACAAATTAATTAACCCAGCCTTAATTAACGGCTCAATTAGTATCACAAATAACAAAAAGGTCAGCGACAAGCGAAACTTCCCACAATCCCATGCTGCCGTGCCAGATTTAGATTGTCTTATGCGTTGCTGCTTTGTCACCCCCCCACCCCCTCCCCCACACGGGGGGAGAGGGGGGGGGCAGTTCACTCCCGCATGTTTTTTGGGTTGCACCGCAAGTTCCTGGCCACATCCCAAAGGGGTTGCTCCAATGTTCTAGGAGTTTCGTCAAGAACCAAATTCCACCCCCTCCCCCTCACCTCCCCAGGTCAACATCTCTCAACTTAGAAAACGAACCTGCTGTACCTCTAGCAGGCCCCCCCCCCCCCCTGCCAAGGGAGGAAAGCCTGCCCAGGAGAGACGATGACCGGGAAACGCTGGCACTTGTGTGCACTGCACGTTGCCTTGTGCTGTGAACGCAGTTTGGGTTCAATAACAAACTAAAAAATAAGTTCCGAATTTCTGCTCATTTTTAAGCACGCGGCACTAAGTGTCAGACCAATTAAATTTGTTCCTGAAGCTCCCAGCACGTGGAACAAACTTGATAATCGTGCCCAAACAAAATGCACGGTCGTACAATTAAAACCCAGAGTACACAGGGGGCCACGTGAAAGATCCCAAAACCGTCAAGTTAATTTTTGAAAAACTTGGGCCACAAGATTAGAGTTTTAGGTGGCAGTGGCCCAAGGTTAAATAAGCACTTTGAAGCATAGTTGGTGGATCACAAAGCAGCCAGAAGGATGAGAGCATAGCAAGCAGAGGTGTGGCCTAGATAGTGTTGTTCACCTCGGACACCCGGTGGGGGTTCTCCATTTCCACCCACGTGCGTCTTGGACACTGCACCACTTGCAAAACTCATTTTGGTCAAGTCCCGTAGGACCGATTGACAAATAGCAATGTGGAGAAACTCTTCGCTTGTTTTTATATATTGCGTAACAACTCTGGAAACCACATTGGTCAAACAAGTCAACCAAGGCCTTCCTGGTTAAATATACATGTTGGTTGGAGTTTATTTTTTTTTGTTTAAACCACAGTAATTTATATCTGTAGATGTGTGTATGGTTTCACACTTAACACCAAGTCAACTCTGACATTGCCAACTCGGCCAGATGCAGGAGGCCCATCAACTTCGTTTGGAGGTTCCCAACCACTCCCCCCCCCAGCCAACCCAACTCATGCAAATCTCACTAAGCCACCTTTCTCTTCTGGACGGAGACATTTCCCCCCCCCCCCGCACATCGCACAGTTTGTACTCAAGAGTCAGGCCGCCCAAAGCAAAGGAAACCGCAGTCTTTGGCGCCGTTGCTTATTTTTTCTATCGTTAATCACGCGCGACTGGAATGGGACCAGAGATGTTAGTTTCTCAGTTCTCCCTCATCCAGAAACCCCTTTGCCCCTATGTACCCCAGGCCCTCCATCCCCCTCGCGTCAAGAGATAATTTGTGACGGGTCCAGCAAAAAAAAACTTATGCCTTTATTTTTTACAGCCAGAGAGCAAAGACCGACCAAGTGACTTTTCCGAAGGCTGGGCCCTTCCTGTTTAGCATGGTGCTTGTTGTGCAAGCTGACCAAACGCAGCCCTCTTACTCTACTCTTGGGACAGCTGCACGAGCGATCATTTTAAAGCCACTGGGAGCTCGAATTGGCGGCGGATTTTGACGAGGTGTAAAACGACACCATGGCTTTGAGTTTACCGAGTTAACTACAAATGGATTACCATCAACACCATGATATCATTTGTTGCCCTTTCATGGATAAGGGACCATTATAGAAACATTTTTATAGATTTCCAAGCGACATTTGTCCAATTGAAAAGGGCACGAGATCTGTTTAATTCGTAGACAATATCGTGGGTTCAGGTGACTCCTGCAAGTTACGAGGGAGGTGCTACAATTCAAGCAATGTTGAACAGGAATATTAACGTGACAAAGTCCTTTGGGGGAAGTGACCATCAATCCCTTTTCTGCAGTCTTGCTAAAGTTAGACCTAAAAAAAGTCCAAAACGGCGCAGGATAGTAATTTTGAACAAACGTTGCCCTAAACCTGTTCCTGGCATCATTTATATAAATACCATACCTTCATCTGTTCTAGGGAACTTCCCAAGAAGGTAGGAAGCTGAAAATTGGTAAATAGGTAGCTTTTAGGAAAAGGAAAAATCTGAAAATCCGAGATTTTTCATTTGAAGCCCCCTGAAATCGATTTTAACTGCCCCATAAAAACTGTCATTCAGAAACTGTTCAAAATATTAGATTGCGGTTTTCCCATTTCATACAGCATGAAACAGCAAAATACATTGAGAACTATTGTTTGAGATGTTTCGGATTTAAGTAGTTGAACACATTTCGTTCAAATCAGAATAATTTGAAACCTGTAAAAGGAGCTTCCCCCTCCATATGAAGTGCATTTATTTTAGTCTAATAAAGAAGATGGAATCTTTAGATCACGGTTTCCTACGGGTACGTGTTTAAATAAGAAATTGAATCAAGTCGTCTATTTTTTGCGGAAATTTTTGGAGTTGTTAGAGTCTGATCGTAGATTTTAAAAAATCTTATCAGGTTCATTATATTTATTTAAAACGTTTACCTGGTGCAGACAAGCTTTATGAATGAGTAGGAATATAGGGTACGACATACAATTATTATGGTTAGGCAAATCTACAGTAGTGCCTTCGAGCAAGACTCGAAGCAAAGCCTCGCAGCGTTTAAAAAAATTGAAAACTCAAGCTCCTAATACCCAAATGAGATAAAAAATAAACGCACACCATCCAAGAAGACCATCTCTCTGCACACGCTCAAAAAGTGGAGCACCGATTGCGACACCCAAAATGTTTTGCTCAATACTAGCCACACGCGCTCACCGTAATGCCCAGCATGCCCCTCTACACAACAACGCGTCCTTTAAGAGAAGTCTGCAACGTGTCAACTTGACAAGCGGAGGCTCACACCTTCGCCGCCGCAAGAGCCATGACCACCGCAGCGACCGCGAGAGCGAGGGCACTCCGCGCCGCACACGGCGACCCCTGCAACGAGCGGGACAACGGCGCTCAAATTAAAAATTGGGAGGAAAGCAAAATTAAAAAAAAAAAAAAACACGTTTGTTCTGAAACTTAAGGACCAAACTTTAGGCACAAAAAGTCAGCAGCTTCCTACACTAAGAGTGGGGGTGCTCATCTTTACCACCAAGCGAGATGGGTGTATATTTACACATTTCTATGGCAGTGGTAAGTACCCACCATGACCAGTTTACTTTTATCCACAACGGTGGTGTTCATTTGATCAACCTCAGTGGGAAGGGCTGGGGGGGGGCACCATCGCTGGGCCACCACCACCATCACCCACGATGTCAACTCACCAGCGCGCAATTGTGGGCAGCTCTCCACCGCTGCAACGCCCGGCCAAAAGGCAAATGAAGCAGCGTAGAAAAATAAACCCGAAAGTTATCCAATAGAGCGCCTTAAAAAAAAGTGACTGACAGCACCACAAATCGCGTAACATTTACTAATAAACAACGTTAAAACAGATTAAAATTGCCAATTTGTAATACCATCTCCTCCTCTCAAGTTGCAAATCAGACGAACTGCATTCCACATCCATTTTTGTGCAGCACTACGGGATCAATTGGCTTAAGAACGCGAAAGTGGCTCCAGGAACACCGATGATGGATATTGCCTATAAAATTTCGTGATGTATTTATAATTTATACCACGTCCCTAACGTTCCAGCACTGCCCCCCCTTCCACCCAGAAAAAAACAAAAACTAAGGTTCTTCCAAATTTACCGTAACCCAAACAACTATTACACCACCCTCTGCGCCCTACCAGTGTAGGCCAATGGGATATATATTCTAAAACAATTTAGCTGCTGGGCAGGACTAGAGGCAGCCATGAGGTCCAGTGGAGCCATGGGAGGCAGGTTTAACCGGACCACACAGACGAACATTTGTGCACGGAGGGAGTGGCTGGGGTGCCAAGAGCTCAGGTGCAGACTTTTTTTTAAGCAGTTTAAAACACACTTTTCCAAAGTCACCTGCTAAAAATCAAAGGCAGGAGAATGCGGGACACTCGAGACATCTTAAGGACATGGGGGAATTGAGACACCATGACCACAGCTTTGCTGAAAAACAGATTAGCATCCACCGAGCCAAGTACCTTCACGCGAATGAAGTTGCCGTTGACTTGGGAATACGATTCAACCACCACATTTGGTCTGAATACCAAGCAATACAGAATACCTAACATTAGTCCGTTAAAGGAGAAACTTTAATATAATATAAAACACGCACATAAAATAAAGTAGGTATAGGTCAAAAGCACTTTAATTCATATCGTCCAAGCAGGGAGCCCAACTTTACATCGAGACTGGGATGGGAAGAGGCTTAAATGAGAGATACAATTATGTTCCACGTACAAGAAACGTCACATGCGAAAATGTATTTCCAAAACGTAGTATATAGTCACGTGCCATAAAACAATGATAGCAGGGACGTATTACATTGGAGGGGGGTTGAAAACGACGAGGATAAATCATTGTGATGGTTTCAAAGCAAATGTCTTCAACAAGGCAGACAGCAACCTGGTTGGTGGTGAACTAGCAATCACGGGGCACAAGCGGCGGCCTTGGTGCCAGGTCAGGGTTGCCGGAGCGCCTAACTATGGGCCCAGAGCCTCAAGGGTGACCCCAGCGACTTCCAGCAGTGCCCCCGCCAAGCTCCACAACATTTTTACTCCCCGCCCCCAACCCACAGGACTGTTTAAACCATGGGGCTTTCTGGGCGACAGGATTGCACGAATTCAATTAGGGCATCGTGCAACCCGAAACGAAAAGCTTTGGCCTCCACAACGAGTACCCGAATGCTCAGGCACCCATTTTTAATCTTAACCGTTGGACTTGGAGCAACGGCACATTTTTGGAATCGACGGCAAAAAACCCATGGTCCTTTGCGTTCACGCGCCACAGTTAATCCACGTTCTGCTTGGCATGAGATTGAAAAGCACAACAGCTGTCCGTTTTTACATCTGGGTCACACCGACCCATCAGACAGCGTTTTGACTTTTGAAGGGAAGGGGTGGGGAGGGGAGACGGTAAAAAAGTTGACAGCTATTTTCCCATTTTTAGTGCTCTATTCATCGTAAAAGCCTGCCAATGACGCAAAGACGTCTGAGAAAAACACGCGTTTCTCGGGTATTATTATTGGCATGTTTTTGTAAACTAATTTATTTTAAAGAACATTATGGTGCACGCACAGCAATAATGGTGCAATGCGCAAACACACACCACGTAAAGGATCAGGAGGCTGATAAGCTGAAATTTTAATCCCCCTTCTTATTAACAAGCACTTGACGCTGCTCCCGGAAACAGACCCATGTGCCACTGCACACACAAGTTGACACTTGTGCATCCAACACTTGTGGGTTCAATGCCAGTTTTTTGCGATCAAAGTAAAACCTCGCGCAAAATCTAAAAATCCGCCTTCAATATTTGACGCCGTGGCGCCAGCGGTCGGCAAGCCGGACTCGCAAGCGGAGCAACGGGCAATCGTCTTGAACAGGTCGTGCCCACTCCCACCCAGCAGTAGAAATGAGGACAACGGGGAGCTTGGAAAGAGGTGGTTCTCCCACCGTCTCCAAGACAGAGTAGGCCAAATACCCTCAAGGGGGCCCCTCGCTAGACCTCCCCTCTATAAATGCGAGGCCCCCTTCTGTAAGTAGTGGCGCGGCAAGCAAGCGCAGGGACTGCACCTTTAGCTTTCAATTATTAACACCACTTTAATGGATCGCCCGTTTTATTATTCTATTACCACAAAGCTAAACAGCAGCGCTGCAGCACGTGCACTGTATATTAATGTAATTTGTTTGGCCGTCAATCAAACCCGGCGCGCCACCAAGGCGAGCCGCACCACGACGAGAACCTTCGAATGACGAAACGTGTCCTGCCCAAGCCCCACAACTTCGCTTCTCTTCAGTGACAATACGGCGCCTCTAGCCCGCGTAACGGTCTCCAATTCCGTGTGCTCCTCCTGCCCCGTCAGCGCCACTCCGAGTGTGCGTTCTTCCCCCCCCCCGCCGCCCCCGTGTTTCGATGCAGGTTGCATTAGCATCGTCAACACAACTTCTGCAGGCAGACACCAAGGACAAACCCATCCCCGGCTTGGAGACAAGATACAATTTCTGGACACCGCAAGACCAAGAACCCCCACACGCACAGCGCTATCAAGCATTAAACAACCACCGCAGTACATTTAAATGTCACCAATTTCTCCATATGCAAATAGTAGTTACAAACTGCACACGCCCGATTTCGACACGCGATAGAGAACGCTCATTAAAATGGCAAGGTCTATTGAATGGTCTGCAAGTCACTTGGTGCGACGCGCTTAAGAGCTCTTTTTTTAATATCAGCGCTCTGTGTCACACGGGAAGTTGCAGTCATCGCGCAAGGGGCTCCAATAATTACGCAATTTGTATTTGGAGGTCGATTGGTAAACAGACAGCTGCATCGACAGGTGGGTGATGAGGAATGACGTAAGGAAACGCCGCTCCTGGGTAAACTTGTAAAATATCTTAGTTTTATTACACATTTCATCTGGTTGCCAAAAACGCATTTTTATTTATCCTGGGATCATTTTAATTTGTGCAGTTGCATGCTGAACTTAATTCACCAAGGTTTTCGAGAAATTCGTCGTGTGGCCTCGATGAGCTCCATCCAGGTTGAGAAAGAAAAACCCACGTGTTTTGGTCAATGGCGCATTCCGCCATTAATGAGGCACCATTACGACCAATCCCAAAAAAAGCGCACGACCAGACCGCACACACTTGCGCGTTTCAGGCGATTCAAGTTGCCCCTGCGTCGACCACCAACGTTCGTTCACCTGCAGCAAGTCACGACCACAGCCCGGCGAGCCGCCAGAGTCGGGGCCAGTTGGCGCACGCGAGGTCACGGCAGTGCAACACCGAGATCCAAACTCCGATTAGCGGCCAGAACGGCGGGATGGGAGGGAGCATTAAACACAAACGCTGAAAACGTAGTCAGTCACATTGGGAGGTGTCTGCAATCCCCCCTCCCCTCACTCACGTCAGACCTGGACGGGGACATCTTGGGTGCAAGCTCATCCACGCCTCAGATTTCCCCGGAATGCCATAAGCCTCGACACAATCGGTGAGACCGATGTTTAGTTTCTGGCTAAATTCCCCACTTTATGATCCCAAGTGGGAAGAGACATTGCTTCTCAGCGCCTGGCTGCGGAGCATTTATTGCACCGAATGGATAAAGTAATGTTGCTGCTGTTGTTTGCAGCCATATTTCCTTTGACAACCAAATGCTTTTGATCATCGAATTGTGGTCCAACGTCACCTCAGCTCTCTCGCATTCAGTATTAGTCGTTAACATTTTCCACTACGCATCTCATTTAGTACCAAGGTGTTATCTTTTGGGTTTCAAAATTGTAATATTACGTGTGTTGTTGTACCCAATTTTGAATTTGCGAGCATACCCCAGACCTCCCCCGACAGACAGAGTCCCCTCACCCAGTTATAAAAGTCGCACACAAGCTATTTACACACAGGCCTCTATCGGCCATAATAACGAGCGAAATGCATCCCGAATGTTTAGGACTCAATTATGTTCTCTTTACTGGTAAGGGAAGCATTGAAATGCAATCTTGCAAACAAATTCAGCATCACATTAAAGAATTTCAGACAAGGGCCTCATCTCAAAAATCACAACACTGACCGCATTCTCCGGCTTACACGGCGCTCCAGAAACCACCACGCCAAACTTGTGACCGGTCACGGCACTGCTATCAGATGAGACCGCAGCTCTAACGAGAGTTAAAAGCGCGTTTTAAGCCAGAAATATGGCATACCTGGGGGACTGCTTCAGTCCAGGTTTCCCTTGAAAGACCTATGTCACTGGAACACCCACCTGGTTTAAATGCCTTTTAAGAATGGAATATAAACCACGTTTCACTTCCGTGCAATGCACCATTTAAAGTTTGCATACCTGTCCAATGAGTGCGCGGTTTAAAGGACACTTCAGTGCTATGCAAGAACGCAACAGTTTTGCCAGCAACAGAACACGACGTCTCCCTGGGCGCCCAAGATTAGCGCATATATCCCCAAGGCATCCTTCGGTGATTCACGACCTTCATTTATAACCAAGTGGGGAGGAGCTCCGCAGAGACGGAACGTCTTTTTTTTTTAAACAAGTGACCCATCAGGTTACTTTCTCAGAGCGCCGACGACTACCCTCCACCAAAACGCAGGCAGTGGGGAGAAGTGACCGGCACGACCTCCCGGTGGCACACAATCCAGAAAGTATTGCCCTGTGTGGCGTGCACGTACAAACCATTAGCGGTGCCGAACAGCATGTCCCCCAGTGACCAGGGAGGGCTTGTCAACATAACACTCCCAAGGCAGAAGGCAGCAGCAGTAACCAATGGATACACTTCTGCACCAATAATTCCAACCAAGGGTGAAACCGGTGTGTACAGCTCTCTCCACCGTCCTGCTTACAGCGGTGTAAAAGGGGGCCACAATGTTCGACTCTGTTGAGATGTTAGTCTAAAAGACAAGGGCTGTGCCGAGCCGTGCAAGCAATAAGGCAATACCGTGACATGCAAGGCAAGGTTGGTAGTCGTGAGCCATAGGAATCACTATCGCACAATTTGGGGTCTAGAAAGCACCTTGTGAGCGTTGTATCGGTAGCATTGTTTTGCACGCACATTTTCTGTCGGACGAGTTGCACAATTTTCAGACGTCGTTAGAATCAGTTTATTGCAAGGCCACACAGCAAGCCCCAAGTGGCGTGTAGAGGATCAATGACGACTTTCACTCAAGGGGCCTTTCACTGGCAAGGTGACATGAACGACAAAGGAGACGTTAAAAATAACCAGGTGGCAGGACGAGCCAAAGGAGGAACAAAACGAACTGGGGACACTTAAGATAAACTCAACCAAACTAAGAATAACATTGTCCAAGAGCTTGTTGTCCTTCCCCCACACCTCCGATTAGCACGGTTGGCTAGGTACGGGGCGAACGAAGTTAAACACACACGAGACCGACCTCCACAGGTGAGGGAGTTCCACAACCTGGGGGCCCACCAGAGCAGCACTCACGTCCCAGGCACGACGCGACTCCCCAGGTGGTGGTGTCGCCCGAACCACCGTCAACGTTGCCGTGAAGGAGAGCGCCGCCTCAAATCTTCCTCGTCATCATCGACGACTAAAGAACCCAAAACGCCAAGGGCAGTGGGTGCGAGGGTAAGGAGGTGGTGGTGGTCGTGGTAATCACATGGGGCTGGAGGAATATTTATCCCAGGGCGCCTGAATGCGAGGCATAACCATTGCTGTATCGGGACAGTAATATGGTCATGCAAAGCAGAAGGGTGGCACTAAGCAGCTGTCTATAATAAGGGGATCAACAACTCCCTCTTAGCGGGTAATGCATTGGGCAGTCGCACACACGGCGACTACCGCACCTTCATGGCGTGCCACGTGTTGTACAGTGTCAAGATATGCAACGCAACACTGTATACTCAAACCCTCTGCAGTGGACACGCGGCGCAGCGCGCTCTGGGCTTTGAATAATGTGCGCATTCATTGGGCGGACTGCAATGCACTTGTAAAAGCCGTCACCACATTCACTACAGCAATGTATGCAACTACCACCAACTCCACAAGTCTCGCAAGCGAGGATATTAAATGAGTAAATGGGTCCGGCGTGGGTCTAAATGGAGATGTTGGGGCCACGTTGCCGCACCTGCCGATGTTTCGAGGCGCCGACACGCACCCACACGACACCAACTCCATGTGCACAACACTGGCAGCAGCTGCGTGCACACACACACACACAACCGCCTCACGCACCGCACTCCGTGTTACACGGAGACACGTATTTATAACAGCCTGGCAGACACCAACATTAGGAACACGTTCCGTTTCCGAGTATGTAATGACAAGAACAATCGGTGAACAAGACTCGCGCCAGTTAATTTAGACTACCGAGGAACCCGCTGGCAGATGGGACCCAGTGATCACTGACACCGTGTGTAGAACATGCACAGGGATTCATTTACGCCGGGTCTGTGACCGGCCAGATGCTTTCCCGGTCACAGCAAATCCAGTATCTCGCTCTCTCTCTCTCGATGGACGCGACTGCCAGGTCACACGCCTAGGCTAACAGCGACCCGGTAAATGTTTTAGGAGGAAATACAAACCCACTCTGTGTATGCACCACAACCATGCTCCCGCATTGGACACAGCGCGCAATCGCCCCTTCGCTGGACTTGTGGACCACCACCATCGGAGCGACCGCCGTTGCGCGCACCCACGAACGAGTTTGGAGCAGTGGCCACAACCACACCCAGCGGCAGCAGCACTCAATCCGCCGATTAACAAGCAGTCGGGCATCAAGAACTGTACCACCGCATCGCTTTTTGCGTTTGGCCCAAGACCAACTTGCCGCGGCACAGACCGTTTTCGGCTCCCACTTTCCACCGCAGATTTCTCGTGCGCAACACCTCCAAGAATCCAACCCGGGTCACAGAGACCTTAGCGCAATGCCCCGGTCTAACCGCACGGCTGCATCTGCAAAGCCTCTCCGCATTGCGCACACGTGTTTATACAATACAGTAGGAGCACGCGTGCAAAGACAAAGGTCCCCCGTATAGCGTCACGCGGACCCGTGCGGCCAAGTGCTCGCGAGCATCTCTTAAGGCGGACAGCGCGTACGAGAGAGGCCAGTGGCGGCGCGCAGCACCACGCCCCGACCGCCTTCGTATCCCCGGCGCCTTATTATGTCACAGCGCATCGGTGGGTGGGCAACTCGTTTTAAATGCCGAGTCAACCTAGCGGTCTCCCAGTCAACGTTCTACAAGCGGCAACCGCTGCGACGGAGCAGCGGCCGGGACTCGAACTCGAGTGTCAAGAGTTCCACGGTTGGAGTGCGCCAACCACTGCGTCACTGCTCGCGACACAAACACGCGACACACACGCGCGCGCACTCACACTCGCGCGTTCTTTACACGCCAACGCCCTAAACAAGCGCACGAACCCCGATACAGACCTTGTACGCCGTTGCATCACCCGGCGCTACAGACGAAGATTCTAACGATGAGGATGGCGATGATGTGGAGTTAAAAAGTGGCCAGAGCCAGACGGCTACTCCGCGAGTTGGAACTTGGCGTGTCCGAGTGGTGGTGGTGGGGCTCTTGGCGTCCGTCTCCCTGCCTCCACCCCTCCCCGGTCCGTGTGCCGAGCTTTAAAAAAAAATTTAAACAGAAGAGCGAGAGCCCAAGGAACGCACAGAGAGAGAGCAGAAACAAGCCTCCCCCCACAAACTCAACTTCCCTTCCAGCCAGTAGCGGTAAAGAGAGAGGGGGGGGGAAAAGAGGGAATGGATATTTAGTCGATGGAAGGAAGATTGTGACGGATGGAGGCAGGGAAGGAAGGGTGACCGAGGATTGTGTTTCTGAAGGTGTGAGCCCTAGCTCTCGGCTGCTGTTGTTGCTGCTGCTTATCATGTGGCTGTGCCAGCAGTTGCAGGACACGCCACAATTTATGCTCCACGCGAGTGGGCGGGCCTGAGAGAACCTCACTGAATTAACATTAAACACAGAAAAAAGAATTATTATTATTGGTGTCTCTGTGCCCCTCGCTCCCCACCACTCACTCGGTCGGCTTGCGTCCACGCACTCAGCAATGCACACCGCCTTGTACACGACTCTCAGTATTGTGTACGCACGATCAACGTGAAATTATGTTACTTTTCAAATGGCAATAGTATCGTTAACGTGTTGTACCGGAACGCAGGTGTGGTTAATGTGCTTCATGATGATAGACGTGCCAATTTATGATGATGAATGATGCACCTGAGAACTATTTAGGCGGAGACGCCGCCTCTAAATGTTGATTAGGGTAACTGGGATGATGGTGGTGATTGGATGATGGTGACTGTGAATCACATGATGATTGGCAATGGCAGCCCCCTTCCCTCGCCTCCCTTAATGTGTGCAGCATGTGGCGGTGTTACGATTCCCCAGTCACCAGTGAGACCACCTCGCCGCCAATAATAACTCATACAAATAATGTGTAACCATCGTGTTTCATATTCTTTCTGTCTTTCGATAAAGTCACGTAGACGGTCACGAAAGCTTTAAGTCAAGATTAATCGCGTTTCCGTTAAGCGACGTTCCAAATCTAAAAATTACAAGACAAGACCCTCCGTATAGCCTTAACAGACTGTTGGGGCAAGTGCTGTTAGCGAGCACCTATGAAGGCCGGCACGGCACACGATGGGGTGGGTGGCCAGCACCACGCCCGGCCGCCTTTGGGGCGATGTTTACACACCGCGCCAGGTACTCATTTGAGGCTGAGGTCACCTAGGGGAGGCCCAGGACCGTTTCAAATAATCGTCATTGGTGTTGGCCGTCAGCGGGAACCGCTACACTACCGCTCAATTATACTCCCAAACACACACACACTGAGTAAGCACTTATTTACCGGCACAGCACCGTGCACATTACAATGGCTATACAGTATTTGCTTTGGGGTTAATCTTGTAAAAGAAGACAACGTGTACTGGTGGAAGGCAGTAAACATTACATTATGGGGTTAAATGTCTAAGGGTGAGGCACAGGACAGAGCTATTCGTGCCAACGCAAGCATTTACATGATTTTGCAGTGCACTGCGGGTTTGCAATCTCAACTCGGCGAGGTGAATTGCAATAATGGGAATTAATTTCAACGGCCACTCACCTGGTGTTCATAGATTGCTGTATTTGGTGGCACTGCGTTGACAGCGGGTGCATGACCACAAATAACAAAAACACGAAAACATTCGTCAATAAAAAATACCTTAAGTAGGTGACGTTTCAGACTGGGCTTTCTTCACCGCACTGAGTTTAGAATAACTCCAGTGGGTAATCCACGTCCTCAAACAATTCCTTTGCAGATTGGCCAGACTCTTAATATGTTTCTATCGAGTTCTGTCGAAGGTAGTTAGTTCACTGTGTATGAGAGCGCATTGATATTTAATTTTATCTAAGGAGGCTTGACAAATCTCAGTCGTAGCAGCCAATTGCCAGCACTGAGCCAATGGTGGATATTCTACATTGCCATGGCGCCAATGTCTTCAATAAGGACAACCACCGTTGACTTCCAACAAAGTAGTAATTACTTTATCGACCCCATACGGATGATGGGCTTTGAGTCAACTCCATTATTTCAACTGGCAAACCCCTTCTAATTGTGAACCCAGCGCTCTGGCCACAGTGTCACTTCTGCTGATATCATATTTGTCCAGATAGTGCAAGCTTTTATCAGGGCTGTTGCTGCTGATAAGAGACAGAAAGGGCGTTCTGTGTGATGTCATTCTGCCTCCAGACAAGACGAGTCTATGACTGCGCACTGCACCGCCGCGCTCTCCGTGTGACTCATGCCTCGTCTGGGCTGTGCGGACGAATAAAAGCCCCGTCTCGTCTCGCTGTTTATTTAAATAAATCATTATAACCATTAGGGTTAGAGATAGGACGAAGCAAACGCATGCGATACAATGATTGTGTTTTGGAAAATTCATGAACTCGTATTTTGTACATTCAGTACCCTCGGGTACAAATCGGTTGTTACAGAGATGTCTTACGCGAATGTCTTAGACATTCTCGTGACGGAGCGATGTAAATTCTAGTTGTGTTTCACAATGTTTGTTGAACGGACACGTGGTACTAAAATAAAACACGACGCTTATGACTGGAATAACATCTGGACACCAACATTTTCTTGACTTGAAGAATGGCGGTGTGGCAATTCATTGCTTTCACTCGCAGGGCAGGTTCAGGCTGAACCTCGACACTGCTCGAAGTCTCGTGCTGAAACTCTGACAAAGTCACCATCCAAGTGGCTTTGTCTCGCGTGGGATCCGACGCTAAATAAGATAGTCAGCAGGCGAAGCCCCGTCGACCTGTTACTAATAATGTATTCATTACTATATACCGTTTTTAAAAAATAAAATATTAGATACTGGGGTAAAGGTGCAGCCTTGTAATCGCTCGCTCACGGCACTGCTGGCGGAAGGCCCCACTACGCTCGCGGGTATTTGCCGACTGTTCATGCTCGCCATTAGAGGCGCCTTGGGGAGAGCGCACAGTTGGTATGATGTTGGTTTAGTAGCATGATGATGACAAGAGACGAGGCGACATTCCCGTAACACGACGCTTCCCGCACCTCCGATGAGCACGATTGGTTACGTACGGTGCGAAAGAAGTTCCACATTGTACATACATCCAAGGGCGACCTGAGAATTAAAAATGTGCGGAGATATTCGGATGCTAAATAACAGACTCTGTGGTCACTTCCCAGCCCCGGCATTTTGTCGGAGCTTGCAGCACTCCACTCCCCCTACCCCACACCCCACCCTCTCTATCTCTCCTCCCTGGCTCCTCCCCCTCTCTTACCTATAAAGCCTCTTGTCACAGCAACCCTTTTGTCCACTTCAGCAATTGTTTATGGCTGTGGTTGTCCCACCTGATGACGGACGCTTGTGTTGCGCCCGAAACGTCGTGATTTAATTAAATTTAATTTTATACCTACGTGACTTTACCGAAAGAATCAAAGAGTATGGATGTAACAGTATATAGTAGCCTATATAAAAAATGTATTACCAGCATTTGTTTGTATTGATGTTCTTAAAGTTTATCAATTAACGTACTTAGCCCACGAATGGAACGCCCCGAGATTGCGGTCACCGTGTGGAGATGGAGCAAACGGAATCTCAGCGTGGACGTTCACATCTCAGGATCGTGAGACAGCTTGAGGGAGGAGACCTTCATCTCGCAGTAGATTGACCATGGCCGATGATGATTGGTAATTAGGTTGTATTTAAGAATGATACGTAAGGGATTTTTATTCACGAGTAGTGTAATAGCGCTGGCTGTTGGGCGGCAGCGGCAGCTATGGTGGACAGACGGCACACACGCCGGTGAGGGCGTGAACACGGTGTGTGTTGGGGCGTGAACACGTCGGTGAGGGCGTGAACACGGCGTGTGTTGGGGCGTGAACACGGCGTGTGTTGGGGCGTGAACACGGTGTGTGTTGGGGCGTGAGCACGGTGTGTGTTGGGGCGTGAACACGGTGCGTGTTGGGGCGTGAACACGGCGTGTGTTGGGGCGTGAACACGTCGGTGAGGGCGTGAACACGGTGTGTGTTGGGGCGTGAACACGGTGTGTGTTGGGGCGTGAACACGGTGTGTGTTGGGGCGTGGGCACGGTGTGTGTTGGGGCGTGGGCACGGTGTGTGTTGGGGCGTGAGCACGGTGTGTGTTGGGGCGTGAACACGGTGTGTGTTGGGGCATGAACACGGTGTGTGTTGGGGCGTGAACATGGTGTGTGTTGGGGCGTGGGCACGGTGTGTTGGGGCATGAACACGGTGTGTGTTGGGGCGTGAACATGGTGTGTGTTGGGGCGTGGGCACGGCGTGTGTTGGGGCATGAACACGGTGTGTGTTGGGGCGTGAACACGGTGTGTGTTGGGGCGTGGGCACGGCGTGTGTTGGGGCGTGGGCACGATGTGTGTTGGGGCGTGAACACGGTGTGTGTTGGGGCGTGAACACGGTGTGTGTTGGGGCGTGAGCACGGTATGTGTTGGGGCGTGAACACGGTGCGTGTTGAGGCGTGAGCACGGTGTGTGTTGGGGCGTGGGCACGGTGTGTGTTGGGGCGTGGGCACGATGTGTGTTGGGGCGTGAACACGGTGTGTGTTGGGGCGTGAACACGGTGTGTGTTGGGGCGTGAGCACGGTATGTGTTGGGGCGTGAACACGGTGCGTGTTGGGGCGTGAACACGGTGTGTGTTGGGGCGTGAGCACGGTGTGTGTTGGCAGAGCGGAGGAACTGGGGCAAGGGTCACGTAGGACCCCGTCTGGAGCCCCCTGCAACCTGCTGGAGGGTTCGAGAAGAGAGGCGTAGTCAGGGCGGGGCCAGGCCGCGCTGGGAGCATAAAAGGAGCCAAGAGCGGGGGGCTCGAGGCTGCCGGTTCTGGGAGTGGACTCGTCTCGTCGTCGCTGTCGTCTCGTCGTCTCCGCTAGATGTTGCGCTACGAAGGAGAGTAGTTGGCTATATTAGTCAGCGCCGTCAGTGTTAGACGGCTCGTGTAGTGTACAGAATGAGGGTTACGCTATCGTGGAGAGCGTGCGGACGAGGCCGTGAAAGTTGTTAATAAGAAAGTGCCTCCTAGAAACTGCCTTTAAATCGTTTGACACTACAAGTGTATATAAGGTAAATTGAAACTCGGTGATACAGGATACAGAGGTGCAATATTTAATTGATTAATTTGTGTAATAATGAACGTGTAATATAAGACGAAAATACGCCCTTAGAAAGACAAAGGCATTTAACGGGCTTGTGGGCCCTGTTAACGAGCACCTCCGAAGGCCGACAAAGCACACGCCGGTGTGGGCTAGAGGACACGACGCCCGGCCGCCTTGTCTCCCCACTATTGACGTTTACACACCACAACGTGCATTCATTTGAGGCTGAGTCGACCTAGGGGAGGTCCATGACCGGTTGGGATAAAAGTCACTGGTGTTGGCCGTGAGCGTGCTGACCACTACACTACCGCTCCCCCGCAATGGTCATCTGTATAGCCTTAACAGAGGGGAAAGTGCTGTTAGCGAGCAACCCCCAAGCAGTACAAAGACAAAGACACGCACTATTAGAAAAAAGATACGCACACGAACATCATCACTGTGCAGAGCTTTGGGTTCACGTGGCTGTGAGATTCATTCATTCACCCACGGAGTGGCGTTGGGGGTGGGTCGTGGGGGGTGGACAGTGGGCACCCAGGGTCAGGGCTGTGGGGTGGGTGGGTAGTGGGGGGTACAGAGTGGGCACCCAGGGTCAGGGCTGTGGGGTGGGTGGGTAGTGGGGGGTGCACAGTGGGCACCCAGGGTCAGGGCTGTGGGGTGGGTGGGTAGTGGGGGTACACAGTGGGCACCCAGGGTCAGGGCTGTGGGGATGGGTGGGTAGTGGGGGTACACAGTGGGCACCCAGGGTCAGGGCTGTGGGGGTGGGTGGGTCGTGGGGGGTACACAGTGGGCACCCAGGGTCAGGGCTGTAGGGGTGGGTGGGTGGGTAGTGGGGGTACACAGTGGGCACCCAGGGTCAGGGCTGTGGGGGTGGGTGGGTAGTGGGGGTACACAGTGGGCACCCAGGGTCAGGGCTGTAGGGGTGGGTGGGTAGTGGGGGGTACACAGTGGGCACCCAGGGTCAGGGCTGTGGGGTGGGTGGGTAGTGGGGGGTACACAGTGGGCACCCAGGGTCAGGGCTGTAGGGGTGGGTGGGTAGTGGGGGGTACACAGTGGGCACCCAGGGTCAGGGCTGTAGGGGTGGGTGGGTAGTGGGGGGTACACAGTGGGCACCCAGGGTCAGGGCTGTGGGGTGGGTGGGTAGTGGGGGGTACACAGTGGGCACCCAGGGTCAGGGCTGTAGGGGTGGGTGGGTGGGTAGTGGGGGTACACAGTGGGCACCCAGGGTCAGGGCTGTGGGGTGGGTGGGTAGTGGGGGGTGCACAGTGGGCACCCAGGGTCAGGGCTGTGGGGGTGGGTGGGTAGTGGGGGGTACACAGTGGGCACCCAGGGTCAGGGCTGTAGGGGTGGGTGGGTAGTGGGGGTACACAGTGGGCACCCAGGGTCAGGGCTGTGGAGGTGGGTGGGTAGTGGGGGTACACAGTGGGCACCCAGGGTCAGGGCTGTAGGGGTGGGTGGGTAGTGGGGGGTACACAGTGGGCACCCAGGGTCAGGGCTGTAGGGGTGGGTGGGTAGTGGGGGGTACACAGTGGGCACCCAGGGTCAGGGCTGTAGGGGTGGGTGGGTAGTGGGGGGTACACAGTGGGCACCCAGGGTCAGGGCTGTGGGGTGGGTGGGTAGTGGGGGGTACACAGTGGGCACCCAGGGTCAGGGCTGTGTTCTCTCGGCCAAATGACACATGACGTCATGCCTGCCCAGCCTCCACACGCACTGTAAAAGCAGCATACATTACGCACGCAATTGGGAGCCCACGTTCCCGTGGGCGTGTGCAGGGCAGTCCAAATGTATTGTGACCCCCCCCCCCCTCCAATTAATTGACCCCGAACATTTGTTTACCTTTGCATATTAATTTCTGTTTTAAATAAACCTTACTTTTTAAATATGATGTTTCAGAGAATTAAATATGAGTCACAAGACATCTGGACCAGTCTGTACACAGTCTAATACATTCCAATGGCCCTTATAGGTATGTGTGTGTACGTATAAACAAGGTTTACATACGAGATGCAGAGTGCAGTCATCACATTACTAACGGACCTGGAAGAACGCTGGCGAACAGAGTGGGACAACGCGGACGTCCAGAATAAACACCTCCTCATTCCGAGACCCAAACATCGCAACCGGATGGATTTGACATTCATCAAAGACACCGCTGGTGTAACCGTCATACGAAGACGCTGGTTGTAACACCAACGGGCCGAGGCGAAGGTCCCCTTCGTCGGTTGTACACTGAAAGGCGCGAGGAGCGGTGGCGCAAATTGTGGCCGTGTAAAACCCAAACCGCGGACCGTGCGGTCGAACGACGTTTCCGTGCCGCGCTCCTTCAACTGGAACGGCAAAACAACCACGAACTCCCCGCTCCCTCCCGAATCCCTCTGGCGCGCTAAGCAGGAGCCCCTAACGCTGGCACTCAGCTCCCAAGCGCGTCGCCCGCCGTGCGCGCGAACGGACGGGTGGAATCGCGTTCGCGAGCGACGCGTGAATTGTTGGCCGGTCCCCGCGTGGAGGCGAGGGCCGCGGAGTTGTTGGGTGGCGCTGCAGGGCGCGGCACAGAGGCATTTGTCCTCGTGCTGAGGTCATTCGAATAGCACGAGCGACAAACCAGCGCAGGCACCCCCCCCCCCCCCGGGCGGGGTGGGGTGGGAGGATCACTGCCATCATCGTACGCGAAGCAGTAAGTTCACAGCGTTCTTGATTGATGCATTGCTTGCTGTTGGGGATCATTTCTACGGTAACGAAATCACGGGCACGAGACACACGCACACCTGACAATCACGACATTTAGCATGAAATCCTCCTGGTTTGGCTTTGCTAATAAGTTGGCTGGATGTTCTTTCACGGTAAGTGTGGGGTGACACACTCAATCTCACGTCGCTGTCAAGCTCGCATCGCCCGTGTACAAACCGTGACCGTGGACTCGTCAAGACAGTATATGTGTAGTCGCAGACGTAGACTTGGAGGCAACACATTTATTTAACACCAACACACGGGGTAACTGCCCCCAAACACAATAACAACCTATGGTGGTGACCACCAGGCTAGCTACGCTAATTACAACGTAACTGGTGCAGTTAACCTGGTGGTGACCACCAGGTAAACTACACTAGTTACAACGTAACTCACTACTACGGACCGGGACCACAGCTCGGGTCCAGGTCCACGTGTTGGAGACTCGTAGAACGTAGGACGTAGACGAAGGTTTCTTCAGGATGAACAACAACAACGACCCTGGTCCCTCTGGGGGACCCGGCTTAGATCCTCTGCGGCGTGGCCGGCTCCGCCCTTGGCCACGCCCACCTTCCAGAATCCTCGAACAGGATCTGGACCCCGACCACGTGACAACCCCAAGCCCCCACTTGGGGCCCCTTTGTAGACTTAACCGGTCACGTGTCCTCTCGGGTCAACCAGAGTGCCATGGCCTCGAGTAACTCCATCCCTCGGCCGGCACTCACACACCCTGTCCTGTAGGGGCTGGCACTGCACGCCAAGCGTGGTGCCATCCAGCGCTGTCAATCAGCGCTCACCGTGCCCCTCTAGGGCCGGCACTACACCCACACCGCTGTGGTATCCGCGATGTCGCTACACCGCACGCCGTGACCCTCTCGGGCCAGAACTACACAGTGACATCCCGCGATGTCACTCCGTCTGTATACTACATACGTATACTGTGTCAGTGTCAGTTACGTAGTTATGTATCCAAGGAATGCCTCCACGAGTCTCCAGGATCGTGCTCGCTGCACTGGGATGGTTGGTCAACAACGTTGTTAGGAATGTATCCCATCATGTGTGACAACTCAGCGATACCCAGAGATGAACCCTCGCCTGGGAGAGGATAACACTCAAAGGCGCTCACAGATGGGCCATGAACCCCCACTGCCCGTAATTCCATCTTCTGGGCAACTTCTTGTACATCGCTTTTGATTTACTCATATTCGGGGCTTAATTTCTCGCTGAAAATAGTCCGGTCGCTGGTAGAGTGGAGAGAAAAAAATCACGTGAATGGTAGCCACAGCCGCAGTGAGGGGTATACTGGATGCTGTGTGCCGCTTGCAGATAGATTCAAGAATGTTGTTTCCGCACTACCATCTCCTGGCCACCTCACTGATAGTCTCATCTGAATACATTACTCACAGGTTCAAAACGTCTTGCTTCTGGGATCTGACAGGACAATTTAGGTCACATGCAGGGTGATTTGGTCTCAGCGGAGTTAATAGGTTCTCGTCTGGTTTAACTGATGGCTGTGAATGAATTGTGGAATGATAGATAAATACGTGAATGAGTGTCGTATCAATGAATTAAGCGGGGAGGGTGGTGACACGGGTGAGCTTGCTCTATTTACACTCACGGGATGGAGTGCGTGGACCGTGACGCACAAGCTGTCAGCACGTGGTGTAAGCTGCTCCCACGTGTGACTCGCGTCTAAATGTGAGCGTGTGTACCTTCAGGATCTGTCCATGGGTGCACGGACACACGCGCGCCGCCCATACACACACACAATGCCTAACCTATTACGCGCCTGTCAACCTGTAAAATGATATCATGGATACACCCTCCAGCCAATGACAACCCACTCACACGCGAGAGAGTAAAAACACACACACACATAAATTCAACACCAGGGAAATGTGAATAGTTATGGTGGTAAAGTCGTGAATATCATAGGAAGGAATGCGAGTAAAAACAAAACACTACTGTTTACCATAGGGCGGTGACAAGGAACAGCAGTAGCTCGTTCGTCGCTTGTGGCAGAGCTTCACGGTTCGAGTCCAGCGGCTGCCCCCATGAATGCTGCGGATGTAATAATAATACTGCTACGCGCTTCACAGTGCGGGTTAAACATCCCCTGACATCATTTGCCAGAGTAGGATATTGTGTGCTTGCAGATACACAGTCCAAATTTTCCAACATTCAAAAAATTACTCGCAATCAGCGCCCCCTGCTGGAAAACTAATGCCCCAGGTCATGCTTGCAAAATGAGACTATTCTGGCGTCTTGATGTCTCAGCTCGTTAGCCAAAACAATCTGGTAAACTAAAACATATTGCGTGATTTGAACATTGCTGCCTCATGTAGTGCTCGTGTAAAATATGGCAAGGGGACACAACAGCAGGGTCCAGTGGGAGTTTCAATGGCTGATTCGTGCAGCTCAGCTGGCCACCGCATGCCTCGTTCTTCTGTCTCCTTTCCTCAAAAGGCTTTAACAAAATAAACCGACGAATCGCTCGGTCATCAGAGATGCAGCGAGTCAGGAATCAAACACAGCTATGACGACTGTGCCACCCATCCGCCCTCCCAATCCCTAATTGTGGTGGTAAGATCTCTCCGTACACAGACACACACACACATCCGCAACCCCTATGATTAAACACACGATCATTCTCCTCTCCAGAGCAGGTAAGAGCCCTCTGGATTCATTGTTCTCTTTCTGCCGTGGGACGTCTGCAGCCAAGGAAGTGCGCGCGCGTGTAGAGGTAGTGGTGTGCGTGGGTGCGAGTGCGTGTCTTGCTCCCAGTGTCATTCAGCAGCCTACGTGCCTCTCACCACGTAGAGCAGTGGAAAGCGAGACTACGGTTGTGCTTTTGGCGCATAGTTCCAGCCTTTGCCACCCAAGCGTCCGTTCCAAACTGTGCTAATCGGAGATGCGGGGGAGGGACGACAAAGCTAACACACAAAAAAACAAGTTCTTAAGAAATGAGTTTATGAAGCTGCTTAATCTAGACCAGCGGCTCAACATTTACGTGTCCTCAACAGCGCATTTGGAGTAAGTTAATGAGTTGAAAAGTACATTTTACAAACAGTATTTTTGCGTGTTTGCATTGGTAATTGGGCTGTGCTCATCAACTCACTCTAGAGTGCTTGAGATGCCAGTTTAATCAAGAGTCGCCTGCAAATCCGGAATTGAACACAAGACGACCTCAGCGCTGCTCGGCTCAGTGTCTCGAACCCCTTGGGGTATTGTCCGACAAACATCATATTTTCAAGACAGACTCTTTAAAAAAATCCACATGGAGATACATATTAATTTGAGTCAAAAGCACGGTTGATTGAAAAAGGTTGGGGCACCTGCACATTAGCCCACCAGTACAAGCGAGGTGGACAGGACTGCTGGTGCATAAAACATTTGACCAAAGTTATAAACACCCTGACTTTAAGTTGAACTTGGATGGATTCCATTTAGTGACAAGTACACCAACCGAGGTCTTGAATCCATCACGCAGAATGATATGAAGTTTAAAAAAAAACATATTTTACGCGTTGCTCACACCATGTTTGACTCATGATATTTCAATTTTGGCTGTTAGCCAATTTCCTTGTGAGCAAACCACATCACAGCCATTCTATAAACATCAAAACACACGCGCATTGTAGGGTGCAATTTCTTTCTCAGGTTACTGCTGGCGGAAGAACCTTCAATAAAAGGGAGCCCTATAGCGCTGCTCTACACGATACATTGGCCTACTCTTCCACACTGGTCAAACGTCTTGGACAGAGGGGGCTGTACCCACACCATCGCCCACTCGACCAACTGCGGTGCACTAATTTACACCGCTGGGTAGACAGAGGCGGGGGATTGGGAACAAAGCACTTGAACCATTGTTTCAACTGCCGTGCTGGGATGACCGACCGACCCGTGGAACACTTTGGATTTGCTGCAGGCCACCAATCAGAGTGCTCCCCTCCCTTGGCCAGGTTGGTTGTGATGCTCTCACGACTTGACCACATGACCGAGGAAGTGAACTGAACGTTGCATAAGATGGCATTTGGACGGCTTAAGCTTTAAATTGGCCTGTCAAAAGCTCATAAAAACCCTGACGCAACCATTGGAGGTGCTCCTCAAAGGTCGCTCCAAACACAAAAACGTCATCTCAAAAGATAAGGCAACACTCCCATTGTAAATCGGTCAGCACAAGTTCCTTGAGCCACTGAAAGGCGACTGGAGTTGTCTGCAAGTCCATTGGAAGAAAGTTATATTCAGAGTGCCTGGAAGCCCATTTTGGGTCAACAAACAGTGTCAAGCAGGTCTTGACAAAGCCCAGAGAGGAGATCTCGGGTGCTAAGAAAATGGCAGAAGAAAGGGCATCTATAAAGTTGTCAGTGCGGAGAAGTGGTTAAGCGTCGTCTAAGATAGTAACCGCGTTTCCCACACCTTGAATTAGCACGGTTGGCTGCGTACGGTGCGATAAAAGTTCAACGTTCATACGTCAAGCTGACAGAAATCAACAACAAAAAGCGCATGGAGCCGTCAATAGTTGTCATGAGCACTGCAGGCAGGCCCAACGGACTCGCCATGGGTGATATAACGTCCGCATCCAGCATCGGCTGAACATTCTGGATGTGAGCTTTTTCCGTCAAACGAAGGCGGTATGAATTTTGCCGAAGAGGTCAGGTGTCCCCCTCATGGATGCGGTGCTTCACGAGGGAGGTGCGGCCAATGTCAAATTTCCAGCCGGCTGATCACGTCCCCCACATTCTGCTCAGGAAGCGCACAATTATCAATTGTGTCTGTGACAACCGACCACTTACAGACTCTTCTGCAGGGTTCACCATGCCAAGCACAGGTAAATCCCCGTCAGACATCAAACGCACACGTGTTCAAATAATGTACCGGTGGGCACGGTCAAAAAGAGGGGCCTGATGGGCAAGGAGAGCCATGCCCACCACTGCTGACGAGTGTCTGTCTGTGTCCCTCCAAGTGTTGGTTGATGTGCGACAAGTCCCTCATTGCCATCAGTATCTTGCCCATGGATCCTCCGTCTTCATCGCCGGGTGCTGCCTTGGGTGTCACCGCTTGTATTACTCAGTTTAACACGTAGGCTTTCGGGACCAATTTGCGCGATCTAACGCAAAATAATCCTATATTATGGCTTTATTACTCAGGTATGATGCCCCCAACTTCCAGGCAGGGGAGGACTTGCACATCGAGCAATGGTCTTCTTTGCCATCCCAGTGACATCCTCATATGCACGAATGTTCCGCGCTACCCACATGGACGCTGACACTTTCCAATGCTCATGGCAGCACAACGCCTACCTGTTGTGGATACTCAATGAGACGCTTGGCTACTCTGCAGTCAATGGCTTGTCCATCTACGCATAAGCTTGGCCAACCAGAACCAACAAGGCACTCCAAGACGCCAGAGCCACCTCTCCTTCCTCCATGGATCTTACTCGGAAGCACTTCACATCTCCGGATGGTGGGCTGAACACCTCCGCTGTCCCCTGGAGCACGTCCCAAAGGCTCTTTCCTCTCCTCCAGGGTCGCCACGAAGGCTGCCAATGATGCGTCGTCCAGAATGGTCGTCAGAAACTTCAGGGCTTCTCCCTCCGACCAGACATCCGGTCGGTACACCGCCTCATACCTCCACACAAATGCCACCCAGTTCTCCGAGGTGGTTGCAAACATCTCCACGGGTCCCAGTCGATGGCTTCAATCAGTCCCCGCAGCTGAAGCCAGCAGACCTCGTGCTCCAGATTCTCCCTGGCCAGCCATCTCCATGGGGTTGGAACCATGGCCTCCTCCTCCTCCTCCTCCCGCCACGGGAATCTTGGCCTTCAGCTGGCGGCAGTTCTGGTTGTGGAGATGGCTGTCGCTCGGTCGGCACGGGTTGAGCAGCGACGGCTCCGAGCGGCGGCCGCAGCGCTGGCCGACGGTGGTCCATCAGCCACTTGCGTCTCCCAATGGAGGAGCTGCGTCACAGGGCCTCTCTTGAGTTCTTGCCGCATTGAGCGGAGGTGGGGACCGCCGTCGCGCTCAGCCTGGAGCGAGCCGCTCACGGCTTCGCCGACGCTGGCCTCGAAGTGGGTCAGATAGATATCTGTTGTGGTGGCGGTGTGAAGGTGCCCGGGATGGTCTCTTGGCCACGTGACAACCCGCAGAGGGAGTCCGATCCCAGGGAGTTCCCCTCGTTATTGCCCCGGGCCTGTCGTCTCTTCCGTCGTCTAGGCATGATACGATGCCACCAGATGTAAAGGGTTGAGGAGTACGAGGTATAGCAACTCAACTTTAATTACACTTACGTACAATGACCTCACTCATCACTTCCATTCCAAGCTCAAGCCTCGAGCCACAGGGCTTCCCTTCTTTTAAACGTCCCGCTTTCACCCCCCGATTCGCAAGGCTTCCTCTCTTTCCATTCTATTCTCCTTGTCCTGACCAACCTGCAACTTGCCTTCGTTGCGAACACAAACCGACCTCTCTCTCTCTCCCACGGGCGTGCATCGCGCGACGGCTTTTGACAGAGGCTTGACTCCTACCCCTGGAATTCGAACTGACCACTCATGAGGCTCGCACACCAGCTGCTGTTGTGTGTCCATGAGAGTCGCAACATCAGAACAAGAATATATATTTATATACTGTAGGAGGAATCCGATGAGCTACAAAGCTCTTTTCCACAGATGTCCAGTAGGGGCGGGTAAGAACGTTACAACAACAAACTGTACAAAAACGGTAGGAGTGCAAAGTACACGAAAGGTGAACTAATCACACAAACACAAACAAATACAACACTAAACCACCTCCACCCTACCAGGCAAAGCCCACTGAGGTATTCACTTATTGTTTCAGAAGCGACCCTGGTCACAAGTGATAGCTCAACAAAGTAGCCCCATCATTTGGACATTTAGAGCAACAAAATGAACTAAATCATCTCAATGCATGTTTCTAAATGTGGAGGGAAACCCCGGAGGACCCGGAGGAAAAAAATCCGGGCGACTACGTGGAGAGAGAGACACGCAAACTCAGCAGATACAGGCGTCAGGCGTCAGGGTCGGGATCCAATCCCCGACCTCTTGCATACCAGGCGAGCAAGATAACATCTCCTAGCCACCGTGGCACCCCGTTAATAAATAAAGTGCACAACTTCTAATTGCATAAACACTTCCCAAGCTTGGGCAAGGCAGTAAAACAGAAGCAAAACCAGTCACCGGCCTCGCCAAGACAACGCACGGTCCCTCAATATAAAAACATTCACATTACAATGTAACTCTCAGCACCCAGTGAGTCTGGATTAACGGACACATGCGATCAATTTGACATTTGACAACGGCCCACGAGAGCGTACAGGGGGGGGGGGGGGGTGGAGGTTCCACTACACATCGATTCATTCATAACCGTTCACACCGTCGGGAAGATTGTATAAGACATTAACAAAGTGACAGACAGTAACTTGGTAAGCCCAAACGATATCGATATTTAGTAAATCACACACAATTCACAAAAAGGTCCAACTTCATTACGAATATATCAAACATGTTAGACACATACACAACACACAAACAAGGACAAAGGTCCCCTATAAAGTCTTCCAAACTGTGAGGGCAATTGCTATTACAGATGTCCTACTGGACAGATTTCCAGTATTTTAATATTATTTATATGCTGAGTGTCTGCTGCTGTGTAATTTACAGCGCTTTGAGATCCTCGATGAAAAGCGCTCTATCAATGTTATTATTACCAGACATCTGTGAAAAAGAGCTTTATAGCTCATCGGATTCTTCCCGTATAAATACATATTCTGATGAACAAGTCCTCATTTCGATTTAAAGCTTTCGTGACTGCAATGATTCATCTTCTTGCTAATTCCTTTATCAAGGGGTGCCTCTGCGGATGTGTATGCTTTAACTTTTAACATAGCTATTTCTGTGACCAGTCACAAGCTAATCATTCAGCCATTTCAATGCTAAATTATATGCTAATTCCTTTGTCAAGGCGCTTTGTTCCTCTCACACAGCTTAAAGGCCGTGATCTGAACGTGGCTCTTTCACTCCAGCGCTGTCCTACCAGACAGTCTCGTCCCTTCACCTGATGAAGGCCGCTTGTGTTGTGGCCGAAACGTCGTGAGAATATTATTGTGTTATTTTATTTTATCAATTTATTATTTTATTCTCATTGTACGTGACTTTACCGAAAGAACCAAAGATGAAGTCCTCATTATTAAGACTTGCACAGACCTTGAAGGGCTGTTGTCTCCCTAGTGTTGGTGTTCCACACACACCACACTTCGTGACTCACTGCAGGCTGAGCGAACTTCAATGACACACAACAACATTCATGTTTGAATGTACAATGTGATTTGCATACACGTCACCTAAATTCAACGCGTCTCAAGACCCCATACGGTAGATTTTAAAAACAAAAACACAGCGGACGTTTTGTTTTATAGAGAGAGAAACAGAGAGGCAGTGAGTTAGTCATGGGCAGAGTACAAATTCAGGTCCACTTTGAGCCTGGCACTGGAACACAGAGGGATTGACACTAAACATGAACTACACATGCTATAAACCACTGGTAAATCACGCCCAAAAGTACAGTACACGAACATTTACGACGGTGATGATGATGATGGCAAAATAATAACAAATAGTACCGACTCACCGAACATGACGTCAGCTCCTGTGTGTGTGTGGACGTTCCCCACTGCTGTCTGCCCGTGTGTGTTGTTGTCACCCCACCTCTGTGTGATGTCACCCTACCTCTGTGTGTTGTTGTCACCCTACCTGTGTGTGTTGTTGTCACCCCACCTCTGTGTGTTGTTTTCACCCCACCTCTGTGTGTTGTTGTCACCCTACCTCTGTGTGTTGTTGTCACCCTACCTCTGTGTGTTGTTGTCACCCCCCCTCTGTGTGTTGTTGTCACCCCACCTCTGTGTGTTGTTGTCACCCTACCTCTGTGTGTTGTTGTCACCCCCCCTCTGTGTGTTGTTGTCACCCCACCTCTGTGTGTTATTGTCACCCTACCTCTGTGTGTTGTTGTCACCCTACCTCTGTGTGTTGTTGTCACCCTACCTCTGTGTGTTGTTGTCACCCTACTTCTGTGTGTTGTTGTCACCCCCCCTCTGTGTGTTGTTGTCACCCCACCTCTGTGTGTTGTTGTCACCCTACCTCTGTGTGTTGTTGTCACCCTACCTCTGTGTGTTGTTGTCACCCCCCCTCTGTGTGTTGTTGTCACCCTACCTCTGTGTGTTGTTGTCACCCCGCCTCTGTGTGTTGTTGTCACCCTACCTCTGTGTGTTGTTGTCACCCTACCTCTGTGTGTTGTTGTCACCCTACTTCTGTGTGTTGTTGTCACCCTACCTCTCTGTGATGTTGTCACCCCCCCTCTGTGTGTTGTTGTCACCCCACCTCTGTGTGTTGTTGTCACCCCACCTCTGTGTGTTGTTGTCACCCTACCTCTGTGTGTTGTTGTCACCCCGCCTCTGTGTGTTGTTGTCACCCCCACCTCTGTGTGTTGTTGTCACCCTACCTCTGTGTGTTGCTGTCACCCCACCTCTGTGTGTTGTTGTCACCCCCCCTCTGTGTGTTGTTGTCACCCTACCTCTGTGTGTTGTTGTCACCCTACCTCTGTGTGTTGTTGTCACCCTACCTCTGTGTGTTGTTGTCACCCTACCTCTGTGTGTTGTTGTCACCCTACCTCTGTGTGTTGTTGTCACCCCACCTCTGTGTGTTGTTGTCACCCTACCTCTGTGTGTTGTTGTCACCCTACCTCTGTGTGTTGTTGTCACCCTACCTCTGTGTGTTGTTGTCACCCTACCTCTGTGTGTTGTTGTCACCCTACCTCTGTGTGTTGTTGTCACCCCCCCCCCTCTGTGTGTTGTTGTCACCCTACCTCTGTGTGTTGTTGTCACCCCCCCCCCTCTGTGTGTTGTTGTCACCCTACCTCTGTGTGTTGTTGTCACCCTACCTCTGTGTGTTGTTGTCACCCTACCTCTGTGTGTTGTTGTCACCCCCCTCTGTGTGTTGTTGTCACCCTACCTCTGTGTGTTGTTGTCACCCTACCTCTGTGTGTTGTTGTCACCCTACCTGTGTGTTGTTGTCACCCTACCTCTGTGTGTTGTTGTCACCCCGCCTCTGTGTGTTGTTGTCACCCTACCTCTGTGTGTTGTTGTCACCCTACCTCTGTGTGTTGTTGTCACCCTACCCCTGTGTGTTGTTGTCACCCTACCTCTGTATGTTGTTGTCACCCCCCCCCCTCTGTGTGTTGTTGTCACCCCCCCCCCCCTCTGTGTGTTGTTGTCACCCTACCTCTGTGTGTTGTTGTCACCCTCCCTCTGTGTGTTGTTGTCACCCTACCTCTGTGTGTTGTTGTCACCCCCCCTCTGTGTGTTGTTGTCACCCTACCTCTGTGTGTTGTTGTCACCCTACCTCTGTGTGTTGTTGTCACCCTACCTCTGTGTGTTGTTGTCACCCCGCCTCTGTGTGTTGTTGTCACCCTACCTCTGTGTGTTGTTGTCACCCTACCTCTGTGTGTTGTTGTCACCCTACCCCTGTGTGTTGTTGTCACCCTACCTCTGTATGTTGTTGTCACCCCACCCCCCCCTGTGTGTTGTTGTCACCCTACCTCTGTGTGTTGTTGTCACCCTACCTCTGTGTGTTGTTGTCACCCTACCTCTGTGTGTTGTTTTCACCCTACCTCGAGGGGTCGTTCGCTGTTGATGGTTCTCACCTCTTTCACCTCTCTCTCACCTCTCTCTCTCTCTCACCTCTCTCTCACCTCTCTCTCTCACCTCTCTCTCTCACCTCTCTCTCACCTCTCTCTCTCACCTCTCTCTCACCTCTCTCTCACCTCTCTCTCACCTCTCTCTCTCACCTCTCTCTCACCTCTCTCTCTCTCACCTCTCTCTCACCTCTCTCTCACCTGTCTTTCCTCTCTCTCTCCTCTCTCTCACCTCTCTCTCACCTTTCTCTCACCTCATGCTCGGTGTAGTCGGCACTTTGCTCCGTTCATCATTTCGTTTTTTATGCTTTGCTTTATGTAAACCCCCCCCCCCCCCCCCTTTAAATGAAAGACCCAACAAAATATATTTTTTCTTTTTTTTTTGCTCTCCTTACCCCTTCCCTCTCTCTCTACCGCCCTCTCTGCCCCTCCTCTCTCTCTACCCCCCTCTCTGCCCCCCCCCTCTCTCTCTGCCCCCTCTCTTCCTACCCCATTTCGCTCTCTCTCGCCCACTCTCTCGCTCTTTTTTTATAACTACGACAAGCGCTGCATCTGCACGCAGCCCTTCCCATAGTCAAACGGCCTCCGACGGGTAGCTTATATCTGCATGCAGAGCTCTCCGTCATCTGCCACCGAGCACACGGCCTCCTCCAGCGCCCACTGCTCCTTGAAGGCTGGCACGGCGTGGGTCAGCCGCGCATGGCGGAACTCCAGCTACACCCTGGCTCCGACCAGAGCACGGAAGATGCCCAGGCTGCTGCCTGGACGTTGCCCCTCCAGGGCCACCTTTCTCGCCCTGTATATGGCGAGCTTGGCGTAGCCGAAGAGCACGTTGACCAACCCCTCAAGATGTTGGGGTCCGTCGCCCTTCGGGTATCCAAAGATGAGGACCGTCGGGGAGAAGTGGAGGCTGAACCTTAGGAGGTTGTTTCTCAGGACCTTGAACAGCGAGTCCAGGCTCTTGCACTCCACGTATTGGTGCGCCACCGTCTCCACTTTACCGCAGAACCGGCACTCCGGGGACGTGTCGGTGAAGCGCGCCAGGGAGACGTTGGTGGTGACGGTGCCGTGGGCGATGCTCCAGCTGAGGTCGCCGATGCGGTTGTACGTCGGGCTGGAGTAGAGTTGCCTCCAGCGAGGCCTCCCCGGAGAGATGCAGGGCAGGGCTTTCCTCCAGGCATGGTCCTTGTGGCTCCTCAGAGTGTCCTGTTGGTGGAACCGGACCATGTAGGAGTAGAGCACCTTCCTCTTTACATTTGCGAAGGCCACCTCTGGCAGGTCTTCCAGCCGGCACAGGTTGTGATCCGCCTTCGTCGGCATTGGCGATGCAGTGGCACGAATGAGAGCTCCGGTGGAGGGGGACCAAGAGGGGCCTCGTCATCCCCAACGCCGATGGGGGGCGTTCTCCCCGCTGCCACTGAGAAGGCCCCCTTGGCTTCGGCCAGGATCCGGGCAGCCACCCGGAGCGACTGCAGCCCCCTGTCTTTGCGGCCACGTCTGCTGGTCCGAGCCACCGGCCCCGTGTTTCAGGCTCCACCAGATCTCCCATCCTGGTGAGCCGCGCGATGGCGAGGCGCCTCTCCATGCCTGGGGTGGCGGTGGTGGATGGCAGCTTTGTCTGTGGGTTCCTGAGGATCGGTTCGAAGACCAGATCCTCGGCCGATCGTGGTTGGTTCAGCCTCCTGACGACGAGGGAGCTCCATGTATGCAGGACGCTTCTGTAGAAGGGTTGCAGCTGTCCCAGTGGGAGGCCCTGCAGGTCCATGCAGAATAGTTGCTTGGAGCACTGCAGACCCCCCAGCTGTTTCAGGAGGAAGGAGGCCGTGACGCTCCAGGCCGGTGCTGGGGCAGTGTGCAGGAACTTTTGCGCGGCCTGCAGTCGAAAGGTGGCCAGCTGACTCCGCACACACACCAGCCCGTGACCACCCTCGTCCAGTGGTAGGCCCAGGACCCCAGCCGCGACCCGGTGTCCTCCACCCGACCAGAAGAAGTCGAGGACTCGCTTCTGAAGTGCTTTGACGAGGCTCATGGGGGGGTGCAGGGAGAAAAGCCGGTGCCACAGCATGGACGTCACGAGCTGGTTCACCACCAACGTCTTTGTCCTGAAGGTGAGGAACTTGCACAGGCAACTCCAGGTGCCCAGCCGCTCCTTCACCTTCTCCTCCAGCTCGACCCAGTTCCTCTGCGGTGGTTCCTCCTCTGGTCCGAGGAACACCCCCAGGTGGTGCAGCGATGTTGTGCTCCAATTGATGGCTTTTGCCTTCTCGGGACACTCGGTCATGTCCCACACTCCAACCAGCAGGCCGCTGCACTTTTGCCAGTTCATTTTTGATGAGGAGGCTTTCGAAAAGACCTCCTGGCACTCATGCAGCAGGGCGACATCATCCAGGGAGCGCAGGATGAGGAGGACGTCGTCGGCGTATGCCGTCAGGACCAATTTGACGCTTGGTTCCCTGAGCACCAGGCCGCTGAGTCTCCGCCTTATGAGACTCAGGAAAGGCTCTAATGCCAGGGTATGAAGTTGGCCCGACAAAGGGCATCCCTGTCTCACTCCTCGCTCGAATTTGACCGGGGCAGTGAGGGCGCCATTGATCTTGATCATGCACTCCCCCTTGGTGTAGAGTAGACGGATCGTTCGGACAAAGGCATCCCCAAAACCAAAGGTCTTGAGAGTTCCCAGCAGGTATTTGTGGTCCGCTCTGTCAAAAGCCTTTTCCTGGTCAAGAGCCAGAAACGCGATTGGGATGCCCAACCTCTGGGACACCGCAATGAGGTCCCTGACCAGGAAGATGCCATCGTGGATGGTTCGTCCGATGATGGTGTAGGACTGGTCCCCTTTTACGACTTGTGCAATCACCCCTTTCAGCCACAGGGAGAGAGCCTTCGTCAATTTTTTGTAGTCTGTGTTCAGGAGGGACACCGGACGCCAGTTTTGTAGGTGCCTCAGGTCTCCGTTCTTGGGAAGCAGAGTGAGCACCGCCCTCCTCCAAGACTGAGGCATCACCCCGGTGACTGAGGCTTCCTCCAGCACCTCTCTGTAGTCCTCCCGCAGGGATGGCCAAAAAGTGGCGTAAAACTCCCCTGTTAGCACGTCTAACCCTGGGGATTTATTTGGGGCCAGTCCTCTTACTGCTGCGTCAAGGTCAGTCCTGGTGAGCTTTTGCTCTAGCAGCTCTTTCCCATCTTCCCCCAGGGTGGGTAGACCACTCCATTCCTCCGTCTGGGCCGGTTTCGATGTTTCTTCAGGGGAGAACAGGCTGCCGTAGAAGTCTCTGATGATGGTCGACTTCTGCTGGAGTTCGTGCACCAGGACACCGTCACCATCAAAGAGGCACTCCATGGATTTGCGTCTCCTGTTCTGCCTCCCGAGGGAGTAGAAAAGCGGGGATCCCGTGTCGAGGTCCGTGATGAGCTTCACCCGGGATCGTACAAACACGCCCCTTGTCTGCTCCTCCTGTAGCCCTTTGAGACGCTCCCTATTCTCCTCGTATTCTCGGAGAAGAGCAGGGTCGCTGTCCTCGGCGAGGCGACCCTCCAAATCGAGGACTCGGGCTTCCATGTCGGTGATGTCCGCGTTCTTCAGTCTGGTGCTCCCCCAGGTGTATTGTTGGCACAACAGCCTGGTGTGCACTTTGCCCATATCCCACCACTGGGCCAGAGAGTCGAACTGCGTTTTGGTTTTTCGCCACTCTTCCAGGAAGTCCTCGAACATTTCTAAGAAGGCGCCATCCTCCAGCAGCGAGTTGCTAAAACGCCAGTGGGACACGCCCTCACGGGCCCTCTCCAGCCTGACACGGAGCACGATGTGGTTGTGGTCCGTGAAGGGTGCCGCCCTGATGCCAGACGTTATGGCACACGTCACAAAGCTCTTAGAGATGTAAAATCTGACCGAGCCTGGACTGCGTCACCGAGCCATCGCGCCTCGTCCTCGTGTACGTGAACTGGCGGTGGCCTGGGTGATGTATGCGCCACACATCCACCACGGCGGCTTTCTCCAGGAGTCCCTGCATTTCCCTCTTCGGCCCAACTCCCCCCGGCTGCGCCCCTGAACGATGCAGGGCGCCGAGTGTGCAGTTGTGGTCGCCACCCACAATCACGCACTCATCGTCCGGGATCCCGGCCAGGTGCCTCCTCAGGAGGTACAGAAATGAGATCTTCTCCTTGTTGGTCACCGACGCGTACACGTTCAGTAGGTGGGTGGTGACATCGCCCACCCTGACCGTTACCGCGAGCAGCCTTCCCTTCACCACCTCGGTCTGGGTGATGAGCTCGGGATGAATCCCTTTAGCAAACAGGGTCGCGACTCCACAGGAGGTGTTGTCAAGGTGGCTGTAGAAGGAGTCCCCTCCCCACTCCTTCCTCCAGTCACCCTCGTCCTCAACCGTGAGATGCGTCTCCTGAATGAAGAAGACAGAGGCAACGTGTTTCCTCGCAAGAGACATTGCGAAAAACCTCCACACTGCCTCCCTGCACCCATTCACGTTCAGGGAGCCGATGTACATAGGCATTGCTTGTTCCTTGCCTCCGTGGCCTCCCACCTTGTAATTTGTTTGTGGAAATATCTCAGCTTTGCCCTCTCCTTGCCCCGGGACTCGAGTCCCTGCTTGGCAAGGAGTCTCTCTGCTTGAGTCACAGAGGCCTTTATTGCCTTGCTGTCCTTCCATCGAGCCAAGGCAATGTCCACTCTGTCCTTCCTCATGTTGGTCTCGTCGAGGAAGTGCCAGAGATCTTCCGGGGAGACCAGGGGAGTCTGAGGGTCAAGCAATGTAGACCCCTGGCTGCTGTCGCTCCCCACGCTGCAGCAGTCCTGATCTGAGTCGATTTCCCCAGCGTCCGGCTCCGCTGGAAGAGCTGCAGCGGCTGGGCTGGCGCATGGCCCAGCGGCGCCCTCTCCCCCAGTGTCAGCGATGGCCTGGGATGGCTCCTGCTCAGGCTTTTCGGGTGGATGGCCCGGTGTCTCTTCCGCTGGTTTTGGGTCAGCAGTGGGACGGGGACCTTCCTCCTCATTCCCATCCATTTCGTTGTCGCCCTTGGTGAGTGTGCTCGATGTCTCTCCGCCGACTTCTTCCTCTTGGTCAAGGGCGGAGCAAATAGAATTTGTTCTCGCTTCATGTATAGCTGGTGGGGAGTGAGTCTCTGTGACCACAGTAGACGGGTCAATTTCCGTGGCGATGTTGCCTTCATCGTCCACGGTCTCCTGCTGTGGAAACCCTTCCCCAGACGCACGCTGCTTCTTCCTCTTGGCGGGTTTCTTCCTCGCCGCCCATGCGTCACTTGGCGTAGCGTCCGGGAAGGCGAAAACCACGTCTTCGGCGTCTGGCAGCTGTTCTGCTTCTCCCCTGGTGTGGGGGGTTTCACCGTTTCTTCCTGTTCGAGGTCTGGGAGGGGTTCCTCCTCTGAATTTGACCCTTGAGATCCGGGTCCTTCTGTATTCTTCCTCTTGCGATTTGTCGCTTGAGGCGGCGAAGTTGGGGCCACGACCTCAGGTGTAGGAGGCTTCGTGGCTGGCGGGTCCGGTGTGGGCTGTTGGGGGGCTTGTTGCAATGGGGGCTCTTGCTGCTTTTCCCCCCTTGCTCTGCCTCCCTCCTCCCCGCTATATTCTCCAACCCTCGCCGTCGTCGGTTTAGGGCAATCCCTTCGGAAGTGCCCCTCTTCTTTGCAAAGATTGCATCTGATGCAATCCTTGGCATAAAACAGTCTATGGGCAATGCCTGCATTGACAATGACAAACGAGCCCTCTTCCTGCTGTCCGGGAGTCAGCAGGACGTGCACCTGCCTCTTGAAAGATAAAATGTGATTGAGAGCAGGGTCTCTGCACCCCAGTGACAGGGCACGTACTGGCACCACGACGGTGCCCAGCTTGGACACGTGTTCCAACACGGCCTTGTCGGGGATGTAGGGCGGCACGTTCGAAACGACTATTCGTGCCGCCACCGAAGCGACGGGTTCCAGCCGGACGTGGAGTCCCCCCACGGTCATCCCCTTCTCGACGGCCGCATCGGCCACCTTTTTTGTCGTCAGGAAGAAGACGGCTTTACCGCTGGTCTTCGAGGCGTGGGTGACGGTGGCCGGCGGGACGATGGCGGCCGGGGCCTCGACGTACGCCTCGATCGTGACGGAGCTCGAGGCGTAGCAGCGGATGCCGTTCTCGCACAGCGGCAGTGGTCGCTGCGCGCTTGGGGGGGTTGGCCTTGGAGCAGAGGCCCTAGTGGGGGGCCTCGTGACTCCAGGCAGATTGGCAGCTGCGACCTTTGCGTAGGTGGCCATTTTGTTCCTGCTGCCTTCAATTTCTGCCTGACTGTGGTGCTGCGCTTCTGTACAGAGCTCCCCTTGAGAGAATGTAAACTGAGGATGAATAAAGAATCCTCGTTTAAGCAAATAAGGAAAGAAAAAAAACGAAAGGAAAGAGATATATTTATTTATTCAATAAACTATTTTTTATTGAATAAATTAACGTATTGTTAATATGTATATGAATCTGTAAATGAATAAATAAATATTGAGATCTAATTCTAAATTTACGTGTTAAATAAATGAATGTATTTTGAAAACAAATCTACTTTTTAGAAAAAATTGTTTATTAAATACATTCACTCGTCACCTCTCTCTCCTCTCTCTCACCTCTCTCTCACCTCTCTCTCTCCTCTCTCTCACCTCTCTCTCACCTCCCTCTCTTCTCTCCCCTTTCTTGCTTCTCCTTCTTCGTCTCTGGCAACGTTGGTGGTAATAGCGGAGGGGGGGGGACAAGCCGCGCGTATTTGTGGACGTGAATCACACTTGGACGGTCGTTAAACTTAAGAAAGTGGCTGTGTGCTGTGTTTTTGTTTACACACACACACACCTCTATAACACACACACACACACCTCTATAACACACACCTCTATAACACACACACCTCTATAACACACACACCTCTATAACACACACACACACCTCTATAACACACACACACCTCTATAACACACACGCACCCTTCTGTAACACACACGCACACTTCTGTAACACACACGCACACTTCTATAACACACACACACCTCTATAACACACACGCACACTTCTATAACACACGCGCACCTCTATAACACACACACACACACACCTCTATAACACACACACCTCTATAACACACACACCTCTATAACACACACACACGCACACCTCTATAACACACACACACGCACACCTCTATAACACACACACACAAACACCTCTATAACACACACACACACACCTCTATAACACACACACACAAACACCTCTATAACACACACACACCTCTATAACACACACACACAAACACCTCTATAACACACAAACACCTCTATAACACACACACACCTCTATAACACACACACAAACACCTCTATAACACACACACACAAACACCTCTATAACACACAGACACCTCTATAACACACACGCACACGTCTATAAGACACACGCACCCCTCTATAACACACACACCTCTATAACACACACACCTCTATAACACACGCACCTCTATAACACACACGCACACTTCTATAACACACACGGACACTTCTATAACACACACGCACCTCTATAACACACACGCACACCTCTATAACACACACCTCTATAACACACACGCACACCTCTATAACACACACACACCTCTATAACACACACACACACACCTCTATAACACACACGCGCACCTCTATAACACACACACACACTTCTATAACACACACACACCTCTATAACACACACACGCACCTCTATAACACACACGCACACCTCTATAACACACACCTCTATAACACACACACACCTCTGATAACACACACGTACACCTCTATAACACACACACACCTATATAACACACACACACCTCTATAACACACACGCACACCTCTATAACACACACGCACCTCTATAACACACACACAGCTCCATAACGCACACCTCTATAACACACACGCACACCTCTATAACACACACACGCACCTCTATAACACACACGCACACCTCTATAACACACACACACCTCTATAACACACACACACACGCACCTCTATAACACACACGCACACCTCTATAACACACACGCACACCTCTATAACACACACACACACCTCTATAACACACACGCACACCTCTATAACACACACGCACACCTCTATAACACACACGCACACCTCTATAACACACACGCACACCTCTATAACACACACGCACACCTCTATAACACACACGCACACCTCTATAACACACACGCACACCTCTATAACACACACACGCACCTCTATAACACACACGCACACCTCTATAACACACACGCACACCTCTATAACACACACGCACACCTCTATAACACACACACGCACCTCTATAACACACACACGCACCTCTATAACACACACACAGCTCTATAACGCACACCTCTATAACACACACGCACACCTCTATAACACACACACACCTCTATAACACACACGCACACTTCTATAACACACACACACACCTCTATAACACACACGCGCACCTCTATAGCAAGAATGCCCTTTTAAATGTTAACTACGGGTGCTAAGGCCTACTATTTATGTAAATATACACAGCTCTGAGTGCATTACATCATTTCCATCGTTGTTTTATAAGCCCTGGAAATCTGAAACGTTACATACTCATAGTGCAGGTTATGCTTATAAACAGGACACATACGACGGCCAACATTGTACAATATGAACTCAAAATTGCGACGTAAATATTTTTATATATATACATAACTTTCTCGCATTCTGACCACAAGCATCGTGGTTTAATGCAGACATGATTCATTGTAAAAGGTTTCGGATTGGTGTTTGAACATCTTAACACCTGTTTTGTTGCCAGATAAAAGGGGCAAAACCTATTTTTTGGTACTGGCAAAGGAGGTCCCATGATGTAGATGCTCAACCCGAGCTCTCAGTACTCTGATAGTGACATTGTCTTTGTGCTGTTCGCCTTGTGGCGTCCTCTGGTCTAACGCCGTTTGAGACGAGGCTCAAAAGAAAGCTGTCTCTGGTGTGGACCAATCACTTTCAAGGACAATGCATCATATTATCATAGAATGGTTGTTTTTTGCTTGCATTCTGACCACAAGCATTGTGGTTGATTTAGACATGATTCTTAGTAAAAGGTTTCAGTTTGGCGTTTTAGCAACTGAACACCTTATGAGACCTCCTTTGCCAGTAACAAGATATAGTAACAGTTTTTTACCCTTTTAGTTGGCACGAAGACTGACACCTTTATACAAGGGATCATGTTTGCAATAACCACAACACAAGCAGTCAAAAATGCAAACAAAAAGAAACAACTGTGATAATGATATGCACTGTCCTTGAAATTGATTGGTCCACACCCGAGACGGCTTTTCTTAGAGCCTAGTCTCCACTGGTGTTGGACCAGAAGACCCCATAAGGCGTACAACTCAAAAACAGTGCAGAGTATTGAGTATTGAGAGCTCGGGGTGAGCATTTACATTATGAGACCTCCTTTGCCAGTAACAAGATATGGTAATAGGTTTTTATCTTGTTACTGGCAGAGGAGGTCTCATAATGTAAAGTCTTACCCCGAGCTCTCAATACTCTGATAGTGCACTGTTTTTGAGTTGTACGCCTTATGGCGTCATCTGGTCCAACACCAGTGGAGACTAGGCTCTAAGAAAAGCCGTCTCGGGTGTGGACCAATCAAATTCAAGAACAGTGCATATCATTATCAGAGTTGTCTCTTTCTGTTTGCATTTTTGACTGCTTGTGTTGTGGTTATTGCAAACATGATCCCTTGTATAAAGGTGTCAGTTTTTGTGCCAGATTAAAGGGTAAAAACCTATTACTAACTGAACACCTGTTTTGTTACCAGAAAAAAGGGGAAAACAATATTATCACCTTTTCTGTGTTTGACCTTAGGGATAGTTTTCAAGGGTGCTGGATCCAAATACAAATTTCTTTCGCATTTTTTGGAATAGTGTCATGCTAAAGCACGAAGACTATTCCTGGTTAATCATAAAACGTATACAGTAGCCATCAAGCAGGGCAAATGATTTAAATGTTAGCCTACTTTATTTATTTCTGTTTTAAGGTGATGCAAGTACATTATAAATCACGAACCCTATTGAACGGTTCAATTAAAACCACATCACAGGTCACCTACCCATTCATATGAGCAAGCATCTGCTTAGATACCCGGCCATGCAGATGCCTAGACATTCACACACGCACAGTGCCGGATTATCCTAGTAGCAAAAGTATCTATATATGTAGCTGCGGGCCCCGCACTTTCAAGGGCCACGCGCTAAATGCTTTCCAGCTATTATTTTTCTGGTTGTCGCTATGCACTTGCTCTATTACTATAGTACTATACTGCCTTCAAATTTTATGGGCGACTGGGCGTTTAAGCTTAACGATTTGTCGTATTATCTGGCTGTATAGCGAATGAAAAAATACAATTACTTTACAATGCAAGTTAAGAATGTGTGTGTTTTAATATTTAAGTGTTTTTATTTAGGGCCCATTTATAACATATGCTACAGGCCACGCACTAGCTTAATCCGGCACTGCACACGCACATATATATTGTATATGCTCTACACACATTCCGATACACATTAACGCGGACACTCCGATATGTAGGCATGCACCAACCCAGTTATTTAAACACACAGCTACTCAGATACTCAGACACTCATGCAGTCCACTAAGTCACACAGATACCCACAACTCTCAGACATCCAGACCTTGCAAACTCACGTACATCTAACCACAGAGACATTCAGATCAGGACACACAGACACAGATATACATGTTTATATGACACAGACGTAGACATTCAAACACTCAGGCACATAGATGGGTGCATGCCTCAGATACATACGCCCAACCCCACAGACACCCAGACACAGAGACTCACACACAGACACCCAAAGACAGACCCAGATGCAGACGCCCATACCCACACGGGCACGCATAGAGTACGGACGCAGCCACCGAACATGCACTGAGTTTCCCAGACACAGGGCCACGCGGCTATCGGGCTCAAGACACCGTCGTTTCGAGGCCTTGTTGGACCAGCTGCACTGGTTGCCTAACACTCCCACGCCACTCTGGTCAAGACCTGGCCATTGTGTGCCAGTGGTGGACAGGTCACGTCCACACGAATCACTCGCTTTGAAGTCGTAACTCAGCCTTGTAAACCTGGTGCATGAAGTGGTAGCTCAGCCTTGTAAACCTGGTGCATGAAGTGGTAGCTCAGCCTTGTAAACCTGGTGCACTAAGTGGTAGCTCAGCCTTGTAAACCTGGTGCACGAAGTGGTAGCTCAGCCTTGTAAACCTGGTGCACGAAGTGGTAGCTCAGCCTTGTAAACCTGGTGCACTAAGTGGCAGCTCAGCCTTGTAAACCTGGTGCACTAAGTGGCAGCTCAGCCTTGTAAACCTGGTGCACTAAGTGGTAGCTCAGCCTTGTAAACCTGGGGCACGAAGTGACAGCTCAGCCTTGTAAACCTGGTGCACGAAGTGGTAGCTCAGCCTTGTAAACCTGGTGCACTAAGTGGTAGCTCAGCCTTGTAAACCTGGTGCACTAAGTCGTAGCTCAGCCTTGTAAACCTGGTGTACTAAGTGGTAGCTCAGCCTTGTAAACCTGGTGCACTAAGTGGTAGCTCAGCCTTGTAAACCTGGTGCACTAAGTGGCAGCTCAGCCTTGTAAACCTGGTGCACGAAGTGGCAGCTCAGCCTTGTAAACCTGGTGCACGAAGTGGCAACTCAGCCTTGTAAACCTGGTGCACGAAGTGGTAGCTCAGCCTTGTAAACCTGGTGCACGAAGTGGTAGCTCAGCCTTGTAAACCTGGTGCACTAAGTGGTAGCTCAGCCTTGTAAACCTGGTGCACGAAGTGGTAGCTCAGCCTTGTAAACCTGGTGCACTAAGTGGTAGCTCAGCCTTGTAAACCTGGTGCACTAAGTCGTCACTCAGCCTTGCAAACCTGGTGCACTAAGTGGTAGCTCAGCCTTGTAAACCTGGTGCACGAAGTGGTAGCTCAGCCTTGTAAACCTGGTGCACGAAGTGGTAGCTCAGCCTTGTAAACCTGGTGCACGAAGTGGTAGCTCAGCCTTGTAAACCTAGTGCACTAAGTCGTCACTCAGCCTTGTAAACCTGGTGCACTAAGTGGTAGCTCAGCCTTGTAAACCTGGTGCACGAAGTGGTAGCTCAGCCTTGTAAACCTGGTGCACTAAGTGGTAGCTCAGCCTTGTAAACCTGGTGCACTAAGTGGTAGCTCAGCCTTGTAAACCTGGTGCACTAAGTGGTAGCTCAGCCTTGTAAACCTGGTGCACTAAGTGGTAACTCAGCCTGTAAACCTGGTGCACGAAGTGGTAGCTCAGTCTTGTAAACCTGGTGCACGAAGCTCTGCGTGGACTTGCGCCAGCTGTGTTTTGTTTCAGTCTGCGTCCTCTGTTTAATCTGGTCAAAGTCAGTAGAGATTCGCTCTCTCATCTTGGCCACGGTGATTCGCGTGATCCAATCGAACCACACGGGGGCTGCAGTAATTTGTATGTTTGCGTGAACAGCGGTCAAACGGGGGAATTTAACTTTGACGCGATGATTCTGTGCCGCCAACTTTTGGGAATGGTGGAGCAGGATTTCAGGTGTCCAGTTTACCGTACGTTTTTCATTGAGTGCAGAATTATGGAGCTGTAATAGGGCTCGAACCATAAACTCAATGTGAGCTGGCTCAATGGAAAGAATATTGATTCTTATATTTTCAGGAACACAATATCCTCATGGGAATGTGAGATGGGCAGTTAATGACTACAAATACTCATAATTCCTTCTTATGTATCCATAAAAACGCCCGTTGGGTGTCAGGAATCGTTCAATTCATTCTAAATAGAGTTTGGACTTGTGGGAGGAAACCGGAGTACACAGAGACAATCTAAGGAGACAACATTTAAAGGTCCACACAGACGGCTTCCAGCACCGAAGCAACCTCTCAGCCGAGCGGGCTTCGAGATTTTACACATTCATGTGATTCACTTACTCTTGCCTCCAAATCACCGTCGTCCAGAGATGCACCACCACACCTGGCAAATCACACGTCGGCACCACACAGGTGTTTCATAAAAACCTACACCCATGGCGTTGCCACTGAGCCGACCGAGGGAACACGCTGGCACACTCATGGCCATGCGCGAGGCATCACATTCAACAAACTCACACGAGACGTGGCGTTCAGTCCTGACCCGAATGCACGACTGCTTTGTGAACATCCCTCGCCAGCACTGCAGAGAGATGGGCTCGCTGGGTAAGGTCGAAAAGACAAAGATAAAGATCTCCCGTGTAGCATTATCAGACTGTAGGGGCAAGAACCGTTAGCGAGCACCTATAAAGGCCTGGCACGACATACGAGGGGGTGGGTGGCCAACACCACGCTCGGCCGCCTTTGTCTCCCTAGTGGCGATGTTTACACACCGCACCGGGTACTCATTTCAGGCTGAGTCGACCTAGGGGAGGACCAAGACCGGTTCAGATAATCGTCACTCGTGTTGACCGTGAGCGGGAATCGAACCCCGGTTGCCAGGTTCGTAGCACACACAGACACACACATAGACACACACACAGACACACACAGACACACACACACAGACACACACACACACACACAGACACACAGATACACACACAGACACACACAGACACACACATAGACACACACACGGACACACACACAGACACACACACAGACACACACACAGACACATACACACACAGATATACAGACACAGACACACACACACAGACACACGCACAGACACACACAGACACACACACACAGACACACACACACAGACACACACACACACAGACACACACACACAGACACACACACAGACACACACAGATACACACACACAGACACACACACACAGACACACACACAGACACACACACACAGACACACACACAACAACAACAACAACAACCGCCATTCGCCACTAAGTGGCGGTGACGTCACCACGACGCTTGTGCCAGGCTATGTGCACCCTGAGGCCACGTGAAGTGTCGAACGCCCGCTGGCAGGAGGTCACGGGGCAGACCCAGGTGCCACGAGTCGACTGACTGAGATGACTGGCTGATGCACCACCTGTGCCCCCTACTATGCCAACCTGCTGTGCTTTAGCCACCCGGCGCTCCGCTCGTTGTTCTGAGCGTTGCTCCTCCACCCTCCGTTGTTGTTGGAGGGCGACTACCTCCAACTGGCCAGTAGCATCCTTCACGAGCCTCCTCCACAGAGGCCGATCTTGACACCGCTGGTACCAGTCATCGGCAAGTCCACTCAGCTCCACGTCCTCCTGTACCACATCACTCCATCTCTTCTCTAGCCCGTGCCGCGCCCGCCTAGCCCCCTCAATCCGGCCGAACAAAAGTTGTTTCGGCATGCGGTGGCTGGGCATGCGGGCTACATGACCTAGCCATCGCAGCCTTGCCCGCCGGAGGAGCTCACCGATGGGACCTTGCCCAGATCTTTCAAGGATTTGTGAGCTCCTCACACAATCCAGTCTGGTTAAACCCAGGATAGATCGTAGGCAGGCCAGCCTAAATGTTTCTAACCGGCGAAGATGTTCCATTAGGGGGGTCCACGTTTCGCAAGCGTAGAGGAGGGAGGGAATGACCATGGCCGAGAAGACCTGAAGCTTAGTGCGGAGCGACAGACCAGGTAGCTTCCACACAGCGTTACGCAACCGATGAAAAGATATTGCTGCTCGACTGATTCGGAGTGAGACCTCTGCTGTTAAACTGGAGCCAGTCATGAGCACACTTCTCAGGTATGGGAAACTCTCCACTCTCTCCACAACTGCCCCATCACCGATTGGGAGTTGTGGGGGTGGAGTGTCCGATGGTACAAAATACCCAGGCAGGTGCTTAGTTTTGGTGGGGCTGATGGTAAGGCCCCACCTCTTAGTGGCACGCTCCAGTCTCAGCAGCAGCGTCTCCAACTCCTCCTCTGACTGAGCAGCTATTACCAAATCATCAGCATACATAACGTGGTTGAGCAATAGGGAGCCATCCTTTGACCGCACCCGGGCATCGATCAGCCTCCCATTATATCTGTACCATATGGAGATTCCCCCGGTAAAGCTATTGAAAGCTTCACGAACTACGTGGTCCAAATAGATGTTAAATAATGTGGGAGCCAGAGGACATCCCTGTCGCACCCCAAGGTGTACAGGGAATGGCTCTGACTCCCGGCCACGTAGTTTTACCCGGGCCCGCTCACCATCATGAAGGTCCTTAATGATCGTGAGCAGAGGGTCAGGTACTCCAAAAGCACGAAGAACAACCCAGAGCCAAGGCCTACTGATGGTATCATGTGTGTCATAGGCCTTGACCAGGTCAATGCCTATGACACACACACACACAGACACACACAGACACACACACAGACACAGATACACACAAACAGACACACACACAGACACACACACAGACACACACACACACCGGGTGTTTTTGTGATTTCGAGCCGCGCTCTCCTCCACCTCCCATCCGAAGCGTATCCTCATTTTCCTTTCCAGAACAAGCCTTTACGTAAAATTTCACACTGACTGGTGTTCTGGGTAATAACCTTAGTGATCACTCCTTAATTTTTGGGGTGAGATCATCAGCCAGACCCAAAGCCCCCCTAAATTGGTTGAGAAGCACTCTATGAGACACTTCAGCACTCAGGCATTTACTCATGATGTGCTTCACTCGGATATTGACAAGTTCTGTGATATCCCCAACCTGACTACGGCTTGGGAGGCCTTCAGGTACACGTTTCTCCAAATTCTTAACAAACATGCTCCGTTGGTTAGATTTAAAACTAAAGGCAACCGCCTACCATGGTTTGATCCTTTGATTACAAAGCTCATGAAAACTATGGACAAAGCTTGGGCATGTGCTCAGAAAAGTAATTTGGTCAATGACTGGCTAGAATACAGGATTTTAAGGAATAGATGCGTCAAAAAAATACGGCATACAAAAAATGCCTACTTTTCCTCCACTCTCCTGGAATCACATTGAAATGCCAGGATTTTCTGGAAAACAATCAAATGTATTGAAAAGTCATGCAAAACAGACAATCTGCCCGTTGAGCTTAACCGAAATGGGGAATATTTTTCAGATCCCACAAAATAGTTGACAATTTTAACCTTCATTTTTCTGAAGCTGGTAATCTTTTTGATAATGTATTGGGAGTCACCCCTGCTAATGCAAATTCCTACACCCCTGTCCAAACATTAAACGAATTTAGTTTCCAGCCAATCCACGAAAGTAATGTTCTGAAACAACTGTCCTACCTCAAAGGGTCCTCCTCTACCGGAGCAGATAGTATTCCCGTCTTTGCTCTACTGTTGGTCACCTAATATACAAACCTATAGCCCATATTTTCAACCTGTCCATCAAAAAAGTATCAGTTCCTCTAGAATGGAAACATTCCTATGTCCGTCCACTTCACAAAGGGGGCCCTAAAGATGATCCAAATAACTACCGACCTATCTCAATTTTGTCCCCGTTGATGGAAATATTTGAAAAATTATTGACCTACGAAATTAGCAGTTTCCTGTCCACCAACAATCTACTACATCTAAAATAATCTGGGTTCCGAAAAAAATACAGCACCACATCTGGTGCATTAGACTCTCTGAATCACATTTATAGTAGCCTTGATAATAATCAGTACTGTGCTTGCCTTTTTCTAGATCTGTCCAAAGCTTTTGATACAGTAGACCACAACACCCTGCTTAGTAAACTAAGTTGCCTCGGTTTTTCCGAAAACGCAGTAAAATGGTTACAAAATTACCTATTTTCTCGCACCCAAACTGTATTCACAGATGGTTGGAGGTCAAACAGTGTTAAGATAACAAAAGGGGTTCCACAGGGTTCCATCCTCGGCCCCCTTTTGTTCTCTCTTTATGTCAATGACTTGGGCACTGACCTGGATCATTCCAGGGTAAATCTTTTTGCAGATGACACGATACTGATTACTGCTCTCCGTATGACGTGATTGCTAAGCTACAGGGTGATTTCAACAAACTACAACATCAGCTAGTTGCTCTTAAACTAGTCCTGAATACCTCCAAAACCAAGGTGCTATCCTTCTCACCAGGACTAAAGCAGGAAGTTATTTTTCCCCAATTACATTCCTTAAATAATTATCAAATAGAGCAAGTCAAGATCTATAAGTATCTTGGGGTCATCCTGGATTCAAAACTGAATTTTGAAGATCACATTGATTATATTGGTAAAAAGACAAAAATAAAAATTGGTTTTCTGTATCGACCCAATGTTCGGTTTGCAATTGATAAAAGCTACCATACTGCCTCTACTTGACTGCTGTGACATCGTGTATAAATCAGCCCCAAGTACTGTACTGAAGAAGCTTGATTCCATCTATCAAGGCCTTAAGATTTACATTGAACTGCCCATATAGGACTCACCACTGTGATCTCTACATTGGGTCAAACTTAACATCTCTTAATGTTCGACGGCTTGTGCACCAGATCTTATTTATTAACGATGCACTTACAAAAAAATCCGCAGACTACCTGCTGGATCTCCTCTCTGTTTCAAAGAACAAATTTGACCTCAACGTCTTCGCTCATTTACCAACTTTACATTCCCTATTGCCGTACAAAAACTGGAGGAAGGGCCTTTGCTATTGATGCCCCCATGGTTTGGAATGATATTGCCAATAAACTGCAACTTGAATCGCTACCAATGAGATATTCTCTCAAAACTGCTCTAGAGAAGTTGTACACCCCTAGCTGCCACTGTTATTCATTGGCGTAAAATAAAATAAAATGTTTCTCTCCAGATGACGCTGCAAAGTATTATCTGTATTTTGATTTAGTGTGCTGATCTTAAAGGTGCATTGAAAAATTTGATACTCCGACTGATGCTTCTATTGTTGTGGAATAACTCATGTAGCCAGCTATGGCTCTAGGATTTGGTGTTACATGTTATTTATGTAGTTTATTGTAAAAATTCGGTCACAGTCCCTATGATCACTGTTACGTTGCAATTATGGCTTTATTTTTTGGTGATTTCGAAAACTTTTTTGGTTTGGACATGTTTGTTTTGTTGTAGTACGGAGTTAGACTGACTTGCATCCCACTGGGACTTTTTGCACACAGCGTTGGTGTACGGTGCTTTTTTCAGGAATATTTTGCTGTTTTTTATCATGGATTTTCTGTTTGCACAGTCACAGTCACATAGTCACTTTAAGATGTTTTCTTGTTCATGTTTTTGTTTTTTTGTTTGTTGTGGCTGCACCCGATTCAAGAGCCGAATGGCTCACAGGGCTATACCAAAATAAATAAACTAAAATAAATAAACCAAAAACTAAACTAAAAACCACGTGCGTGCTTCACATTCCACTTGTTCCCCCGGAGTACACTTAAAGCTGGCACGCTGTGTGCTCTGTAAGTCAGTGTGCGAGGCACGTGCTCTTGTTAAAAACAAAACAAAACACCCCAATCGGAGCCGCTCCAACTCGGCCGTGTGCTGAGCGCATCGGGAGCAGCAGGGTGCGTCACGCCGCAGGCTGGCACGCCACGGGTGGTGCCAGTGCCCTTGGGAACATTGATCCTGCAATGACCCCGCAAAGAGAAGGAAACAATTTAATAAAATCGAATTCATCTGAATTACTGACTGCACAAGAAGCGTTCCCTTCATCTTAACAAAAAAAAAAAACAATACAACGGGCTGGCTTTCGAAGGAAGCAGATGCACACGGGTGGCAGCTGCGGGGAGTAGAAATGTGTCCATTGAACTTCTTTCGCACCGTACGTAGCCAACCGTGCTAATCGGCCATTCCCTGTTTCCCAGGGCGCAGGCCAGACTCACCGAGAAGATCTGCTCGGGGCTCTTGTAAACCCCGGTTTTGTTTGTTGGGTAATCGTTCAGCGACAGACTTTGGAGTGCTGCATTTCACCGAGCACGTTTCACTACCTTCGCTCTCACCCCTTGGCTTGACTCCCAGGGCTGTGATTGAGTAGTGACGACCCCCACGGCTCAGTCTTCTGAATGGTTTGGCGGGGTGGGGAGGTGACAAGGCTAAGACACAATAGGAGAGTGCCCAAGCATTACCAAAAGTGTGAGAGTGTCCACCACTCATTCCATCGCAAGTCACTACAATGCTCATAATTTATACAGGAAGGCCTCACTGACTCTTAAAGCCCTTTTCAGGAGGGTCCTGCATTGTGGGATGTTTGGCCAATTACCTCCATGCTTGTTTGGCTTCCGAGAGGAAACCAGAGTGCCCAGAGAAATGGCCCCAGGATGATGACAAGGTGCCGTGTCTGTGAGTCCTTCACTCGACAATCAGAATGTTTGTGGTGGCACTTTAAATCTGGTCATGGAGAAGGATGGGGGTGGGGGGGGCTTGACTCAACCCATCATCCCTTTAGGGTGATAAAGTTAGTACACCTTTATGAGACGTCAACAGTGGTTGTTGTATGAATTTGCTTGGTCCCCGACCTGCGAATGAGGACTTTACCACACCGGCTTCATAACTAGGCCCATTACTTACCCAGGCTAGCCTCAATGAGCTTCAATACTCTTTCTCAGAAAGGGCCTGCAATTTGTATTTTGTGCTAATTCCGCTAATGACTGTTTGGCTTACCGTGGGAGTGAACCAGAGTACCTGGAGCGAGGCTTTCCCATGTCAACAATTGGCATTATTATTATGATTACCCTAAGTACGGCATTTATTCTAATCCCATCGGGTGAATTCGCTGCTCTCCTCCCAAGTTGAGGATGTCTTCTCCCCCCCCCTACACACACAAGACAGCGACGCAGCTTTTTCCGCCAGTTTCCAGCGGATGGCTCCCCGATAGAAATCGTTCCCGCTGGACGCGTCGACTGTTTGACGCTATCTCGCACGCCCGCTCGAAGCGACACAACCGGGGCTTGTTCGTGGTCATTGACCCGGCTGGAGTGGTCAGGATGTGGCGTGTGAACGCGCACGCCTAATCTGAACATCGGTTTGGGCCCTGCGCCAGCTGCTCCACTGCGAGCACTTATCAGTGCTCTCTTGTTGGGCACTCATGCGAGCCCATGACGTCACTGCGGAGCTGATATTGCCCTGAGTTTTTCGGATTGTTATTTTTTTTGCTGACTGGTATATTCTGCTTCTGCCGAAGCCCTTTGTTAAAACTGCCCCTGCTGCAGCGCGTGGCCGTCGCGCGATCGGGAAGGCTGCGGAGTTCGACTGACGATTGGAGGCTCCGGTCAGCTTTTTATTCCTTAACGCGTGAAAAAAAAATTAGTACAGTACCATTTTGTGGGAATTGAACAGCGGTTGTACTTAACATATATATTTTTTCCGGCCATAGGAATGTGGAATTCTAATCTTTGACTCAAGGGTAAAAACAAGAGATGGCAGTTGCCCCATGCTTATTGGAGCAGGAGGCCACTTTGGCGTCTGGCTGTGTGTTTATTTATTTATTTAGAAAATAACAAAAACAACTTTCTTCACACAGATGTAGCAGTCTCAGTGGTTTAACCGAGACGTTTCATAACGGTAGCAATGCTGACCCATGCCTTTAACGCAGAGGCTTTTAAGGAAGGGTTGGTGGATCACTCAGAGATGGAGTCTGATTGAGACAGCCACCAACACAGCAGCAGCAGCCACGCCCTGATCGAGAATGTGGGACGGTGGGGCAGAGAAAGCTGCCTGTGACCCAAACCCACCGCACACCAACAGCCTAAGCGTGTCCAGTCAAGCTTGCCTTCTCGCAAGGTTAAGTTTCCACATTTGGCAAAGTGCCAATGAAACATGGGCAAAACATGTGTGTGTGTGCGCGCACGTTTACCCTGCATGTGTATGTGTGTGCGAAAGGTGTTTGAGTCCACATTGAGCACATGCACGTTATAAAATGTGTACAATGTGTGTGTACGCGCGCGCGTGCGCGTGTGTGCACATTTGTGTAGATATACATGTGGGGAGCGGTCGTGTAGCTATTAGCCCGGCGACCCGTGGCGATTATCTGTACTGGTCTTGGGCCTCCCCTAGATCGATTCAGCTTACGAAGAGGTATCTGCTGCGGTGTTGTAAACATCGCGTGGTGCTGGCCACCCACCACCTCGTGTGCCGTGCCAGTCTTCATACGTGCTCGCTTACAGCACTTGCCCCAAAACTACGTTACGGCTATACGGGCGACCTTTGTATTTGTATGTATGCATGTAATAATACAATTCCCAGATATTTACACAGAAAAGCATCGCTGGGTCTCAAGACTCGTTTCAGCAGAGAGACCTGTTTACATTGAGGTGTATTGGCCAATACCAATCAATCATCGTTTGGCTTTGATTCAGACAGAATCCGGAGAAACCCCAGCATGCATGAAGGGCTAAAAAACGAAACACTTTTATCTCTTTGCCAGCCTTACACAGATAGCACCGGGCAAGCCCTCGTGGTCACCCATCCAAGTACTTACCAGGATTAAACCTGGTTAGCTTACAAGATTTGAGGAGATTGAGCACATTTAGGTGTGTTTGCGAGTGGATGTGAGCGTGCGTGTGTGTGCGCACGCCTGCCAAGCACATGGCATTTATTAATGAACCACACTTGTGCCCTGGCAAAGCCGTGCATTTAATACAAGCCAACAATTCAACGTCAGCTGGCAGCATGGTTACCATTTACTGAATTAAAGCGGTTCCTTTATTTAGGGATACTCTATTCCTTTTACATGGTGCCGCGCACGGAAAAATACTGCTTGTAAAGACAACGTTGTAAACCTTTCCTGGAGCAAACAATTGACGACACGCAAGAGGCACGAGGCTTCATTTCAATTATGAATTTTGCACAATAAATCACGGAATAGATTTCCATTTACTCGCGCCTCCCCGTCGCCGAACCTGGCAAACGCGTTCCATTTTCAGTACATCTCGTCTGGCTTAATGGCAGTATTATCGGATTAATATAAGTTATAACACCGTCAAGCGTGAGCCTGTGTGGGCTTTGCGACACACAAAAAAGGGCACTTCCAGGTGAACAAAAGATCAAAAGAAAAGCAACCTCGCCCGAAGTCTCTCATCGAATAAACGTCGCACCGGCGGGTGCACGTGGAACCAGGCAGCTTCATCACGGGAGCCTCGTGCGGAGAGAGGCGTTAGTAGCACGGGGCGGGGGGGGGTGGGAGCAAGTCACGACGTTACGACTGGAAATGAAACCCCTGGCGTTTGTCTTCAACCGATCAATCCCCCAAATTAAAGCCAGGTGAGAGCACGCCGCGTTACGGGATTACCCGGACGAGGAGGGCTACGATTCCCGTTTTGTAAGAGAGGGAGAGATCATTGCGACTGGGCGCGTCGCGCGGATTGATGAAAGACATAAATCTGCCCTCAGCTCCGCGAGCCGTGCAGCTCAAATGAGAGTGTCCCTGCAATAACGTATTCGTGACAAATATTTAAGGCAAAACTTGGCACTTCGAATACAGACTTTGTGTACAGGCGGGTTCTTTGTTTTTTTATACTTAAAAAAAGAGATATAAAGGATTATGATCTGGTAGAAAAGTGAACGGAGGGTCAGTACTGACCAACAAAACTACTTTGTAGCTTAACTGCAAATAAGTTGCACCACCGGGCATTGGATATAATAATAGTAATGTCATTTATATATCCAGCAATCAAGACCTTCAAGATGATTCTGCGTTTTGGATGTTTGGCAAATTGCATTCGGCATGTTTTGCATATGGAAGGAAACGAAGTGCACTCAGCCCGTGTATACGAGCAGTCAACACTAATGCATGATGGAGTTCATGAACCCACTTAAACTACTGCCAACTCCTAGCCACTGTGGGAGCCTCACAAATCTCTACGTGATCCACCCAACCCTTGCATTCAAAGCGCCGGATCACAAGTGCGCTCCACTGTGCTCGGCTCAATCTCGATGTGCGTGAGCACATCACATTTGAGCAAGTTAACAGCAAAGTCACAGTTCGTTAACTTTACGTGGCTGTTCATTGCGGCGTAACTAATGGCTAATTTTAAACTGGAGCAGTGTTACGCATCACGCAGCCTGGTCAGAACCTGCCAAACAACAATTATTGTAACGTGTAGCACCTTGAGCATGGCAGATGTGATTTTTTTTTAAAGGCACATTTTTTTTCTTCTACCGGGCGATGCAGTGCGGTTGACGCTGATTCAGGGGTAAAGCGTTTCACGCGTCAGGAGTTCCGTGTCTGTGAGTACAAAGCATTGGGTACGTCACCGCCTCCACGGTTTCGCGGAAACGTCCAGAAGTTCCGTTCGGGGCAAACAACCCCACAGCCCCACAAACAACCACACAGCCCTACAAACAACCCCACAAACAGCCCCACAAACAACCCCACAGCCCCACAAACAACCCCACAGCCCCACAAACAACCCCACAGCCCCATAAACAACCTCACAGCCCCACAAACAACCCCACAGCCCCACAAACAACCCCACAGCCCCACAAACAACCCCACAGCCCCACAAACAACCCCACAGCCCCACAAACAACCCTACAGCCCCACAAACAACCCCACAGCCCCACAAACAACCCCACAGCCCCACAAACAACCCCACAGCCCCACAAACAACCCCACAGCCCCACAAACAACCCCACAGCCCCACAGACAACCCTACAGCCCCACAAACAACCCCACAGCCCCACAAACAACCCCACAGCCCCACAAACAACCCCACAGCCCCACAGACAACCCCACAGCCCCACAAACAACCCCACAGCCCCACAAACAACCCTACAGCCCCACAGACAACCCCACAGCCCCACAGACAACCCCACAGCCCCACAAACAACCCCACAACCCCACAAACAACCCCACAAACAGCCCCACAAACAACCTCACAGCCCCACAAACAACCCCACAGCCCCACAAACAACCCCACAGCCCCACAAACAACCCCACAGCCCCACAAACAACCCCACAGCCCCACAAACAACCCTACAGCCCCACAAACAACCCCACAGCCCCACAAACAACCCCACAGCCCCACAAACAACCCCACAGCCCCACAAACAACCCCACAGCCCCACAAACAACCCTACAGCCCCACAAACAACCCCACAGCCCCACAAACAACCCCACAGCCCCACAAACAACCCCACAGCCCCACAAACAACCCCACAGCCCCACAAACAACCCCACAGCCCCACAGACAACCCCACAGCCCCACAAACAACCCCACAGCCCCACAAACAACCCCACAGCCCCACAAACAACCCCACAGCCCCACAGACAACCCCACAGCCCCACAAACAACCCCACAGCCCCACAAACAACCCTACAGCCCCACAGACAACCCCACAGCCCCACAAACAACCCCACAGCCCCACAAACAACCCCACAGCCCCACAAACAATCCCACAGCCCCACAAACAACCCCACAGCCCCACAAACAACCACACAGCCCCACAAACAACTCCACAGCCCCACACCTTTGTCCGTTACGAGACGGCATTGACAGCGACGGTGAGTTTTGCTTGGATACACAGTCCCTTAATTACTCATCCGGGTAGCTGTTGTGCATTTTGCATACGTAGATGTTTGAAACAAACCCACGTGAAACATATACATCAGAGTAATAATGATGATGATGGTAATAATAATACACTTTCGGAGTAGAAAAGAATAATGTTAAACATTCACTTACACACGTTAATGCAACTATTGGTAACAATCCATTTAGTGTGGATGTGTGTCTGTATGCATGTGTGCGTATTAGCGATGTGCTCGCTAACAGCACTTACCCCAGCAGTTGCTCAAAGGCTATACGGGGGATCTTTGCATTTGCTTGAAACATTCAGGCTGGCCTGCCTTCAATCCATCCCGGGTTTAACGGGACTGGATTGTGTGAGGAGCTCACAGATCTTTAAAAGATCTGGACCATGTCTTATCAGTGAGCTCTTCCAGCAGGCGATACTGCGGGGGCTGCTTCTGTTTGTCTGGGTAGATGGGACTCTGCAGGCACAGCACGGGCGAGAGAAAATATGGGCTGATGTGGTACAGGATGGTGTAGAGCTGATTTGGACTATTCAAATGATTTCTACCAGCGGTGTCAAGATAGACCTCCGTGGAGGAGCCTCGTGAAGGACTCTACTGGGCATTTGGAGGCAGTTTCCCTCCAACAACAGAGGGCAGAGCAGCAAGTTGGCACAGTGGGAGCACAGGTTGTGCATCAGTCAGCCATCTCATTCATTCAACCCATAACACCTGGGTCTGTCCTGTGACCTCCTGCCAGCAAGCCATTGACACTCACGTGGCCTCAAAGTGCACCTAGCCTGACACAAGCGCTGTGGTGGCATCTCCGTCTCTGAGTGGTGAATGGCGGTTGTTGTTGTACGCATGTCTGTGTGTATGTAGGGAGGGGTGCGCTACAAACCCAGCGACATGCGTTCGATTCCCGGCCATGGCTAACATCAGTGGCACGTTATATCAGACTTGTCCTGTGCCTACCATAGGTCGACTTAGCCTGAAGTGAGTGCCTAGTGTAGTGTGGTAAACATCGGCATTTAGGATGATACAATGAGAGCTGAACGTGGTGTTGGTGGCCTGCTTGTGTACCGTGCGGGCTTTAATTGGTGCTCACGAACAGCAATTCCGTGAACAGTCTGCACGGCTCTACCATAAATCCTTGTCTTCGTGTGAATTTGCAACTAACACTTGCTTCACGTTAATACAGGTACCAATATTTTGTCATTTAGTATATTTAAACATATAAACTAAACGGGTTTTTTTGCTATTCGGTGGTAATTGACGTTGGTCATCTCACTGGTTGGATGAGATGCAGGCGGATAAACGCAACTAAACCGTTGTCTCTCCATGAATTGAGAAGCCTTCACTCCAAAGTGCAATTGAAAGTATTAATCAGCAGACAGAAGAGATCGGCTGAGAACGGGATTTTCCCTTTCCTCTCTATCTGTACATTCGGTTTCGTATACAAAACATATTTGCTACGAACCTCAATCGACAGCCGAGGCACCCAGGCAAACGAAAGGATTGCCCAGGTGAAATGTGTCTACTTTCCTTCGTCCAACTCGCCTCTTCATTTCCCTCTCCTCTCCATTCATCGGCCGATACCCACATCTCTGCGACTGCCTTAAAACTGGGCAACGTTCGTTTCAACCTAAAATCTCATCTTGTACAACCCTCACCGCTCAGCGTTTTGCGTTCACCAACACCACCACCACAGCGTGCACTCCGCATTTTCTGACTGAGCGGAGTGGTTGGCGTGGAAGGCTGGAGATGCGGGGTTGCGAGGGGAGGGGGGAGATCTGGATTTCAAGAGCCGAATGGGCTCATCTCTGCGTTTGTAGGAATGTTATTTTGCCCAAGATCCGATGTCCTAAAATGACTCTGGCGCAACAGAGCACACACGTGAGTCAGGCGCTCTCCAGGTGATCTGCTGGTCACGGGTGTTACGATCATCAATATTTAAATAACAAATCCAGGTCTGGTGTGGTAAAACACATTTAGTTGGAAAGATCGCAACATTTACCACTGTTATCAGGCGTGCCCGTTTGACCTTATCTTTAAGCAGGGGTCAAGCAACTGCGACATTCGTACGCACGGCAGATTTCTCTTTCGTGTGCAGGCAAGTCAAGCTCAAGGACCTCCTTGCCTGCAGAACAAACACTCACGCCCCGAGCCATCCTTCCGTCTGCCGATTGATCAAGTGTGGGAACACACACGCGCAGCTGGGCCTGACCTTGACATCTCATCCTCCTGTATCAAGTGCGGTTCAAGTGGTGGGGGGGGGGGGTAGATACTGTAGGACCAAAGCCTACATTAACGGGAGTGACAACCAAAATGGTCAGTGTGTGAAGTCGACTTTGGTCCGTGTTGAACCTACAAATGGTCACGAATGAAATAAAGGTGTAGCTGTAACAGCTGTGTGTGTGTTCAGCTTTCGTAGCTGCTGTAAGCGTTGCTCTGCATCGCGCAACACGAGACCCCGTGCTTGCATGAACGTACGATGGACCTTGTGATCAAATTAACTTTTGGGTTATATGCTTTGTTCTTTCGGTAAAGTCACGTTGAAGGGAAACAATAAAATAATCAAATATATAAAACAATAAGAGTCGACCTTATTTTATTATTTTATTGTTTCCCTTCAACGTGACTTTACCGAAAGAACTAAGAATATGAATTACTGCAGTCACGAAAGCTTTAAATCAAAACTTTTGGGTTGTATCGCGTTTTGTTCGGCATGATGTCCTACGTTTGACTCAACGTTTAATTTCTTTAGAACGGCATGTTGTGTCTAGTTGGTTGTCCTTCCCCCGCACCTCCGGTTAACACGGTTGGCTACGTACGGTGTGAAAGAAGTTCAATCCACAATACGTACATACAACGTGCTGGGGGAGCTTCTTCGATTGGGTTGCTGAAGAATCGCCTTGGCATGCGCAGAGAAACGTCGGATGTCGTGCCGAACGACGCGCGGTGCAACCTAAAAGCACATCGGAAATCTGTGCGGCACAACAGTGGCGAAACGCCAATTGCCTTGTTGCAATTGCTTGACAACGTGCTGGATAGAACCAATTCGAGAGCAGCCCCGTATACGGATGGTGACTTTCTACGGACAATCCCCACCGAGCCCACTCTGACGCAACCCGGGGGAAGAGTGGCAGTCGGAGCGGGGGGAACAATCGGAGTGGTTGCATCGCCAAAAGGGAGCACGCCCTGCCTGCCGAGATCTGTTATTGGGTTCAGGTAAGGATTGGCTGTGTTCAAAAGACCCCAGTCTACGCGGCTCGCGCATGTTAGGCGCTTGCATCATTGGAAACTCTCCGCTCATTCGACCACTGACGGTTCATCGTCGCTTATGGAACTTTCAGAAAATTCACCCCCCCCCCCCCTTCAAATCTCGCTGAGCGCCTCCCACGCTCGTAACACTTCACGCTCATTCGCAGTGATCGGGCACAGACTTGCGTGAACTGCCGTGCCGTTCATCTGTCAGACCGAATCGCCAGGGCTGTATATCCACTTCGTGGAACGGGCTGATTGTTACGATACATGTAGGGGATTATCGGTGTCAGTGGGGCTCTAAGCAAAGGAAGAGAGGATCGGTATTTCACTGCAGGTTTACGTGCCTGAGAACGGTGGAGTAAACGTCAGATGAGCACGGATGAGGGCACATGTGGAGAGATGTTGGACGGATGAATATTACAAAACCAGGCCTAACTTGGGCCAATATGTGCAAGTGAATGTGTGGATGGATGGGAGAAAAGAGGCATAAATGCAGTAGACAGCAGCCTTACTTCACAAATTGTGACAATGTTGACAATTATAATCATGCGAAAAGGGTTTTTTTCAGACAGCAAGTGCAGAAAAGGAAGTCCCAGCATGCTCTGCGTGTCGAGGTAACGCCACCATTGATGTATATATTCTGCACGCTGCATGTAGTTACCATACAGTATTTCACTATAAACTTTTCCGAAATTAACATTTTGTTTGCAGCCTACACACATTCCCCAGGCTTTTGATGAGGATCATGAGGTGACACAAGACGCTTGAATTATATGGTAAGAAATGACGGGTTGTTTTTGTTTCATCTCTGAATAACATGAACATTTCACCTCTCCTTTCACACGTCCTGTCATTATTGGAAGGCACCGTGGCATGAATAACATCGTTTTTGCTAGCAAGCCCTGTGGGAACGATGCCCAAAGCTGCCAGGTGAGTGGGGTGGCGACGTCACACCGTGGCCCATTCGGGCAGGCTGCGCCATGGCTCCCCCTTCCCAAGGATTCTTCGTTTTCTTCATTTGTGCCACATGGCCTTTCGATGAGGGCAGCCAAAATAACACCCCCTGCGCCCCCCCCCCCCCCCCGAGAAACGGGGTTTGTCTATTTTAGGCACGTCACCAGCAGCCAGGCCAGTTCGAAACACCCCGTTGCTGTCTTGAAAAAAACATCTATCTGGTAACTTTTTACGTAAACTGAGGTCGTCTTTTTTTTCTTCCTTCCCGCGACACAATTGCGCAAACAGCTTTGCTAGTATGCAAACATTTACAGACATTTTACAATTTGTCCTCATTGATTTCATAAGCCGAATAGGAGCGTCTAAATGTTTACAAATGGAAATTCTTAGAAACCCTTAGCACCGTAGAACGTTAAACATTTTCCAGAATTGTGGATGTTTTGTCACGGGACATGGTTCTTGCACAACAAAAACATGCGGTATTACATTTTAATGTATCTTCACATCCCGCACAGATTTTACTTTCTTGAATTTTGTTTGAGTCGGGTTAAAGATCTGGCTTTCTCTTTGTGTTTTGAAAATGAAAAACAATTGAGAAATATTTTCCAATTCCTTGGTAAAGGGAAAAGGACATCGTAAAAAAAGTTAGATTTTCATTAGAAATTAAAAAAAAACGCTCAGGCGTTGCGACGTCTCATAGGAGCCTCGTCTGCGGTGAAAGTGGCCTGACATTTAAATGTAAAATCCACGCCTTTTGTTCCACGGGGTGGCGAGCGGGAGGGGGGGTTACAATAAAATTCCAGCTCTGCCCTTGTCACGGAGGGGAATCAAAGGGGCTCTGTTGAGGCTGCCAGCGAGTAGGGGAGCACACACACACGCGCGGCCGTGGAGGACGCTTGATGTAGATTTTTGTCGTTGTAAATGCCGAGTCAGCTGGATTCACCGGCACCACTTACACAAATTCCGTACGATTTTGTACAGCGATCACAGGCAATACATACATTTTTTTGGGTTCTGCATCGACTAAATTAAAACTTCTATACTGCAATTTCTTAACGAAAGCAAAGCTAAAAAGGGCAGCAGATGCAATGCTATAAGGTATGCCTAGTAATCATGATATAATAATACTTTTCAGTCCTTGTGTCAATCCACTGCTGGATGAAGTCCTCCCCACGCCTTGTCGGTCATGGGGGTTGTTTAACCATACTTCACCACGCTGGTCACCGTGGGTTGGTGAAAGGGGAGGACCCAGAACCGGTTCCGAGATCACTCGCCACTTGTATTCTAACTGCAGCACCCACTCGAAGCATAATATATGCCTATGTTTGCTCTAGAAATGTAATCTTACATGCAAACTAAGAATATATATAACTATATAGAAATGTAACGTTGCAGTCATTATCAATGAAAAAACATCAGATATACCTTTAAAAAAACCCAAAGCAACGTTTGGTTCTATAGGAAATGTCAAAATAGAAATCCTGAAGGAATTCCACAGGATCCTAACACCATTTCATATTCTCATAGTCACCCGCCGGACTGGCTCGTGCCGTGCACCGGCTAGTGCCGTGCCCTGCTCGGCTTGACATGCGCCGTTTCGACTCCCAGTGCCGGCAGCTTCTTTGGGATGCCGAATTGGCAAGCTCCCAGCAGGATGCGACTCACCGGGGCAAAACGTCGGACCACAACCGCACACACCTACATGCCCGCAGTGCGAGCCTCAGGGACGATTCCTGACAATACCGTACAGTGTCATTTACACAACTGTGCTCAGTAAATGGCTTAAGCTTCTTTGGTTATGTAGCTGTATGCCCATTAAATAAAAAAAAAATAACAACGAAAAGCTTCACGAAAAGATATACATGTGAATGAGCTTGTGCGCGCTGAACGCACGGACGCGTCTATATGCGATGAAGCTGTCAGCGGCTGAAAAGGACAGTCGCACGTGGGTACCCGCTGCTAATCATCGCAATCAAATGTCACGTCACGACTTAATGTGAAATAAAGATGGGGGAAAAGGTGAGGAGAGAGTGATGGCTGCAACCGTCCACCAGGCACCAGGGCTTCTCTCTTCAGGAACATCACTCTCGCCATCGCCAATTTTCAGCTCGCTTGATTGATGTCGAAGACCTGCAGAGAAACACTCAATTACGGTGATGCCGCAGAGTAATATATATATATCACCAGCACACTGAAGTGTTGGCCCATGTCATTCTCTCATTGCCCTCTCTGCCCCCTCCCTCTGCTGCAACTCTGTACGTCAAGGTAAGGCACTTGCGTCTTATTTCTTGGCACGTATAATACACTGGGCGGGGCGAGGCTATGACGAAGCGGATCATGTTTCACGGACAATTATCTCGTGCAGTAGTTTCACAGTAAGGGGCCAAAGTTGCTCTGCGGTCTAACCCAATTGAGCAACGGCAAATTTAGAGGGCGACTCCGACAAACGTGGGTAGCCCGTTTTCCGAATGACGCGGCAGATGTCGTTCACGGCCGCTGTGGAGCAGACGGCACGTAGACATTGTCCGGTCGATACACCCACCGGCGTATTGACCAGGGCGGCCGCAGGGGGCTCGAACCACAAACCCCTGCAATAAGCGCCACCGCCCGGCCGCGTCGTTGCCCCTCGAGGGCGATGAACATCGGAAGCGGCCATTGTTGTTGTTGTTGTTATTATTATTTAATTTCATTCCTGGAAAATCGTCCGTGTACTCGCTCGACGTGGTCACTTTACTCACAAAGAAAACAGCAAATAACTCAGCCACTCGTGCTCGCTGTCGAGCGTGGGCTCCGTGATGAACCCAGCGCGGCTCAAGGCCGCTGTTGTGCCGATAAACCCAACACAAACACTGGACACGCGGCTCAAGTGCGCGAATTCTCACACACACACACGCGCGGGCACCGAGATCCCTGGCGGGGGGAAATCTTGTTAGTGAGAACCTATTAAGGGCGGTGCAGAGAACAATGGGCGATTTGGCTAGTGCCACACCTGGCCGCCTTTGTCTCTCCTGTGCTGATCTTTAAACGCTGCAACAGGTAGACATTTAAGGCTGAGTCAATCTTGAGGAGGCTCACGGCGGGTTCAGACACCGCTTCACCGATGAGTCTATGTCCGTGACCGGGAATGGAACACGGAGAGGTCACCGGGTTTGTAGCGCGGTGCGCAAAACCACCGCGTCACCCCCGCCCCCGCGCAGACAGGGTCGGGATATGACGCAACACGAGCCAACGAGCACGTGCGCTTGTTCACACAATCTACCTGCGGAAACAGGTGGTGACAAGGCAAGAAGTGGAATTGTCCGGTTCTAGTGTAGGTTTCAGTCACAACAGCACTGACGTGGGACTAACCACAAACCAAACATGACCTCATGGTAGTTTCACCACACAGGCCTTCAGAAAAACAATTGAGGCACCGTGTAATACCATTTCCCATCACCGTCATCACCTATCCACTGCTTGATGAAGGTCTCCCCCAAAGCCGTGGCCACCCGTCTTGGTCTTGAGATGAAACAATCTATCTGGCTCCTGCACGAGAGAGCTGATGCCATCGCTCCATCTCCACAGTGGCCGTCTGCTTGAGTACGTTCACTCCTTTGGCCGCAGCTCCACTGTTATTCTCAACCACCGCCCCACGTCCCGCCTCCAGCGATGTGTCCTGCGCAAAACTCACGTGCTATTCCTAATGGTGACGTCTACCTTGAGTGTGCGCGCGTTCTGTGATGCACGTGTTGCTCTTTCTAGTCTCGAAGTTTAATCCAAGCTCGCACCTCGCCATGCTTCTTTGTCCACTTTTGAGCTTTTAATTCCATTTCTACATTTTATATGTGTGCTTAATGTTACGGTTCCTTGTCACGATATGCACAGAGGTTGCTCGATTTCGAAAGGAACCCTCAGAAAACTCAGTATCATCATATCTCTGCAAAATGAATGATAATCATCACATCAGTATTCTTCTTGTCCCAGTTTTGTCGACATTTCGTGAGCTCACAAAGACTTGCGCCATATATTGACCGCCGCACACTTGCAAAAGAAAGCATTCTCTTAGGTATAAGAAATAACGTGACTGATAATAAAAAAACACCATCATTAAAACAAGAGAAACCCACAATGCAATTCTTTACAGGGGCCCGGCTCGTTAGTTTGTGTCGCCCTGTCGCTAACGAGCGAGGGGACCGCTCATTAACGCGGGGAGTTGTGGTGGGGGTGGTGGTGGTGCGCACGGAGCAATGGGGCCCACGACGCTGTGACACTCTCGGTTCTGTTGCCACTTGCGTAACGCGCCCCGATGTCGGCGCATCTCCGCGAGCCATCTGGCGAGCCCTCGGCGGCGCTGACGTGCCACGGGGCACAGCGCTTTGTTCCTCAGCGGCAGCAGCAGCAGCAGAGAAAAGCAGTTGTGTGACTCACCGAGGCTTTCCTGGATAGGACTAAGGGCATTACTTGCATTACTATCATCATCGCTGCTCGTATTGTGCACCACTTGCCAAATGGACGATGTTGATTTGTGAACCGGTAACACTACACTCAAGGGCGGTCTACGGCAGGACGTTGAACTAATGTGCCTCAGCGCAGCTCCCCAGGGGCCGCTAATGGAGACGCTACACACGCTGCACATTTCCGGGATCGGAGAACGTGACGTTCGCATGGCTCACTGTGGACAGGGGAATCTACGATGTTGTGCCGAAGCGGACGACGACGTGAAACTTGACCGGCGCGCCCGCGCTCCCATTCCGCAAACGCCTTGTGGATCTTCCGTCGAAAATAACATCATCCGTTCTTATCATCAAAATCGCGATCGAGCCACTGCCAGATTAAGGCCTTCCCAAAGCGAACCGCCACTTCAACTCATCGATGTTAGAAGCCGTCGAGCTCCTGCACACGAGATGGATGATTACACCGATGGACCGTGAGGGATAAGGGCGGGCTCCTGCACGGTGGACGTTCTCTCAGGCACGTTCCCTCCGTTGGCTGCCGCTCTGTAATTAGTCTCGACCACCGCCAATCGCCCCTTCCTGCGATGTGCCCTACGCGAACGCACGCACGTTCCTTCACAGTGGCCGCGATGTGCCGGGCTTGTGTATTTTTTCTGACCAAAGTGTTCCACTGCCTCTCAGACGCGATTCCAAGCGTGCACCTCTCCCGCGCGTCTTTGCGCACCGTCCCGTGTATTGTCCCGTCGTCGCTGCCAGCGTCCACATTCCTCACCCATGTGCCACAGCAGCTGACGCGCAACGACCAAACGCGTTCTTCTTTAGCCACATTCACAAGAGAATGCCATCGTAAATTGCGCCGTAATGTGAGTCACCAAAAAACATCGCCAGCATTATAAAACGGTGATCCTGCAAAGAATTAACCGACGCACAGTTCAGCTCTTCAAGTTTGATTATTCTCGTTTGCTGTGTGGATTTTACCTCCGCTGTGAGCGTAATTATTTTTCCGTTTTTATCGTAGTTTGTTCTTTATTTTATTGCGAGTATAGTTGGCATGTTTATTATTATCATCATTATTATCACCTTTCATTGTTTCGATATAATTGTATCTGTATTTGTAAGTGTGTATATATATTTTTTATCTACAGCACTTTCAGACATCTGGATGTCAAAGGAGCTTCATAAGAGATTAGTATGATTATGATATTGTCTATACTGTATAGTTTTTGAACATTGTATTTGATCTGCAATAGCTTCCTTGCCGAGTAATGATCTCAAACACCACTTTGTTCAGACGCCTTGAGATGCGCCGTAAGGGAGGCGCGGTATGAATAATAAATGATGATGGCGATGATGACGATGACGGTGAAAAACAAATCTTGAGGCTAACTTTAAACGACGGAATTAACTGACCGTGGCTCATCGTCTGCTTAGACATTACAAAAAAACGTGTCTCTACGTTCCTGATATAAACATCAATCGGGCCGAATTAGAACTCCTTTCCTAAAAGACATTGTGTGCCATAACGCACAAATCAGAATGCGTGCGTCAATGCTTCAGGTCGGAGATCACAATGGGATTCTGAGAATGCGCGCGCGTGCGCACGTGTGTGGGAGCCGGCGATGTAGCGGCGCAATTATTATTTTGCGCGTGGTGGGCGTGTTCCGATGAGCATGTCGAGAGCCATCCCACGCACCTGCCCACCTAGACGCTCCCGTCTGACGCAACCGCTCTCGCAGAAGCAGCCGCGTGAAATGCACCCCGAGCTCGAGAGCGTGCACAGATGCAATGGGGGACAATTGGCAGGAATTGTTGACCCCACTTCACCAACCTTCAAAATCCGAGGAGCTAATCGCTACCCATTGACCGTCCGCAGCAAAACCCTTCGCCCCGTCGCTCCTTGCGCGGACCAGCACGGCGCTCGCGACGCCGCGAGGGCCCCAGCCGGCCCCAGCCGGCCCCAGCCGGCCCCAGCCGGCCCCTGCCGGCCCCAGCCGGCCCCAGCCGGCCCCAGCCGGCCCCAGCCGGCCCCAGCCGGCCCCAGCCGGCCCCAGCCGGCCCCAGCCGGCCCGCGCTTAGCAGAGCGGCGCTAAAGCAGCTGCTGCGCGGAGGAGGAGGAGACGGCCAAAATCGTGGCCGCACGTGGACCCCGACGAATCGATATTCGCTCACTTTCACCGTGACATATTAAACCGATCGCCGTTCGCTCTCGCCGAACATTCACCGGCGATAAATGCTGGTCGTCGTTACGCACAGGTTAAGCCTGTGAGATATCAAGACGAGTGCTGGCCGCGTTGGGAAGTGGGTAGAGCACACGGCTGACAATCGGAAGGTTGCGAATGCACATCGCTCTTGGAGATAAAACTCGGTCCTTCGTGCTTCTGCTGCTAATTAAGAGCAGACGTGGAACCTCCACGACCGACTCAGGGCTGTAAATCGGAGATGAGTCTCAAACTAATTTCGAGCGCAATCACTTAGACTTTGAACACAAAGGTTATTTTCAATAAGAAGCCACCCTGTGGGTTAGGGTTCAGTACAGTGAACCAGCAGCACTGAGAGCCTGGGATTAGACTGCGTTCTCAAGTGTAGTCAGGCGATGGTCTCAATCTACTTACTAATTGCTGCACATAAAACCCCATCAAATTTAATTCTATCTCTGAGACTAGAAACGGTTTTAGATTTGAAGCTTTTGTGACTGCAATGATCCATACTCTTTGGTTCTATTCGGTAAAGTCACGTAAAAGTATAAAACAACAAAAAATTTAAATAAAAAATTCACGATGTTTCGGCCACAACACAAGTGGCCTTCATCAGGTGAAGGGACCAGACTGTCTTGAGGACAGCGCTGGAGTGAACACAGCCAAGCTCAGACCGCGACCTTTAAGCTTGTGTGAGAGGAATTAAGGTGCCTTGACAAAGGAATTTAGCATAAAAATTAGCATTCAATTGGCGGACTTAGCATGGTGAACGGTGTAGAGGGGGTGAACATGTGCAGACGTGACTTTACCGAATAGAACCAAAGAGTATAGAAACGGTTTGTTTCATGGACATGCGACTACCACTGATGCCCACTGCACGGCATGTACAACGATGTGACACCAGCGTGACGAGAGAAGCCGACTGCAGCAGCTCCAAGGCATCACCGTCCGGAGCCGTTCTCTGACACAGGGTGATGCACTGCTAGCTGGAATGTGTTCGTCTGAACAGCGTGAAGACGATAGCGCAATTGGGATATAGTGGTGAATTTAAAATAATTAAGAAAAGAATATTGTTTTAAAAATTTTTTTTACATATTTTCCGGATCATTAGATACTCCGCCAACTAAGACATACCCCAAAAAGCGTGTGCCCAGTATACATCAAATTCTACAAATCACACACACAGCAATCGGATTATACGACGCACCCCCAAATCTCGCTTTATAATACAGGAGTAACTGTGCGACGTACAATCCGGAGCACACGATAATTCTGTTATATCGTTTGGTTGTCCAGCACGGTGAGACAATTTTGTGCAATAGCCCCCCCTTTTTACGAATAATCTATAAAACGGTGGAGGGAGGGAGGGAGGGGGTGTGCGGAATTGACCCGTGGCCTCACCTGGCGTGGGGGCTGCCCCTCGCTGGGTGGTGAGGAGGGGGACGCTGCTGGCCCCGTGGGTGCCCCCGCCCCACGCCGCCCCCCTCTCGTCTCGCCGTCCTCCAGGGCCGGGCCGTGGGCCGAGATGCTGGGGAAAGCCTCGCGCAGCTCCTCCTGCAGCGGAGAGCGCACAGGTGAACACGACAGCAGGCAGACAAAGGCAAACAGAGAGGCAGGGGCAGGGGGGAGAGAGAGAGAGACTGGCAAAACTGAGAGGCGGCGAGAGAAGGGAAACAAATAAGAAGGCAGGCGGGTTAACCGACAGACAGACAGTCACAAAGACAGGCAGGCAGACAGACAGACAGGCAGGTGAACAGAGAGATGGACAAGCACACATATAGGCAGACAGGCAGACAGGCAGACAGGCAGATGAACAGTCGCATATACTAAGATAGACCACGAGTAAAAAATAGAGGCAGTCAGGCAGGACAGGCAGAAAGATTAAAAAGACAGAGAGTTAGTCAGATGGACAAAAAGACAGGGGGACAGAGAGACACAAAATGAAATAAAAATACGCGTTTTTCTCGGCTCATGTCAACATTGTGCAGCAGGGCTCATTGCTGCGGGTGATCTAAGCTGGTTGTGTGAATGGCCCTAACTCAACAGCTGATTGTGGTCTTGCTAAGGTGCGCCTCACTCTGGCTGCATGCGGCACTGCCTTGTACCTCTGTCAACGATGGGGGGCTCCATCAATCGATTTAACAACAAAAAACACGACTTTTACGTTCTGGGTACACGCGTTGCATGGAGTGTGTGAGAGTTGTGAGATTTCACTGAAGTACAGTACAGTAAACTCAAACGTGATTACATCCGTATGAGATTATTATTTTAATTTAACTAGCAGCCCCCAACGTCCATTGGACATAACCGTCCGTCCCTCCCTCACTCCAGACGTGAAGGCCATGCAGGCATGCACCCAGCCAGTAAAACTTTGTATAATATAGCATGATAATCATACGTCCTTTTAAACGGAATGTAATGAGTTGTAGATTCATTGATTCTGGTGGTCACAATACGTGCATAATATTGACGTCAAAGAATCGGTTACAATAAATGAAAATCGTATGCGAATGTAACGCTAACGTACTAAAGCGCTATTATAACGAACGAGTCAAAACAAACAATGTAAAAATACACGAGCCTAAACAATACACACAAAAAATAACCCATCTTTTAAATGGATCGTGAACCCATATTGCGATGAGTCATCAACTATCTGTGGGGATAAGCTGCTAGATGCCAACCCATCCTTGCATCGTGAACCCAAATTGTAATCGTTCCTCAAATCTCTGGGGGTAAATTGGTCCAAGCCTTGCCGCTGCATGTTCTAAATGCCTGGGACTCTGGAACGCGAGCAGCAGCCCCAGACACGTGGGTGTGCCTCCACCTGCTGGTGGGAGCCGTGCGGCAGCGTAAAATGAATTCACGTTTTTCCCTTTAAAAAGGGGCCTGGACCGAGAGTGGACATCACCCAAACATCGTCCAGACCCCCCTTGCCTCTCACCGACACCATCCTTATCACAGCAGACAAAGCTCGTGCGGAGTAAAGGCCAGCAAAAAATGCGGCATTTATCTACTCACTGCCTCGGCAAGGTGATACATTGCCATGGTGTGGGATCACAATTCCATAAAAAAATATTTTCTCACGTCTTTTTCGGTGCTACCTTGTTTGTGTTATTTTTTTCTCGCATGTTTCGCCTTGTTTGCTCTGTCTTGTTCTTTCGAATAGCCTAACGTGTACAATCATATACACACGCATCTCAATATTCTTTGGGTCTTTCGGTAAAGTCCCGTAGGTAGAAATAAGAATGCCAGGACGTTTCGATCGCAACGCAAGCAATCGTCATCGTGCGGAAGAACGAGGAGGGAAGCTGCGATGCAGGCTGCTTGTAAAGGTTCGAGATGGGCGTACCAGACTTTTAGACGCACAGCTATTACAAAATTAGAGCTGTTGTTGGTTTGGGATGTCACTTCCGGTCAGGTCACAACCTAGGACCTCCTTGGCTTACTCGGGCATTGTAGGGAATCGTGGAGTGGAGTAGCATCACACGCTGTCTAAAATTTACTTGCTTATCCGTCGGAATTGAGTAAATCTCGGAGCTACCTTCCTCCACTATGGACTTCTCCTTTTGTGATCGTGGGACCCCGAAAAGAAAACGCTATAAAATAAACCACACGTTGCTTTGTCGATTTCATTGAATACATCAGAAGTCAGTGATGAGGCGGTTAATATATGAAGAGTGTCCAGGGTGGAGCTGGTTGTGTGCGCACTGCGCTATGAACCCGCCAACCGAAATTAAATTCCTGGCCACGGCTGACATCAGTGCAAGCGACGTCTGAACTGGCTGTTAGCCTCCAGCAACCCATTGTCCAGAATGAGGAAGTATGACCAAACAGCCCCCCTGACTGACACACCATGGGGAGGGGGGGCTTCATCCACCGGCGGATCGATCATGGCTGATGGGGAATGGCACTAAGAGAGAAACCGATGTGGTTGTCGCCACACGAACCTGCTCGTAAACGCTGTCGATGTACGGCAACGCCGCAACGGCCTCCGCCACCTTCACGTCGGCCCAGGTCACCGTGTGGCCGGCCCCTTTCTCCGGTGAACTCGGCACGACCCTCACCGGTACCGCCCTCACTGGCGCCGCATCCCCTCCGGCCCCGGCACCGAACGCTTGCGGACCGGTGCCGTCATCTCCGCCGCCACCGCCCGCCGCGCGCTCCCCGTGGCCGCACTCCGTCTTCTCCGCTTGCTCGGCATCGCCGCGGTCGCCCTCCTTGCACCGTCGCTCGTCGGCCTCGCCGCACGCCTCGCCGTCGCAGCGGCCGCGCTTCTCCGGGTGCGAGTCCTTGATGACCGTCACCTCCAACCCGCTGACGATCACCAGCTGCGTCCGAGGGTGAGCACGCCCCTTCGGCTGCCCGTGACATTGATCCTGTGATTGAGGCTGCCCCTGTGGCTTTGGCTGCCCCTGAGGCTGCACCGTTGGCAGCACCTGCACCTGAGGCTGCCCCTGAGGCTGCTCATGAACCTTTGGCTGCACTTGAGGCTGCTCATTTGTCTGCACCTGCACCTGAGGCTGCTCCTGAACCTTTGGCTGCACCTGCACCTGAGGCTGCTCCTGTGAGTGCCCCTGAGGCTGCTCCTGAACCTTTGGCTGCACTTGCACCTGAGGCTGCTCCTGAACCTGAGGCAGCACCTGCGGCCGCTCCTTTGGCCGCGCCTGCGGCTGCCCCTGGGGCTGCGGGGCGGCCCTCTTTTTCTTCTTGGCGCCGCCGCCATCGGCACCGCCGTCGCCGCTCGGCTCGGGCGCGACGGAGTCGGCCCCCGGGAGGGAGCGGCTGCGGGGCCGCTCGGGCTGGGCCGGCGCCGCGCGGGGCCGAGCGGAGGACGCGGCGCGAGGCAGCGTGGCGGCGACGATGGGCGGCGCCGGCGCGCGCCGCTTCTTGGGGGCGTCCGACTCGAGCGATCGTCTCCTGGGGGCCGCGGCGGCGAGGACCGGGGCTGGAGACGCCGGCACCGAGTGGTGAACCTGCGGGCGTGCGGCGGCGGCGGCGACGCGCGGGGTCAAAGACGCGCGGGGCGCGCAAGTTCCGTCAAATCAAGGCTGCAGTCTCGCGGAACGCGACTGCACGGCGCCGCCGATGTTACCGGTGAGTTGTCGCGGGTTCACCTTTGCCGTGAGTCCCGTGGATTTCACGATTTGATTCGGAAATCGATGTTAGAGTGGAATCCGTGAGGTGACCAGTATCCGAGTTAATGATTCGTTAGTTAAAGTCAAGTCGATTTTGTTTAACCAGGGAAGAGATTGACCTCACGGAGCAGGCATCGAATCGTGCTCGCAAAGAATCGATTGTGCTATTTTTGATTGGCATACGTTGTATGTAATTGGTTTACATATTGCGTGTAGTTGTTTTTTACATGATTCAGAGCTCCTGTAGAAACTAGTGACAAAAACGTCTTAGTGACTCGAGCCTCGACCCCACGGACTGTGACAAGTCATCCGGACAGGAGCGAACCCTTGTAAGCCGAGAACCCGGGGCGTCACGAGCCTCTAGAGCAGCGTTCTTCACTCATGTTCAGAGGGGGGCCACTTTTGCCGATAAGACGTCATCAGTGTGAGGGCCGCCACGCCGCCGACAAGGGGTGTTGCCACGTGTTCCGTCTTGTCGGTGGAGGGCCACACTAAAGGCCACCAGGGGCTACCAGTGGCCTTGCAATGGATAACGCTGCTCTGGAATTTACAGCCCTCTGTAAAACCACTGCTGGATCAGAGCCCACCCACGCCTTGTCAATGACGGAGGCTGTCTGAACATACTTCACCACGCCGGTCAATTTGAGTTGGTGAATTAGCGGAGGCCAAGGACCGGTTACGATGTCACTCGCCCCTGATGTGAGCCCTGGCCGAGAATCGAACCAAGGTGGTCGGGGTTCGTGTGGTGTGCCACTGCGTCTCCGCTCTGCCCTGTAATGCTCCTCATGCGCTGGGTTTTTTCGCAGCCAATGTTAGGATTCATAATTGATGTTTTACTTGGGCCATGTAATGATCTGACCACATTTATGTCGTAAGACCTTCCACCGCCCGACATAATCAAACAAAAGTAATTGTTGCATTGGTGTGCAAGCGTTTAACGCGCCAATTATTATCATTTCAGATCACTCACTGGTAATGTAGAGAACAACAATCACAGCCAAATTAGGCAATTACATACAATAAGTATGATAATTGCTCATAGCAAAGACACAGATCCCCCATATAGCCTTAACAGGCTATTAGGGCAAGTGCTGTTAGCGAGCACCTATGAAGGCCGGCACGGCCAGTGGCGATGTTTACACATGTTACCAGTTACTCATTTGAGGCTGAGTCAACCTAGGCGAGGCCTGGAACCGTTTCAAATAATCGCCACTGGTGGTTGCCGTGAGCGAAAATCTAACTCGGGTCGCCGGGTTTGTAGCGCAGCGCGCCAGCCGCTGCACATTTATTCATAACACTCTCAGTATTTCAAAACATGTAAAACAAATCAACAACGTGTGATAGACTCACCAGCTTTTTCTTTCGGGGCCGAAGGCAGCTGAAGATGCCCGCGTTTTCCTTCCCAGCATGCTCTGTGACTCCAGGAGGGGGCGGTGGTTGTCTGCGGGCCCCTGTCCAACAAATGCATGGCCACTGGTGAGAGGATCGTTGTTTTCGCTGACAGGGCCCGGTTGGTAGACGCGGTACCCGGGGCAGCCCCGAGGGATTGTCAGCCGGGGTTGCAAGTTACGGTGGCCTCAATCTGCGTGCGTCTCTTGTCTCTGTGGTCATGTTTGACCCCCTCACTATGTCTCCCCCGATGTATCTGTCTCTCCCTGTGTCTCTAGATTTCTGTGTCGCTGTGTCTCTGTCTTTTGCCGATCTGTTTCCGTTTCTTTCTCTCTGTGTGTCTTTACCTCTGTGTGTTTCGATGTGTATTTGCGTTTCTCTCATTCCGTATCTGTCTATCTCTGATTGTGTCCTTTTTCATACCTGTCCCGCTGTGTCGCTATGTTTCTGTTTGTGTAAATTTTTCTGCGTCTGTGTATTTTTTTATCTTTATGCCTCTATGTTTCTGCGTCTGTCTGTGTCTGCCTCTATTCTCTTCTCTCTCTCTGTGGCAATGTTCCTGTCCGTCTATTTGTCTGCGCATCTCTCTTTTCTGCGGTCTGGTCCCCGGCACCCAAGCTGCGTGGGCCGATGAGAGAGACATCGCGGCAGTGCGAGGTGCAGGCGTGGGTGGGGTCCCTACCTGGGTAGGTGTGGGAGCCATGCACGATGGGATGGCATAGCGTGGCCGCTGTCAAAACACAGAACAAGAAGTAGAGAGCTTGACGTCACTGACAATGCCGCTGTCAATTCCTACAACCTGGAGGGCCTTTTGTCACCCGTGTCATCATTAGTCAATCAACAACCACACACTGTGACAGGCCGAACAGCGATATCTGGCTAGGCGGTGTCATAGTTATCACTGTTTTAACATATCTTGCATATGAGAACTTAAAATAAAGGCAAAGAGTCTTTCAAAAAGTGTGGCCGTTCGTGATGGACGTGCAACAGAGATCGGTGCGTTTGACTGTAACCTGTGCTTCACTCACAAGGAAATAACCACACGGGTTCCCAATCAGTCACGCATCCTGCCTGGGTTTTATCAAAATAAAGGGGTGAATGAACGCAGCGTACAGCGCTCTTGTCAATTAACTGCCGGATGGAGGCCTTCCCCGTGCCATGTCGGTACACGGGGATTGCTTCACCATACGCCACTACGGGTTGGTGATACCATGGCCAGGGATCGAACTCGGGAGGGCAGGTTCGTAGCGCGGGTGTGTGAACTATTGCATCACGCGGATAAATAGGTTACTGTCGACTTCACTATGGGGAGGATGGATCCTGCCATAGAGATGTGGAATTTCCGTGACTGACTCAAAGATGCCAGCGTGTAGAGATGAGAGCTTGTTTGAATGGTGGAGGGGTAGGCGGGAGGGGGGGTGTAAATGAGAAGTGTAAATAAGTACAGATAAACAAGCATTACATTTATTTCACAAACAATTTTTTCACAAAAAACGAGCGCAGGAAAAACCTTCCCCGAGGTTGGTGACCCAACCGCGTGTAGCTTGGCGTTGAGAATTCTCCGGGCACTTTGGTTTCCTCCCACACTCAAAATAAATCCTGGAACATGTAGCCGGCCAAATATACCCAATGAAGAGAAGCTTGGGACTCGGTGTGCCTTTGCTTTCCCAAGCAAACAAATAAATACAAATTATTATTATTATTACAAAATACATAAATAGGAAAGCCATCTGTGTCTGTTTTATCACTGAATAACATTACAATTACGTACATCGGGCAATGTGTCTTTTGGCCAAATTACAAAACCTCGACTAGTACAGTATGCACTATTCTGTATCTCATCAGCAGGGTGTAGTCCATTTCACAAATATTACTTGGCTTGGCTGGTGATCCAGGCAGGAGCTATCCAACAAAACACTGCCACTCTCAATGCCACGCTCAAAAGAGTTCAGAAAAAAAGATCCTGGAAAATTATTTTTAATCGATGATGAGGCTCATGGATGTCGATAGAAATCCAAGATTTGTGTTTATTTTGGGAACATTCGTCGATTCGGTAGACTAACTGAATTAAAGTTAAATCAACTACTTTTTTTTATGGTAGACTAGCTGTACTACCCGGCTTCGCCCTGGACTTGGATTCACCATGCCCGGCCGCCTTTGTCCCCCAAGTGGCGATGTTCACACACCACACCAGTTACTCGTTTGAGGCTGAGTCGACCTAGGGGAGGCCCAAGACCGGTTAAAATAATCGTCACCGGTGGTGGCCGGTCGCCGTGTTCGTAGCGCGGCGCGCTAAATGCTACACTACCATGCGTTACGCTTCCACATGCGCGGGTCACGTGACAAATTGACGTCACAGCTCACTTGCCGTGAAAAAAATAAATGCATTATTTAGCTCCCCCCCCCCAAAAAAGTGTATTTTTATAACTTTTGCATGGTGTACAGTCTGGAAAGTACCCACATGGCAAATTTCCAGTTTGTTGCATGTCGGGAAGTACAATAAACATTTTGAACAGACACACATAATCACAACGTTGCCTTTTATATGTATGGAGATTAATCTGGCCTCTTTTAAAATGGAAGTCTGGAAGCCCTCTCTACGAGCCACGGCCACAGTGACGCGCCTGATGATGCCGATGACGCCACTAAAGCCCCGTCCCTCACCTCCCGTCCAGCGGCACAGAGGCGAGAGGTTTTCTTCCCAGCGAACGCCGTGCCCTCCGATCACTCGCGTAATCGAACGAGCCCTCGAATCGGGCGATCAAACCGTCGACTTAATCATCGGGATTACGGCCCACGAGCTCGAAACGCAGCCCCGACAACGCCGCGATAGGAGGAGGTGGCGGCGGCAGGGGTCAGGGGGTCGAGGGGCCGCGCGCCTCTCTCACCCTTGCTGGTGTCGACGACGTAGAGCTCGCGGATGCCGAGCTCGGCGAGCGAGCACGCGGGGTCGACGCGCTCGGCCTGCGTCGCGTCGCGGAACAGCAGCAGCGAGCGCGGCTCCAGGCCGCTCTTGGCCGCGATGGCCGGCAGCAGCACGCGCAGCGGCACGCGCCGGCTCACGCGCAGGAACTCCTTCTGCGTGCGCGAGAGGTTCACCACCAGCCGCACCGTCGGCTGTCCGCACGCACAAACCAAAATGACAAAATCATGCAACGGGACATTTTTTTTTTAGGTGTGACAAAATTATCAAAGTTTGTTTTTGGGCTCATATGGGCACAATGGCTATGCTCGTCTACCGTATACAGCCCCGAGTCAGTGATGGAAGTTCCACGTTCCTATGGCAGGGGTGGGTTTATACACATAAGGCAACCGCTGTTGTGGTATCCATCGGTGTTAATAAATTGATGGGTAAACAAACAAGGCTGTGTGCGGTGTGTTTGAGCTCTGTGCATGCAGCCACCATTTGTGTTCTCGAGCTACCCGGTGTGTTTCTCGGGTTGTGCAGTTCCTGGAGAAACCCCCAGCACGTGGAGCAAAACGTCGGGCAACATCGTCGGAAGCAACACGACGAAACAATGCGGAAACAACGCAGGAGTGCGTCTTGTCCCGAGGAAACTAAAACTATAGTCCATGAGTCACTGGGCTCCCTGCACCACGGCTGAGAGGTCGACATTGCGGAACACATCTGGGGAGGGAAACTGTTGGAGGTAGCAAGTTACACTGTCACAAGTTACACTGTCACAAGTTACACTGTAACAAGGTACATGGTAACAAGTTACATGGTAACAAAGTTACACTGTCACAAGTTACACTGTCACAAGTTACACTGTCACAAGTTACATGGTAACAAGTTACACTGTCACAAGTTACACTGTCACAAGTTACACTGTCACAGGTTACACTGTCACAAGTTACATGGTAACAAGTTACACTGTCACAAGTTACACTGTCACAAGTTACATGGTAACAAGTTACACTGTCGCAAGTTACACTGTCAAAAGTTACATGGTAACAAGTTACAGTCTAACAAGTTACACTGTCACAAGTTACATGGTAACAAGTTACACTGTCACAAGTTACATGGTAACAAGTTACACTGTCACAAGTTACACTGTCACAAGTTACACTGTCACAAGTGACATGGTAACAAGTTACACTGTCACAAGTTACACTGTAACAAGTTACATGGTAACAAGTTACATGGTAACAAGTTAGTGTTACAAGTTACATGGTAACAAGTTACATGGTAACAAGTTACATGGTAACAAGTTACATGGTAACGAGTTAGTGTTACAAGTTACACTGTAACAAGTTACACTGTAACAAGTTACATGGTAACAAGTTACATGGTAACAAGTTAGTGTTACAAGTTACATGGTAACAAGTTACATGGTAACAAGTTAGTGTTACACGTTACACTGTAACAAGTTACATGGTAACAAGTTACAGTCTAACAAGTTACATGGTAACAAGTTACATGGTAACAAGTTACACTGTCACAAGTTACATGGTAACAAGTTACACTGTCACAAGTTACATGGTAACAAGTTAGTGTTACAAGTTACATGGTAACAAGTTACACTGTAACAAGTTACACTGTAACAAGTTACATGGTAACAAGTTAGTGTTACAAGTTACACTGTAACAAGTTACATGGTAACAAGTTAGTGTTACAAGTTACATGGTAACAAGTTAGTGTTACAAGTTACACTGTAACAAGTTACATGGTAACAAGTTAGTGTTACAAGTTACATGGTAACAAGTTACACTGTCACAAGTTACATGGTAACAAGTTACATGGTAACAAGTTACACTGTCACAAGTTACACTGTCACAAGTTACACTGTCACAAGTGACATGGTAACAAGTTACACTGTCACAAGTTACACTGTAACAAGTTACATGGTAACAAGTTACATGGTAACAAGTTAGTGTTACAAGTTACATGGTAACAAGTTACATGGTAACAAGTTACATGGTAACGAGTTAGTGTTACAAGTTACACTGTAACAAGTTACACTGTAACAAGTTACATGGTAACAAGTTAGTGTTACAAGTTACATGGTAACAAGTTACATGGTAACAAGTTAGTGTTACAAGTTACACTGTAACAAGTTACATGGTAACAAGTTACAGTCTAACAAGTTACATGGTAACAAGTTACATGGTAACAAGTTACACTGTCACAAGTTACATGGTAACAAGTTAGTGTTACAAGTTACACTGTAACAAGTTACACTGTAACAAGTTACATGGTAACAAGTTAGTGTTACAAGTTACACTGTAACAAGTTACATGGTAACAAGTTAGTGTTACAAGTTACATGGTAACAAGTTAGTGTTACAAGTTACACTGTAACAAGTTACATGGTAACAAGTTAGTGTTACAAGTTACATGGTAACAAGTTACACTGTCACAAGTTACATGGTAACAAGTTACATGGTAACAAGTTACACTGTCACAAGTTACACTGTCACAAGTTACACTGTCACAAGTGACATGGTAACAAGTTACACTGTCACAAGTTACACTGTAACAAGTTACATGGTAACAAGTTACATGGTAACAAGTTAGTGTTACAAGTTACATGGTAACAAGTTACATGGTAACAAGTTACATGGTAACGAGTTAGTGTTACAAGTTACACTGTAACAAGTTACACTGTAACAAGTTACATGGTAACAAGTTACATGGTAACAAGTTAGTGTTACAAGTTACATGGTAACAAGTTACATGGTAACAAGTTAGTGTTACAAGTTACACTGTAACAAGTTACATGGTAACAAGTTACAGTCTAACAAGTTACATGGTAACAAGTTAGTGTTACAAGTTACACTGTAACAAGTTACACTGTAACAAGTTACATGGTAACAAGTTAGTGTTACAAGTTACACTGTAACAAGTTACATGGTAACAAGTTAGTGTTACAAGTTACATGGTAACAAGTTAGTGTTACAAGTTACACTGTAACAAGTTACATGGTAACAAGTTAGTGTTACAAGTTACATGGTAACAAGTTACATGGTAACAAGTTACATGGTAACGAGTTAGTGTTACAAGTTACACTGTAACAAGTTACATGGTAACAAGTTACATGGTAACAAGTTAGTGTTACAAGTGACATGGTAACAAGTTACACTGTAACAAGTTACACTGTAACAAGTTACATGGTAACAAGTTACATGGTAACAAGTTAGTGTTACAAGTTACATGGTAACAAGTTACATGGTAACAAGTTACATGGTAACGAGTTAGTGTTACAAGTTACACTGTAACAAGTTACACTGTAACAAGTTACATGGTAACAAGTTACATGGTAACAAGTTAGTGTTACAAGTTACATGGTAACAAGTTACATGGTAACAAGTTAGTGTTACAAGTTACACTGTAACAAGTTACATGGTAACAAGTTACAGTCTAACAAGTTACATGGTAACAAGTTAGTGTTACAAGTTACACTGTAACAAGTTACACTGTAACAAGTTACATGGTAACAAGTTAGTGTTACAAGTTACACTGTAACAAGTTACATGGTAACAAGTTAGTGTTACAAGTTACATGGTAACAAGTTAGTGTTACAAGTTACACTGTAACAAGTTACATGGTAACAAGTTAGTGTTACAAGTTACATGGTAACAAGTTACATGGTAACAAGTTACATGGTAACGAGTTAGTGTTACAAGTTACACTGTAACAAGTTACATGGTAACAAGTTACATGGTAACAAGTTAGTGTTACAAGTTACATGGTAACAAGTTACACTGTAACAAGTTACATGGTAACAAGTTAGTGTTACAAGTTACACTGTAACAAGTTACATAGTAACAAGTTAGTGTTACAAGTTACAGTGTAAACAAAAAACAAACAGGCCTCGTCTGTTTTTGTTTACAGCCACGTGGTTTTTGTTCATCAGGACGAAACATCAGTGTCAAGTCATTCGGCTCGGTGTTGCGCCGTTCAGGTCGAGACTCTGGAAGATAAATCCACACAGCAGCGCTAAACGTGTTTCACCTTCACAGGCCATCAAATTAACACGGTCACATATCTCTGGTCGTACAGCCCGGAGCAGAGGGATATATTCCCAGCTCATGACGCTCCTGCTTAATCTATAACCACGAGATACGCAGGACGTCGTATCTCAAAGCACCAGCATGCTCTTTTTATTTATGACATTTAAAACGGCGCTTTAAATGCCTAGTTGATAGCGGGTACTCGCTGCCGGGGTAGGAGAGCGAGGCTCTTTTGTTTTCCTGCCAAGAAAACCAGGAATGTGCTCAGATCGCGTCATTGACGTGCACGTGTGAATGAATGTGCGAGTGTTCTTACGAAGGGACCGGTAGCACAGTGGTTAGCGCACTTCACAATTAACCCGGGGGCCTGATTTCTCATTCTGCTCGTGGATAATCCGTCCTTGGCCTCCCCTAGGTCGACTCAGCTTTAAATGAGTCTCTCTGGTGTGGCGTGTAAACATCAGCACTGGGGAGACAGAGGTGGTCCAGGCCACACCACCATGAGCAGTGCTCGCCTATTAGGTGCTCGCTCACGGCACTCTTCACAACAACCTGTGTAGGCTACTCGGGGAACTGTGTATTTGTTACTCGTGTGTGTGTGTTACTCGTGTGTGTGTGTTACTCGTTTGTGTGTGTGCGTGTCATTAGCCACGTGAGTCACCGCGTGATGGAATTCACTCAGTGACCCAGCGTTCATAGCGGTATTTATAGGCTCATAAATGAGGCTCCAACGGTCAGCAAATTAGGACCATTTGGGATGCCGTCATTAACGAAATTAACTGCATCGACTTAAACTAAAATAGAAAGTGCTGCAAGCACATTCATCAAGAATGAACTCGTTTGTAGTTGGTTTATCTCATCGAGTAATATTTTGAAATGTTAAAATGAAATGGTCCTCAACTGCCCTATTTAGTAAGTAAACCGGTAACAGCCGATGTAGATGGAAAAGGAATTTTTCCTGCCAATTAAAAAATAAAATTAGTTTACAAATAGTTTTTTTCACGTAATGCTGGAGAATATCCGACACAGACAAGAGCTACTGCTATGGGAATGTGTATCTCCCACCACTGGCTCAGTGATGTAGATGAGGGCCGCTTACAGTATCACTCGTTTGAGCAGAGAGATTCTTTGACCGAATTTGACTTGAACCCTGGACAAATCAATCGGTCACAACGTGAATTCTTTCGTGCCTACTCCAAAAGGAGACGACAAATGGAACGACGCAGCTCTGTAATGCGATGTCCTGCCAGAGCCGCGTTCCAGAGCGCAGCAGATTGCGCCATCTATTTATCAGCTGGTTTCTGTGTACGTGCTTTTCGACGTGTGTTTAGGCGTTGAACTGGGCAACCGTGAAAGATGTCCCACGCCTCTGGGCTGCGTGCAGCTCTTGCCAGGCAGCATCCCGCGCAACGGAAGTGGCTGTCAAATTTGTTACCGACTCCGAAATGTGCGACGCGCGAGGGAACGCGACACGCGTGACTCTTTTGCGCCTCCGTCATCCCATGCCGAGTGTCCGGGATTTACCGATACTTACTTGCGGCCATCCATTCCGCTGCTGGATGGAAACCGCCCCATATCATGACGTGCACGCGCAAGCGGCAAAGTTTCTCACTGGTTTGACAAATACCCAAAACTGAATGCACCACCACTGTCACCCCAGCGAGGATGAAAAAGTCAATGTTTGTCCGAGTACTTCCGACACCACGGCATTTCATGAACATTTATCCCTTTTCAAGATAGGTGGATACATTATTGATGATGATGATGCTTCTCTGATGATGATATTGCTATATTCTTAGCTCTTTCGGTAAAGTCACGTTGACGTTTCGACCATAACACAAACGATCGTCATCAGGTGTGTCGTTTGCATAAATTTATTTATTTTTAAACGGTGTATTTATTTATTTCTAAAAAAACGTCAGCGCCACGCGCAGCGATTTGGCAGTTTATTTAGAAGGACTAGTCCATCTATGTTCTGAAAAGAGGAGGGGGGAGACAAAAAATTAATGTATGCTGTCTGAAAGCCACTGTAAGCATGAACAATCAATTAAGACCTGAAATGGTTAATCAAATCTTTCCAATGATTGCTAAGCCAGAATCCATCTTCTCGGTTGAAATTATCTCTATGCTTATATATGTGGATAGCCTCATGAACGAATCTCTCATGGTAGCCAGATGGCTTACAAAGAACCTCTGTCTTGGAAAAGTCAATGGCATGTGAGCCTACTGAATTAGAACAATGATCTGCTACGGCCGAGGTGTTGGTCCTACCGTGTTTAAGGGCTGCTTTGTGTTCACGAATGCGGTCCGAGACATGGCGTTTGGTTTCTCCAATGTAACTACTACCACAGAGGCAACTTAGTTTGTAGACACCAGGGTACTGTATGTCCGGAATCACATCTTTTACAGACGGAACCAGATCACGGATTTTATGTAATGTGTTGAAACGGACCTGGATCTTGTGTTTATTCAAGATTTTGGAGATCTTTTTTGTGATCCCCGCAATGTAGGGTAAAGTGATGGTTTTGAAAGGCTCCTGTGATAATAATCATGCTTCTGCTACTGCTCAAGACCACAATGCTGCGGCTGATGGTTGCCGTGGCGGTCGTGTCAGATGACAGTGCAGGTGATGCTGCCGTTGATGATGTTGAGGCTTCTGCTGCTACTGCCGATGAGTGGTGGTCATGTTGGGGCAGTCGCGTCAGACGACGGCGCCACGGCCACCGATGAGCCTCTCGCTTGGGAAGGATTCGGGGGGGGGGGGGAGGGGGCAGGGGAGCTCACCTCGGGGAAGGGCTCAATTCAAGGGGGGCTCACCTCGCGGGGTGGGTGGGGGGGGGCAGGATCTCACCTCGGGCGCATTGGAGCGGTGGGCCCTGCGCGCGTCCAGCGGCTCCCGCTCGATGAGCCGCACGGCCCCCACGGGGAGGCTGCCGATGGCCGTGTTGGGCTTGAAGGGCAGCAGGCGGCCGTCCACGCGCGAGTACAGCTCCAGCGCGTGGCGCGCCGGGCTCAGACGGTACCACGCGCACAGGCGCACCAGCACGTCCATCATGGGGATGCTGGTGGGAGCAATCGGCATCGCGGCAGATTAAGGCGACGAACAGGAAAGGGTCACGTGGATGAATCGTAGTCCACGGCATTATCCGTTATCCGTTATCGTCTGCGGGCATTCCGTTTTCTTCATATTAGCCAATGAGCATTTGTTTTTGTGTCATTTGGTACTGCCTGTCACATCAGCATTGATCGCTATATCACTGTCATTGACTCGCAGGGTGGCGTCGTGTTAACAGTTTCCCCTCACAGCTAGAAGTGCCTCGGTTTGATTCCCGATGCAGGTGCCTTTCGGTGTGGAGTTTGTATGTTCTGTGTGTAGTTTGTATGTTCTGTGTGTGTAGTTTGTATGTTCTGTGTGTAGTTTGTATGTTCTGTGTGTAGTTTGTATGTTCTGTGTGTAGTTTGTATGTTCTGTGTGTAGTTTGTATGTTCTGTGTGTGTAGTTTGTATGTTCTGTGTGTGTAGTTTGTATGTTCTGTGTGTGTAGTTTGTATGTTCTGTGTGTGTAGTTTGTATGTTCTGTGTGGAGTTTGTATGTTCTGTGTGTAGTTTGTATGTTCTGTGTGTGTATTTTGTATGTTCTGTGTGTGTAGTTTGTATGTTCTGTGTGTGTAGTTTGTATGTTCTGTGTGTGTAGTTTGTATGTTCTGTGTGTAGTTTGTATGTTCTGTGTGTGTAGTTTGTATGTTCTGTGTGTGTAGTTTGTATGTTCTGTGTGTGTAGTTTGTATGTTCTATGTGTAGTTTGTATGTTCTGTGTGTAGTTTGTATGTTCTGTGTGTAGTTTGTATGTTCTGTGTGTGTAGTTTGTATGTTCTGTGTGTGTAGTTTGTATGTTCTGTGTGTAGTTTGTATGTTCTGTGTGTGTAGTTTGTATGTTCTGTGTGTAGTTTGTATGTTCTGTGTGTAGTTTGTATGTTCTGTGTGTAGTTTGTATGTTCTGTGTGTGTAGTTTGTATGTTCTGTGTGTGTAGTTTGTATGTTCTGTGTGTAGTCTGTATGTTCTGTGTGTAGTTTGTATGTTCTGTGTGTAGTTTGTATGTTCTGTGTATAGTTTGTATGTTCTGTGTGTAGTTTGTATGTTCTGTGTGTAGTTTGTATGTTCTGTGTGTAGTTTGTATGTTCTGTGTGTAGTTTGTATGTTCTGTGTGTGTAGTTTGTATGTTCTGTGTGTAGTTTGTATGTTCTGTATGTATAGTTTGTATGTTCTGTGTGTGTAGTTTGTATGTTCTGTGTGTGTAGTTTGTATGTTCTGTGTGTAGTTTGTATGTTCTGTGTGTAGTTTGTATGTTCTGTGTGTGTAGTTTGTATGTTCTGTGTGTGTAGTTTGTATGTTCTGTGTGGGGTTTGTATGTTCTGTGTGTGTAGTTTGTATGTTCTCTGTGTGTGGAGTTTGTATAAAATGTAACTTGTATTGGCCAAACATCCCAATACAGGTACTAATAATGGACTTGATAATAACTCAGTTGGGATCACACACAGCAGCAGCATCATCGCCCCCTACTGCGAGAACTTGGCAGGACTCTCTGGATAAATAGTCTTTAAACTCAATGAGGCTTTCCTGCACAAAACAAGCAGCATTGTCATCTGCATCAGCATCATCAGCATCATAAATAAATAACATAACTTTATTGGTGCGTCTCCACGTCCGAAGACGTACTGAGGCTCTCACAAGGCCATGAGGGAGGGGCGTGTGGCACAGTTCGACGGCAGCTATCATAGAGTGCGGTCGTGTCGTTACAGTTCTCTGCGGTGAGTACAAGGTCTTTAAAAACAACGGCGCTATGCTTCTCTTAAATAAAATTAACGCTAAGCGCTGGAGCGTTCCGAGAATCAGTGGCGAACGGGACCCACCCTGCAAGTGGCAGACATCTCAGAACGGGAAAGGGTTAACAGTCAGAACGATGCCTTTAACCGGACGTCTTTAACCTGCGTACGTTCTCTAAATGTGTGTTATTTGAGTTAAATCACAGGCAAAGAAATGAGCTGAACATTTCCTGCAGCCACAGCATCCTGCAATATGTCATGCACGTGACAAGGATGAATGGTGACCGGCTGGACAGGACAGCGATGGAGGAAACACTGAAAGGTGCTCAGGGAAGAGAAAGGCCGCCGTCTGACCGGACGTCAAACATCAAACACTGTATGGGGATGGGAGCTCGCTCAGTTGAAATTGGCAGTGACGGACAGAGAGAAGTGGAGAGAGACCACGGGAAGGAGGTATTGGTGAAGGAAACGGTCACGTGGCCCAATGGCCCAGAAGGCCAAGGAACCGGAGGAAGAAACAGAACAGCATTGGCAGGTGATGCTGGGGAAGCGACGTGGAAGATGATGCCCACAGTTCCACTCGTGCCACAAATGTAAATTGCTTCTCTCATCACCATCACCACCACCACCACACAAACGTTGTTCTCCATGCTCTATAAAGAGCGATTTGGCAGCGTCAGATATCCGTGATTTATTTATAAATGTTCAGTCAAATGAAGCGCACAGCCGCATGTACACTACAGTGACGGGCGTTTTGCGTCCATTATTGTCAGAGTTGCAAGAGCCATTGACCGGCCACCACGAATACACATTTTTTTTTTCCAAAACATTCTGAGACAAGAGTCATGCAACTGCTATGTGGGACTAGAAATCCTGGGCTAGAAATAGCCTCGAGCAATGGTGAGTGACCTTGCACCAAAACGCCTTCGACCTCTGCGGTGCGAGGCCATGCAAGCGGTTTTGAGTTCTGCGAATGAAATCGATATATTTTTTTCTGTGCACAGTTGCGCAGTGTCTCACTTGTTCGTTAAAATTGTTTGTTCTGTCCTATCACGGCGGAAAGCGCGATGTTTCGCAGACTGTCAAGAATGCGCCTGCGCACAACTCGTGCCAGACATTAGGTTGAGCCAATCACCCAGTAAACTATCAGGCGCAGACCTCAATGAGCAAATATAACTTAATGGTAGGGCTTTATTTGCCCAGCAAAGCCTCACTGAGTCTCTGGGAACTTTTCCGTGAGGGTTCTTTGTTAGCATTATTGGCCACTTCTTGAAAGAGTTCTACAGTGTCCCTGCAGGAGGAAGCTGGAATATAAAAAAATAATTACCTCATCATATCAAAATTCCTACACATAGGCTGGCAGTGCGGGCTGGTGAGCACGGGTTGGTGAAGGCAGGGAGCGTAGACAAGGGAGCGTAGAAGTACGGTACAACAATGTCTTTTTCTGCACTGCCCGCTGCTACCCACAGCCCATAATAATGGCTAAGTAGTAAGATTGCATGAATTAACTGCAGGAGAATAACCATGGGATTCTACCCAGGGCTTCATTTCTCACTGAACATGTTCAAGATTGGTGATATACTGAAGTACGTGGCACATGACTCGTAGCCACAGCCATAGTGAGATGTAGACTAGATGCGGTGTGACGTGTGCAAACATATTTTCTGGGTCATTGACCCGAACAGACCTGGCTGAATTTAAGCCCTGGATTGACATAATTCCGTTGTCATTCATGACACCTTCCACGCCTGTCCACTCAATGTACTCCACTCGAGACACTAAATAACAGCTCCCCTGTGGCTGAGCTGGGACTTCTCACCTCGCCCGATGTCGTATTTAACACGCAAAAGGCAATTCCAACGCCAGCGTTGACACCGTGTGCGAAGAACAAGCGTCTAATGCGGACTGGGCAGGCGAGACGCGTGGCCAGGATCCCCATTAGACATCAAATATCCCTTCTCTCCCTGTGGAACGCACCTTAGGTGCACGAGGTGAGAGCGCACAGGGTTCAAGGTGCACGCGCGCGAAAGTCAGCAGGGTCAGGACGTAAAGGGTCGTGGAGTACAGGGTTAGTGTGCGCGGGGTCAAAATTAGGTCATGGTGCGGGGTCAAGGTGTGCGGGGTCAAGGTGTGCGGGGTCAAGGTGTGCGGGGTCAAGGTGTGTGGGGTTAAGGTGTGCGGGGTCAAGGTGTGCGGGGTCAAGGTGTGTGGGGTCAAGGTGCGCGGGGTCAAGGTGTGTGGGGTCAAGGTGCGCGGGGTCAAGGTGTGCGGGGTCAAGGTGCATGGGGTCAAGGTGTGTGGGGTCAAGGTGTGTGGGGTCAAGGTGCGCGGGGTCAAGGTGTGCGGGGTCAAGGTGCGCGGGGTCAAGGAATGCGGGGTCAAGGTGCACGGGGTCAAGCTGTGTGGGGTCAAGGTGTGCGGGGTCAAGGTGCGTGGGGTCAAGGTGTGCGGGGTCAAGGCGCGCGGGGTCAAGGTGCGCGGGGTGAAGGTGTGCGGGGTCAAGGTGCGCGGGGTGAAGGTGTGTGGGGTCAAGGTGTGCAGGGTCAAGGTTTTGTGGGGCCAAGGTGCGCGGGGTCAAGGTGTGTGGGGTGAAGGTGCGCGGGGTCAAGGTGTGTAGGGTCCAGGTGCGCGGGGTGAAGGTGCGCGGGGTCAAGGTGTGTGGGGTCAAGGTGTGCGGGGTCAAGGTGCACGGGGTCAAGGTGTGCGGTCAAGGTGCGCGGGGTGAAGGTGCGTGGGGTCAAGGTGCGCGGGGTCAAGGTGTGCGGGGTCACGGGGCTCCCTACCGCTTCTCAGACGTGGCGCTGTGCAGCTGTCCCGACGGCAGGATGACGGAGAACTCCACCTCGCAGCACGACACATTCTGGCCCCTCGCCACCAGCGGAGGCTTGGGGGCAGCCGCCTTTCCCCGCGAAGGCAGCGTTCCTCCCTTGGCAAGCGACAGAGTTCCGCCCCGTTCCAGCGGCGGAGATCCCACTCTCGTGGCGGGCAGCGTCGCGCCCTTCTCGGCGGGCGGCTTCCCGCTAGCCGCCTTGATGGCCGGCGGGGAATCGCCCTTGTCCGAAGACAGCGCCGCCGCTGCCACCTTGGCAGATGGAATCGCTCCGGCCCTGTCCGCCGAGGCGGGCTCAGCCTCGGGGGACCGAGGCAATCGAAGGGGAGCAACGCCCGGAGGGGGCGGAGGAGCCCGGTTCTTCATCCCGCGCCTGACACACGACAGGGGAAACCGTTCGGAGAGTGAGAGCCTTCGGCGGAGGAGACGACGCGCTTCGCGAGCGGCGGCTGTCTTAATCGTGAAACCGACAGCGCACGTTGGCCCGTAAAAAATGCTGCAACTCAGCGATGCGTTCAAAAAACATTAGTCGCGTTCGTGTCAGGAGGGTTTAAGACATTTCTAACACGTGTTATCTATCATCGTCGAGACAATCTGGTAAAGTCTAAAGCTATGCACCATGCACCTCCGATTAGCACGGTTGGCCTACGTTCAACATACATACCGCAGGCTGTGTACACTTTACCACAGCCGTTATTAGCAATAACAGTACAGTACCTTCAACTGAAAAATACATAAGTCCAGGTTTTAGGTCACGGCCTCTGCTATATATATAATACAGCGACTGCCTGAAATAAGTCGAACAAGAGGAGACCACCCCTCTTGTACGACTTCGTTTTCTCTGGGTGTTCCTCACGTCGTTACTTGTGCAAAGCCACCAAAACATAAAAAACCATCCCAAGCAGAGTCCTCTTGCAAAGAAGGGTCGTGAGACTCGGCCACACTTTCCTTTGGTCGATTATTACCAACGATAAGCACACACTCGCACACACCACACGAGTTTTACTATAAACATTCGTTTTCACAAAAAGCACCGTGATTGTTACTCTGTGCGTCTCGATTGCTGCCTGCGTCCGATTCTGCAGAAAGGAGGTTCACAGCGCCGGCCGCCGCTATAAGGAGCGGCGACCGGCGCTGGAAAGAATTACGTCGAAAAACTCTGTAAACTTTGGCACAAACAGCTGCGCTCGCTTTCCCCTTGGACTGCGCTCAGCAGATGATTCAGATCAGATGGGAATAAGGAGTACAGTGTGCTGTACGGCGAGTCAAATCCTCGCCTCCCGCCCCCCCCATCCACCACGCAAAAAAAATCTAGCAAACGCACCCCATGGCTTTTAATGAAAAGCCCCACTGGGTGAGAGCAGGGGATTACCAGCAGACGTCCCTCGTGGCAGGGAGAGAACTCGATAGGATAGAACTACGTCGTAAGAGCGAATGGCTTCGGGTGCAAGGAATGAAAGTGAAGAGTTGACTGCCGTGAAGAAACGTGATTCCGTAGAGCAGTAAAATGAAACACACCGAGGGTAGACGCACAGCACGCGTCTCGGCAGTGAACATATTCAGGAGTTGCTCCAAATTAGAATTCAGAACGAAGTGTGATCAACGGTAAGCACTCTTACGGCAAGCGGTTTCAAATGAAGATCACCTTTTTTGTGTGGTCCTTCGAATGTCTAAAGTGTAACGTTAAATGTTCAACGTGCAGGCTAATGCTTTAATCGACCGTGTATCTTGTGTAAGTTGAACTTTTACTCTCTGTGCGATCCCTTGCCCAAATCTTCCGTGGGCTTTGCAGCCCTACTGCCGGCCCAGCCTCACGGCGTTACCCAGGCACCACGGTGGCTGTGAGATGTTAACTACCTCGCTTGGTACACGAAAGGTCATGGGTTCAATCCCGACCCTGACGCCTGCTGTAAATTTGGAGTTTTCACGTTCTCCTCGTGCTCGCGTGGATTTTCTTTTCAGTAGCCCCACGGTTTTTCCCAACACATTTACCATCGACATCACGCGTTGAGAGCATTTTGGCTGCTAATTCATGTCCACGTGATAAGCCACTTCGTCAAGCTATCAGTTGTTGCCAGGTCGTTTCTGAAAAAGAGCTATAGAGCTCAGTCGGCCCTACATGGTTTAAAAAAAGCTTCAAATCAAGATAAAAAATATAGTTTCATAGATTTTTTTAAATAGTTTTTGGTGACTGTGAGACAAGACGAACACCAAAACACATTCTCCACGCCCACCTCCACCACAGCCAACGTGACAGCTGCCTCCATTGACGTGAATAGGGATCGACCGTGTTGACTTTCAACACGAATTATTTGGTGATACTGCGTCCGATTGATCTCAAACGCGATGCAACGCGGGTGTTGATGCGTCAGCTGTGTCCGCCCGTCTCTGACCGGGTGTGAGAAGTGTTCACTAACACTCTCGCCGAGTTGATCCAATATGAACACAACTTTAGGCAACACAACTTCAGACTAAAAGTTGCGTCGCTATTAGAGACGTTAACCTTGAGGAACCCGGCCGAGATTGATGAAAGGGTGAGCGTGCGCCCTCCCCAGGAAGAGCCGCTAAACCGAGACTCATTGTTCATCTCTGCCTCGAGACGTACCTTAGCGTCCGGTGCACATGGTGTGAGCGCTACTGTTGCTATCGATAATTAAACACTTCCGATGACGAACACATGGTGGAAAGTATTACCGATTCCAGGAATAGGCATGCTTTTTTGTTATTTGTTTGTGACCGTACTTGATAATAATAAGCTTTATTGGTAAAACAAATTGTGGTTTGGTTAAGGAAAAGCCACATACACGCCTTAAAGTGGACACTTTTCAATCGATGCGTCTTGCCAGCCGTGGCGTCGATCAGTAAACACGGAGGCTGACACAAATAACGCATCAACAACAACTGAAAACGCATGGAGGCATGCACATTTGGAATTCTACTTAGAGACAGGGAGAAGGGATGCAGGGATCGGAGAACAAATGTAAATGACAAATGTAAGTATATGTACTGTTAGCGAGTGTAAAAGCGCGCTTGGCCATGCACACGATGGCTCGAGGGAGTGATGGTTGTTCGACGGGACAGGCGATAGACCGGCAGAGCCGACAGAGGGAACAGTTTCAAGTGTCAACACCCAACAGGAAGACCACCTGTTGCGTGTTGACACTTGGATGGACCAGAGAGATGGATAATGGCGTAGGGATGACGATGTGGGGAGGCCTTCACCCAGCAGTGGATTGAGCATGGCCGACGACGACGACGACGACATAGAGGAGTTAGTGCTGTTGGGTGTGCAGCAACGCGAGCCGGTGAAACCGAAGAGTCCGCGGAGAGGAACCGGAACGCAAGCGGCGCGAGTCTCGTACCAACCTTCATCGAGAAAGTGTGGACAGAACAGGGTGCAACGTAACGCACACAACAGTCAGATGTGGGCACGCACGTGTGTAGGGCAAGCGCACTCACTCCACCTGCACACCCGCGTACGCGCATCCAGTGCACACTTGCCGCACGCTGAATCACAAAGACAAAGATCCCCCGTAGCGCTGCTAGCGAGCACCTACGAAGTCCGGCACGGCACACAAAGTGACCGTTTTTGTCTCTCCAGTGGCGATGCTTACACACATCATTTAAGGCTGAGTCAACCTACAGGAGGCTCAACCAGTCTAGATAATCGCTAGTGTTGGCCATGAGCGGGAATTTGACTCGAGGCTTCGGGATCGTAGCATCCTCTCTGACTCAAGCTCACACCCTTGTCTTCTCACCTTGCAGCTCACTCAGCTCCCAAAAGTCTGGCACCTTTTGTCATACCGTGTGGGTCGTGGACGTTATTTGACCATACTTCACCACCCTGGTCAGTTAGGCATAGAAGAACACTACAACGATTGTGTTATTTTCCTACGTTGCCTTCTGCTGCTTGCCATCAAGCCCCGCTCAGAGGTGACCCTTCCAAGCGCTCTCCAGGCTCAAACCCCGCTTGGGTTCTGAGATCCGATGAGATTGGGCGCATTGCGGGCCATTTGGTCACGGGCAGTCGCGAACATTCAAGCAAGCGTAGTGCTGAGAGTGCAGCTGCATCTCAAGACGGTGGGCAGACAGTGGGACATCTCACACACGAGACAGGCGTAGAGATTCGTGATTTTTGCAGCACGATTCACAGAGAGCTGCATGCCTATTTTGTTTAACCAGGTGAACAATCACGAGCTAATGTAGTCACAGGCAGAACTCTCATACCCCGTGAGAGTAGTCGTAATGCTATGTTTCCAGCAGAGACCCGTTTGGAAAATTAAATACATCACTGCATAATTTTCCGAATGCCTAATAATGATAATTATTTACAGACACTTTGTCAATCAACTGCTGGATAAGCACCACCCCATGCTGTGCAAGTTCTGGGTGTTGTTTGACCATACTTCACCATTCTGCACTGTGCGGGCTGGTGAATGGTGGCCTAGTACAGGTTCGGAAATCACTCGACACCGATGCTATCCATGGCTAGGAATTGAACTCAGGTTTCCAGGTTCAAAGTGCAGTTCACCACTCGACTGCCACACCCCAGGCAGTAATCTGCAATCAATCTGTAACACGATGCTACAAATGTTACACAGATATGCAGTAAGCGTGAGGTTTTGCAACACGACTATTTTTTCCCCGGCAGATGCAAATGCATGTGGAGCTCTTGACTGTAGATGACAAAAAAAGCATTGCCCAGGCCACACCCTGTGAAATGTGGCACCAGAGAGATTCCAGGGAAGGCTCGCGAGAGATGGAGGGAGGAGAGGAATGGACATTCCTGCGCCCATCTAGAGGAGTAACTCACTGCTACGATCCCGTCACTGCCCGCACACAATAGCTGGGGCGTCCGGGGAACTGCCTGTTTGTGGATGTTGAGTCCCTGCCAAAGCAGCCCGATGGAATATTATTCTTTTCGTTACGATCCTCTAAACAAAACAACGGGTAGCAAAAAAAATGGAATTCCGCACAAAAATTTCAACGCCTAGATTTTTTTTTCCATTCCGTGGCTCGTTGTTTGCGTGTGTTTTACAGTCCCCAAGGACGGCCGTAATTTCGGACGGATACTATTTCAGAGTTGTACGATCGGGGGCGATATGAATCTCTCTGTCTTGTTTGCGCAAGAGGGTCCCGAAAACCCTGCCGGTGCATGGAAGGGCACGCGGTTGAAGTTGTCTTCCCCGCAGCCCGTGATATAGCTCGAATAAACACACGCTTGGGACACACAGATTGTGTCCGATGAATATAAACAACGATACGGTCCCTGGGAGGGAAAGGGGAAGAGAGAGGGAGATGAAAGGAAAAAGAGAGAGGGGTGAGAGAGTGGTTGTGGTTGAGGGAAGAGAGAGAGAGGAGAGTTAATGGTAGAAGGAAAAGAGTTAGGGAGAGAGGGGGAGATGATGGAGAGGGGGTATAGAGAGGGTGATACGAGAGAGGAGAGAGAGGATGGAATGAGAGAAAGAGAAGAGGGAGAGAGAAAGAGGGAGAAGAGATAGAAAGAAGAGAGGGGGTGGATGGGGGGGCAGATAAGAGAGATGGCAAGGTAATATAGAGGTGAGAGAGGGAAGAGAGGGGAAAGAGAGGGGGGAGAGTGATGGAGCCAGCAGCTACGTGCCCTGGCCGGCAGAGGCTGCAGTGATCTTCTCGAGCACGTGGTTTAAATGCTTAAGCGGCGCCTCTGACCGACCGGGGTATTATAAGCAGGTGCTGAAATAATCTCATAAGCAGCTGTCAGTCTGCTCGGCAATTCCAAGGAAGCAGGAAAAACAAATCTCAAAAGTTGAGAATCTGATGGCATGAGGATGTTATGTTAGTAATGTAATAATAACAATGCAGTGGTAATACTGCGAGATTGTTGTGAACAAAGAATACCGATCCGCGTAAAATTAGCTTCTGTTGGAGCAGTCAATTTTTTTGCGAGTTCAAAATCCCATTTTGTGAGGGTTGACATACACCATCATCCCTACAGCACCAATAAGATGAGTATCCCTGTTTTGGGAGGTCAACAGTGGAACGTCTCTGAGGAGACTGGTCCCCTCTGGCTCACCAGTGGTGTTTAATGCTGCCCCAGTTCTCATTTGAGCAGAGATTTGTAATAATAAAAAAACAATGTTAATATTTTTAAAATAAATACTTCTATTTACCCACGAGAGCATGATTGAGTCTGAATACTCCTTTTCTGGATGGCCCTGCATTGCAATGCATTGCCCAATTCCATGAAACACACAGATACTGTAGACTCAAGAATCCACTGCTCTAGTGCCATAGCCTGGATACCTCACAGCCACTGGGACTTTGACTCGAATACTCACGAGAGACACCGCACTGGATGAATTGCACCGTTAGAAAGAGCTTGACAGGGATAGCACCGAGATTCAATAAAAATCAAACAAAAATCAGTGGCGTACTGTGTGTGTGGCATGGGCCCTGGTGCACGGAGTGGAATGTGGGCCCCCTCTCCACCTTCCCGTCTCTTCGCAGCCCGGCGCCCGGGCACCATCCTGCCCGTGGACCCCGGTGCAGCTGCACCGCCTGCACCCTCGATAGCTTCGCCACTGATGCCCGGACGGGAAGCACCACTGGCTGGTGCCGAAGATGCCCACTGTCCCCCTGCGTTCGTCTGATCTCAGCCTCCACCGACAACAAAGCAACGCTGCCTCTTCACAGGCCGCCTTTGAATCCGAGCCAGTGCCAGAGACAATGAGAAGCCCGCTCGCTGGCTTTTCTCAGCAGTCTGACTTCCGCTAAATTTGGTCTTGGTTTTTTTAAAGCAAGAAGTTGCTTTACGGCGAGCCGAAATTTTTGTTAAATGTCCACTCGTTTTAGCGCGGTTTGAGTTTAACAATTGATTCAAAAGTGAAAGTTTATGCCAAGGGGAATTTAGATACAAATTAACGAGGCTGGAGTATTTTTTTTTAAAGATACCCTTAAACGTAAAATTTTATCATTGTCTCTGCTCAAACTAACATTGGGAAATCATCGTCTCTGTTGGTGACACTGAGCCATGAACAGAACTTCCCATAGTCAAGGTCAAGCCCATTGTTAAAGTAAAAAAAACTTCACAAGCCCTCTCTCAATCCACTGCTGGATGAAAGCTTCCTCGTGCTGATTTGGGCATGGGGGTTGCTTAGCCATACTTCACCATGCTCTTCAGTCAAGGACCAGGATCGGTTCAGGCATCAATCGACACCGTCTTGAGCCGGTGTCACCGTGCCGTAACGCAGCGCGGCAAACACACCGCCACTGTTCAGGAGACCTGAAGGGAGCTATGCAGACAGCTGCAATTTGTTGACTAGTCCGATGGCCACTGCATTCTTATTACATGTATTGTACTATATTGTATTGTACTCTATTGTAGTGTACTATATTGTATTGTACTATATTGTATTGTACTATATTGTAATGTACTCTATTGTATTGTACTATATTGTATTGTCCTCTATTGTAGTGTACTATATTGTATTGTATTATATTGTATTGTACTATATTGTAGTGTACTATATTGTATTGTATTTCGCTCGTTGGACAATCACGGGAGGGAGCCCAGCCAGCCCTGCCCAAGGATTTCCGCGCATTTTTCCCCAATTAGTTCACAAATCCGTTTGGCCAAGCCAGCGAGAGCCACACAAAATACACTCCTTGACAAACTTAGCGAGGAGTGGTAACACTCTCTCTTAGCGAGGACAAAGTGAGGAGTGGGAAACACTCTTTCTTGGTGATGAAGAAGTGAGGAGTGGTAACACTCTCTCTTGGTGAGAACAAAGTGAGGAATGGTAACACTCTGGCTAGCTGATGAAGAAGTGAGAAGTCGTAACACTCTGGCTAGCTGATGAAGAAGTGAGGAGTGGTAACACTCTCTGGCAAGCTGATGAAGAAGTGAGGAGTGGTAACACTCTCTCTTGGTGATGAAGAAGTGAGGAGTGGTAACACTCTGGCTAGCTGATGAAGAAGTGAGAAGTCGTAACACTCGCTCTTGGTGATGAAGAAGTGAGGAGTGGTAACACTCTCTAGCTAGCTGATGAAGAAGTGAAGAGTGGTAACACTCTCTAGCTAGCTGATGAAGTGAGGAGTGGTAACACTCTCTCTTGGTCAGGACAAAGCGAGGAGTGGTAACACTCTGGCTAGCTGATGAAGAAGCGAGGAGTGGTAACACTCTGGGTAGCTGATGAAGTGAGGAGTGGTAACACTCTGGCTAGCTGATGAAGAAGTGAGGAGTGGTAACGCTCTCTCTTGATGATGAAGAAGTGAGGAGTGGTAACACTCTCTATTGGTGATGAACAAGTGAGGAGAGGTAACACTCTCTCTTGGTGGTGATGAACAAGTGAGGAGTGGTAACACTCTCTCTTGGTGATGATGAAGTGAGGAGTGGTAACACTCTCTCTTGGTGATGAAGGAGTGAGGAATGGTAACACTCTCTCTTGGTGGTGATGAACAAGTGAGGAGTGGTAACACTCTCTCTTGGTGATGATGAAGTGAGGAGTGGTAACACTCTCTCTTGGTGATAAAGGAGTGAGGAGTGGTAACACTCTCTCTTGGTGGTGATGAAGAAGTGAGGAGTGGTAACACTCTCTCTTGGTGATGAACAAGTGAGGAGTGGTAACACTCTCTCTTGATGATGAAGAAGTGAGGAGTGGTAACACTCTCTATTGGTGATGAACAAGTGAGGAGAGGTAACACTCTCTCTTGGTGGTGATGAACAAGTGAGGAGTGGTAACACTCTCTCTTGGTGATGATGAAGTGAGGAGTGGTAACACTCTCTCTTGGTGATGAAGGAGTGAGGAATGGTAACACTCTCTCTTGGTGGTGATGAACAAGTGAGGAGTGGTAACACTCTCTCTTGGTGATGAACAAGTGAGGAGTGGTAACACTCTCTCTTGGTGATAAAGGAGTGAAGAGTGGTAACACTCTATCTTGGTGGTGATGAAGAAGTGAGGAGTGGTAACACTCTCTCTTGGTGATGAAGAAGTGAGGAGTGGTAACACTCTCTCTTGGTGGTGATGAATAAGTGAGGAGTGGTAACACTCTCTCTTGGTGATGAACAAGTGAGGAGTGGTAACACTCTCTCTTGGTGGTGATGAATAAGTGAGGAGTGGTAACACTCTCTCTTGGTGATGAAGAAGTGAGGAGTGGTAACACTCTCTCTTGATGATGAACAAGTGAGGAGTGGTAACACTCTCTCTTGGTGATGAACAAGTGAGGAGTGGTAACACTCTCTCTTGGTGATAAAGGAGTGAGGAGTGGTAACACTCTCTCTTGGTGATGAATAAGTGAGGAGTGGTAACACTCTCTCTTGGTGGTGATGAAAAAATGAGGAGTGGTAACACTCTCTCTTGGTGATGAACAAGTGAGGAGTGGTAACACTCTCTCTTGGTGATGAACAAGTGAGGAGTGGTAACACTCTCTCTTGGTGGTGATGAACAAGTGAGGAGTGGTAACGCTCTCTCTTGGTGATGAACAAGTGAGGAGTGGTAACACTCTCTCTTGGTGATGAACAAGTGAGGAGTGGTAACACTCTCTCTTGGTGGTGATGAACAAGTGAGGAGTGGTAACACTCTGGAGGCTCTACGTACGGTGCTACGCTTCGTGTTGGCCGCTCCAAAATGTCACGCACCGCCCGCTATGAAGGCAACACAACATGAACACTCGCACAGCGTGAACTCTCGCACAGCGTGGACACTCGCACGACGTGAACACTCGCACGACGTGAACGACGTGAACACTCGCACAGCGTGAACACTCGCACAGCGTGAACACTCGCACGACGTGAACGACGTGAACACTCGCACAGCGTGAACACTCGCACGGCGTGAACACTCGCACAGCGTGAACACTCGCACGGCGTGAACACTCGCACAGCGTGAACACTCGCACAGCGTGAACACTCGCACGACGTGAACACTCGCACGACGTGAACCACTCGCACGGCGTGAACACTCGCACGACGTGAACACTCGCACGTGAACCACTCGCACAGCGTGAACACTCGCACAGCGTGAACACTCGCACCATGTGAACACTTGCACGACGTGAACCACTCACACAGCGTGAACACTCGCACGGCGTGAACACTCGCACGACGTGAACACTCGCTGACTCGACAACTCCACATACACACACCCGGGTTTTTGCAAAAACGGAGGTCACTGCTCTTCAAGGGCCGTGAAGCATCCCAAGTTTTGCAAAAAATTATTTGCAAAACTGGTACGGCCAAATGCACTGATCGTGAATTCATCTTTGCACGTGGGCATAGTTGTCAAGACTTTCGCTGCCATGAATATGAAAGTTTACAATGTTGTAAATCCTTGAGAGCCCATTGAGTGGACAGATCGTTTTTGCGATTTCACAAGTGATGGAAATGCAAGTCAAAGTTACAAGTTTAACCTACAGATTTCACAAGAGGGCTCTACATTTTCAAAACAGATGTTACAGGAGAAATAACGATCTCGCAATCAGCCAGATTTAGAAAACCAGACACCAATGCAATGATTCTTTGCAGCTGTATAAGAAATGCAGCAATAAAACAAAACCTGTAAAACTAAGGTTCACTCTAAAATAAACTCTCTACGCACTTAACGTTTAAGTTATACTTAGAATGAAACAAATCTAAGGAAATGTAACCAGATGGAAGTAACGTGGATTTAAGGTTTCCACAGCATTGACTACAATTCATATTCTAACCTTGCTGGAGCATGACTGCATCGTCATACCCGAATACAATACATGCATTGAGGAAACATTGGATTTGGAAACACTTGCTCAGCGATACATATTTGTTCAATGGTCCACATTATTGGGGTGGGGGGGGCCTGAGAGACTGCTGTGGCAGGCTTACAGGAGGACATCTTCACACAACAATAACAACAGGCGCTCACGCATGCACTGGACGGAGTAGATCTGGTGAGCGTTCCGCTTTAGAGGTCTCAACGTGGCTCGCTCGCACGCTCGCCAAGCCATCAAACGATGGACTAGCAAATAAACTAGACTCAAACGGGGGTGGCCGACAGTCGAGAACCAACTATTACTAACTATTAACAAATGTTTTTAATTTTCAGAAACGACCTGGCTTATGTGGAAATGTATAGCAGCCAAATTACTCTAAACGCGTGGTGTTGATTTTAAATGTGGAGGGGAAACCCGGGGGTCCCGGAGAAAAAATCGTCGTGACCACGGGGAGAGAGAGAGAGAGAGACATGCAACATCCAAATACACAGCAGGCGTCAGGGTCGGGAACGAACCCACGACCTCCTGCACACCAGGCGAGGTAGTTAACATCTCCTAGCCACCGTGATGATGATGAGAGACACAGACCTCCTGCATACCAGGCGAGGTAGTTAACATCTCCTAGCCACCGTGATGATGATGATGAGAGACACAGACCTCCTGCACACCAGGCGAGGTAGTTAACATCTCCTAGCCACCGTGATGATGATGATGATGAGAGACACAGACCTCCTGCACACCAGGCGAGGTAGTTAACATCTCCCAGCTACCGTGGCGTTCTAACTGCCGAGACGGGGCCACGACCGACGGGTAGAGTCCCACTGCCATTCGTGGTCGGTTGCAGGACATATCTGAAGTGAGGTTTAAACCATAAGTTCACGGCGGTTTGCATTGTAGGTCACAGTGATTTCCTGCCCAAACGTGCATCGAGGTGTTGCTCATCCTCAGCCAGTTGTGGAAATTCCTCATTCCTTTGGCACGGGCGAGTCTCTCCATAGGACATCCACTGCCTATTTTTTTTCACAAAGCAGTACTACATTTATCGACTATGGAGGGATGATGGGCCGCGTCAACACCGAACCAGGATTTGAACTCACAACCTTCCTGAATGCGAGCCGCTCGCTCTACCGCTTGTACTTGGCCATTTAACACTGCAAACTTTAGGAAATGTACGGAGTTAAACGCAGGCCCTGTTACGTGAACCTGGCAGCCACAGCCTGGCCACAGAACAGCAATTGATTAAATGCAGAGGTGACGCGCGGCATGAGGCGATGCGCATGAGCCACAGGCCCCCAACAGTATCTGTCGTGGCTTTCTGCCTGACGAACTGCAGAGGCATTTATATTTGGATGAGCGATCAGAGAAGAACTTGACTTGCACACGACATGCCAACGAGGCCCTCCCAAGAAAAAAATACCAAACAGCATTAGTGGCAGCGTTCCAACATATTTCACACCAAGTTGTCTCCTATAAGCGTTCGATCGTAGCAAGATCAGCAGTGTATTGACAAATTAATAAAAGTTAGGACGAATATATTTTTTTAATGTTACGCTTATGACAGCGGTGATGCCAAGGATTAAAAAAAAACAGTACAGTGCAGTGTGCATAAATGTGTTTTTTATTACATGACACGGGCGGAAAATATTTACGGAAATTCTGGAGTCAATGCTTTAAAGGTGCAGCGTTATGAATGGCGTCTGTCGTTTGACTCAGTAACGGCAACAGCGAGTTTCCATCCCCGAGACGAAAAAAAACAACACCATCACAACCACAAATACCATCATCAACAACCATTATCACCATCAAAACCATCACCATTACCACCGTGATAATAATCATCACCACCCCATACCACGACCATCACAATCATCATTGACTCAATGTACCCACAACCTCCATCACTATCATCACCACCACCACAACCACCATCCATACCAGTTACATTATTAGCATCATATCACAATTTATCTTCATGTATTTCTCCTTTCACAGCAATGTCAGAGGATGTGCATCTGTCACTGATTTTAAAAACGTTATGTTTCTTCAAAAACTTTGGTTGTAGTTGAATGCATTTATTTTTAAAACGCCTGTACACGTACTGAGGGTCTGAAGAGAACTTTGGCTGCCTAAGCCACGTGTCTTACACAGATTACGACCTTGTTAAGGAGTGAAATCAGCTGCCAAAATTCAAATGTGGAGGTTTGGCTGAAACATTCCCGCACAGCAAGTCAAACGGGACTTATTTAAAGTTGACGACCATTGCCTATCGGTATCGAAAACAAAATGCGTGCCAATATTGCGTCCACTCGGAACACTTTAATCTGCGTTTAAATTGTAAAATGGTTTATATGTACCCTGTTATTGTATACGACCTGTACTGATTTAAAACTCATGTGTAGAGACAGTCCATTTGGTGACGCCTGCGTTGGGTCCCACTAAACCTTTGACTCAAACAATGCACAGCTACTTTAAAACGTCTTCTTTAAACGTCTCCTCGCAAACAAATCCACCCACTCCCCCAAGTTATTCAGCACCGTCAGAGAATCCACAGAACAAATGTTATGCACGTTCCCAAAAACGAAGACAACCACACAACTTCCACAAGCATACCCAACCAGCAACACGGGCAGTCTGCACACCTAAACCCTGCATGCTGACCATTAAACTACGTGAACTGTCACTATCTTTTAATACGATTACAAAAAAATAAAACCAACCAAAATAAACAACTTCGCGCAAGGCTCGTGGGCTAACAGGCCACGGAGGATGTATCGGCGTACCTTTAAAGGGCTGCGCGCGGTTCAGATGTCCGCAGAGGGGCTTGTGGGGAGCGCGGGCGGACAACCGCGAGGGCTGTGGATGGCAGCATGGACCGACACGGGGCTGATATGGTGCGTTACAGTGCGTACGTCACACTCACGCCGAGCCTTAAGGACCCCCCCCCCCCGCTCCACGAGAGTATCCTCAAATGGGGCTTTCACCACGAGTTGGCATCCCCAGAGCCACGTGTGCGAGTCCGTGGCGTAAACAACAACAAAAACATCAACAACGCATGGATTCGGCAGCCCTCATTCGTCGTCATCATTATTATCATCAGCCGTGGTCAATCCACGGCTGTGCTTTGAATAGTAGTAGTAACTTTCTTAGAAAAAAAAACAAGCTTCTTCGATGCGTCCTTAGCCTGAGAAGTAATATTCTATGATAGGTCAGATGAGATTTATTGTAACAAGCAGATGAAATGTATTACTATTGATAAGAATACCATTGTTAATTCGCTAGCATTGCGTGATATTATCATTGACTTAAAAATGTTTCATTTCATCGTCGATGCACTGCTGGATGAAGGCCTCTCTAAGCCATTGTTCAACAGCAATGCCTCCCATGTTTAGCATCACAATAAAACATTTGGTATTAAGTGTTTTTGTTTGCTTCACTGACCCTTCAACAATGTATTTGCCTCGCATATTTGCGGCATGCGATGATGCTTCAGCCTTGAAAAGCCAGCCCACATTTATGCGGCCCACAACAATACGCTGTTAACAATGTACACTGGCAAACAGCGCTTGTGATAAATGGTGTAAAGAGCGACACGGTGAGCCATTGCAAATGCGGATCAAGAAGTGTAAACACACAAACATCTGGCCTGGTTCGTCATCATCACGGCCACCCATGATCCATCCACTGCTGGATGAAGGCCTTCCAAAAGTCACCACCAGCTCACAGTATTGCGAATCAACAATCCATCCAAGCTCGTGCACACGAGTCGATTTGCCCAAGGCCGCTGGTGATAATTAATGGAAACTTCAAACGCACGTGCCGTTTTTGGGCTTCACTTGCTGCTGCTGCTGCTAATGCAGCAGCATCCTTAAGGCTGGGGTGGGGTCCCACATGGCTCTCAACAGCATGCGTCTGCCCAGCGATGTTTTTTAAAGCAGCTGAGCTGTTTTTTTTTTGTGAAGCGCGCTGCCCAACGCCCCTCACCGAGCACGTTCGCCGCAGCGATGTCTCGCACCAGCGCGATTTTTCGCAATAAACTTTCCATCTAAGTCTCTGAGAGTTACTCGAAAAACATTAGCTCGGAGGACGTTTTTAAAGTTCTGACCGATGTAAGAAAAAAATAGCCTAAACTTCTTTCGTCTGGTATATGAAGTTCAAAACTTTAATGTTTGGTAAAGTGTGAAGTATGTCATTATATACAACTACAATCCAGGGGAAAGTCTTTAAAAATCCCTCTGCCTCTGTCCACCCAGCAGTATAAATGAGTGCGCCAGATCGCCGATCGATAGTTCCAATGCTTTGGTGTAAACTGTGGGTACTCCCACCTCCTCCAAAACGTATGCCCAGCATGGAAGCGTAGGCCAAACACCTTCTAGAAGGGCTTCATAATCATTCCTTCCAGTGGAGGCCTTTCCAATAGCAGTAGCTTGCGCCTTTGCAACTGAACTTCACACAAAAAACACATTTCGTTTCATATCCGTCAACTATAAAGTCACTATAATATATATAACTCAACATGACTTTAGAAAACAATATAACCAATTCAGCATGTTACGTGCGTTGTTGCTGCAATTATTTAAGCGATCGCCTGTTTGTTTTAGCATAGTGCTGCGCCAGCCACATGCCTGCCATACAATTAGAAGCACTGTTATAGACCGGGGCGTGTTCCCAATGCCTACATGGAGTCTGCATTGCTGCTAGTGTCAGGCTGGCTCAAGTCCAGCGGGGCATCTGGGAACTCAGTGTGGAACTCTCGCGGCCGGCCAGAGGCGTTGCTGCGTGGCGTAGGCAACACCGTTATTTACATACTCATGGCATTTAATGAGCATAAGACCATGATGACCGTGGCCACGTGTCCAGTGTTCACTGTGAACCCGGCCTGACAGACTGTGCAAGTTTTAGCACAATTGGGCTTTTATATATATGTAAAGAGTTGTTGTGGAATGTGATATAGAAATTAAAAAAAAAACTTTCCAAAATGTTTGCCCTTTTTCGGGCTACAACTCTGAAAAATTGAGGTGCTCTGGGCTCTTCTGTCTAGAGGGTGTGACATACCGTCTTAGTCAAATAATTTGGCAGCCCCAAATGTGAAGGGCAATTACTATTATTCTCACCATGTTGAGGTGGCTGTGTGGCTCATGGGTCAGAGCACTGAGCCAGCACCACCAAGATTCTGAAAAAAGAGCTATACATCTTCTTGGTTCCTTCGGTAAAGTCACGTAGAAGGGAAATAATAAAATAATAAAAACATTTTTATTTTATTATGTTTTATTTTTATTATTATAAAATATTTTTCGCTTTATTATGTTTTATTTTTTATTATTTTATTATTTCCCTTCTACATGACTTTACCGAAAGAACCAAGAAGATGAATCCCTGCAGTCACGAAAGCTTTAAATCTAAACAGAGCTATACAGTAGAGCTCAATGGACCTGACCTGCTAATATTAAAAAAAGAGTTGTATTAGTTTAGTTCCTGCCACACATAGAAATCCTCTAAATCAGCGTTCTTCATTGCAAGGCCCACAGGCCACTGGCGGACCCTGGTGGCCTTTAGTGTGGCCCCTGACGTGTGGCCCCCTGATAATACACACATTTGAAAACACCCCCCATACAATCGTGCTGTCAAACCCCAATGGTTTCAAATGTGTGGCGGACCTCACACTGATGATGTCTTATCGGCGAAAGTACCAACCCCCCCAACCCTCTGAAAATTAGTGAAGAACACTGCTCTAAATAGACATCACCAAACATCCTTAGCAAGCACCTTCTGAAAAGTATTCTTGACTCAGTTGATGCTTTCCGGAGTATAAAAAGGATTCATATTATTCTACCATTTCCAGCAGCTTACGCTTACGTTGACGTTGGATTAGAGTCGGAACGGTCATTCCTAAGATCAGCATTTTCACCGGACATCCCACATACTGGGTTGTGGATCAGCATGTTTTTTTTTGTCGTGGCCGTGTGTGACTTCTGCTGCCCGCATAGCCCAGGGATTAGGCTTTTTCCAAAGCAACGCTATATATTTTTGTTTTCAGTTAATCGAACATTAAACAATTTGGACATCTATTCCATGATACAAGCACTTTCCGGACAAACCGGAAAATTTGAAATGTCAAGCCACACTCTCTCAACACACTGCAGAGATTTATAGGAAGAGATTTCCATTGTCAAACGATAAACGCCGCCCCAATTCCTTATGGAGCATGTCCTGCTGTCAACATTATTATTTCGGCCCTCACTTGCGCAAGCCAGCCTTGCTTAACCCCAAATAACACTCTTTCCTTCCTGCGTCCCATCAGCTTCACCTGATAAAACTCCCCCAGCGGCAAAGTCACAAGCACTGTGTGTAAAAAAATCCAATATTCGTGCTAACATATTTACAATATATGATCTGTTTTTACAACTGCTAAAATTAGCACACATCGATTTAAACTAAACATTGTTAAAGGAACTCGATGTCCAAAACAAACTATCCAGTGAACCCTGGAGTGGGGGAAGAGTGGTATGAAATCACTGCATTCCACTGTCAGAGGAAAATGCGTTCCGCATGAATACAAAAGCGTGATTTTCACTCCTTCAAACCTTATATAATACAACTGCTTTTGCAATAGATATTAAAGCATACATATCATATTTTTCAAATCACCTGAAGTATACCCAACTACTTCAAATCTCAGACGCTAGGCAGGATTGGGCCTGCACCATGCTTAAATGGGATCAAGGTTGTTATTGGCTATAAGGCCACGCAGTGCACAGACGCAGCAAAGGACAGTGCAGAATAATCCATTGCTGTGCGGTTCTTCTATGCTCCCTGACTTCATCAATCCGTGCCGTCCTGTGGGAAGTACAGTCAAATAACTCCCACGACCTGGGTGGCGTGGAAAGGCCCTCATACAGTGGCTGATCACAGTTTACAGGTTTCCCTCACTTTATGCCGGAGATGCATATAAAAAAAGGACACAAAATAAAAGCGGGTAGCTGTCACCCAACCCACAATGCACCGCACAAGACAGATGGCTGTCAAGTAGCGCACAAAGGAGAGTACAGTACACACAACAATATTGTCCCACGTCCGACCACACAGCCACACGAGTAAAATCAAACCACATTGAGATAATTTTGGGTAAAAAAGGTTAACCACACAGACATGAAATCTCACGAACCGAACCCCGCATAAAAGAATCGACATTTTTTGGCCACAGCCCTCTCTGCCTTCACCAGGGGCGTCTTGCCACGAGTGGCCACGTGCAGTTTGTCCCAGGACCCAGGCGCAAAGTGTAAGCGATGTGAATAGCCACGTTGTGCGGAGTAGTCGCACATTCCTGTCCCTGCAACGCGTGGAAAATTTGACTTCGCCAGCAGCAGCTGCTCATGTCTGCTCTCCAGTCATCCTTTTCACTCAATTGACTCTTTCATTGAATCCACGTTTTATTAATATTTTCGTTCGTTTTGTGGATTCTATCCGGCAACATCTGGAATAACGATGTCTTTGTCGATTGTTAGCGTCTACGTTGATGCACAACCGTTGCCCGGTTTTGCCAGGAGATCGCGTGCACCGCATTCCCCACGCATGTGTCCTGACTCTGCAGCGCGGCGTATCGTGGAGTTCACATGGAAACGCGTCAACACTGGGAGGCCTGGAGCACCGAACGTAAATGCCAACGTGTCACCGACGGGCAGTTACACGTAGGGCGGTCGGATTTGCATTCCGAAACCTTCAGCTGAGGAAAGCCTCACCCGAGTCTTCAAGACACCGATTTCCAAGGTGGTTCAGGGGGTTGGAGCTCTGAGCTGCCACTGCTGAGGGCCTCCGTTTGAATCTGAGCAGCTGGCCGTGATTAAACCGGGTTCTCGACTGAAGCAAGTTTATCATCTCAGCCTGCTCCCCAATGACTGCACACCAAAAAAACATCGCATTCAATGTATTTGTCCACTTCATTTGGCCTACTCCAAGTCAGTTAGACATGTAATGGAATATATTCGCAGGAAATTAAAGGTGGGCCCCTAATATGGATAAAGCAATCGACTTAAGTGGCCTCTTAGGCAGTTGTGTAATGCCATCTTCCAGAGTTATCCTCTGGCACAGGGCAATGCGCCGCTATCTCTGAGAATTCCAATTTGAAAGTTCCGTGTCTTTACATGACAGCAAGAGCACAATTTGAATTTAACTCAAAATATATTCAAGACAGTATTTTCATATTTTTTTCAGTAATTTCATATTTCGTTCTGTTTGGAATGTTAAGACAAATATATTTTATATGGTTTCTGAGTATTCTTGTTTTCTTTAGGAGGAAAATAGGAGTGTCCGGAGAATACCCTTGTATATGATGGATCATGCAAATAAGATAAGTGCCTCAGATAATGTTTTTGTATGGATTGCCATATAAAAACAAACGCATGAATAACGGTAGGAGTGGAATTTCTCGGGCCCGCAAGGGAAATCATTCGAATGACATTTACAAATAGTAACGTTCTGTTGCCCTGAGTTGGGGCACTCTGCGGTTGTTTATAATAACGACCACGTGTTAATACGCAAGTTCATGCCGACTACGATCAATCGTGCAACCTGCGTCAACGATTAAACCATCTATGCTCAATGCGCCCGATAATTAAGCACGCGTTAGATTAAAGATGCGTACATTTTCATTTGGGGGAAGCGGTGGCCCGGTGGTTTTTTTGCACACTGCGCTGTGAACCTGGTGACCCAACTTTAAATTCTGGTCGCTGCTAACAACAATGGCGAGTGACATCCAAACCGGGCTTGGTTCTAAGCACTGCACAAACCTGCAGTGACCCGCGCTGTAAAGTACAACGGTCAACCACCAATGGCCAAAAGGGTGTGGAGAGGCCTTGACAAAAAGCGGCTATAAAGTAGACACGTTTAGTTTATATTAAAAACACATTTGCTCAGAAAACGCTTCCTGTAAACATCCGCTGGCATGTATCTAGAATTCGATGTCATGGGCCATTTGCCATAATATTGTCTCAACAGGTGGCATCAGCCCTGTCACAGCTCCTACACATGGCAGGCTCGTGTTGCAGCATGCCCAGATACCTTTCTAAAATTTACTCATAAGCTCATGGATCCAACAACAAAGTTATGTGTACTGTAACGGACGTACACACAGTCTGGCGATCAATGGCACTTGGCTTTAAACAATAGAAATGTTTTATTACAACTGGGCAGATGAGACAAACCCTTGTGAACTAATCTTTCAGTTGAAGAACTGAAAACACAAATATTAAATCTTGACTTAAAATCTTTCGTGTCTGCAGGAATTCATATTCTTTTGGTATTTCGGTAAAGTCATATAGATAGGTTCAAAAGAAAATTTTAAAAAATTCCTGATGACGACCGCTTGTGTTGCGATCGAAACGTCGTAGTTTTTTGTTATTTTATTTCAACCTATCTACGTGACTTTACCGAAAGACCCAAAGAATACGAACACAAATATTGACAAAACGCACATGCAGGCACATATAAACACCTGGCTCAGCTCTGCCAAGTAACGTCTCTTAAACGATATAATCAGTCTTACCCTTCCGAAACGGAATTACGCCAGTAACGGCTATCCTGTTAGTGTGAACGAAATGGGACGAACAAAAATAAATACATGAAAGTCGACGAGCAGCAAGTCTTCCTGCGAGAGTTCACAGCACCGCTCAGCACGCACGATATTTATAGCCAGCGTCATTCGTGTCCTGGCCAGCACTGCAGAGCATCGCCATGCCGCATACTTTGGCCCAGGTCTGGAGCGGAGCAATGTTGGCCGAATGTTAGCTGATCGGCACAGGGTTGCGATACACAAGTATGAAGTCACTAGCCTTTGGCCCGTCCAAGGACGGGTGTATTGCAGTACATCTGAAACTTGCAAGCGAAAAGCAGACCGCGACGTGCTATACATTGCATCCATTCCTGTGAAATTTGTAACGGCGCGGTGACACAGACTTATTTAATTTAAAGGTTATAATCCCTTGTTCATCATGACGTCCTTTTTACTTCGATGTCTCAACAGTGTCACGGAGATCGCGTGACGTGAGGGTTCTGCCTTTGTAGTGAGGACTGTAAGTTGACGCTGAGGGGGGAGGAGGTGCCTTGGCCCCCCATGTGGAGTGACGTCAGCTGCTAATTATTATGAATGGGGGGGGGGGGGTGTCCATTTGGAGGAAGTCACCTTTAGATTATTGAGGCGGTTCGATGTGGAGTGACGTCACCTGCTCATGATTATTAATGAGGGGTGGGGGGGGAGTCCATTTGGAGGACGTCACCTGCTTATGATTATTAATGAGGGGGGCTGTTCGATGTGGAGTGACATCACATGCGCATGATATTAGTGAGGGGGGGGAATACTCCATATTTAGTGATGTCACCCGCTCATGATTATTAATGAGGGGTGGGGGGGTATCCATTTGGAGGACGCCCCCGTGCATGAATATGAATGAGGGGGGTTGGTCGATGTGGAGTAACGTAACGAGCGTTAAGGACAGATATTCCTGGGTCATTATAGTAGGTATAGCATGAACTACAATAGTAATTATAACTGTACAAATAAGCGCTCACAAAGCAAACCGATCAAGGAAGAAAAAAAACTTGCACAAAGAAGACCATTACAAAATTCCATTTCTTTAATTTTATTATTTACATCGTTACAAACACAAATGATCAAAAGGACAGGTAATCTCTTAGATGAACCACACTACACACCAGGTGAGCAACTGTACTTTACACAGATCATTTCACAAACTCAGAAAAACTGTACACCAATTGGACATGGAGATCACAGCCACGTGCCTTTAGCCCTCCAATCACCAGACAAGAAGTTTCGCAGCTCCTCTTCATCATCGTCCTCTTCGTCTACCTGGTCCCGGTCCGCCAGCGTGTCCTTGAGCTTCTCTTTGAGCGAGTGGCGCTTGTTAAGCAGCATCTCGACGCGACGGTAGCACTCGCTGTCGCACAAAGCGGCGGGCACAGGGGCAGGTGGAAACATCGGACTCGTCAGCAGTGCAGCTCACGAGCAAGCCACCACAACTACGGGGTCACGATGTTCACGGTGGAAGGTGTGAAATACACGATAGCCATTTGATAACTGCCTCTCCAAATGTCATTTTTTTAAGTTTTAAAGCTTAACTTTATTATTGTTACTAGTAAAACTATATTATTTGGGTCTTTCGGTAAAGCATCAGCAGCTCTCCCGCTATATTGTTTCACCTGATGACGATTGCTTGTGTTGCGATGAAAACGTCATGATATTGTAATTATTTTCATTATTTTGTATTAGTTTTTCTATCTACGTGGCTTTAGCGAAAGACCCAAAGAATATGAATTCGGTGCAGTTATGAAAGCTTTGTCACTATTAATAATAAACTCTTAAAATATATTTTATTTTACCAGGTAAGGCCCACTGGGCTCTCTAGCTCTTTTTCACAAACGACCTAGCTATCACAAATGATAACTCAACAAAGTGGCTTATCACAGGGAATTTTTTCCATAGCAGCCAAATACTCTACATGCAAAACTGGAGAGCCCTGAGAATAATCCACACGACTATGGGGAGAACATACAAACTCGAAATATACGGATGTCAGGGTCGTGATCAAACCCACAACCGTCCTGTATAATACCAGGCGAGGTAGTTGCCAATATTAAAAGGGGGTATTGTCTCCTTTTCCTAGTAAGTGCCACACCAGCCCAATTGCCAAGAGACACAGGCACCCTGGATGTTCGTGACACGCGCTTCCTTGCACTCACATCTGCTCGTCTATCTCCTTAATCTGCCGCTCCACTCGGACCTCCTCGTCATCCTCCGCCTGCAGCGCCTCCGACACCTGTGGGCGCACAGCAGTCACTAGAGGGTGATGTCGCTCACGTGAGAGCCGGGAAATCGTAACACAGCATTTCTATAGCGTCTAAATGCAATCTCATTTAAAGACACTTTATACAAATGGAAGAACAAAAAAAATACATTTGTATGGAAGGGCAAAAAGGGGGGCTCAGGGAAGGGAAACATGGGAGAGAGGAGAGAGCAACACCACGGCACAGCCTGGGAACAAGCAACCGCGGCCCAGAACTAACGACGAGCCCCAGGTACAGCCGAGGCAGCCAGGGCAGCACCAACAATTCCGATGGCATCCTTTTGGGGGGCCAGAGCCCTTCAGCAAAGAACCCCAGGGCATCCGACGAACAGCATCATCCACGTCACTAATTTGGGCACTACGGAAATCCTGGCTCCCAAGAATTAGGTGCCTGCATTTTTAGTGTAAACATTTATTTTGATGGAAAGGATATCCTTGTAAGAACATAGGAACAACAATACTCATGTCAACACTACAGTTGTATATAAAAGCACACGTACATCAACAACAAAAAACACCGTCATCATGAGTACTACCATTGTTAGCCGCATGAAGGACACACATATAAGCATAAGTGTGTACAAACAGGCACTTCGTAACACCGTGCTGTGCTGTCCTCACCATGGTCTGCTGTCTCATTTCTTTCTGGAATTCTTCCCACTCCTTCTCCATCTGCTCTTTGGGGAGATTTACCTTCCGTACCTGCAAGACGTGAACAAAGCATTTTCACCGGGGCAGCCACAAAGCAAGCGGACTAACGGCAGAGTGACGTGGCAAAGGGACCATGTAAAGTCACACAGCCTTATATCAAACTGTGACACACATTTATGTAAAAGCAAAACACAAACCTTGTGATAAGGAATGAGACGACATTGATTATTTTATCATAAACATGTTTTAAAGTGTTTAGGAAAGCATGAACACAAAGCGCGCAGCACGTCAGTGCATTTTCCCATTGCTTTATGGCTGTTGACATGCACATGGAGAGTCATGGCAGGGGCAAAGGCAACACTCCATACTCACGAACAAACTATACTGTTCTTTGCATGCACGGTCTTGGAATTTTGCTTACACATCAATTCTGGCTATGTTACATATTTCCCAAAAATGTACACGTAACTTAGTGTGATTCAACAACTAAGGTGGCCCTAAGACACAGCAAAATAAAGCAACCTCCAAAACAATTAAAATGTTCCGTGTCTAATGTCCGCACCTGTGCAGCATTCCAAAAGTGTACGTACACAGGGCCATATGTTAGCAATGAAACTGTGGAGGAATCCATTTTGTCATGGGGGTGCAGAATTTTGTTTCACCAGCACCTCCCCCCCTTCTCACAAGCCCCCCCCCCCCTGCTGTTAGTGGACTGAACTATGAAAACAGTGCAAGGCCCGCAACAGACTTAAGAAAACGAAGCAGGTATTTATAGGAGTTACATAAATCTTCTGAAAACAGCACTTTACCAACAGTACAATAGTATGTACAGGGAACGTAATTTATTATTCTGAAAAGAGAAACAAAAAAATTGAGGGCTGTGAACACCGCGCACAAAGCAAGAGGGTCATGGTGATACGACAAAATGGAATCTAAACATAGCTGTACAAAATATTAACATAAACGTAACATCCAACATTTGCTTGAGTTGGCTTAAATGTGTGTGTAAACTATGCATGCAAATTAGTCGTTTGTCCATCTACTGCTGGATGACCAGTTTCATCTACATGTTGAGCCCATTATCTCTTGCCCTTGGCAGCTACAATGTTCTGAGATTTCATCCTGATTTTGGTGTCCTCTCATGGATACCAGATGCAGTGGTCATTGAATTTCACTCGGGTTCATGAGAAAAACAATACCGTTCAATAGCCTACATTGGCTACAATTCACGGGAATACTTCCAGAATACAGCGGCCATAATATGCATAACCACCATTACATATTCTAGAATTACTCTGAAATGTATGTGTGCTTATTAAATGTTCCAGCTCTTACCTTCGCATCCATCACTGGGTCATCAAAAAACCCTTCTGGTAATGCTTCAACGGTATTTTCTTTCCTAAGCCGCATAAGCAATGGAGGGAATGTTAAATGATTAATTCACGCAAAATTTCCTCTGCACTAAAAATTACATTTAATTATTACAAAGCAGCCTGCCCTCGTTTTCGACAGCACTTATTTTGCAGTCGCAACATTCAACAGGAATACTTTGAATAACTAGAACACTTTTACTGTAATTGATCTCTATTGCTACATTAAGTCAGACTTAAAATTATGTAGTTCAAACTAATTGTATTAAGGTTCAGTGTTTTCTAGCCTCATCTCTTTCTTGCCTTTAAAACCCCAAGCGATTGACACTGATACATTTCCCCACTGCCTAAACTGGAATGGTCAACAAAATAATTCTCAACCACGCGGTTGTGAACTGATTAGAAACACTAAACATGAATGCATGTCCCAGCGGCACTAGACATTCTCCAGCCTTCTCTGGTATTTGTTACATGGGCAACAAGCCTCGAAAAATAATCCAAGAACGATTGCTGCAAGACTTGTCCACGTTAGAAGTTGGTTAAATTTTGCATTTCAGTGGAGGAATGCAGAATTTTACTATGCAAATCTGTTATCAGTTGTGGCCAAGTATAACTGAAGTTTAGCAGTAATGCCAAGAAAAACATAACACTTTTGCAATTAGCCCTTAAATTTACCACCTGGGTGAGAATTTTATAGAAACCAGTGACCAAAATAAATTCATATTTGGTCAAGCGAAACCACTTAAATCATCCATCAACTGCACTGTATACGAAGTTGATAAGTAAATCGCTCGCTGTTCGTTTTTAAAGTTGTTTCTTACCAGCGTTGTTAACCAGTGTTGTTGCTGTGTTGCAGAATTTCAACGGGAGGCATTTAGAACATGTGGCCAATATCATTCCATAACAAATGTATCACTATCACATCTTTAATGAGATGCATATCGTTGTTCAAGCACTCTGGGATAAATGCATCTTTTAAGAAATGTTACAGTGGTTGTTTTGTAGTTGTCATTTACACCATTTGAATACAAACGAACAGATGTTTGGTAGTCGACTGCCAAAAGCTTGGCCTAAAACCTTTAAACCAAACATTCCAACGTTATCGCTAAATTTAAAACAGAATGCATGTTTAGTTTTTTTTTTAAACGACAAGAGAGATGAACTTTAAGATAAACTAATAAGCTTTCAATCTAACCATGCTCAACACCCTTTAAAACGAATCACAAAGTGCCGTGTGGCAACTTACGGCTTCTCAGCCTTCACCTCCGTTTCTCCGGCCTTGGTGATTGTTCCAGAGTGGGACACAGGAGGTGGTGGTGCAGCAGCGCCAGAGTGAAACGAACCTGTAAAAGTCATTCAATGGGAGGAAAAACGTGTAGATTTTAACAACAAAAAACGCCATAAAATGACATCATTTAGTGCGAATCGCCCGATTCTTTTCAAGATAATAATCATTGTGGTCAGCACAATTATTTTTAAGCAAGCCTTTGTGCTATTTTTTGTTTTGCAATGGACACTAACTGGTAAACAAGTACTTGTGCATGTAAGCTTGAACTACTATGTTCATTAAAAACAATTTAATGAAGAATGCAAAGTAAACAGAATTTAAGCCGTAATACAAAGTCTGTATAATTTAACCTCGTAAACATGGTTGTTCAACGATTTCTAGTTTCCCCTGCTGTATTATGCTAAGAATGTCCATTAAAATGTGTCACTGCACATGGTCACTGCTGCCCCAAGTCTTATAAAATATAAAGGCAAAAAATATAATCAAGTCTTCGAATAAAAACAACACACATTGCACATGCCAACACCTTCTGTTTCAAAACAACTCCAGTATGCCAAACTAGGACGCTACTTAGCCTTACACGGTGCATAGTGATTACGGTTAAGGGCATGTCTCCTGTGGGAAAGGCTGTGTAAAATTACATTTAGATTGTTATACTGTTTTGAATTTACTCAGTTAAGGAGCTACTTGCAAGAGAAATAATGTTAGGCCATGGTGGCGAGTAGTTAACTACCTCGCCTGGTATGCAGGAGGGCATGGGTTCGAACCCAACCCTGTTGCCTGTAGTCACGAGGATTTTTCTCTGGGTCCTCCCGTTTTTCCGTTCCAAATTTAGAAACATGCGTTTAGAGTATTTGGCTGCTATTAAATCCCACCTGATAAGCCACTTCGCTGAGCTATCATTTGTAGCCAGGTCGCCTCTGAAAAAGTGCTGTATAGCTGAGTGGGCCTTACCTCATAAAATAGTTTAGTTTTAGTCATTTATATATAACGTGTAGTTTTAGTTTCGTACATGTTATTACAATAATTTAAACCTATGCTGTGAGTAGCAGAGGGCAGTGCTGCAAAATTTATTACTGTACAGCAATTGAATGCTCCCCCAGACTTCTACTCCTCCGTCTTCACCAACCCACATTGACGAGCATGTGCAAATATAAACTATAATCAAATAGCTACAACTGGAAGCATGGTATGGGAAGGGCCTTATCCAGCAGTATATTAACAATGGGCTGTACGTGTACTATTTAAATGTGATGGAACACAGTACTTACCACCTGGAAGGCTGCTGGCTGTAGAGTTTGTGTTGTTGCTCGTGGGTGTGCTACCTTCCTCCCCTTTGCATTCTTCGACTGCATCATCATCGTCGTCATCATCGTCGTCATCATCATCATCGTCATCATCATCATCGTCTTCTTCATCATACCCTCCTATGAGCAAAGACTTCTTTGACAGTGGTGGAGCTGCCGCTGACTTGTCAAAAGATTTTCCTGAAAGCCTGAAAGCAAAATTGGTTATATGAACACGTGATTGTGGATCAATGAGAAACCTTTTTTTTAATTAAAGTAGGAATTGCTTGAATTGCAATGAAATTTAACAAATACGCATTACAAATGTGATTTCATATCTGTAGGTCATTTCAAAAACAACAACACAAAATTCTACTTTTGGAACATACCCAGCAGCTTGTGAAGAAGAAGACGACTGACCAACATTATCATTGACTAAAAGAAATAAGAAAAGAACAATTCGAGTTGAACATACTGGAGGCCAGCACGACAAATCCAAGCCATTTGGTACAAACAAATATACACTGCATCACATGAATAATAATGTCAATATGTAATGTTCACAATATGAATTCGCTCTCGGAAGATGGAGAATAATTTGGAGAGCACGAGGTACCACAGACCAACAAGATGGATGCCATTCGATAAGCCGGCACCAACAATTGTCCAAACACTGTGGTCCTCTATCTATGATTTATCGGCTAATGAATGAACACTTATACGTGGGAGGCAATCAGAACACAATGGGAGATAAGCCACGCATGCGTGGAGGGAATACTGTATCCCATACAGACGGAACAGATGTTCAAGTATTTTGCTCTACTGCCTTGCGGCAAGCCAGGGGTTATGGCACCTCGACACTCGCGGGGAGGGAGTTTCGCAACATTCCTGTGACCCACCAACCCTCGCCTCCACAGTGCTGGATCACAGCAGGCGTGCGCCACCAACGCCCGGCTAAGAGTAGAGCATCCAAATTTGGGGCACACGTGTTGCACATCATTTGTAAATCCAAGTTTACTTCAGACAGCCTATACAGTGAAACCTTGGATTGCGAGTAACTTGGTCTGCGAGTGTTTTGCAAGACGCGCAAAATTTGTAAATAAATAATTTGATAAACGAGCGATGTCTTGCAATACGAGCAGCACGTACAGTATATGCTTTGTCTGCCGAGCGTCACGTGATCACAACTGAGCCAATGGTTCTTCTCTCTCTCTCTCTCGCTGCGGGATTGTGGGTAATCATCTCCCATGCTCGGTCTCAGTCGGCGTGCCTCACTCGTATAGTCAACATCCGTGCGAGCGTATACTGTTTACTATAGTACTATAGTGTTGTGACCACGTGTTTTCTGTTTACTATAGTACTATAGTGTTGTGACCACGTGTGTACTGTTTACTATAGTACTATAGTGTTGTGACCACGTGTATACTGTTTACTACAGTACTATAGTGGTGTGACCACGTGTTTACTGTTTACTACAGTACTATAGTGTTGTGACCACGTGTGTATTGTTTACTATAGTACTATAGTGTTGTGACCACGTGTATACTGTTTACTACAGTATAGTGTTGTGACCACGGGTGTGTGCGTAAAGCATTTTTTTAAATTTTGTGTCCAAGTGTAGTGACTGTTCTCTCGTCTCCTTCACACCAGCCACGATTAAATGTAATTAATAAATTTGACTACTTTATATTACATTTATATAATACAAATATAAAAAGGTATTTTGCACTAATAATTTTTATCTGAATACAGTATTTTTGGGGTTGTGGAACGAATCATCTGAGTTTCCATGATATCTTATGAGGAAAATCGCTTTGATATACGAGTGCTTGGTTTACGAGCACGTTTCCGGAACGAATTATGCTCACTGTATTGTAGTAGAAATCAATTTAGGTGAGGGCTGTGAATGAGTAATAAAACATTTGCTGTAAAGCATTCCTTACCGTTAGGCTGCTTCCTTTTCTGTGGGAGCTGGGCGACTGTAGGTGTTGTTGAATTCTGTTTTGCATCGGCAATGTTCTAAACGAGTGCCAGAAATGTCACCACTCAAATAGAACACTTGTGATAACACAAACCGATATTTTACGTGTGCCAAGATCACCCGGTACATCAAATTATATCTGCATTATAACAGTATTGTAAGCGCAAACAAGTAATTTCATATACTGGTCAACAACACCTTACTTTTCAAAGAAGGCTATTAGTGAAAAGAACAAAAACCTCTACACTTTACATCACCTTATTCAACAAACAGTCCGACGCATGTACGTGGATGTTTAATCTGGCACGGATCTGTGAAAACAGTTATGGTTTCACCTTTGCACAATGAGTTTAACATGTTTAATTGTAATTATTATGCTTTATTTAATTGATTGATCACTCAGTTTTGTATATACATTGTTATTTTTTTGTCGTGGTTTTCATACAAAGCCCTCTTGGGTTTCCATCCACACCTGCACGCCTTTTTTGTTGTAATCTGCACCGTCTTTGGCTTGTGTTTTTTTTCACGCAAATAAACAATACAAACGGTCGAACGTTGGCACCTCCAAGTGGAACGAAGCTAACCATAAACCAAAGGGGATGATCAATGACTTCTCACCTCCTTGTGCAGCTTCCCCAAAACGTGCGTCTGCCAGAGCAGCTCGCTCTTGATAGGGATGTTGCAGACGACGCAGTAGAGGTGGCCCAGGCTGTTGTACGTAAAAACGTGCACGTCAAGGAGACACACTTCCATCGACTCAGAACAACATCGCAGCAAAGCCTTGCGCGCTGTGTGCACACGCAGAGATACTACACTTTGTTCATGCATATCACTTCCTGTTGTGAAACATTTCAGTAATGCATTAGTCTTAATAACGCTAAGCTACCTTCGTAAGAGTGATGCATTATTGTTTCATGTTTGCAAACTCAATGCACGCCAAAAATATACTGTACATAAGCATAACTCTATCCTGTCTCCACATACAAATGTGTTTCAGTCCAACAGGCTATTTATTGCCTTTCCATAGCAATGTTATTAAGCAAATAGTCTGGTGGACTCGGTAAAAGAAGACTTGTGGACTGTACCGCCATGCATCTACGTTATGTCCTGTCCGCCTGTGTGTCATGTAAAGTTTGTAAATCGTGTAGGTTAACATACGATGGTCATGTGTGCGTGTTTAGAATGCGAGTTAAGCGATGCGTCCTGCTGCCCTAGCGATCCACGTGTTATAACTATTACGAGGTTCCCGACAGTATTATATTCTGTATTATTATAATATTTGTACTTTCACCAATGAACCTGACTCGCAATCGACGTTTCGTCGTGACTCGGTGTTCACTTTGACCGATCACTGCTCCCAACAGCCCCTTACCACCAGCGCGGTGAAGTATGGACAAGACAGTCAACGACGTCAGGCGGCGTAGTCACCACGTCCTGTCTACAACGTCGCCGTGAAGACGACAGGCGGCGTAGTCACCACGTCCTGCCTACAACGTCGCCGTGAAGACGACAACAGGCGGCGTAGTCACCACGTCCTGTCTACAACGTCGTCGTGAAGACAGGCGGCGTAGTCACCACGTCCTGTCTACAACGTCGCCGTGAAGACAGGCGGCGTAGTCACCACGTCCTGCCTACAACGTCGCCGTGAAGACAGGCGGCGTAGTCACCACGTCCTGTCTACAACGTCGTCGTGAAGACAGGCGGCGTAGTCACCACGTCCTGCCTACAACGTCGCCGTGAAGACGACAGGCGACGTAGTCACCACGTCCTGTCTACAACGTCGCCGTGAAGACGACAACAGGCGGTGTAGTCACCACGTCCTGTCTACAACGTCGCCGTGAAGACGACAACAGGCGGTGTAGTCACCACGTCCTGTCTACAACGTCGCCGTGAAGACAGGCGGCGTAGTCACCACGTCCTGTCTACAACGTCGCCGTGAAGACGACAACAACAGGCGGCGTAGTCACCACGTCCTGCCTACAACGTCGTCGTGAAGACGACAACAGGCGGCGTAGTCACCACGTCCTGCCTACAACGTCGCCGTGAAGACAGGCGGCGTAGTCACCACGTCCTGTCTACAACGTCGTCGTGAAGACAGGCGGCGTAGTCACCACGTCCTGCCTACAACGTCGCCGTGAAGACGACAGGCGACGTAGTCACCACGTCCTGTCTACAACGTCGCCGTGAAGACGACAACAGGCGGTGTAGTCACCACGTCCTGTCTACAACGTCGCCGTGAAGACAACAGGCGGTGTAGTCACCACGTCCTGTCTACAACGTCGCCGTGAAGACAGGCGGCGTAGTCACCACGTCCTGTCTACAACGTCGCCGTGAAGACGACAACAACAGGCGGCGTAGTCACCACGTCCTGCCTACAACGTCGCCGTGAAGACAACAGGCGGCGTAGTCACCACGTTCTGCCTACAACGTCGCCGTGAAGACAGGCGGCGTAGTCGCCACGTCCTGTCTACAACGTCGCCGTCTCGGTCGCGAGCACGGCCGGCGGAGGATATCTGGCGAGCGGGGAGTCGATGCGCTTGGTGACGGCGGCCGGTGAGCGCAGCTTCTCCCGCTGCTTCTCCCGCATGAGCCGCCTCAGGTCCTCCTGCTTCACCGCCTGCTTCGTCCCCGTCGCCTGCTTCGTCCCCGTCGCCTGCTTCGTCCCCGTCGCCTGCTTCGTCCCCGTCGCCTGCTTCGTCCCCGTCGCCTGCTTCGTCGCCGTCTTCGCCGGAGGCGCCATCGTCGCTCGCGTCGCCCCCTCGCGCTTCGCTGCCGCCTCGGCGCTCGCGCGGTGAAGACGACGACGACGCCGCCATCTTGCTCAGGGACGGGCGATGACGTCACGCGTATTTAGACGGGGTTCTGCCCTCACCAAATTAAAGAACGTCGCTTTTAAAATACTAAAACTCCAAATACACAGCAGCAGCAGCAGGCGTCATGATCAGTGTCGAACCCACGACCTCCTGTACACCAGGCGAGGGAGTTAACATCTCTCAGCCACTGTGATGACGATGATGATGTAGAAAATCGCAGCTGGCCAACAAAGTTGGAAGAACGCGGCCGTCCGGCGTCGTAAGCCGCTCGTGAGGAGGAACTTTATTCATCGGAAATTAGAACAATAACATTCGCACGTACAGTATATATATCTTTGTGATCTTTGCCAGGTGGTAGGAGGGTTAAGGACAAAACAAAAATCGGATAAAACTACCACGTGCCGTCATTGAAAGACTTAATCGGGAAACAGATTTCGTGGTGTAAGATGCAGCCTCCAATTGTTAGGATCCACTCCGCCTGTGTACTGTTAAGAGGGGCAGCTGCAAGTGACGTCGCCCCTGCTTATGTTGTTACCTTTTAGCGGCACAGGGTGAGTGGTGAACGTGTTGTGGCTTTTGTAACGTGCGCCTCTCACCACTGCCAACGCAAGTTGAAGGAATGCGGTATAAACCACATGTGCCAGACCATAATACAGGTGGTTTTTTTTCTGGGTTAGATCGCGTAAATATGTGTCGTTAAACCCAACACCACACGGCCAATTAGTAAGGTTCGTCACGTAAACAGAACAAGCGAATTCGTCACTAGTAGAGCACACCCGTTGTGACAAACCTGACGACTAATTGGCTGTGTCGGGTGGTGGCTGCTGGTTTAGCGACACGTATATTTAAGCGATGTAACCCAAAAAAAAACTTGAATTATGGGTGACATAAATACACCGTTTAAACATAAATAAATTAATGCAAACCGACACACCTGATGACGACCGTTTGTGTTATGGTCGAAACGTGAGCATTTTTATTGTTTTATATATATTTTATTATTTTGTTGTTTCCCTTCAACGTGACTTTACAGAAACAGCTAAGAATATGAATTAATGCAGTCACGAAAGCTTTAAATCAAAATTTATGGGTGACATTGTTCGCGAAAGCCAAGGCGGTAAAATTGCGTTCGGCGGCAGGGCGTGCGTCCCTGACAAAGATGGCTGCCGCGTATCCCTGTCCGACGACGACGATAACTTGGGGGGGGGAGACGCCCCGCGCCGCGGATTGGCTGAGCCGAAGTTCAGGGGTCTCGCCACGCTGACCAATCGCAATCTCCGTCGAGCCTCGAGGAGGAATCCGATGAGCTGCGAAGCTCTTTCCCCCCCCCCCCGATGCGACATATGGGAGCCATGCCCATGTTGCCGCCGATTCAACAAGTTTGCGATGCCGTATTAGTCAGTGGTGCACAGTTGAACCTCGTGGCGGGACCCCGGCTGTCGCATCGACTGCGGCGTCGCGACGTCATTCCGTGTCTTGTTGTTGCAGGCGAACACTTTGTCAACCCGTCCTCTTGACGAGCTCTACACGATGCGCTAATCAAAGTTTTGTTTATTCTGCGCATTCGTCCTCGCTGCTGCGCTTGGGGGAAGTCCATAAATGACGTCACGCGATTTTTGGACGATTTTTGACCCCCCACCCTCGTCAACCGGGGTCACAAAAAGTCAGACCGTCCCCCTCTTAAATATGACGTCACAAGCTATGCCCCCCCCCCCAAAATATATATATAAAACGTGCTTCAAATCGCTTTAAACTATTGTCATTGTAGCGCGTATTTAATGTGGCGCTGCACTGATGTTGTAGGAGAAAACATTTATTAAAAAGTCTATTTAATTAAGTAGAACGTGTTGTCTATATTTATTTATAAAGTTGCGCAGTTTGATGTGAGGTCACATTTCTCAAACTCCCCCCCCCCCCCTCGTCACACATCGTCACAAATGTCTGACCCCCCCCAGGTGCGTGAAGTCATTTATGGGCGGCCCCTTGTACACGACACGACCACAGAATGATCCTCGCCAGGCGGGCCCACGGCGTTTTTGTGCGCGGTGGCACGGAGTCGCCATAAACAAATTCATTAATTACCATTTATTCGGGACCTCGGGCTCCCGTCATGAGGTTCAAATAAACAAGCAAGTCAACGTATTTGGTTAATTACGTGCTCTGAAGAAGAACCATTGCCCGAAATGTCGCCTATTGTGCACATTTTCTTAAGGCCACGTAGCTGATGTTTATAATCAATGGAAGCAGATGAACAATGTGCCAGCAGAGGAAACATTTCAGTCGGTGCTGCTGTGCCACGGCTCAGAAACGTTGGGACACTGCCAAAGACAATGGACACGTCGCCAGAAGGGATGATGGCCAATAGTTGAGACTTTTCTAGATTTTAAGCTTTCGTGACTGCAAGGATCCATACTCTTTGGTTCTATTCGGTAAAGTTACTTAGCCAACCGTGCTAATTGGACGTGCGGGGGGGGAACAAAAAAAAACAAACTAAACACAAAGCAGTTCTAAAGAAATGAGTTTTCAATCTAAATTTAAAAGTGCGTGGCTTCCTAATATCGGAAGAGCGTTCCAGATGGCCGCAGAAGCGCATCTGAAAGTGCGCGATGCACTGACACCTTTTGTTCGATGGCCAACAGCCAAAGGAGGGTACGCGACCGAGAGTACCCCGGCCTCGGAAATGGAGCGATTCGGATTGTTGCATTGCAAAAGCGTGAGAAATGTTGAAAGCTCGTGGAGACTTTCGGCAGTGGATCATGGCTTTGGATGTTAAAGATCACGTTTGGTTTCTACAACATCATAAATATTTGGCTATGCAGCAGATGTAAGTTGCCGAAATAAAACAGCAATTCCACCAACAAATTATATTGTGAATTCAACTGTAGGGCATTATGGGAAGAAAAAAACAAACATTAAATGAATATACAGTACTTGGAGTGGGAATATTTTTTGCTATGGATTTTTGTGATCAAGATTTTGAAACTAAATGCAGCTAGGGTTGCCACCTCTAAGGTAGAAAGAACTGAGATACAACAATACAGGAGAACTACAGCACATGTAACGGACAAAGAACGAGACTTTTATGTCCCAGACAGACGTTTCCCAGGCTAGCTACCTCAAAAGGACAATCGCGGGAAAGACAGATAGGAGTCTAAATTATAAAACAAGCAAGAGCAGGATGTCGTGCCTTTGGAAAATGTAATTTTACAATGAAAATCATTATGCCTGCCATGATAGTGTACAGTATATGAATGGGACTGACAAAGAAGATGGAATAGAACTGAAAAGTAATGCAAAAACGCATGGACAGATGCATGTTGGGAATTGCACTTTAGGTTAGAAAGTGGAAAACATGTTGACTATTGTATAAGTGGACTTGGGAAGATGAGATTGCTAGAAGGGGTGAATAGCAGATAGACGAGACTGGTCTCGCATTGGCACGCAAAGGAGAGAACATGTCTGACTCAAGCGATCCAGCGATGATATCGGTTCAGGAGCAGGAGTTGGACTGTGTCATTGCAAGACAATGAAGGGGAGGTTCTTCATCGGCCAGTAGACAGAACATGGATATTGATAATGATTATGACTAATCTGTGTCAGCGTTACAATTTATGCTGAGAAAAGAGACAAAACGGAGAATTTATTTTGTTATCTTTTTTAATCATTATTATTGTTTCATTCCATTTCACATTTACAGGACTATTACGGAATCCAGGATTAACGAGGGTTAGGCGAAGATTATAGATGATACTGGTGCTTTTAGGGATAAAACACTTGCATCACATCAATTCATAACAAGGAGACATGCTTATGAGGAACATTTAAGTAATGGTAAAAATGGCATAGAATAAGCAGCTAAAATAATTAAGCAGGCCTGCATAAATATATAGGAGCAACCACCATAGTCAGTTTTGTTTCAATTATTTCAAGGAAAAGTTTGTTTTTAACCTGCAAAAGTACGTGATAAATTCCACATTGTGGGTTAAATTTAGCAAAAAAAGGACATTTTAGAGCTAATGCCTCTGAAGTCATTAAAAAAACATCGACATTAATTCAGAAAGTATTGAGAGAATCATGTACGGTACCTAGGGGTTCGTGTTTCGGTAACGTAATGCATGATCCCATGACATTTCTTTGTTGCACAATAAGATTCTATAAGATTGTATAACGCGTACAAATAATATGAAGGTACATTTGAATAAACGTGAACAATTTACTTTAGTTTCACGAATGGAATGATCGCCCTCCAGTAATTTTTGGAATGATGAAAAATGTGATTGATTTACATTATGGTGAATGGTATAGCACCACACATAGCGATAAACAAATTAATTATTGCACATACATTATGCAAAGAACGTGTTTGGTTCTTTCGGTAAAGTCACGTAGGTAAAAAATAAAGTTAATCAAATCACGACGTTTCGGAAGCAACACAAGCCTTCGTCATCAGGTGGGATAGTCACGGCAAGAAGTAATAGTCACGGCAAGAAGTAATTTTTGCTGTGACTATCCCACCTGATGACTGAGGCTTGTGTTGCTTCCGAAACGTCGTGATTTGAATTAACTTTATTTTATGTTTTACCTACGTGACTTTACCGAAAGAACCAAAGAGTATGGATCATTGCAGTCACGAAAACTTCAAATCTAGAAAGTACGTGTTGTGAGCTTAAGAATCGATATAAATCGAACGATGCATTGTTCCACCCCATTTCAATATTGTATACAATCTTATAGATAAGCAAACTAACATGAAGTACATTTTTTGTAAGTGGTGAAAACATTCTAACAAGCAATTACAGTGAGATCTGTATTAGAAGCCCTGGGTTATCGTATTTCGTGTTGGTGGCATAATAAGGCGCTTGTTTATAATGACAGATTCATCACCCTTTTATTCCATAATTATCTCAATTCACACGTAATGGTGTTTAAATTGCATTTATAAAATATGATGGAAACATTTTATATATGCCGATGTCCTTTGTCATTACTCTGTCATTAAATAAAATCCTGGGAAATGAAGTTGTCCACAATGAGCAGGGACACACGATCTTGTCTTGGTTCACGGGAAGGTTGCCAGGCCATCCACATTTTATATTTTTCATCAATCGGGAACTTCCCTGGCCCTCAGATTTATCCAAATTTGAGCACATTGGCAATAACAGGTCCCTGCAGGGTGGGCTGGTAGGACAAGTCTCTGCGCTGTCTATTGCTGATTTTACACCCAACAGCACGAGATTTCATCGTTAATGAAAGGGGACGGACGGACGGACACATTCATTTATTGCAGGCTGGTACACTCAGTTTACAACTTCGTTCCTACCAGTATAATCCAAGACTTATCGATCACTGCCCCACATGCCTACATTTGGGCTTCAGAGCAGAGTATTCTTATGAAATGAACTTTGTATTTGAAGGCTAAGTCTTTAACGACTGACCGCTCTGTTAAGCAACCCATTTGGGATCTTGTATACGGATCTCACTGTATTAGCAAGAGCAGCGGAACTGCCCCTACAACATAATACAAAAACTCATACGGGACCTTTACATGATTCCTTAAAAATAATAACTAGCAAATGTGTGCAAATTAGGTTGTTATACATTTTAAAGGATCCATATAGGAGGTATTTGAGTTTCCTACAGGAATCTATGGCGTATATATTTGCAAAAGTAGGTCCCGTAGGAGTCTTTGTTTTAAGTGAGGGTCGCAATCCCGTGTCCTTGTTACATCACAGAGCGTGGTTTAATTTTCTAAACGTGGGTCCATTGTGGTGAATTTAGGATGAGAATCTGGGGATAACAGTTGCTGAATGTCGGCAAAACCTTGTAGGACAAAAGAAAGACTCTGTGATGCAATAATATATTGCAGTAATTTTTTTTGCTGCATTCACTGCGTCGTGTGTGTTCATTTTTTTTTATTCCGAGTAATGTGCAAATAACCGTATCACCTGATTTTTTTGCCGTGTATTCTTGGCTCGACTAGTGGCGCTGCTTTAGTACACAATCAAGTAAGCGCAGAGTAAATAGTATGTCGTTTCGAAGCAAAGAACACGACAGACAATGATGCAAACAAGAAGCACCTAAGCAACTAATACCATAACGAACCTTACTCCGATTGACCTCGGAAACGCCGAGGCCATGTTAATATTGCACTTATAGTGGTTATGTTGCAGGTGGAGCCCACGTTCATTTCTTCGGGACATTTAATGCATTGCAAAAAATGTAAGACAACATACTGTAGGAATGTATATTTCATGTAAGCCTTTCTGGAGCAAGTTATTTACATTTTTTTAATCAGGAGACATGATTGTTAACTGTGATTTGTTGCTCAAATTAGCATTTAGGCGAATCGTCTACTGTTTACAGCCCTGAGCCAGTGGTGGAAATTCCACACTCCTATGGCAGGGGCGAGTATATACAGGACAGCCACTGTTGACTTCCCCACAAAGTACCAATCAGTAATAAAAAGGGCACCATCAAAGTACATATTTATATTTCATCATTCTAAGTGTGAGGTTGTACATCCTTTTAAAATATAAATGATAGGATTTACGTTTTGAATGTCGTGGGATTATTTACCAAATTGTCACAATGTTGGGTGACACTTTTTCACTCAACATGTGGAGTTTGTTTCATGTTCAACTGAATAATATTTTTATTTATTTTCCTTCAAGGATCCTGGATTCAGTCAGCAGTTCTAGCTGAGCAGAAATGTTTTCACCTTTACACATGAACATTTACTTCTTAAGAACTGCTGAAGTAACAATTACGAACCATTTTGTGAAGCCTCGTGCATTACTTTCGACAAGAGGGTGACATTCTATTGTATATGAATACGAAATGGTGACATTTGTATTCATTTACTTTCAAAAGTGCAAATCACACTGTAAGCTATATTAATTTACAGCACAACCAAATGGCATTTTCACACACCACTGTACTGCCAAATATTAATCGGTGCTTTGGCTGGATTTGCCTTGGGATTCTTGGCTTCACAGAAAATTAGTGTAGGATTTAATCAATTGTATAATCAGAATCCGCGAGGTCTGATTAGACAAAAGGATGCCATACAACTAATAAAGTAAATCATCGGGAATTCATGAGCTCCTCCTACAAACGAACCCCTGCAAGCACACGCCACAACGACACGATATTCAAAACCGATGACACGTAGAACCTCAGCCGACAATGAACAGACACAAACACGCGCACACACACTCACACGCACTCACACACACTCACACGCACTCACACACACTCACACACACTCACGTGCAAGCATTTCATCGGGACGCGAGCGCAACTGATGGCACGGCCAAATCTCATTACAATGAATCAAGGGAAGCGGGATTGAAAATGTCTTGTTTTAAGTTATAAAAAAACTGCAATGCTCCCCCTTGCAAATTATCCCACGTGAGATTCCACGTGTGATGCTATGTGAACCAAAAACTGAATTCGTGAAACTACAACCACACATTTGCACAAATGCCAGGAGAAATCACGAGATGTGAACGATCCCAACAAATTGCATGTGGATCAACAATTATAAATGCCGGCTAAAAATTCACTTTTTGCCGTGAAAATTATCTCGGATCGTCTTTCTGCATTTTGTTTCTCCACAGGCTCCATTGGGGAAAGGCCACGTGCTTTCTTTCCCCCTTAAATAAATTGCAACATCCTCAGTCGGGTAGAACCACGAACAAAAGAAAATTACGGTAGTATGAATTCCTACACTGCGTCCTGTAATGGGAGTTTTTCACCGTGACCCAATGAGACCCGCCTTGTGTGAGCGTTGCTCCTGGTGCGGGCCATTGCGCACAAGTTTGTAATGAGATTGCGTGGGGCCTTGTCGCGCTCGGCAGTGCACACGTCCGCGAGTAAAACGAATTCAGAGACAACAATTCCGGCCGTTTAAACAAAAAAAGTACACTGACGTCAAATGCACTCCGTCGCTTTTAGAAACCCCTATGCACAGCACACACGGTTGACCAAGCATGCATCGACAATTATGGGCAACATTAGCGTCTAATTAGCATTGCACAGACAAGGGAAAGAAAAAATACACATTAATCAGGCATAACATGTCTGGTCGCCTTAAAGTAATCTACCTGAACTTCGTCGGCGGGCATTACTTTAGAAAACGAGCGGCTTTGCCATGCAGCACGGTTTACACAACCACTGAGCGAAACGTAAAATAAGTGGGGGGAAAAAAGCGACGTGACATCATGCAAATAAAATGCCCAGTATCCAAAAATGTGTCAACGGTAAAACATGCCCAAAGGAGCCACAAGTCAAAGGATAGGGTTCGCTTCACGCAACTGTCAACGGCTCTGCTGTCTATTTCACGAAGACGTTTAAGCCAGTGGCTGGTAAAATGTTTGCACCCCTGTGACATGCTCAGAGAAATACACTTTTGGGTGTAGGCTAAGAGCATGAGCCCAATCTTATCGGTGACACGACCTCTCCCTATAGAACCGATAAACACTGCACTTTGATTCGCAAACGGTGTGGGCAGATGGAGGGATGATAGATGTTTTTTTTCCCTTTCCATCCCTCCCCCGCACACGACCTGAAACATTAACTTCTTCACAAGTCACGTGCTGCGGTCGTCATTTTTGGGCATCAATTAAAACCAGGCAATGGGACGGACTGCCAAAGAGATCTGTGTTAGAGTTTGTCAAATTTTCCATGATTTACCTTTGTACAGGCGGTGACAGCATTGGCCTGTGCTTCAAGTCATAATTGAAAGTCATCGCACCTGATTGGAACTATACAATTGTAAACCCAGATTGAGCCACTTCTATTTGGGTAAAACAAAAATCACTCCCTTGTTGGAATGCTGAAGGAAATCAAATAAAATAGAAGTATGCGCTCAAAATCTTGCAGGATACTTAAGCAATATAAATTTCCTGCAGATATTCTTTGGGCCTTTCAGTAAAGTCACATAGATAGGTAAAAAAATAATAATAAACAAAAAACCACGACGTTTCGATCACAACACAAGCGATCGTCATCAGGAGGAAAAGGGGGGGGAGGGGGGGGGCTCCTGATGACGGTCGCTTGTGTTGCGATCGAAACGTCGTGGTTTTTTGTTTATTTCATTATTATTTTTGACCCTATCTACGTGACTTTACCGAAAGACCCAAAGAATATGAATTCCTGCAGTCACGAAAGCTTGAAGTCAAGATTGTCTACAGATGTAAAACAAAATTTGATAAACCCTCGTGAAACAAAACTCCTGTATGATTTATGTTGTGAATATATAGGATCCTTTATGTTGTGAATATATAGGATCCTTTAATAAATCAAAACCCAGAACCCCAAGCCCATCGGGAGGACTTATGGGATTCGGTATCCTATTGCCTCCGAGGAATTACAAATTCCTCCACGTTCCCACAGGCTTTGCTCAAGTTGGACAAGATGTTTTGTTAGAGTGGGAGCCCGCGCATAAACCTATGGCACGCTTCACTTCACTGCTGGAAACGAAAGGTGTTTTTTCTCGTCTGCTGACACTTGCAAGTTCCACAACCGCTAACAAAACAAATCCCCACCACACATTTCATCAAAATAACACTTTAAACGCATCGAAGAACATCGTTTTCAAGTTACTTGTTTTGCGTTGAAGTCTGACAACCTGTGCCAACTTAAAATTATTCGTTAAAAACTTTATTTAGGAGAATGTGACGTAGCGTTTGTTTAAAATAAAATAAAAAAACGGTCACATAAAGCGCAGCTCGGACAGTCCTCTGGCAAAAAAAACAACGATTCACATCCAACACTGCCTGTAAATGATGAGATAACTCATCATCATCACAGCAGCATCGTGCAGGCTGGAAACAAACAGAAATATCACACAAAGGTGTGCTGCTGCTCACAAACAGCAGGCAGGCACGACTCCCCAGCATGCCGTGTGCGCATGTCATGTGACCGCAACATTGCATGCACAATGCTATCAGCCTTGTCTAGACCACCAACTGAAAATAGAAAAAGAGCCAGCCTTTTATACAAAAATCCCCCATAATAATCACACAAGTCCACAAGACGAAAGCATAGCTGACATCAGTAGGTTTTGAGCGCTCTGGATTTTACACTTTCTCCAGATTCTCGATGTAACGCAGTTTGAGAGAGGGCATGTGACGAGTGCAAGCCACGTTTCACACTGCCAACTCGCTCGCCAAGGGGATTTATGAAAGACTGCCAGTCTTCGGGAAAGTGACCCCATCCCAGCACTTTCAACGAGCAGGGCTAAAGCGTGCGGTGGTGGTGGGGGGGGAAGAGACTCGTACATTCCGAGAGCGGCGACAAAAGACGCTTTGTTTCAACTACTGAAGCCAGCGAGGAGTCACGACCCAGCGTGTGGCCGGCCGTACGTGAACTGCACCGGCGTCACACGCGGACGATGCAACCTTGCATTTGTGAAAACTCCCGAGTGTCGGCAGAACGCACCTTACGAGTGCGGGGGGGGCTAGCCGTAATTTGTTGGGTAGGTGTCGGACGAGTTTGCCAGCCTTGTGCTGCGATTTCGAAATCATCGCTCTTGCAATACGCAGCACGCATTGCCTTTCACCCGTAGCGCGAAGCTGCAAATAAGTCACTTGTGCCCACACACTCTCAGTTCTGGATTTGTGGGCATTGGCGCCTTCACCTTTAGCTTAAAGGCAGCAGACAAGCCTGACACTCGGGATTCATGCTGCAGCAATATTTTCCATACAGTCGTTCAGATTTTACTATCCGCCGCTGCAGTGGATAGTTCAATAAGTCGCTATTAAACAAACACTACTTTTGATCGTTAGTGTACTCAATTATTTTTGTTACCTATTTACTGTATTTTTGAGAAACTAACTTTGCTGAAGTTATTTTTTTCCAGACTTGTTACTGCGTTAATGAAATCTAATTTGTATTTTATATCCTGGCCGTAATTTACCAAAATATTACACATTCGTATTTAACATGTATTATTCTGCAGTCACGAAAGCTTTAAATCAAAAATGTATTATTCTGTTGAATTAGCTGTGAAAGCTGTCACATTGATTTTACAAAACTTTACAATTAAAGTATTGTATATTAATAGTATGAAAAACCAATAATTAAGTCATGTACTTACGAATGCAATTTAATTTTAATACATTTTAGTATGCTTGTATATTTTTTTTTACAATTTGACGTGATCTGAATTATGCTAACAGCCTCAGGCTTTAAAACCATCCAGCTTAACAGTAACGAAATCAGTAGCTGCAGTTCATTAATGTATAACAAAGCAGAATTTTCAACAATAAACCAACAAAACACTCAATGTTATTGCCTACTGATTTACGATATCTTTAACCTACGTCACAATATAATCATGCAACTAATACTTTTTTCCATCTCAAATTAGGGATTTATTTTCATTGTTACTATTTATTTATCATTCATGTAATTAGAGAATTTGAATATGTAATGCTTATTCAACGCACTAACCTGGACCTCTCATTGCACCATCTGCTCTTTTGACCGCGATATTTTCTTGTTATTCTGCTCAGAGAAGCGTCTCAATATGCACCATCTCTGGCAGGCAGGTCGGTTATTTGATTGACGCTGAACATCGACACTGCGTATTGAGTAGAGCAGCGAATGAAAGATCACGTTGGGATTGCACGGACCGCGACGGCATTGACCACGTGGGAAAACAGTGTGTCAAGTGATGCCACACACATTGCCCTCCATCGCGAGCATGGGTTGCAACACCTTGCTCCGATATCAACAACCCCCATGGTTAATGTCGTTGTTGTCACTTGTAAAGTGCCTCGCTGTGACCCAGTCTGCCACTCGAGGTGTGTTGAGTTTTACGCGATGATCCTGTCCTATGTGGGGTTATGAAATCGAAGGTGCGGCGATTTGCAGCCGATATAAGAATTGGGTTTGGAAGAGGTTCATGAAAGATGCTGACACTTTTCTTGAGGTCAACACTAACATTAAGAGTGTAAAACTGAAAGAGGAAAATGTATGTCATCAGCCAATATGTATAAGCACTATTTTTATTTTATATGAAGCTTCTATGACTATAGGGGATTCATTAATGCAACATATGGCTACGTACGGTGCGAAAGAAGTTAATCATACATAACACGTGGTTTTTGTAAGCACGTTCTAAGTGTAGCGTTTTAAAGTGAATGTTTAAATCTCTTTCAATGAATATTTGCAATCATCACAACCCTCTCAGATAACGGGCCAAATTACCATGAACATGTCTTTTTTACAGAGTTTTCAGTAAACGTGTCGCATTGCATATTCTCAATAACCACTGTAAATACTGTAGGATTTCTTTATTTGTTCAGTTTGCATAGGCTGGTGATCTGGTTGAGTACAGATAGTCAACGTGATCTGAGAAAGAGGAATGTGGAGCAATACGCTGTGCCCATGGCATGCCCGCGGGTGGGCTGACAACTTGGGTTTGTTGATGCCAAGAAAAGTGTAACCATCAAGAGAAGACCACCGTGGACACCAGAGTTCCTAAGTCTTCGTCGGGTAGTCGTTTGGTTTTTTAATTGCAAATCTGCGTCGAAATTTTTTTCTTTATAATTCGATCGAACCACATCGAATGGGCACGCGTAGCCAGAGAAATGTGAGCCATTTCAAAAATGTTGTTCCTTAAGATAGTTTGCAACAACAACAAAAAACCAGGCCTCATGAAGGCCACATGCAAGATGTGTGCAGCATCAGTGAAGAACACTTTATTTACAGATTGATATTTAGATTGCGCTGGGTTTTTTTTTTCTTCACGCAAAACACATCGCGAATAATATTTCTTGATCGAAGGTGGCATTTGGGTGTTTTTTTTTTCTCTAAACAACAACAACATCGACCACCGTGAAGGCAGAAACTCTGGCCGCTGCCCCGTGGTCCGGTCTCAGTACGGGGAAAACTTGGGCCGCTCAACTTTCCGAGCGGCGCACAGGGCGGCGGACGAGGACGGCACTCCCGACGCCGCTGCCGCCGCCGGGGCGAATTGGGGGCTGTAGCCAGCGTGGTGGCTTTCGGCCTCCGGCCCGCCATGCTCAACGGTAAATCCCGCCGCCACTGCGCGAGCGGCAGCGGCCGACGATGGGGCGAAGGGGAACGGCTTGAGGCCCGGCAGGCTCAGGGGGTGCAGGGTGGGAATGGGGCACGGGTACGGAGGGTAAGGGGGCATCGCTGCCGGGGAGAAGGGCATCGGAGGCAAGGGCACGGTCGCCAGCGGGATGGCGGCTAGGGGGAGTCCGGCGGAGCTAACGGAGGTGGCGGCCGAATCAAAGCCCGCTGAGAACGTCACAGACGGATCGGGGGCTTTAGACATGTCTACACTGCGGACAGAACCAGCGGGCAGGGGGGCACAGGGGGCACGGCAGAGGGGACAAAGTGGACAAAGGGGGGAGGGGGGAGGGACGATAACAATGGAATTGAAGGTAAAGGATGAAATAATACAAATAAAAGTAAATTAAAGTTGTAGTAGAAACAATAAAGTGGTGTGGGGTGGTAAATGTTGACAAGGGATAGCGTTTTTGGCACGGATTCAGGGGAGTGCTGACACATAAGGGTAGGGTCAGGGTATGGGAAAAATGTGATTTGGGAGCAAGAGAGGGAGACAAGTCACAATGTTAGAACTGAGAAAAAAAAACACTGGTAATAAAAGTTAATTTATGAAAAGCAAATACTCATGGGAAAATTCTCCGGAGAGATTCTAGGGATTTTTTTGACAATTGGATTTGCAAGAAAAAGAAACGAGGGACAGTGTTGCAGGAGACTCTGATATCCACACGGTGGGTTCGCCGCATTCCCAAGTTCACCACCCTCTCAATAACCGCTGCTATTTTGCGTAAATGCTGCGGCTCAACGCGTGACATGCGCAGACACAAAGATCCCCCGAACAGCCTCACGCACCGCAAGGGCAAGTGCTGTATCTTAACGAGCGCCCGTTAACCTGAACCCACGATGGAGCGGTGTGGGCAGCAATGCGCCCAGCTTGCATTTGTCTCTCCAATTTGGATGTTTTCATATTCCACGAGCTACTCGCGTGTGAGACCCACTTGACTTAGGGGAAGCCCCCAACAGATTCAGATACCAGTTGCCACCGATGTTAACCATGGCCAGGAATCCAACGCAGGTTCGGAGAGCAGTGGGAAAAACGACTGCACAAGCACAACCACCCCTTTCGCCACACGCGTACGTGCACCCGCAGCCCAGCACAATTCACAACGTGTACACCCGCCCTAACCACTGTGGATAGCAGAGCCTCCGGTGCGCGTACGTATAGCTGCTCACTAGACATCGTATTGCTTTAACACGTGTATTTCGATACGTCGACGTACCACATTCAATGTCATTTGTGCATCGGACGCATTTGACCACAACGCAGTTTGGCCGGCGCCTTGGATTGGTGATCAAATCGTATTCTTCACCGGGTTTTCAAAGCAAAATATGAAAAGATTCTGGAGAAAGGTAGGAGGATAAGATGGAAATAAAAGTTAACTTTAATCATTAACCAGTTACAATTCATAATAAACTAACCAGTTACAATTCATAATAAAGCCTACGTGTTAAACTAACCAGTTACAATTCATAATAAATCCTACGTGTTAAACTAACCAGTTACAATTCATAATAAAGCCTACGTTTTAAACTAACCAGTTACAATTCATAATAAAGCCTACGTGTTAAACTAACCAGTTACAATTCATAATAAAGCCTACGTGTTAAACTAACCAGTTACAATTCATAATAAAGCCTAAGTGTTAAACTAACCAGTTACAATTCATAATAAAGCCTACGTGTTAAACTAACCAGTTACAATTCATAATAAAGCCTACGTGTTAAACTAACCAGTTACAATTCATAATAAAGCCTACGTGTTAAACTAACCAGTTACAATTCATAATAAAGCCTAAGTGTTAAACTAACCAGTTACAATTCATAATAAAGCCTACGTGTTAAACTAACCAGTTGCAATTCATAATAAAGCCTACGTGTTAAACTAACCAGTTACAATTCATAATAAAGCCTAAGTGTTAAACTAACCAATTACAATTCATAATATAGCCTACGTGTTAAACTAACCAGTTACAATTCATAATAAAGCCTACGTGTTAAACTAACCAGTTACAATGTTTGAACTAAGCCCACTAATTAAAAAGCTCTGGTTCAGGTTAAGTTTATCTATTTCATTTGTTCTGTAAATTTGTCTGTATAATTAGCGCTCTGTGAAGGAGAAGCAGCCGTTTGGAATAAGATGGTCACGTGGCAGCGTCGCTCTCCGATGCGTTTTCGGATTGTGCCGCATGTCGTTCGGCACCATGTACGACGTTTCGCTCCACACGCTGGAAGCCATTCAGTTCCTGAAAGAAGTTCCCAACAGGTGCAGCGAAACGTCGGACATCATGGAACGCAACATGCGGTGCAACCTGAAGCCACATCCGAGAGCTCTGGGGGATTTGTGATGACTACGCTCGTTGTTATTTTCATGAGAGTCGTTTTGTGGGGCATCTTGTTTTGAATGCTCTTGACCAACTTCACCCCCCCCCCCTCTACCCTGTTCAATACACGATGCAACAAAACAAATAAACAAAATGAACAATTAAAGCTGTCGACAAATGTGAATGTTATAGAATATCTTAGATGATGTAAGTGGGGAGGCGAAAGGGCCGACTTTGAGAGGATCGCCTTGATAAAAAATGTTTTTTAAATGAGCAACTGTAAATCACTCTGTAAATGTTATGAAATGAAAGCACAATTGGTGGTTCGAGGAATTCGCAAATGTAGGTGAATTTTTTAGGGTCATATAGGATTCACGTTCAAATGAATTGCCATTGGGATTGTCATGACCACACTTGGGCACGTTGTTCAACGGTCTGGAATGAGAGACTGAAGAACACCGCTCTCCCAACAAACTCTCTCGAGCAGTGGTTCTTTACTCTGGGGTGCACGCTGCACCCCCTGGGCGTGCGAGATGCCCTCTCTGGGGGTGCGAGACATGGCCAGATTTGTTTTTTAGGAGGTAAATAATCGAAACACAAATGAAGCACCGGCACGTTAAGCACAACTACTTTGTTTACTCAAACCCTATGCGTTTATCAACAACATTTAACAACAATGACGACCGAGAACCAAAAGGGGTGCAAGGTTGCAGTCAATGTTAATAATAATAATAACCACTGCTCTAGGGCACGGCACACTTCGCCGCCAGCTGTTTGGGTTTGCCGCTGGGAGCCGTGGTTCTGGCTCGGGTGTCTGCGCGCCGAGCCCGGCAGGGGGAGCCAGGACCCGCAGGCCGAGGTGGCGGCATGACAAAATCGAGAGGACGTTCGATCCCATTCCACCGGGCGAATGCACAGGCGTCTGGCCAGAAAGCCCCACATGAAGAATACTTTGGAATTTTGGAAAAGAGAAATTGAGGACAACCCTTGTGAACGCTTCACTTTTTGTTGTTCGGCAATCCTTAACACCGCATTGCATGCTTTTGCCAATTGTTTGGGAACAGTTATATGGGGCACTGTTTTGATCACGCGGTCGCATTGTTGAAGAGTTGGTCGGCTGGCAAAGGTGAAATCGGGGCACGTGTGGAGCTGGGGTGGGTGGTGCAGGAGTGGGGATGGTGGCGGAATGTTTTATGATGATGATGATCATGATCATGATTTCGATAAACTTTCCTGGAACCTGTTGCTCAGGTACAGATTATCTCTCAAGATTGGACACAGTTATGATAAGCAACAAAACCTCATCATCCGATCATTAAACTTCAGCCTTGGTTCAATAAATATTCATCACAGGTAGCACGTATTGTGATTTGGACTGGGACGAAGGGTGTACATGAAGACACGCTGTTTTACGGAACTTCACTGTTCCATAAAAGTAATTTTTTACCAATATCGAGACAAAAGCACACACACACGTTGCATTCTGTGAGGCTACTACTACTCCAATTTCTATTGCAGTAGGATTATGATTGTCGTGATCGCTGCCGGTCGCCCCCCCCCCCCCCCATTCATAAACACTCCCCCACCCCCTGCCAAACCTAGACTCTCCACTCCGTGGACTCCCCTGCCGAGTGACGTGTCAGACCTCTCAAGTTAGAAGACGAATGGACAGAAGCGGCCATCGGGGGATGTGATGTTGAGTACTGGCAGCGTGTTACTGCTGCGAGTACCAGGGAGAGATACGTTTAGCGTTACCATGCAAATGATGAAATGCATCGAGTGTTGTGTTGTTCATGCTGCTATCCAGTTTGTCTTTAAATCACGGTGCAATTTCTGTGTTTGACCTACAGCAACAAAAATAAGAATACAGATTAAACCCACCACCACCTACCGGGTGGCACGAGATTGACCGTCGATAGCATGGGGACGATCGTTACATTACATTCGTCTGTAATGCGTCAATAGCTCCCATGCTAGAGGAGGAGTGGTGGGGGGGGGGGGGGGGGCACCGATCGCCACAAGCGCCTAAAGACTTAAGAGGTCCAATTCGTGTCTTTGCCAGCGAGTTCCCGCACTGCCCCACCAAACCAAACCAAGCACCCCCGACTGCCACGGCTCACAGGACGTAGAGGGTACGCCGGGGCGGGGTGGGAGCCGCCCACCTGATGCTGGAGAGATAATGCGCCAGTCCTGTGGTGGGGCTGGACGCATGCTGCTGCTGCTGGTGCTGGTGGTGCTGCTGGTGGTGCTGCTGGTGGTGCTGGTGCTGCTGCTGCTGGTACTGCTGGTGGTGGTGATGATGATGTGCGTGCGCGTGGTCGCTCTGGATCATCAGCGCATGGCTATGACAGGGGGCCGAGGCGGTGGGAATGAGCAGCGTGGGATCCTGTGGGTCGTGTGGCAGCGGCGGCGGCGGCGGCGCCGGTATCGGCGGTGCCTGGGCTGCTGACGAGGGCGGTGGGAATTTCACGTGAGCGGGCACGGGCTCTCGCAGCTCATTAATCTTGCTGTGGCCCTGTCTGCCGATGACAAATTCCCGGTTAGCTGTAGGGGCACAGGATAACTGCCTTATGGACAATGCACTTCAAGCACACATTCCATCACAGGTTGATGTTAATGCACAGGCAGCAGTGACGGCGGAGGGAATAGCAGTGAGGAGGGTCGACGCGAGGAGGGGCAGGTGTAGCGGGGATTGCCGTGGCCCTCCGGCGTGTCGTCAGGTTGTACCGCCATGCGTTGTTCGCTGTGACGTTCGCCATGTTCGCTCCACGTGCTGGGGGCTTCGCCAGAAACGAACAACGCACGGCTGTACAACCCGAAAACGCATCGGAGAGCTGTACAGCGCAACCGCGAAAGCCTGCGCAGTTGTAGGGATAACAATTCCTTGCTGATAATGTGAGATCGCGCCGAGTGACGGCGTGTGGCCAGGGGTGCGAGTAGGCACGGCATGACGCTCAAGGTTGTAGGAATATAACGACACGTCGGGCCATCGATTAACGCACACGACGCATGCACTGAGGAGCGTGCGTAAGAACCGATTGCGTTTTACTTGTGTAGCGTGGAGTGGCAGCGCAGCGTTGGGCGCCCTGGACTATGAACCCCGGCGACTCGGGGTACATTTCCAGCCACGGCAAACGTCAACGGCGAAGTAAACCCTGAACCAGTTCCTGGAAACCGCCTTTACCGACTTGCACTGATCAGCGCGGTGAAGTATTCGACAAACAACTCCCGTAGCTGAGACATCCTGGGGAGGCCTTAATCCAGCAGTGGATTGACAAAGGGCTGTACAATTAATTCGTCGATGTGATATTTTATAACTAGATCACACGAACCCTGAAGGCACCAAAATGTTTAAAAAATGAATTAAATGTAATTTAGAAAACTAAATTCTATAATCGCATCGCAACTCTGATTAGTGACAATACATCGATCTGTAGCCAGAGGCGGGAAGTTAATCGTTATATACCTAGGGCATGGCATGCCCCTGTAGTCTATAGGCTGTCTGCTGATTGCTAATAGGCTGTGAATGATCATAACTCGGCGCTGGGACTATTTAATACGTGATCAGTCAGTGCACTGTCAGAGAATCATTTCAAAAAGGGGAAGATTTTGTAGGGAAAGGGGAGTGCCTCGGTTCAAAAAATTATTATAGATGGGCACCTGCCTGAGCTCAAGAGCGTGCTCCAGAGCCGCTGCACACAAGACAGCGTCGCAAAGTCTAGTGGGTGTTCTGTTGTTCTGTGCACGTTACGTGAACTAAGCTAGGTAAGAGATCATTGAGATAACGTCGTCCTTTCTTTGCAAGGGAGACCTGGGATGGCAGCAAATAAAGCTGTGTGTAAGCGGCGGCGGCGGAAGAAGGTTCATTGAAATCAAAGTTAAAAACGTTCTTGTCAACCGAAATCAATGTGCGCACAGACACGCCACAAAGCATCTCACCGACTGAGCAGAGAGCAGCACAAATAACAAGATGGGGAAAATGGGGCACGGGGTTCGGACTGAGATGTTAACACAATGTGATGCGGGGTGAGAGACAATCATGAACACGAAACTCCGTCACTGCCCAGCCGCACACACAAACTTTCTCACACCGTCGCTCTGGGTGAACGCGCAGCGTTGCATTTATTTAACAATTTAGTAATTTTCTCAAAATATATTTGGTAACCGTCCATCTAATAATGTATTGCTCATTGATTTTTGTCGTCATAATCATCATCGCCACAAATAGATCATTTATAAATCTACAGTAACGTTTCAAAACAAATGCTAGTCTTACACACGAAACCAAACAAGCAAAATCTGAATTATTATTCTAGATATCCCAACAGGCACTAATGGGTCATAATTTCTAAAATGTCTACTTCATACTCATGCCTTCATACAGACTCGTATCTGTTGCACGATAGCTTCGTGCAATAGTTATTTATATTTCATTCTACGCTATTCTTGTGTCTGATAACCTCACATGATCTGGGGCTAAATGCCACTGTCTGCTAGTTACGAGAAGACTTCAGGAGAGAGACTTCACGTGTTTTGCTGTTTCCCTTCCTTCCTTAGAAGAGGGCAGACTGCGGTGGTTTGTTCCGCGGTCCATGGTTTGGGTTGCATGGCCACAGTCGCACTGCGACAACCATCAACCACCTGACCTGGATAAATCACGGCTCATGCTGATATTTGTCCTGTTTGCTTTATAGCAGCTGTCCTTGTGTGGCTAAGTGAGTGCCCGCTTAATGGTTGAGGGGTTAAACAATTGAGGGTGAAAAAGAGTGGACGACAAAGAGAGATGGAGAGAGTAAGTGGAGGATGGAGAGTGTGTGCACGTCATGGAGGCTGGGCGAGTGGTGGATGAGAGAGCGGTGAATGAAAGAGTGATTGAGTGAAAAGTGGATGGAAGAGGCTCCAAGAGCAAGCAAGACATGAAGAGCGGTGGGTGAGCGAGAGACAGAGCGGATGACTGACAGTATTAGCGAGCAACACAGCAAGAGATATGGAGAACGACAGAGCAACAGAGCAAGAGAATGAATACAAGAGAGGCTGAGATCGAGTGGGTGAGCGAGAGACAGGGAGATTGAGAGAGAGAGAGTGAGTGAGCGAGCAGGACAGCGAGAGAGAGAGAGAGGGCGAACGAGTAGCGCTGTAGATCGGCCCAGAAGGGATGGCAGGCGCGCACGACAAATGTAATCACTCCCGATGTGCGGCCAACGTGGCGGAAAGCAAAGAGATGATCGCTCGCGGCTAAACACCACACAACAAAGGCCTGTGCACCACAGAGGACATTTCGTGGGCTCTTTGCTCACGCTCTGCCTCTCGATCTCACATTTTAGCCAAATTACCAGAAGAAAGAATACTGGAAGGTCAGCTAGAAGCATCTATTAATTATTCATACATCAGGGAACAAATGTGTTAATTTTAGGCCCTCCAACGCTGTAACGTATTTGTATTTAAAGACAGGTTCCCTCAGTGCCAGTGTTGCATTGAGCCGAAAGTATCTGGCGATTGGACGTGCTGCGGCTTGCTGATGATTGCTAAGAGCTTGAACCCTATCCAAGTGTTTTGTGAAGCTGTTCGCTGCGAACTGGTCGGCTCTAGGGCACTGGCGTGCGCTCAGCACACACACCGCTCAGCACACACACACACCGCTCAGCACACACACACACCACTCAGCACACACACACACCGCTCAGCACACACACACCGCTCAGCACACACACCGCTCAGAACACACACACACCGCTTAGCACACACACACCACTCAGCACACGCACACCGCTCAGCACACACACCGCTCAGCACACACACACACCGCTCAGCACACACACACACACCGCTCAGCACACACACCGCTTAGCACACACACCGCTCAGCACACACACACACCGCTCAGCACACACACCGCTCAGCACACACACACACCGCTCAGCACACACACCGCTCAGCACACACACACACCGCTCAGCACACACACACCGCTCAGCACACACACCGCTCAGCACACACACACACCGCTCAGCACACACACCGCTCAGCACACACACACACCGCTCAGCACACACACACACCGCTCAGCACACACACACCACTCAGCACACACACCGCTCAGCACACACACACACCGCTCAGCACACACACCGCTCAGCACACACAACAACAACTGCCATTCGCCACTAAGTGGCGGTGACGTCACCACGACGCTTGTGCCAGGCTATGTGCACCTTGAGGCTACGTGAAGTGTCGAACGCCCGCTGGCAGGAGGTCACGGGGCAGACCCAGGTGCCATGGGTCGACTGACTGAGATGACTGAGATGACTGGCTGATGCACCACCTGTGCCCCCTGCTGTGCCAACCTGCTGTGCCCTAGTCACCCGGCGCTCCACTCATTGTTGTGAGCGTCGATCCTCCGCCCTCCGTTGTTGTTGGAGGGCGACTGCCTCCAACTGCCCAGTAGCGTCCTTCACGAGCCTCCTCCACAGAGGCCGATCTTGACACCACTGGTACCAGTCATCGGCAAGTCCACTCAGCTCCACGTCCTCCTGTACCACATCACTCCATCTCTTCTCTAGCCCGTGCCGCGCCTGCTTAGCCCCCTTGATCCGGCCGAACTAAAGCTGTTTCGGCATGCGATGGCTGGGCATGCGGGCTACATGACCCAGCCAACGCAGCCTTGCCTGCCGGAGGAGCTCACCGATGGGACCTTGCCCAGATCTCAGCAGCAGCGTCTCCAACTCCTCCTCTAAATGAGTAGCTATTACCAAATCATCGGCATACATAACGTGGTTGAGCAATAGGGAGCCATCCCTTGACCGCACCCGGGCATCGATCAGCCTCCCATTATATCTGTACCATATGGAGATTCCCCCGGTACAGCTATTGAAAGCTTCCCGAACTACGTGGTCAAAATAGATGTTAAATAATGTGGGAGCCAGAAGACATCCCTGTCGCACCCCAAGGTGTACAGGGAATGGCTCTGACTCCCGGCCACGTAGTTTTACCCGGGCCCGCTCACCATCATGTAGGTCCTTAATGATCGTGAGCAGAGGGTCAGGGACTCCAAAAGCACAAAGAACAACCCAGAGCCCAGGCCTACTGATGGTATCATAGGCCTTGACCAGGTCAATAAAGCAGAGATGTAGGTCTTGTTGGAATTCCCTACACCTCTGCTGTAGCAGACGGACAGAAAATATGGCATCTGTGCAGGACTGCCCTTTCCTGAAACCGCATTGGGGCTCCACAAGCCTCTCCTCAGCATGCCTGGCAAGGCGATGTTGAATAATCCTTGCCAGGACCTTTCCCGGTACACTGAGGAGTGAGGTGCCCCTGTAGTTGTTACAGTCTGTGCAGTCCCCCTTCTTAAAGAGGGGGACCACCAGGGCATCCTTCCAATCCTGCGGAACCCGTCCAGTGGTCCAGATTGTTGTTATGATGTCATAAAGGGCAGTCTGTGCACAAACGCCACCCTATCTCAGCATTTCGCTTGGGAGATCGTCTCTACCTGGTGCCTATCCTGGTCTCAGACTCCGGATCGCCTTCAGTACTTCCTCAACAGATGGCACCTCAGCCAGCCACTCACAGGGGGTGACTTCTTCCAATATTTGAGGCACCGCAGCCTCAGCAGGGTCATCCCCACTTTATGCCACGATGTTTTCCTGGCTGAGGGATTTCCCCTCCCCCAGGACCTCACAGAAATGCTCAGCAAATCTGCAAACCTGTTCCTGGGGGTCGGAGATTGGATCACCGTTTTTCCCCTAATGATGGTAACAGGTGTGGCGCTGCAGGTTACTTTTTTGATGGAGTTAAATAGAGATTTGTGATCACGGGCCACTGAGGCAAACTCCATCTCCTCAGCAACCCACGACCACCACCCATCCTTGCAGCGCCTCACGGCTCTCCGAACCTCCGAGCGAAGGCAGCGGTAAGCCTCCTCATTCTCTGACGTGGGATTCTGTAGCCGATGACAGTGGGCCTGTCGCTTTTTCTCAACCATCCTGAACACCTCCTCTGTCAGCCAGGGTCTCTGGGGAGGTCTGGACCGCGTACCCAAAGCAGCCATTGCAGCTGCATGAGTCACAGTCCTAAACCTCGCCCATTTACCCTCGACATCAGGAGGAGTGGGGGACGATGCCAACCCCAGCCGCAAGCGATGATGAAATTCTCACTTGCAACTTTCATCAGATAAATGAGACCAGGCCACTTTAGGTTGGAATGGGGTCCTGGGTGTACACCCACCACTGGAGTGGAATAATGGCAGGCGCATCTTACAGATGACTAGTCGATGGTCAGAGGGCAGATCAGCTCCACGGTAGGTCCTGGTGTCAAGGACATGGGCTCGCATCCGCTGGTCCGTCACTATGTAGTCCAGCAGATGTTCTTGCTTGGACCCGGCATGCATCCATGATGTTGTGTGGATGCGCCGATGACGGAACAGCGTGTTGGTAATTACAAGCTCATGGGCTGCACAAAAATCTAGCAGCCTCCTACCGTTGTTATTGAGCTGATCTGGCCCATGCCCTCCAATCACTCCAGACCAGGTGCCAGCATCATGACCAACTCTGGCATTGAAGTCACCCAACAAGATGACTCTATCCCGAGGGGCCACTTTAGCCAGCATCTGTGACAGGAGGTCATAGAAGGCATCTGACTCATCGGCTTTGCCTGCATCCCTCCACGGATGTTCGTCTTCGGTGGGGGCATAAGTAACCACGACCACCACTCCTCGCCTCCGGTTGATGGGAAGGCGAGCTCAAAGTAGCCTGGGGCTTACAGCTTCCCACACCTCACCGGCAAGCTCCCATGCCCCCTTCATTCTTTTGTTCAAAAGAAGAGCCACACCCTGTTGTTTGGCAGTCTGCTGCCCCGAGTAGAGGACTGTCCACCTCTCATGGTGGCAGGAGCCAAAACCGGTCCACTGGACCTCCTGAATGCCACAGAGATCCAGGCGGTACCGGTCCAGCTCCCGACAGAGGAGTGGCAGCCTCTCATCCGCAGTGAGCGTTCGAACATTCCACGTGGCCATCCGTAGTGGCTTTTCATTGTTTCTGGAGGAGCCCCGAGGGTGGAGATTCAATCTCCTGGCTCCGCCAATTGGGGTTTGGCCAGGAGACGTCATAGACGCCTGTCCCCCCGTGGCCTCCGGCACAAGCTTATTAGTAAAATTTTGTATTCGTAGTTTAGTGGTGATTAATTGAAGGTGGAGGGTTTACCAGCCCCTCGCACCCGTCCAGAGCCCCCGTTTAGCCAATGTGGTGGACACAGACGCCATGAAGGGAGGAGCCAATCGGAATTGGACCTCCCCCCACAGCAGTGTTCACGACAGAGTTGCCCGTCCGGCACCGCGAGGAGGTAGGGGGTTGTTTTGCACACACACACACCGCTCAGCACACACACACACACGGCTCAGCACACACACACACCGCTCAGCACACACACACACCGCTTAGCACACACACACCGCTCAGCACACACACACACACCGCTCAGCACACACACACACCACTCAGCACACACACCGCTCAGCACACACACCGCTCAGCACACACACCGCTCAGCACACACACACACCGCTCAGCACACACACACGCCGCTCAGCACACACACCGCTCGGCACACACACACACCGCTCAGCACACACCGCTCAGCACACACACCGCTCAGCACACACACACCGCTTAGCACACATACACACCGCTCAGCTCACACACACACCGCTCAGCACACACACACCGCTCAGCACACACACCGCTCAGCACCCACACACACCGCTCACAGAATGCTCCCCTCGGTAGATGCTGCGCACAATTTCTGAAAAGCGAAATTAACTTGCATGTGCTCCGAATTTGAATTCCCTAAGAGGCAGGACCTCAGATGACCCGTAGTCTCGGTAAAAGAGGCTGTCGCAAATTGACGGCACCGTTTTGTAAACGATGAATGAGCCGCCTCTGTTTGCCACCAAGTGGGGCTGATGTCGCCGGGCTAAGTGCTCTGCATGTTACGGACGGATCAATTAACTCGATTAAAATCGGTTCTTGAACTTACATACACTTGCATCGAATTTACCTGTAACAATCAGTTATTTACAATTACTGCAAATAATCTGTCACTTAGGCCAATGGGGGCAATAACAAGTGTGCAAATGAGACAGAACAAACGATGAACAATACAAATAGTTGGCAAACATCAGAGAAACATCATGGAATAATGGGCATGAATTGTGACAATTCGTCAAATCACTGGTGGGGGGGGGGGGGGTGCGTCATTCCATGCTGACCAAACAACTACACCGCACAATGCAAAGTACAGCAACACAAATACACCGATGCACACACCCACACAAGCGTGCACACACGGAGACAAGACAATTATTCAACGTGTTCACGCGTTGGGAAACCAGGACACTGGCAATGCCTCGTGGCCTGGCAGGGGTGGCACGCGGGAGACGAAGGAGGCGTCAAGGGTGCCGCAGGAACTCACATCATGGGAAAAGCGGAGTTCATGAGCACTTGTCTCGGCAGTGGCATCCACACTTGCTGCGGGGTCAGAGGGCACGGGGAAGAGCAACGCTCGCGTTAGGGCGACCGCTGCAAGGGGAGGGCGGTGGCCGCTCTTAGCCTCGTGTGGCTTCGACGCGGCATCTCGTATACTGAGAAAATAAACCACTACTATATATTTTTTTTTTAGCAGGTAAGGCCACACTGAGCTATATAGCTCGTTTTTATTTCTTAGAAGCGACCTGGCTATCACAAATGATAGCTCAACAAAGTGGCTTGTCGTGCGCAAATTTATAGGGGCCAAATACTCTAAACACGTTTCTACACGTGGAGGGGAAACCCGGAGGACCCGGAGAAGAATCTGCACGACCGAGAATCGGCTATACTATTTCTGGCAATAAAACAGGAGGTGTTGAGATGTTCAAACACGCAACAGACACCTCCTGTTGCAAGGCCTCAAGCCTGCATCAACCACACGTACTTGTGGCAAAACATGCAAACAAACATGCTGTGTCGCCTTTTGGCGTTCTCTGGTCCAACACCGGCGAGACCAAGCCATAGAGAAGTCTGCCTCTGGTGTAGGACAATCAGACAATGCATATATTAACAGAGGATATTTGTTGGCATGTTTTTGCCACAAGTACATGCAGACTCGACTCCTTGCAATAGGCGGTATCTGTTTGGTGTAAGAACATCTTAACACCACCTGTTTCATTGCCAGAAAGGGTAAAACCTATTATTTTCTCGTAATTTTAATACGGCTAAAAATGTTCCATAGATATCCCATATACTCTTAGGGAAGCGAAGATCTTTTCAAGTGTCGGTTGCATGTGTAGAGTCAGTTTCTGGCGCTAATGTTACACCTCGTGCGTAGTGGACTTTCCTAGGGGTGCTCTTGATTCTCTACCACATGAAGCCACTCATGAATGAAGAGTTGTTGGGGGAATAAGTGTGGCTGCCTCTCCTGGATAAACAATTGGCATCGGTATTATTTAACTGCAGTGTGTGCATGCTGCAGTGTGTAACGGTGACGGTGTTCACATTCAGTCATCTAACGTAACAACTTGGCTACGTCAACAGATCAACAAATGTAAATGTATTTTACTGACGGAAAATGAATTGTCCAAAGGGAAAACACAATTCCTACTTTGTTATTATTCGACCTGCTATTCACTGTGCAGAGTCTACGCATGCGGTATATCTACAAAGAAAAAGACTCCCCATATAGCCTTAAGAGACCGTTGGGGCAAGTGCTGTTAGCGATCACCTATGAAGGCCGGCACGGCACGCAAGGGGGTGGGTGAGTGGTCAGCACCACGCCGAACCAGGTACTCATTTGAGGCTGAGTCTATCTAGGGGAGGCCCAGAACCGGTTTAGATAACCGTCACTGGTGTTGGCCGTGAGCGGGAATCGAACTGTGGTTGCCGGGTTTATAGTGCAGCGCGCTGAACACTACACGACCGCTGCCCACGCGCACAAACACATTTGAACAATGCACACATGATGTGTAATTGCTCAGCATGCCTTGTTTAACCACCCCTACCCCTAATATTCTGATTAAGCCTGCACACGCTGAAAGCCACATTAGTTCAGCGAGCCGAATAAATGTCATTTGGTAAGCCCCGAGCGTTTGGTCGTGAGCGCTTTATCGTGAGCGGCATTACATTTTGATGGAACAGTTTCGATTCGCCGAAGTTCGCTCAAGTTCCTGTGGAGACACGCTTCGTGCGAGGTTGGCGAGATTTGGAAAGGCGCCGCTGAGCAGCGAGTCCCCTGCGGCGACGGACTACCTTGCAAGACTTTGTTTTAGCAGTTCACTCTCCACGGTCCGTAGGCCCGACGAATGATGCATTTGCTGGGTTAACCGCTTTTGAGAAAATAAAAAAGACGAAGCAATGTGGCCCCCTCGCCTCGCGCTCAAGTCACGTTCCATTTCCCTTCTTGCCCCCCCCCCATCCACTGGAACAAACTCCCGCTGCACATGAAAACAAAATCATCTTCACTCACCTGCTGCCGTTCCTCTCTTAAACCAACCCATCATCTCTTAAACCAACCCATCGCTTCTCCCTAGCCCAGGGGTAGGCAACCAAAGTAACAATAATAGCCATTTGTTTAGAATTCCGTGGGAAAAAAACCCTCAATATTTCAAGCGCAGCAATGCACAGTGGTGAATACGAGAGACGGTGGTGCCTGAATAGATTACATCACAAAGCAGCAGTCCTGAAAGGGCCCTGGCCTAGCCCGTCCTGTGGCAGCTACTCCCTGGCCACACCGCCCAGCTACGACCAGGCCCGCCCCTACCCCTGTCACTACCTCTATAACTACCCCTACCCGAACCCCTATAACTACCCCTATCACTACCCTAACCGTTATCACTTCCCATATCACTACCCCAACCCCTATCACTACCCTAACCCTTATCACTTCCCATATCACTACCCCAACCCCTATCACTACCCCTATCATTACCCCAAACCCTATCACTACCCCAATCCTATCACTACCCCAACCCTATAACTACCCCCTACCCTAACCCTTAAAACTTCCCATATCACTACCCCAACCCCTGTCACTACCCCAACCCCTATCACTACCCCAATCCTATCACTACCCCAACCCCTATCACTACCCCAACCCCTATCACTACCCCAACCCCTATCACTATCCCAACCCCTGACACTACCCCAACCCCTATCATTACCCCAACCCCTATCACTACCCCAACCCCTATCACTACCCAAATCCTATCACTACCCCAACCCCTATCACTACCCCAACCCCTATCACTACCCCAATCCTATCACTACCCCAACCCCTATCACTACCCCAACCCCTATCACTACCCCAACCCCTATCACTACCCCAACCCCTATCACTACCCTAACCCCTATCACTACCCCAACCCCTATCACTACCCCAACCCCTATCACTACCCCCACCCCTATCACTACCCCAACCCCTATCACTACCCCAGCCCCTATCACTACCCCAACCCCTATCACTACCCCTATCACTACCCCAACCCCTATCACTACCCCAATCCTATCACTACCCCAACCCCTATCACTACCCCAACCCCTGTCACTACCCCAACCCCTATCACTACCCCAACCCCTATCACTACCCAAACCCCTGTCACTACCCCAACCCCTATCACTACCCTAACCCCTATCACTACCCCAATCCTATCACTACCCCAACCCCTATCACTACCCCAACCCCTATCACTACCCCAACCCCTATCACTATCCCAACCCCTGACACTACCCCAACCCCTATCACTACCCCAACCCCGATCACTACCCCAACCCCTATCACTACCCCAATCCTATCACTACCCCAATCCTATCACTACCCCAACCCCTATCACTACCCCAACCCCTATCACTACCCCAACCCCTATCACTACCCCAATCCTATCACTACCCCAACCCCTATCACTACCCCAACCCCTATCACTACCCCAACCCCTATCACTACCCCAACCCCTATCACTACCCCAATCCTATCACTACCCCAACCCCTATCACTACCCCAACCCCTATCACTACCCCAACCCCTATCACTACCCAACCCCTATCACTACCCCAACCCCTATCACTACCCCTATCACTACCCCAACCCCTATTACTACCCCAACCCCTATCACTACCCCAACCCCTATCACTACCCCTATCACTACCCCAACCCCTATCACTACCCCAACCCCTATCACTACCCCAACCCCTATTACTACCCCTATCACTACCCCAACCCCTATCACTACCCCAACCCCTCCTTAACCACCCCCACCTGTTGCGATAACTGTCACAATAACTACACCATCACTCTAAAGAACTCCACTCTTTATCTCAACCTCTATCATCTTACGTACAATTTAATCATTGCTGTAAGGAGCCTTGGAGTAAGGCACTATATCACTCTATGTAAGTAAAATATCCATGTGCGCCGGTTTAACGTCTTCTCCATATACGGCTGATGCTGTTGTTGAGCAACAACTATAATTTTACGTTGGACTGGTTGAGGCAGGGAATTGCGTTAGGAGTAGCGGGGTGGGTGATTCACTGTATTAAAGGTTTTTTGGGTTAGATCGCGTAAATATATAAATGTGTCGTTAACCGGCCACCACCCGACACAGCCAACCAGTAAGGTTTGTCACGTAACCAACACGTGCCAGAATCGCCCGATGATGCTGGATATAATTACCAGCGAAGCGTCATACTCAAGTTGTAAATGTTGTTGATTTCCTCTCCAAAACACGGGTGGGCAGAAGCAGTAACTACTTGTCACGTGTTGTTTACGTGACAACCCTTTACTGGTTGGCTGTGTCGAGTGGTGGCGGGTTAATGCCACGTCTATACATACGCAACCTAACCCAAACAAACTTTATTATGAATAGCATTGGTCGAGAAAGCCTAGCACGTGTCAAAGTGATTCACTGGCGTGGTGTCTCCTGCGTCATATTTGTGAATGGGGCATTGAGTAGTTCTACGTCCCACAGTTTATTCTGGGTCACCACGGTCTCGGCACAATGCCGGAGATTTAAAAAAAATGTTTCCATTTGTTTATCAAGTATCCACATCTGTCAAGGTTGAACTCTTAGGTGCGCTTCATTCATCAGCGGTCAGTGACTCGGTGTATGACTCAGTATCCACGTGACCACAAGCATGGTCATCGAGTCTTTGCAGCACATCTCGTGTGCTTTCAAAATATTTTTTAAACGATAAACTATTTTTATTTTACCAGGTAAGGCCTTACCGAGCTGAATAGCTCTTTGTCAGACGCGACCTGGCCACGAATGAAAGCTCAATGTAGTGGCCTGTCATGTGGAAATTATAGCAGCCAAATATACTAAACGCGGGATGTTGATTCTAATTGTGGAGGGAAAAACCGGAGGACTCGGAGAAAAATCCACGCAACCACGTGGAGAGAGACATGCAAACTCCAAATAAACAGCAGGCGTCAAGGTCGGGATCGAACCCACGACCTCCTGTGTACCACGCGAGGTAGTTAACATCTCCTAGCCACCCTGGCGCTTTTGTGTTTACCTTCAGTGTTTCACTCAAATGTAGCTCGCTTTCTGCATTACTGCGGCGTATGATAATAATGACCTCCTTATGTCGTCAGCCCCTTTCTATGTAGCTAAACAACATCTCAGCTTCTCATCCTAATTCACATTTATTTCGTATCGTCCTTGTTTTAGTTCGAAACTGGGTCTTCCTCCCCACCCCGGCCCCCTACATTACCCCAGATTATATTATCGAAAGTTGAGTGTAGTTTTTAGAATCCTTATCCAGAAAAGCCTCACCGATTGTCAAAGGTCAAGCCTTAATGATGCCGAGGATGTGACCCTAGTGCTTCCTCTCTGACTTTGTTTCCATGTGGAAGGAAATCAGAGTGCCCGGATGAAACTCGTGCAAACAAGAGCAGCACAAACATTTGTGATTTCAGAAAAAAATGCATGTGCTCACGGTTCGAAATTTTGCACATTACAACTAAAGGTCAAGAGCTCTCATTTAATGTTTTTTTATTTGTATCTAATGTATGGACTAAGAACAGGATATATATAATCTGCATAAATATAACAGTATATTCCCGTGGGAGAAAATAAAGAAAAAACACCAACCTTGTCATAATAGCATTGTTGTTACATCACTGCTACTCCACCGTCAACGTCAATGCAGTGACATCTCTCGGGTGCTAAGTGTGCCAATATAGAACTCTCACACTTTAAGGTATTTTTTCTCATGAACAAAGCTTCCAGGTTGTCATAGAGTCCAGAATACACAGTCTACGTACACATAAAATAACTATTTCTGTTTGGATGACATATTTCTTTATCAAATTTTAAAGGAGTCACTTGACCCTACGACCAAGTCACCCAGAATGCATCCGCTTTAATCTGATCGAGGAACCTAAGCAAAACTGAGCCTGGATCGTGCCTGGATGGGTGACCGCCAAGTATAAAACAGGTGTTATAGGCTGCCACGGTGTTCCTTTGTGGGCAGAATTCCCACATATGTTCCCTGCCATAACCTACCCACACTGACCACCACAACCCGCACAGTATGGGGAGGTGACCCTCATCCAGCAGTGGACAAACACTGAGCAGTCACTTGAGCTGTGTGTGTCGCCAGTGAAGCTTGACAAGTGCTACGGTGAGATGTGGCTGTCAGTGGCGCCCACTGAAGTCTCACCTCCGGGTGAGGGACGGCGTACTGCCCCTGCAGAGCGTAAGCCTACAACCGGGACGGGGACAGGGAGGGCACAGCGACACCGTTAAACATCTCAAACATATTCTTCGATTTAAAGCTTTTGTGACTGCAAGGATTCATCTTCTTTGGTTCTTTCGGTAAAGTCACGTAGAATGAGAATAAAATTATAAAATTATAAAATAAACTAACACAATAAAATTCTCACGACGTTTCGGCCACAACACAAGCAGCCTTCTTCAGGTGAAAGAACAGAACTGTCGGGACGACAGAGCTTCAATTAACGCTGCTAAGATTCGCAGCGTCTCTTTAAGCTCGGTGAGAGGCGCGGCGAGCCTTGACAAAGGAGTTTACATATCAGAGCAGGAGAATTTAGCATTGAAATAGTAGAGGGATTAGCTTGCCAAGGCTCGCCGCGCCTCTCACCGAGCTTAAAGAGACGCTGCGAATCTTAGCAGCGTTAATTGAAGCTCTGTCGTCCCGACAGTTCTGTTCTTTCACCTGAAGAAGGCTGCTTGTGTTGTGGCCGAAACGTCGTGAGAATTTTATTGTGTTATTTTATTATTTTATTCTCATTCTACGTGACTGTACCGAAAGAACCAAAGGAGATCTCAAACATAGCTCGGCGCCGCTTGTGGCTTACTCGGCGGTGGTTCGACGATGACTAAAGGAGGAGTCGCAGCCAAAGGAGGGAATGCACCTGAGCATGAGTCCTCCGCGAAGACGGAGCGATGAAATGAGCCTGGTGATGTTTGTTACATCGCGGGATCGTCAGAGATGGCAACGGCATGGCGAGGCCTTCATCCGGCAGTGAACGGACAACGGCTGACGATGATGTGATCGTAACTGGCAGTGGACTCTCCCTACTTTTTGAATTATTTGGCTCTCGGATGACGGGGATCGTACATTTGTAAGTGTTTGGCATGAGACTTAACGCACCTTAGAACTTCAGGATGACTCGGTCCCACGAGTGAAACAATTCAATCCCCTGGCAATGTTTTAGAAGCCCATATGATAAAAAATTACGTTTGTATTTTTGTAGCTGTAATCATGGACTCGACTATATCTGTGCACATTTTAATAGTTTTTTATTGCCCCAGGTTTTTAGAAGATCAATAGATATTGAACGGGGAGCTTCTTCAGCTCCGGAGGAAGCTGCCAGTGGGTGGAGCAACACGTGGGACACCGAGTCATTATCGCTACGATGATTCAGTCGAGTCGAGGACACTCAGGTGGTGCTCATCTCCTGTTTACAGCCCTGATCCAGTGTCGGAAATTCCACATTCCTATGGCATGGGTGATTCTCTCCGTAAGACAACCGCCGTTGACTTCCCCACACAGTGGCACCCATTATATCGGGAGGATGGAGTCAACCCACCCCCCCCACCCCCCCCAACGAAGATTTGAACTCACGACCTTCTCATCGCGACCCGCTCACTCTTGCACTGGGCCACCTGGCCGGCTACAGCGGTCAGGCCCATCACCGTGGTTTTAATTGGTTGCGTCGTGAGTTGCGTCGTGCGTTCCGGCGAGCGAGGGAAACCTACCTGCCCTCCGGCAAAGATCACGGGTGCAGCAGGAGGCTTGGGTCGGTAGGGGATGGTGGCTCCCTTTGGAGGGGACTGACACAGTGAGTCGTTGGGGTTGGCGCCAGCGATCGAACCGGAGGAAACAAAAACAAAAAACACACACACCACGGGAATTCATCCCCAGCCACAAGCAGACGCAGAGATGCCCCTGTTCATTGTGGAAATGCTGCCGACTGTTTTGTCTGTACGAATGCAGATGATTCTTCCAGGAAAAAAAAAAGCATCAATGACTCCCAAAACGTTATCGGGAGGGTCCTGCATGGGTATGTTTGGCCGATTCGATGAAGGGCACGTTTGGGATTCGCGTGGGAGGAACCCGGAGAACTGCGAGACACTCCATGAGCGGGTGATGCTCAGCACAGCCATCTCCTAGCCACACTTTGCAGCCCAACACCCACAACATCCAGCCAGGCACGGTGATCATCCGTTCAACTACTAGCAAGGCCAATTTCTGCATACCCTTCCAGATCTGACAAAATGAGGCACTCTCAGCGTAATGTAGTAGTCTATAGGGGGCAAGTATTGTTAGAGAGCAGCTGTTAAGGGCCATAATTGCACACGAGGGGGTGATGTGCCCAATACCACACCTGCCCAGCCATCTTTGTACCTTTACTCCACCAAAACACCAAAAATTTAAATACCATATCACGAGTCAGCTGAGCCTTTCTTGAATAGATAGATGATTGTGTTAACCGTCTGAGAGCCCCGTAAGAAAAAAACGTCTCTTTTACAAGAGACTTTGAGTGAAAACAGAGAAAATAATCCGATGAATATGTGGCATTTCAATATTTTTCTATATTATCAGTATTGTTAACTTGTCGTTTTTAGGCCTCCAACGATTAATGACCCTGGCTATACAATCAATCGTGACAATTCAGTTTGGGTCCCAATTCCATAAATAAATAAAAATGTGTCTTAATTGCAGTGTTTCATTTGTATTGCCCGTCTCGTAATTGTTTATCTGTGTCGCCTTGTCTGCTTTGTGTTGTGAGTCCCGTTAGAATATGCCTTACAAATAATCTACCCCTGCGCACTGTGCTTCGACACACGTGTACGGGCGAAAGAATCGATCTTAATGATTCGATCCACAGCGAATCTTCATTCCATTAACGCTCATTCCAGCGAAACGTTCGGTTAACTTAAATAGCACTGACAAAGTGTGTTTACGCTGGCGAGCTGTCGCTACGTTCTCAAATACACGACGGAGGAGCCATTAGGTGGTCCGCGGTGGATTCCCGAAGCGGCCCTTTCTCTGTTGTATTGTTTCTCTTCTTAGAGGCTGCACCATTAAGCCCGTCAGCCTCTTCAGGAGAGAGGCCCTTCCATCTTGCTAATCACTTCTCCCACCTCGTGACGCCATTCACTTGCTCACAAAGAAGCGCGGCTCCAACCCGACTAGCTATTTATTGCAAGTGACTCATACATCTGTGAAGTGTTCGGACGACAAAAACAAAACAACAAAAATCCTGGATTAGTTCACAGCAGTCCCGTACTGCTGTGAATTGAATCATCAATGGTGCCACACAAATTTGGTAACAGTGCCAATGCCGGGCTCTGATTAACAGTGAAGCAATGAAAGGCGTGAGGCAGTGTGACAGGACATCTCCTTTGTCTCAACTTTGTTTCCTTCTGATGGGTTGTTCTCTGATGTAATTTTGTATTTTCAGAACTCTCACTTTGCAGATGTTGCGTTTGTGCAAAACTTGAATTGTATGTCCATTCGTGTCCATATCTGACTGTCTTTCTACCCGGCTGTCTGCTTGTCAGTCTGCCCACAATGTGTTCATCTGAAATACAATGGCCAGAATGTTGACTCTCTCCTACGTGCACACACAACATGGCAATGCCATGTGACTCGCACTGCACAATGGGAGGGCTGATCCTCTGGTCACAATTACACCGACTGCTGTTTGTAGATCACCTTTGCGTGCATATTATTATTATTGCTGCTGCTCTTACTTGCTTTCGGTTTGCATGCACGTATCTGCATGATGAATATGTAATCATTTACAAAGAGTCCTGGAATTGGGTAATTTTGTTGTCACTGTGTGTGTGCGTGTCAATCCGTCTGCCTGTCCACCAAACTGTCTGTTCATCAGTGTATCTGTCACTCCGCCTGTCAGTGTCTGTGTGTCGGCGTGTCTGTCGTCAGCCCCTCTGTCCTCCTGCCCGCTCGTCTCCCTCCACGATGTCCCCTGCAGTCACGAGCCGGTGGTGAAGCAATTAGGGCAACAGTACACAGGCTCCTCTTCCCGCCTCCCTCGCTTCTCTTGAATCCCCTCACTCCCTCTCTCCCTTTGTTTCCTCCTCCTCGTCCTCCTCCTCCTCTGCTACGGGGTTCACCTCCAACATGATGACGCAGATCTGCTTGACGCACTGGATGATGGCCTCAGGGGCGCCTGACACGGTCACCGCCCTCTCCGTCGAGTTGGGAAGCATGTCGCCCGCCACCTGCACCTGCGCTCCTGTCGACTGCACACCCCCCCCCCCCCACGCACCGACCACGGCACGCACACGGCCCCCCCAAACCCTGCATTAATAACTCGTCCGATCGCAGCGCGCGCTGGCCGTTTGCTTGGCGGTTTGCTCAGCGATGATGCGACTGCGTAAAGTAGGCTAACACTTGGTGAAGGGTGTTGCCATTAATAGCAGCGTCGCTTTTGGAGTAAGACTGATGTCAAAGCTTTCACTCGAGGAGACAGATTGCACAGGAATGGAAAGATGCGCGGAGCAAGGACGAATGGACGGACGAACAGAGGAATGGGCAGATGTACGGGCAAAGACAGAGGCATGGACGAATGGGCGGATGGATGAACTCATAAGAGGCCCGCCCGTTCTCGGAAACAAAGACTTATGGGTGAAAGACGAGAGACTGGAAGGCGCACCAGGGCTGGTGCTGCGGACACAATTTCTGAATGAGCTACAGGGGAACTCCTCTTCTCCGCAATGATATGGGGACCAATATTGTAGATCCTATTATCCGAGGGGTTATCGGCGATTTTACAGCCTCTAATCCGCTGGGTAAAAACTTGTGAATAACCCCCCAAGTAATAGCATGAGTTTGGCATGTGGCTCCCCTCATCTGCAAAAAGGTGAACATTAGGCAGCGGCTTCGCGATGCATTATGGGTGAAATCTCCGATAATAGCAAGATATGGGGCTGTGGATAATGAGTTTTCACGAACCCTACCACATCTCTCCTCCCATCAGTAGAAATGGGTACACCACATTTAGCAAACGGGGAGCTGGGTAAAATGTGGGTGCACCCACCTCTTCCAACAAGTGTGGTGAGCATGAAAGAGTAGACCACATACCCGCTTCTAGGGATTCTCTAGTGGAGACCTTTCGAGCAGCAGTCACGTGAGCGAGCAATTGGAGGGCTGCGCCTTTAGCATTTACATGCAACTGCATCTGAAGACGCTCACAGCACTCCGGGACGTGTGCACGACAGGGAACGCAGGGCGGTTGTTTATATTTATTTTGTAAAAACAAAGCGCCACCGAAAGCACCTTACACAGGAGGAGCAGGGGGTAGCGGAGGACAAGGGGAGGATGGTGAGCTCGGGTGGGAGGTCACGAGCGCAACCTCCCATTGAGCAGGGTATGAAGCTTCTCGTGCGTTGGGTCTCGCAGAGGAAGTTAGAGCAGTCCTCATTCTGTCACCGGGCGCGCACCGCTGCGGCCTTCATCAATTCCTACGGCGTGCAGGCCGCGGTTGGAATATCACCATACTTTACCCACGCTGGTCAGCGTCTCCACCTCCCCTCCCCTCCCCAGGGTCACCTCTCGGATCTCCTTGATCTTGGAGCCGCCCTTCCCAATGAGGGAGCCACACTGGCTGGCCGGCACCACGAGGCGGAGCGTCACGGGGGGCTTGCTTGTCACCGCGCTGTTCGCCATCGAGGCGTTGATGTCCTGGTGAGGAAGTGGGGTACGTGAGGGTACGCGAGGGCCCTCCCCGGCCACTGCATCATCGCACGGCGCAGAAGATGCGCTTCTGCGGCCGTCTGGAACGCTCTTCCTTCCGATATTAGGAAGCCACTGGAGCGATGCACTTTTAAATCGCCAAGATGAACAAACGAATTTCTTTACAACTGTTTCTTTGCGTTAGTTTGTCGTCCTTCTCCCTGCACCTCCGATCAGCGCGGCTGGCTATGTACGGTACGCAAGAAGTTCAACATCCATACGTACATATAGCCAGCACTATTTCTGTGACTCAGGCATTGAGTGTCGCGTTTTCTCTGCTCGCCCACGGGGGGGCTGGTCCTGGGTGCGTCCTCGTCACCAGGGTGTAGGGGCTTTACAGGTGACGTCAATTGTGGAGGGTTTTTTTTTAATGAAATCTTCGAGGGACATATTTTTTTATTTTACAATTTCCACATAGAAAGCCCACAAGACTTAAGAGCCCCAAAATAGCTCATGCCGCCGTTATTCAGTATAGGGATTCCACTGTGATCCTCGTATGATGAGACTGTGCTCCGCCATCGGAGCGTGGAATTCACAGGCCGCCACAACGGAGACGAGCACCACCACAATGCGCGCATCAGCAAGAGAACACCAGCGGTCAAGTAACTAATTTTAGTGATTTATTCATCCAGGACGTCCTCGATGAGTGTCAATACTTTTTAAGTAAGGACTCGTGTGAGAATTTTACTTCAATTTTCAGAAGTGTTTTGACTTGACTTGAACAAGTCAAAACCCAACCCCCGGGCACTCCTTTGAGGGATGGTTCATAATCCTCTGACGGCAGTGAAATTGATGATAAAATGAGCAATAACATATCACTCATCGTCATGGTTATGTCAGCCAGCAGAATAAACCTCAGCATTTTGCTGGCAATGCCCACAATGTAGCCCACTCCCCGCCTTCACCAACCCATACTGACATGTGTGGTGAAGTATGCTCAACAAAATATGCCATGGCTCGTACGGCATAGGGAGGCCGTCATCCAGCAGTGAATTGACAAGGGCGCTGCACATATACAGGCTGACAGTACCTGCCTGTCCTTCCCGCTGTGTAGACACTGCCACCACAGGCTTAATGCGAGCAGTGGAGATGGGACTATGAGTTGATTATGTCGATTCATTGGATAACAATTGTCATTCATTGTTCTATGTGGTCAATGACTTTAAATATGGCAGCTGCCCCACATCCTTCCTCCTGAAGGCAGGAAACCCCCTACAAGCCACGCTTAGCGTGACGAGACTGATGATGCAGATGATTTCATGAATCCTCGCCTATCACCTCCCATCTTGCGGAACCATATTTTTTTAAAAAATCAGGTACTTTTTTGTTTACCCAATTACTGTTGTGTAATCGAAGCGATAATCAGCAGAGTCATCGGTTACATAATAATTTGGATATCCAAGGCACTTGCGAGCTGCGTGTCCCATCGTCGCACCTCCTCAAACTTGTTGGTGATCATGGAGAAGGCTTTGAAGATGGCATCCGTCTGTCCGGTGATGGTGACGATCCGTTCGGGGCACGAGCCCTCCGAGATGTTTATCCGTGCGCCGCTCTGGGGGCAAAACGCGCCGGCACAACCCCACACGCAGGGCTCACCGATCGCTCGCTCGCTCGCTCGCCAACTCAGGCCTCCTAAACCCTGGCACTCTGCGATCATTCTCGCTGCCGAGCCAGAGACGGGCAGTTCTAAATTATATTAAACGTGCCAAATGACACGTATACCGTAGAGCCACGGCGTATAATGCAGGGTATGTAGTGTATAATGTAGTGTTTAATCAGTGATGGACGGTATCAAAATCATACGTAATAAAACGATGTAATTTCATTACATTTGCAATTGGTATGGAAATGACACACCTCAAAGTAATTGCCCATTTGATTTGAAGTTACATTTACTGCAGCAATTTGTATATTAATTGCCCTGGTGGATGTATTTTGCCCATCCCTTCGCTTAGTGCATGGGTGATGTTAGCAAGGCTGGGCTGTTCGTGGTCAATGTCACGGGTTTCCAGTCCACACTCTCATATTTGCATAACTGTCATTGATGTTCATAATATTTGTTTGAAAAAGTAATTTGGTGAATGGCAGTGGAAACGTCCTATTCAGTGAACAGGCTGAAAATGTGTACGTCCTCGATATGTTGCCAAATAAAATGCATCTTGGATGCGGCGAATAAGTCTTCACTCAGAGTTAACTGCATGTGATGGATTCCATCCAATGACAGAGGGTTTTTAATCAGAACGCTACTGAGAAATAAGATACACGTGACAGGTTCCATCTGATCAGAAACAGTTATAATCAGGAGTCTACTGTACAAACAATGTGTATGTTCCAGCACACAAAGCCAGTCGTGGCCATTGCGGAATATTTCCATTATGGAGAATGGCAAAGTTACCCAGTATCTTTTTAATGCATTCTGATTAGAATCAACCGAGTTATTTCTCCTGCTTCTTAATAAAACATCGGTGGCTGAGTTCACTTGAAAGAGTTATCCAATAGCAGGAGGCTCGCAGGGGACACGTGGATGGCCACAGTGAATTGCTTAACGCATTTTTGAAAACAAAATAGCTATTCTTTTTTAGGAATGCGGTGAATTTGTATCCAAATGCATTCGGTCCATTGAGCATTTATGCTCACAAGAAAGCGTGGTTACACTTTACCTGCAAAACTGGAGAATGACAGTAGCGACAGATGTATTTAAACGTGCTGCGAGTGATGTTGGTATTTAAATGTGCTGCGAGTGAAACGTGCTGCGAGTGATGTTGGTATTTAAACGTGCTGCGAGTGATGTTGGTATTTAAACGTGTTGCGAGTGATGTTGGTATTTAAATGTGCTGCGTGTGATGTTGGTATTTAAATGTGCTGCGAGTGATGTTGGTATTTAAACGTGCTGCGTGTGATGTTGGTATTTAAACGTGCTGCGAGTGATGTTGGTATTTAAACGAGCTGCGTGTGATGTTGGTATTTAAACGTGCTGCGAGTGATGTTGGTATTTAAACGAGCTGCGAGTGATGTTGGTATTTAAACGTGCTGTGAGTGATGTTGGTATTTAAACGTGCTGCGAGTGATGTTGGTATTTAAACGTGCTGCGAGTGATGTTGGTATTTAAACGTGCTGCGAGTGATGTTGGTATTTAAACGTGCTGCGTGTGATGTTGGTATTTAAACGAGCTGCGAGTGATGTTGGTATTTAAACGTGCTGCGAGTGATGTTGGTATTTAAACGTGCTGCGAGTGATGTTGGTATTTAAACGAGCTGCGAGTGAAACGTGCTGCGAGTGATGTTGGTATTTAAACGTGCTGCCTGTGATGTTGGTATTTAAACGTGTTGCGAGTGATGTTGATATTTAAACGTGCTGCGAGTGATGTTGGTATTTAAATGTGCTGCGTGTGATGTTGGTATTTAAACGTGCTGCGTGTGATGTTGGTATTTAAACGTGCTGCCTGTGATGTTGGTATTTAAACGTGCTGCGAGTGATGTTGGTATTTAAACGTGCTGCGTGTGATGTTGGTATTTAAACGTGCAGCGTGTGATGTTGGTATTTAAACGTGCTGTGTGTGATGCTGGTTGTTGATGTTTACCTTCATCATAGGACCTTTACCATCTTAACACAACTGTTTTATTGCCAGATTCGATCAAACCAATTCTTATATTTTGATTCTGGCAAGGGAGGTCCCGTGGCGTAGTTGTTCTGCCCGAGCTATAAATACCCCGATAGTGGCGTTGTCTTTGTGCTGTTCGCCTTTTGGCGTTCTCTGGTCTAACGCTGTTAGTGAGATGAGGCTCTCAAGATAGCCACGTGGTTAATGCAGACATGATCCCTTGCAAAAGGTTTCTGTTTGGTGCATTAACATCTTAACACAAAAACTGTTTTATCGCCAGAAAGGATAAAACCAATTCTTATAAGTTTACCTCTTCTCGCATCTTCTTCACCGTCTCCCCTTTCTGCAAAATAAATTGCGAATTGCTGCATCACTTGATGAGTGTGACAACGTGGGATGAAGCATCTGTTGTTCTACGTGACTGCACGCGCCGTTTGTGACCAATAAACTTTCCTTCGGCGATTCGAGCAAAAAAAATAGTAAGACATGAAACTAAATATTTGGAGGACCTCTGAGCATTAAGAAATAATGAATCGGTTGATATTGCATTGTTGCATGTGTGCTCTGAATAGCGTTTGCTATTTTTGATAGTTTATTTTGATTTCGAGTTTATCACAGGATCTAAAACATTTCATGAAAACAGACCACAATGAAGGTGAAGAACTAAGCAATGAAGAGTTTGAAAAATGTGACAACAATTTCTTGTGAGACGTACCTTTCCAATTATGCTTCCCACCTCCTGCAGTGACACAAAAGTCACAACAGCACGTACACAATGTTCAGTTTCATTACGATTATTCATAAATTATTAAATCTGTGCTTTCAAAATGCGTGTTACATAACACTGCAAAATCACGTGATGACGATGACTGTAAAAATAGCTCATGATAAATTAAAAGGCGACAAGACCAGTGCTTTGAAGCAATAAACGACACACGTGTGTATGTTGATGCTGTACCTAACTGAATAACGTTGCGTGTGTTTGTGGGACATATTTTATGATTACACAGACAACATTCGTTGTCATTAAGATTGAGAAAGTATCAAAGTGCATGAGAAGGGGAGTCAGACAAAGAGGCACAAAGTTCTTCACGTGGTTTCTAAACATCGAATTGGGGAAACGAAAACAACAATAGCAGCAGGGTGGTTTATGAAACCCAGCTTGGGATTCACGTAGATTGACTCAGCCTAAAAGAAAGATGGTCATGAACATGGGCACTGCGGAGACAAAATAATCTGGGTATATGCTGCTCGCTTCACGATCCTTCTGTGTGCCCTATTAGGTGCTCGCTGACAGCAGTGCGACTTGGCTTTGCGCGCTTATTCCCCGACTTGAGCACGCACATCGCAACAAACGCGTTCTTTTTATGTTTACCGAAATAAAAAAATTACACTTTTTTGTCCTGCTTCTGAGAAATATAAAAAAAACCCGATTTCAAAAGAAAAACTGTCCTCACATTGTAAGCCCAACAAAGAGAGATGGGGAGGCAGTGGAAGAAAAAAAAATAGTCCCGACTAATAACACAAAACAATATTTTTTTTTCCCCCTTCGCCTCTCACTGCGATTGAAAGGGACGTGAATCTCGTCCGTTTGGGCCCTGAGCCAGCGACGGGCCCGTGAAATCCGTTCCGACGGATGAGCAGAGCGAGCGGCAAGCCCCCCCCCCCTACTCCGCCCCGCGCTTCATTAAATTATCTTGCTTCGTGGGCCCTGTCTGGCCCACGGGCATAAGAGCGGCTCGGCGCTGCACCGCTCGGCAAACCCAGCGACGGATTCCCTCCGCGCGTCGCGCAGAAAACCAACACCAAATCGCGGTGCGATTCTCCCTCGGCAAACGCGCGTTCAGATTCTTCAGATTATTTTTTTGGCTGCTGTAAATTTCTGCGTGCTAAGCCACTTTGTTGAGCTTTCATTTGTGATGGCCAGGCCGCTTTTGAAAAATAAGTGAATAGCTAAGTGGGCTTTACCTGGTAAGACAAAAAAATTGGTTTCGTTTTATTTGGATATTTTTGTAAAGTTATTTGCCTACCTTTGCTGTAATTTGCACTCTGATCGTGTTTTGTATTCTTTGTTGTTGTAACGTTCTGACCTGCCCTTCCTGGACATTTTTGAAAAAGAGCTTTATAGCTGTTTTTCTTCTGTATAAATAAATATTCTGATTCTGAAATACAGTTATTGGCTTTGCGTAATGAGAACGTGGAATTTCCAACTGATGGAATAAGTGGAATACAGCAAATATGGGAAGTAGTACCACACAAGACATGGCCGTTTAAGGATATTATTCCCGCTTGGCAATGTGTGTCTTAGCAGTCTTGCAAATGATTTCATTCCCCTTCGTATGTTTCGGCATGCCACAGCTAGACAGACAATTGTCAGCACATATCGAGATATTATAGATGATGGCAAATACAACCATTTCCCTGGGGCTCTGTGTGGATGAATTTTAACATAATGGAGCAGCACATTCAATGTTAAGTAACGTGTTAATTTTCATCACTAAACAAATGTAAGTCTTTGCCACTAGTCACAAACTCCAATTGTGAGCCTATCCACAAATTGCCCCCCCCCTTTCACCCCACAATTACTCTGTTATGCTGATCAAGATTGCTGGCCCTGCCAAATGACAAAAACTGCCTCCCCGCTGCGGCAATTGGTCAAAGTAGACAAAACATGACGCATGAGAATTCAGATTGAATCATCCGACGCACGCACGCGCACGCACGCACACGCAAATACACACATGCACGCATGCACAAAAGCACGCACATACACACGCATACACGCGCACAAAGACGCACACGCACGTACGCGCACACGCACGCAACGTGCGCTGTGGCAAATGTCTTGTAAACGCCATCCGTGTATGCCTCCGCTGGTCATAACACAGCAGCAGCTGGAGAAAAGCACACGTTATATAAGCACAGTTCTCAAGAACCACGTGCTTGCATTGGACTTGGTGGGGTCGGGGTGGAGCCAAAGGGAAACTTCTGGTACAAGTACACTGCTTCGGATATAAGCACACCTGAACTTGCTCCCAAGGGGGTGTGTGTGTCGGCTTTTACGCAGCTTCAAATGGTCAATACTCTCACTGTCGTTTATGAGTGATGTTGTGTTGAAATAATCCTTCGTTAAATATTTTGCTCCTCAACCATTGTGAACATGTTGTCTCTGACTTTGTGCGAGGGACCCCCCCCCCCCCCCCCGCTTGGATGAATTCTGTTTTAAATAGCACTCAATACGACGTTTGTTGCCATATTTTAGTTTCCACTGCACGAATGTATTCAACGTTTGAAATTAACTGCATCATGGTGGGTGAAATGTTTGGCCTTTTATTAATTGCATTCCAATTTATTGTCCCATCGTTATTATATGGACATCGTTATTATATGGACATCGTTATTATATGTATGTACACCGAAGCAGCGTACAAAAAGCACAACGGGAGATCATGAAGATGTATTTGCAAAAAAGTACGTTGGGCTTCTGTTGGGTAGACGTTTTGGAAACCAAATGCAAAAAACTCATGAATTCAAAAACACACAAAACAGGCAAGACAGAATACATTGGAGTGACACGAAGACAGTTTTGCCTTTCATATCGACACACACTCGCCTAATTTCTACCAAAACGAATTAAATTCCATCATCTGTAATAAAAAAAAACGATGTTAATTTAAGGAAAATGAAATTAAAGCCAGAATGGTGTGATTGTGACTGTGCAATCCAAACTATGGACCATATCGTAAACCACTGTAGTCTGCACTCCTTCAACGGAGGAGGAACAGCAAAACGACACGAACTCTCTGCTAAAGCCCTCTGGTCGTGGCGAGCAGACTTCCACATTGGGATTTAGCTCCTGAACATATTGCCACACGCAACAGTAGAATATAAGAACAATGTACACCCCTTAATCAATCCACTGCTGGATGAAGACCTCCCCATGCCTTGTTGTTCGATAGAGTATGATGAATAATACATTCCACAATCCGCAACAGGGTAAATATTTTATAAAGCCAGAAGAGGGCTGTTTTTTTTAGTTTTGTTTAAATCACAGTCGCTGAGCAAGCACAGGCCCAGGGGCCCCAAAACGTCAAGCAGCCAGAAGCATACAGCACGATTGAAATTGAAAGTGCCCGCCATTACCCGCTGGCCCTGCTCTGTGTCGTGTGAAACGTTCATCTTGTTCCACATTCCGCATCGGCGAGCCGCACATGTCGTGTCCCTGTGCGCCGCGCTCACTCCCCATCCACCGCGACACCCACGCCGCCACAGCGATGAATGCCCTCACCGCGGGGGGGGGGGGGGCGGGGGCGTGCCACCACCGCGTTAAACACTTCCAGCGAGCACCGTCGTCGATCGCTCCGCGGAGCCGCACAGTGGGAGCCGGACGAGGGCGGGCGTTGTTGTGCGGCAGGGCTTTGGTTCGGGAGTGGAAGTGCTGTCACGTCTCTCAGCGAAACAAGGCTCAACCACAATCGCCATCGATTGACCGACCGACCGACCAACTGACCGATCCATCGACCGATCAATCGACCGACTAAACCGCATCCTCTCTTGCACGATCCCCCTAACTCTGCCAAATGGCACATTGTGCCGGCTGCGCTGTTACGCCGAAGGGTTCGTCCCGGCGTAAGTCACCGTGACGTTGGTGTGATCGGAGGTGCGGGAAGCGGAGCCCCGCGATGTTTGGAGAATGTTCCTGCACCTGCGCTTTACAGGGGCGGTGACGCCGGCCCAGCGGAGGCTCGATCGCTGCTTTTTGTGCAGAGGTTCACGGCTCGGAATTCCAGCGGCCGCCCTCACTATTACCGCCGTGTGACAACCATAACAATACTACTACAACGTGCCGTCTGCCTTACGGGAGATGTTAAAGACCCCCTGACATCATTCGCTAGAGCAGTGCCATCGCGTGCCAGCATCAAGGTACCAAAGTAGCCAAATTAGAAAATTACACCGCAAATTATTCAATATTCTTTGGTATGGCTGCTGACGTAGGTGCAGAGCAACAACCACAACTTCACATTGAGGTGGTCAAGTCAGATAACTGCATCAGGAGCAGCGGTGTGTATCCCTGTGATGTCTCCTTCGTATTTGTGGATGGGGCATTGCCTCGTTATACGTTGGGATTATACACAGAGCGGCAATCATCACCGCCTATGAGCAGACTAGTTCCCCAGGTCCCTCTTGCAAATGAAATTATCCTGGTCTTTTAAGCTCTCACCTGGTTAAACAAAATTAATTTGAAACGAGTAACCTGATTAAGGCCTACTATACCATCAAGGGGACAGGGCTTTGGGTGTTATTGTCCTTTTGGTGGTCCCGTGGCCTTCTGTTAATGATCATTGAGGACCTCAGCTTTCCACAGCCTTAACAATCCGTTTTGGATTGGATTTGAAATGGGTGAGGGCTTTACAGTCCTGCCTCATGTCTCGAAATGTCTTGTACTAGTTTATTTGATTATTTAGCATTCTCGTTTCAGAGAATGCCACCCTTTTGTAAAAGTAATGTGATTAGAGAATGCGGTTGAAGGTGTTTTGTTTCAAAACTCAACGTTCTACTCTGATGATTTCATCTGTAACCTGCAATTGACTTGCTACCAAACTACACGGTATAACTGTGACCATTTCACACCCGCCAATCAATGTAACAAAGCTCTGCAAGCTAATAAAACATAATTCTAATTCAACCACGAATTTTGCATTTCTTTTTGAGATATAGTGTAGGAACCTTGAAGTTTGTCTTAAGAAGTGCTGTGGTTTGAATGTAAAATTCGTTATTTTCTTGGAGAATACCTTGGAAATAAACTTAAAGGCACAATTAAGAGTTAAGGGCCTTAGCATGCAGGGTAACTAATATTCCTGAGGTCAGGGAGACTTGGGCACGTGCCAAGAAGAGACGAAAAAGGATGTTTACCTTTCCTATAATTTGCACTCCGATTGTGTTTTTGTACTGTTTGTTGTTGTAACGTTCTGACCCGCCCCAACTGGACATCTGTGAAAAAGAGCTTTATAGCTTATCGGATTCCTCCAGTATAAATACAGATTCTGATTGTGATTCTGAAAGAACAGAGCTGAGGAGGTGGCACTGGTGCAGGGTAGAGGAGACGTGGTGGAACGAGACATGAGGGCGGTGGATGTGGCCAGAGAAGAGACACAAAATAGAGAAGCATGGAGATAGAACGTTTAAGCAATCAACCCCATCAAACAACAGGACTTTTGGCTGAAAAGAAGAAAATAAACCTAGACCAGTGTAATGACACGGGAAGGTTACGGTCATAACAAACCAATCAGATTTGGATTTATATCGCGTCTAAGTAAAATTCCATCCTAAGACGCCGCACAAAAACAGCGTGACATAAACATCACGTAGACCGTAAATATAGACAGTACACATTTTAAATATATATTCGAGGCAGAAGAATAGAGGAAAAGACTTGAGCCTGAAATTGAATAGTGGCAGGGAGCCACCAGCACGGATGGCTGGAGGGGAGGAGGACGAAGTCCCATCCTGTGAGGGCAACAGAGGACAGGGGCGACCTCCCACTGAGCACAGGTCGGCTATAAGTTTCGACAGGAGGCCCCTGCCATTGGTGACGGTGCAATCCCTGCCGTGCGTGTGTCGTGAACAGGGCTTCATTTCGGAGCTGTCCAGGGACTGAGCTCCTGAAAATACTTCCCCGCCGCCACCACCACCGACCCACCCACCCCACTCCCCGCTTTTGGGGAGAAAGGGGGCGGGGGTGGGAAAGTTGGGGGGGGGGGACGCCTAGAAAACATTCTGTGATGAGAAATTAAGCTCTGGCCACGAGTGGTGCGGTGCTGTGCGGTGCCGCCACTCGCCTTGCCGTGCATGAGCAGACGGATGGTGAGCGTCACGTTGAGTCCCGACTCGGTGATCTTTCCCTCCATCCTGCCCGGGATGTAGCGGCGGGGGATGCTGGAGGGACAGGGTTTTCGGGGATTGCTAGGGGGTTGGTACGGCAGGCACGGGTACACCTGCATGCACACACGCGCACACACACACGCGCCCCAGCCGCGTCAGACAGCGCGTACGTTCTTTTACAATCGCGAGGAGTGAATTTCCGATGATTCCCGTCCTGAAAATGATTACGTAAAAAGGCACACCACATGCAGCATATCTCCTGCTACGGCTGTGGCTGCACGCCATGTGCCACCTATTTCAGTCTACCAGTGACCAGGAAAGTATTCAGGGAGAAATTAAGCACCGCTTATAGATCCTAGGTATTATTGTGTGTGTGTGTGTACACCCGACCAGTGACTGCATGATGGTGGATAGCACACTGAGCTGCAAAGTCCGGCAGCGGTGAACGACAACCGACCTCGCCCTGGGGGTCCTCTGGGTCAATTCAGCCTTACATGGGTACTCGGTTAGGGTATGCAACGTCAGCACTGGGAGACAGCGGGTGGCCGAGCATGGCGCTGATGACGCCACCACCGTTTGTGCCGCCGTTGCAGCCTTAAGCAGGGCTCGCGAACAGCAGTCGCTCAAACTTGTGTGGCTTTTGCGGGGGTGGACGTTGTCTTTGTGCGTGAAGAGCAGCAGCGCCGCTCCCATTGCTCAACCTCGTGCTCAATTTACACCCTTGCGAAGGAGATCTTCTCCCTCAAGGGAGTTTTCCACGTCAATTATTTTAACTAATTCATTATTAGCACACACGCACATTGTTGCGACAGCCTATCTGGTGTAGAAAGGGATGATAGAGCCACATCGATGAATCCACCGGCACGCATCATCGGAGGTTACAAAACCCACGGTGGAGTTTGTAACCAGCTCAACCTGGAGTTTTTTATGGTAATAATAACAATGGTCTCTGTCCAGGAAAGCCCGAGCCTCAAGACTCTTTATCGAGAGGGTCCTGCATTCGGATGTTTGGCCATTCCCATTCACGAGTGTTTAGTTTCGTGTGGGAGGAAAGCGGAGGACCCGGAGAAATTCGACGCATGCGAGGGGGTGACCCTCGGCGTGCCTCCCAGCCCCACGCCGACAACACCTGGCAAACACTCTCCATCACCCGTCCGAGTACTACCAAGGCCACAACCGGCTTGGCTTCTGAGATCCGGCAGGCTCGGGTGCGTTCAGGGCGATTTTGATCGCGGCCGATCGATCGGCGCTGTTGATGTCGTCTCACTCGACATCACTGCGGCTTCCACAGAAACATCACTGACATCAGGTCCCTCCGAGCACCCCCCCCCCCCCACCACATCACGCCCCGCACGCCACAACACCCCCACCCCCCCCACCACATCACGCCCCGCACGCCACAACACCCCCCACCACCTTCCTGCCTGGTCACCTCTGCGTCTCGTCACCTGAGTGACTCGAGTTAGGTTCGACTGCACTAACAAGTATCGCCGATGCTGCCACTGGATCCTGTGGGAATGGGAGAGGAGGGGGGTCAGATTTTGTCTTCACTGGCCAGCTTTGAACATTGCCTTGTCCCAGTTGTGCCTCGCTTAACATATCCACCGTTATTATATCTCCACAATCAATTTTTGTCGATTTTACACCAACTCTGTTCTGTTAAACGTATTATTAATTTGTGTCCAGACATTCTTATACAGGGCTACACATATGAAATAACTTGGCCCCTGTTGTAGACATCATGTCTACTAAAAGGCTGATCGCTTTTTTGACTTTGTTTTTATGCATTCTCAATGTGTTTTTTTTGCAGGTTAAAATTACCACACAGTACTGTACTTTCTCAAGTTTTTCTGAAAAGCTTCCTTTTATACAGTGTCTCCGCTGAATCCATGCAGGACTCTTATAACCCTAAAACCTTTTAATCATGTTGATTTGAAATAAAAAAGATAAGGTTTTGTGTAATCCTTGCATGGCTAAGCCGGGTAGTGGCTGTACAGATGGCTCTAATCCAGGACCCAGCTGCTCTGAAGAGTGGTGGGACACCAAAAACTCATCGGTCAAAACGCTGGGGTAGCTGCTCCACTACCACCCTCACTACCACTGCCATGATAACCACGACTACCACCACCGCCAATCCAATAACTACCATCCTGACCACCTATAAACTCATTTAAGCTATGTTTTATGTCACCAGGTAAGGCCCACTGAGCTATATAGCTATTTTTTTAGAAGCGATCTGGCCACAAATGATAGCTCAACGAAGTGGAGTGTCATGTGGAAATGTATAGCAGCCAAATATTCTAAAAGCATGATTCTAAATGTGGAGGGGAAAATCGGAGGACCCGGGGAAAAATCCACGCGACCACGGGGAGAACACGCAAACCGCAAAATAAACAGGCATCGTGATCGCGATCGAACCCACGACCTCCTGCATACCAGACGGGGTAGTGAACATCTCGCCACCGTGACGCCCCTACTACCAAAATTACCATCACAACTACCAACATTACCATCATTATTACATCCACCACCACCAAATAAGCATCTACCTCCCCCACCAGCACCATCACTACCTCCACTATCGTGAACAATACGATTGTCACTACCACCACTACCGACACAGGAGACTCAAGTGCCTGCCATAGTGCGAATGCGGTGAACGTCGCACAAAGGAACGTCTAATCAGTACACGGAAACATCGCTCAGATTCATTCCGCATCTCCAGAAGCTCTTCACTGGAGATCAAAATTTATAACATCTTTCTGTCAAATATTGCAATTCCTTTATATGACATGATCACCACCAGCAATACCGCGAGCAGTCACCACTACCATCGCCGTCAGCACCACTATCACCACCGCCACTACTATCACTGCCATCACCACCAATGTCACCACAACCATGACCACCACGAACACGACCACCAACAAACACCACCACTACCACCACAACTACCATCACCACCAATGTTACCACAACCATGACCACCACCAACACGACCACCAACAAACACCACCACCGCCATCACCACACCAATGTCACCACAACCATGACCACCACCAACACGACCACCAACAAACACCACCACCGCCATCACCACACCAATGTTACCACAACCATGACCACCACCAACACGACCACCAACAAACACCACCACTACCACCACCACTACCATCACCACCAATGTCACCACAACCATGACCACCACGAACACGACCACCAACAAACACCACCACTCCCACCACAACTACCATCACCACCAATGTCACCACAACCATGACCTCTACGAACACGACCACCAACAAACACCACCACTACCACCACAACTACCATCACCACCAATGTCACCACAACCATGACCACCAACACGACCACCAACAAACACCACCACTACCACCACCACTACCATCACCACCAATGTCACCACAACCATGACCACCACCAACACGACCACCAACAAACACCACCACCGCCATCACCACACCAATGTCACCACAGCCATGACCACCACCAGTGCGGACCGCACCGGGTGACACCATCAGAGGAGCTGACACCAAAATGACTGTCTATAAAACATTTTTGTGCAGTGTTTCTGCAGAAATGTATTACTTTTTATAAAAAAATATCCCCGTAGTTATAACAACATTTTTTTCGTAAGCCCAGCTTATATGTACTGTATCAATATACCTACAAGGCTAAAACTCGTTGCTAATTTACTTTTTCAACGGTTTTACTTAACTTGATTCCTCGGTTTGTCGTGGTCAAATCTTGTATCAAAATTTCGTCCACTTCCCGTTGTCCAATCAATCCCTAATTTTGCACACGTACTCAGATCCGGTGACAATGCATGCCCGTAGCAAAATCGGCATCAATTAATCAATTAATTCGCTACTTTAAAGCAATTGACATTTTGTATGGACGCCTAATTATTTATATATTTTTGTGTTGGTCAAAAACGCCACGGTCCCTAAACTGTGCAATCGGCTCGCACAAAACGCAGGCGCCGCGTGTCTCCGGCGCCATTGATGTACTTCTCGACCATGAGTTAAACAAGGTTGTTAATAAAACCGTTGTTTTTTTTAAACGAGTTTATCGAACCTTCTAATGCGCTCCGGTCAGAGCTGTCATTGTTACCCAACCGCAGTGACGCGTCGAGTCACGTGGTTTCGTCTGCACGCGCTTCGAGCATGCGCTGTTGTGTTCGGCGCTGCTCGTGTTTCTATAGTCGCTGATTTTGTCAAAATGTTCTGGTGTTTTAGCTACAATATTGTGGTAATTAGTATCTGTGAACCTATATCAATAACTTTTTTTAGAATGAGGTCGTAATTAAAGGAAATATTGTAATTGTAAGGTGTAATTTTACTTTTTGGTTATTTCGGTAAAGTCATGTAGAAAGAAAATTAAATAACTAATAGAATACAACGTTTCGATTGCAACACAAGCAACCGTCATCAGGTGTGAATGAATGCAAGCTCGGAGAGAGACACATACACAGAGAGAGAGAGAGACAAACACAGACAGGGAAGGAGACACAGAGAGAGTGTCTCTGTGTGTCTCTCTCTACGTGTGTGTCTCTCTATGTCTCTACCCCATGTGTCTCTCTGTGTCTCTGTGTGTTTGTCTCTCTCTGTGTGTGTCTCTCTCTCTCTGTGTTTGTCTCTCTCTCTGTCTCTCTCTCTCTCTGTGTTTGTCTCTCTCTCTCTGTGTCTCTCTCTGTATGTGTCTCTCTCTGTATGTGTGTTGTCTCTCTATCTGTGTGTCTCTCTCTGTGTCTCTCTCTGTGTCTCTCTCTGTGTATGTGTGTTGTCTCTCTATCTGTCTCCCTCTTTTTTGTCTCTGTGTTTGTCTTTCTGTGTTTGTCTCTCTCTGTGTCTCTCTCTGTATGTGTGTTGTCTCTCTATCTGTGTGTCTCTCTCTGTGTGTCTCTCTCTGTGTCTCTCTATGTGTGTCTTTCACTGTGTGTCTCTCTGTGGCTCATTCACACCTGATGACGGTTGCTTGTGTTGCAACCGAAACGTCGTATTCTATTAGTTATTGTATTTATACGTGACTTTACCGAAAGAACCAAAGAGTAATTCCTGCAGTCACGAAAGCTTCAAATCAAATTTGTATTTTGCTAGTTGTTTACGTCACTACTATTGCCATTACATTCAGTGATATACGGGAATTACGATTTACGAGTAACATTAGTACAAAAAATATTACTAAGGATTCTGTACGAGGGGTGACACCAACCCTAGTGACGCCACTGCACCACGAAAACGACAACCAACAAACACCACCACTACCACCGCCATCAATGTCACCACAACCATGACCACCACGACAACCAACAAACACCACCACTACCACCGCCATCAATGTCACCACAACCATGACCACCACCAACACGACAACCAACAAACACCACCACTACCACCGCCATCACCACCAATGTCACCACCACCATGACCACCACCAACAAACACCACCACTACCACCGCCATCACCACCAATGTCACCACAACCATGACCACCACCACCACCACGACAACCAACAAACACCACCACTACCACCGCCATCACCACCAATGTCACCACCACCATGACCACCACCAACAAACACCACCACTACCACCGCCATCACCACCAATGTCACCACAACCATGACCACCACCACCATGACCACCACCAATAAACACCACCACTACCACCGCCATCACCACCAATGTCACCACCACCAACACGACAACCAACAAACACCACCACTACCACCGCCATCACCACCAATGTCACCACAACCATGACCACCACCACGACAACCAACAAACACCACCACTACCACCGCCATCACCACCAATGTCACCACAACCATGACCACCACCACCATGACCTCCACCAACAAACACCACCACTACCACCGCCATCACCACCAATGTCACCACAACCATGACCACCACCACCATGACCACCACCAACAAACACCACCACTACCACCGCCATCACCACCAATGTCACCACAACCATGACCACCACCACCACGACAACCAACAAACACCACCACTACCACCGCCATCACCACCAATGTCACCACAACCATGACCACCACCACCACGACAACCAACAAACACCACAACTACCACCGCCATCACCACCAATGTCACCACAACCATGACCACCACCAACACCACCACTACCACCGGTGACTTGACGCCTACTCAGATGGCGCCGCCTCGCCAAGCGTGGCCTGCGGCTCGCCTCACGCCAATCTTCACCTTCATTGTCTCAAGCGACATCCCAGCGGATGAAGGTATTGTCACTAAAGCGTTATGCTTCGCCCGTCCCCAAACAGCGGTGAAATTACCTGCTACATTACTTATTCCTGCAGCGCATGTAACGTGCCACGGACACGCAGGCAAGCGATCGTACATGCATATAGAGAGATATTTTGGTTTACATATATAGCAATTGATTCTATACATTAAACACCTTTTTTAAAGTTTAGGAAGCAAAATATTACAATCAAAACATACTGCTAACTGTACATGAAAATTATATGATCCTGCGAAATGTGAACGGGCGTGTTAGCGCACGGTGCAGTGCAAAGGCAGGCCTGTAAATCAAACAATTGCCGCTTGAGTTCTTAACAAGCGGGAAGAACAAGAGGCGATCTAGACATTCTGGAGGACTGACGCTGCTCAGCGAGCTGGTCTACAACGTCGCCTTGACAGTGAACAGGGCGGCCCAAGTCGTGGGGATGGAGGGATCGTTCCACTAATGTCACTGACAACGACAGGCGAACGGTCAAAACTGCTCCACACTTTCGCTTATTTAATAAAGTGACGTTTGTCTAGAAAGCCAACATGCTGACAGAATCAATTATATTTTAATTGTACGTGGAAAAGACTAATGCGGGTCTGTTTTACTCGAGTAGCGACGATGATTTTTTTGGTTTTGTTTTAAAAAAGGTACATACTCGCTTGCGAAGCAGGCCTCCCCCCCCACCCCCCCCCGCCTGCAACACTCACAGCTCAGGCTACAAGCGACTCGCGATTTCCCACGGACGTGAGGTCCAACCACCACAAAAAAAAGAACGACATTCCCCTAAAAAGAGCCCAACGAAGGGCGGCCTCTGTACCGACGCTGGCCCAGCGGACGCCCGCACAGCGCAAGGAGAGCGGTGGGGCAGTCTGACCCCGGCGGGGTGCGGTGTCGCTGAGCCCGAGCGGCAACAAGCGGCCTCGTGTCGGCAGCCCTCGAGCCGTGGAGTCGTCGCACGGGCGAGGGAAGCTCACGCGAAGCGAGAGCAGAGGGCCACGGCGCGGGCAGATGAGGGCCAACCTGGGCGATCCCACACGTCTGGGAAGACGACGCGGTGGCGTGGGGAGAGGCCAACGGAGCGGACGCAGAGGGGTCAGGTAGAGAGCTACGGGTCAGAGTGGCCAACAAAGAGACGATTATAAATATGGGAAGAGGCTTGTGGAGCAAAGAGAGAGAGAGAGAGGTCGGGGGGGGGGGGGGCAGGTGGATCGACTCATCAGAGAGGGCAGCAGGAAGGCCCACGAGTGGAGAGAGGGGACACGCAATGGGAGGAAACCACCGAGAATCCGAGGAGGGGGCAAGCCACGTGGGGGCTCGCAGACAACGAGAGTGGCAAGGGGGGCACTCAGGGGAGATGGGAGCAGGGAGGCCTACTGACCGCGGGAGCAGGGAACGGCGTCGCGTGGGGAAGGCTGCGGAGGCCGGAGTGGAGAGGCCCCTCAAGCGAAAATCAAAACCTGAAAGCCGCTTAGGCAGCTTACGGCGATGGCTGCTCCAAATAAAAACCCTTTTAATCCGTGCGACAAGCAGCTCTTAATGTCCCATCAAAACAAATAAGTACATTTATAAATAAAGGAACCGCGCTTAAAAGTCAGTTGCCGAAACAGGACCTCTCAAACCGTGGCTCGATCTCGGATGTTTTAGCTCAGCAGAAGACGATTGTTTTACTCGCTTGAATGCCAATCAAGGATGCTAATGATGACATAAATGGGCTCCAGGGTGATGGTTAATAATGCAACGCGATGACATGTTGCGTGCTGCTGCAGGTTATGCACACTGAGATGTTTACAGTTGTGTCTTTGAGTGCCAACAAAATTGTTGCCAAACATAACGTTAACTTCAATATGACTCACTAAAATTACTATGATATCCTCTGGTTGTTACTGTGTATATTTATTGAAAAATCGTTATGTTTCCAACGAAATTTTAAAAATTATTTTTAAAAAAGAGCGAAGTTTTGAGATGTGTACGTGCATTTATATATACACATTTTCCAGCATTTAAAATTAATTGTTTTTATGAAAATACCAAGAGATACAATAACATTTTTAGTATTCAATGAAATTAGGAAATTACTATATTTCTCATGATACATATTTGGCTTACACTGGATCGTCCGTGAATTTAGAATTGTATATCACAAGTACATTTTTTAAGAAGCTGGATTAATATTTGTTCAATTCAAATGGTTTACTTCAATCCCCCACTACTTTGATATTAAATGTACTTGCAAACTATATTACAGACAAAAAAAGACGTACAATTCTGATTAATAAGAATCACAAACTTTGCAATCCTGTTTCCTTTCAAATATGGAAAACACGAGAATTACCGACCACATTAAGCACAAAAAATGCTCGTTCGAAATCATTTACAAGGCAATGCTTTAAAATTATATCACCATAATTTTTCAGCAAAACATCACCAACATGATCATATCACAGGAACCATTTATCGGCAGTCGTCACGTTTTGCACGCTTGCAAACGAAGCATTTAAACATTTTTCTTCGAACAAGCTACGCGGTATTCACACCATGCATTACGTACAACACACCGCTCTCGGGACATTTTCACAAGAGGACATTTCACACAGATGAGCGTTATTAATGTTATCTAGACGTACCCACTCCATCACTTGGCTTAGGCGTATCGAGCTTTTTTTAAAAAATAAAACGGTCGCAGTGGCTTTACAATCAGTCCGCCGGAAAGATCACCTGGAGGACTATGAGCGTAAACTGTGTCGCGAAAACTCGGCCAGTTTCGCTTTGTTTGGGCTTTTCCTCTGTCTCGTTCCCTCTCGCTCTCTCTTAGTTTAACTTTGACGAGACGGCGGCAGCGGCGAGCGGAGCGGCGGCGGCGGCGGCGGGGTTCATGGTGTGGCGGAAACTCACTGTGAGATAGGGCGCTGCGTTGAGGCAGCCTAGAGGACTGGAAGGGCTGAACATGGGCTCACGCAGGGCGCGCGTCCCATCGCGCACGGTCTGAGCGCAACTCGGCGGCGCCAACTCATAACAGCGCACTTTCCTCCACACACCCCCCCCCCCGCAACCCGCAACCCGCCCCCCCCCCCAACTCCGGCCAGCACGTCCGCAAACGGATGAGAAGCCGCAACGCGAAAAAACCCAAAGATCGTGGGGTCCCTTCCGTCTACCAACGAGGCCGCGTCTACCGACGTCTCGATTTACTTTAGATCCAGATTTTTCTACCTTTTTTTTTTGCAAAGTGACTTTTATATTTTCTGAAATTGTTCGTAAGCGCCCTCGGTGGATTTGAAATAAATAATGATGAACACTTGAGAGATTTCATCGGCAAGAGGGCAACATGGTGGACATGTGTCGCGAGCTTCTCCGAGCACGTTAAGGTGACAACTGGACACTTACACAAAGGGACACCTTGATCAGATGTTTTAGATATTGGGGTCTGGGTGGGGAAGTTTTTTTTTAATAATTTGTCATCTCTGGATGCCATCCACTGACGCATGCACTGTGTACATTAGCAGGAGCTCATGCGGAACTAAACCAATCATTGCTGCTTTTGTTGGCAAGCAGGAGAACAGGGAAACTGGACGAGGAAAAATGAAGCACAAATTGAACGAAAACATTATTAGTGCGAGGGTCTAGGGACCGTTAAACATCCACCGCGGAGTTGGAGCGATAAAACCAGCTCGTTTGCAGATTCTCGGTGGATCGTCACATCACAGGACCGTGAGAGATGGCGACGATGTCAGGAGGCCTTCATCCAACAGGGGATTGATTATGGCTGGCGATGACGATGATAGGGACCTTTAAAGCCCGTGGCTAATCGCGACAGAGTCTCGGTGTAACCTGCACAATTCAGCACAATTGCACGGCGCAGAAGGGCAAAAAGCCATTCGCACGCGCTCATGTAAAGTTGTAAAAATATCCAACGTGCTCGAATGAAATGTGAATTTTTAAAATGTAATTCAAAAGTTTTCCATACAGTGTTTTAAACATTCTTTACGTCGATTTACAATGCCTCTTCTTAAGGGTTGTCGTTTAGGATATTTCCACGGAAGGCAAATAATTCAGAATAAATTATTTCTCCACAACCAATGCCTTCATTTTCAGTAGAATCCAGAGCAGATTACATCACACGTCTTGGCATTGTCGTAAAAAAATGAAACCGAGCGCTATCGTATACAGGCAATGACAGTATGGCCATGCACTTTCATGAGTAATCATAATCTTTGGCCATGATCAATCCACTGCTGGGTTAAAGCCTCCCCAAGCCATCGCTGTGCCCTTACTTTGATGAGTAAGCGCTCGAAGCCAGCCCAAACCTTGTAGAGCTGAGAAGGGGCTTGTGGAACCCAAGGCAAGCAGCCACCCACCCTCTTGCTAGTGCAGTAGCCAGGTCGGCATGCGGACTACTTCATTTAACAAATACAAATGGGATTTGTGTGTACATGGTGTACACGATGTACACGTTGTATGTGAGCATGTACACATTTAAAATATATATATATATTTTTTACCAGACAAGCCTCACTGAGTCTCGGAGCTCGATTTGAGACGGCCCGTTGCCGGGTTTTGGGCAATTCATTTCTTGAGCATTTTATTTCCTCTGTGATTTTACAAAAGCACTTTCCCCAACACTGAAATGTGACAAATCTGGGCTCGTTATTTGATTCAAGATTTGATTAATTTGTTGTTGAACTTTTACCGTTTCTGTTATACTGTTATTTTTGCTTTCTTTCTCATTTTACACTCCAATTCACTCCACCGATTCGAAGTTGCATACCCTGTTTCTAAAATCATACGGACTTTATTCTTCGATGGACAATTCCACACACGTGTTGTGTGTTAGATAGTATTTGAATCGATGACTCAATTGATCATACATTCCTAATTTGTAAAGTAGACAATTTTGCTTTCAAGTAGTGTTGACAAAAATCCGATGGCAATTTCTAACATTAAAATTAAACACTGAATGTATACACAGGGTGATCCATTTATAGATACTCGATTCTATTTATTCTTCTAGAGACCCCCCTGCTTTATTTTCAACAGCTGATTGAATATTGTGCCAACAATGGCTCTGTATCTCACAGAGGCGAGAGTTTAGAAGATTTAATATGTTCATTGATTTGGTGGGGAGATGTGTAGAATCTTTGCAAATAAATAGGTATCCTACATTTCTTCCGAAAGATTAGTGGGGTATCTATACATGTAAAAAAAATAATGTTCCTTAAGGATTTGATGTAAACCCAGGTCGCCGTCACATTATTTAATGCCCCGGTTAAATGAAGGACGCTCAGCTGATCTGAGACTGGTTAACCCCTCTCGTGGAATCCTATGGGAGTGCGGCATTCCCCCGGGATCGTATTGAATCGTTTCGCGCGAGAGCGAAGGGGTGGGGGGGGGGGGGAGAACGGCGGTCGGAACGGATTGTTGGCTCGGCGGGGTTCGTGATCCATTCCGACCACCGCGCTTGGGGCGCGAGCTGCAGCCAACGGGGTCACGAAACCGCTCGCAGGGACACATCGCTGCTCGTGTCTTTAACCCCCCCCCCCCCCACCCGAGATGCTTAGCGGCCCGCAGGAGCTGGCCGACAGGTGCTCAGTGTGGCGGCCCAAGCGCCAACCCATCAGAAGGTGGCTCGCGACTAAGTCGCAAGGAACCCCCCGCAGCTGAACTGGGACGCGCTCACGCACGCGCTCACACCGACCCGCGCCGCGTGGCTGGGATGCATTTCATTAACGAGCTGTGCGATTGTCACGCGCATGGCAGCGATGAGCAAACAAACGAACCGCTTTTTGTGACGGCGGAAAATCCGGAGTGTATCTACACCTCCGAAATACATGGGCAGATAAACGTTCTTTTGTAGATATAGAGTAGTTTTAAAACGAAGTTATCCTATACTGCATTAATCCACACCAAGCGGTTGTTAATAAATTAAGCACATGGTGTATATGAACACAAATCCCAAATATGTGAAAAATTATGATTTTTCGCATTAATAACCGTTTTTTGGAGGATAATCATCAAGCTATTTTTTTACATTAAATATGGGTTATTACAATTAAAACATCGGCTAAGCGGTAGCCATGCGGAATAATCTGGCTGTACACACACATGCACGTGCAAACACTGAGGCACACGCACACACTGGGAGATTAATCCAACTACCTCTGGCTTGCAAGTCCATTGCGCTAACCAAATGCACACAATACTGTCCAAAATGTACACAAACACAACAACGAACATCTCCCACGTAGCCTAACATAGTCTGAGAGGGCAGGTCCTGTTCGCGAGCACCGATTAACGTCGGAAAAAGTGCACAATGATGGTGACATAGCCCGTATCACAACGCCCAGCTGCATTTGTCTCCCCAGTAGGTAGAAGGAGGCCATACAAACAAAGACACAGCAGTCAAAATAAGCTGTCAGCGGACACACACAATAACACGGTCCCCACAGCAGGACACTGATTAACCCGTCTTTAGTCAGAAGACGCAGGACTTCACCGGGGCATCTCCACAATTTGTTATTCAGGCAGAGCCCAACTTGACCCATACGCTTCACCCCTCCAGAAACGAAACTGGTCCGATCGCAGGTCAAACACACCGGGACGAAGTGGTCGGGTCCCCAGGGAGGGAGGAGGAACTTGCCTGTCGTGGTGAATACTCCTTGGTTTTTTTTTTCGGTAAAGTCACGTAGGTAAAAAATAAATCAAATCAAATAAATGACGACGTGATTTAATTTAGTTGTTTGCATTTATTTTATTGATTTTTTTTTTACCTACGTGACTTTACCGATAAAACCAAGGAGTATGAATCCTTGCAGTCACGAAAGTTTCAAATCTATAATGTCTTGGTGAAGTCAAGTTGACTCAAAGCTGATCCCAGGACACAGCTGACTGCAGAGGGAGTTAAGCAGACTCGACAACTCGTCTGGACATAGCATATTTATCGAGTGAGAATGATGCGCGATATGAACCAGAGTTACGACAATTAATTTCTTGCATCTCATAGCTCTCCATCCTTGCTGGCGTGGCTTGTGATTTCACTAGATTCGGCGATTGGGTTGATTTTTACTTTTGCAGTTTGTCCCTTTGGAAATGTCACAGCTGTATCACATGCTCCTCGGCCATGCTATGCGAACTTTAGCGGGCATACGTACGATCATTTACGGCGAAAATGATTTTTACTTGTACAAAATCAGCTCCAATTTGAGCGCACAGAGAGGGCACTTCACGGATTTTGTTACGACAAATCGGCGATCGAGAAGTCGCGAAATCTGTCCCGACCCCGGTTTTGTGCGCAGTATAAAATTATTTAAGAGTAAGATGAACGCGTTGGCTTTATCGCGATTGACATCTAGTCATGTATAACATCACTATATCGCTTAGTTTAACATCAGAATTACTGGAGAAATGCAATTCGAAATATCCATACGTATGCAGGGGTATTATAAGTCATTACAATGAAGACAAATTTAAATGTGAGTTTATTCAACACAATCCTGAAACCAATTTGTGGTAACTTTTTCATCGCTTGAGTGACCCACACCCCAACTCTAAATTCTGCATTTAACAGGCCACCAGGGCTGGCTCGTCTAACGATCGGGTGGCTAAACGATCACGGACAGTCACGTTCCCACGGTGTTCGTCCTGAGAGTCGAGCCATCGTGACACCACGACAACATCACCAGCATCACCATCAGCCACGGAGGCTGCCTCGTGTAATCCTGCTGCTCGGCAGTCAAGACACTTCTTTTTAATCGCACTGCTTGACTTTTATATTCCCTCCCGTTGTCTACTTTGCCATGTTCTTAGACACCCTCGCGACAAATCTGTATTCATGTTCATCTATTGCACCCTCAATGGCGTAGTTTGTTGCCGGTCGCATTGGCATTCTGGACTTTTGGGTCTGTGCTTCACAATCCTTAATATACGTCCCCCTGAAACGTTTAGACTGCTATTATTATCAAACACCAGCTTTGCGATGTTTCATGAGTGTGTAATCGAACATAAGCACCGTAATTAATAATAAAACGACGAACAAAAATGTCCAAACGGAATAAAATGCACAATGTCTTCTGTTTCATAAAAGCGAAGGCCAGCGAGTCTCAAGTCTCATATTTAGAAGAATCCTGCCTTGACATGTTTGGCATTTTGTGGTCTGTTATTTTTTTTCGCAAGTGAGAAGGGGACAAGAGTGCCTGAAGAAGACCCACACGTATAAAGGGGACGCTTCAAATGTCAACGCACACGTAGCCCAATCAGATACCCACTCGCCGCTCTGCCCCCCCCTCCCCCCAACGGATGCCCCTACATCTCCGTGATGTCACTAGCGAGTGTGCGGTGCAATTGCATCGCGGGATCCGCGTGCCAGAGTGGACCAGGCACCGGGCGACCGAGAGGGGACAGTGTGGTCCAAGCCACCCTTGCCCCAGAGCTCAGAGGACACTGTCGTGATGTAGTGGTTGGCACACTGGACTTGCAATGCAGAGATTGCCGGTTTGATCTCCCGGCACGGCAGTGAAACACAAAGGCCAGCTTCTTAAACCCGCCGCCAAGCAATATAAACGGGATCGCCACAGCTCAGTAAACGGGCAAATTCTGGTTACCATTGGACCAACGCTGGGCCAGGGTCAACCAACGTTAGCCCAACGTTACCCCAACGTTGCATGTTTACAAGGGAGTCAGTTGATCGGCAACCCGCTAGTAGTGAGGGTGAAGTGTGTACACTCCCACGTCTTCTAAGATGTCTAGCCAGTATAGAAGAGTAGGCCGAAAACCCTCCACAGGGGCTCTCCAGAGCTCCCTCTAGTGGAAGCCCTCAGGCCAGCAGTGGCGCGAGTGTTCAATTGCAGTGCTGCGCCTTTATCTTTAAGATGCCAAAGTCACGTATTTTTCGTGCTCAAATCGACATCAAACCAGGGTCACCTTCTGTTCATAGCCCTGCTCCAGTGGGGGTAAATTCCACATTCATATGACGGGGACGAGTATACCCATAGTACAATCACTGCTGACTTCCCCACAAAGTGGGACAATTTTTTTTATATATATACCAGGACCCATGCTAAGAACGCTACGTCAATGCTCCGTCTCTCCGTGATCCATCAACCCCCTCACGGAGTAAAAACACTTTAGCCCACCGCACAGCACGGGCCAGAGAATCTGGGGGTGGGATGGGGGTTGACCTCCACCGAGGCCTCTCCCGCTGCGCTCACGCTCGGCCGCGTCTCGCTCGCCTCGGCGCGGGGCAGTGGCGAGCGCGGACGGCCGAGAGGCGCCGGCGCCCGGGCAGCTGCCGCCTTCCGCGGTCCTCACCCCGGGGAGAGGAGGAGGAGGGGAGAGGAGGAGGAGGGGAGAGGAGGAGGAGGGGAGAGGAGGAGGGGAGAGGAGGAGGAGGGGAGAGGAGGAGGAGGGGAGAGGAGGAGGAGGAGGGGAGAGGAGGAGGAGGGGAGAGGAGGAGGAGGAGGGGAGAGGAGGAGGAGGAGGGGAGAGGAGGAGGAGGGGAGAGGAGGAGGAGGGGAGAGGAGGAGAAGGAGGAGGGGAGAGGAGGAGGAGGGGAGAGGAGGAGGAGGAGGGGAGAGGAGGAGGAGGGGAGAGGAGGAGGAGGAGGGGAGAGGAGGGGAGAGGAGGAGGAGGGGAGAGGAGGAGGAGACAGTCGCGGGGAGAAGAGTAAAAGCTGCGCTTCATTTAGGCCGGGTATGTCCCAGATAATAATGATAATACGTTGATCATAACCCACACCCGGTACACCACATCCAGTATACATCCCCTCGCTATGGCTGTGGCTACTTAGTCACGGGCTATCTGGCTCCGGTGTACCAGCGACCTGGATAATATTTCCACACCCAACACACAACATCCAGGCACAAGGCTTACTCCGTATTGCCTTACAAGCCTTGTGCCTGCTCCTTATTGCCTTACAAGCCTTGTGCCTGCTCCTTATTGCCTTACAAGCCTTGTGCCTGCTCCTTATTGCCTTACAAGCCTTGTGCCTGCTCCTTAATGGGCATCTGTGAAAATGACCGTGATAACTCACCGGGTCCCTCCAGTATAAATACATCAATATTCAGATTCTTATCTACCAGCGAGATGGAAAAGATCCGGCGAGAAATTGAGTCCGGCATGCACACAAAGCATCCATCCAGTATGCCGCCCCTTGATGTGGGTTCTTAGTCGCGTGCCACCTCACTGAAGTCTACCAGCGACCCGGAGAATGATCAGCGAGAGGGCTGTTCGCCTCTGAGTAAACCCCATCGCGAGCTGCTCCCCGCGGAGTGACTCCCCATGGCAATTCCACTCCGCGTCCCACGTCCGCCCAGCACACCCCCCCCCGACACACACTGCACGCACAGCAAACACTCCCACCACATCAAAATCTACCACTATGTATAATAATACAATTAGTTATTATGTTACTTATAGCCCTTCGTCAATCCATTGGTGGATGAGGGCCTCCGCCATGCCGTGCGGGTGATTTTGACCATACTTCACCATCAGTGCGAGTTGGTGACGTGGGGAGACCGCGGGGGTGGTGGAGGTGCCTCGGACCGGTTCGGATATCACTCACTGCTGATGCTAACCCTGGCCCGGAATCCAACTCAGGTAGCCGGATTCTTAGAGCAGTGTGCTATCCACTGTGCCGCCACTGATCGGCGTTGTCTACTGTATGTGGAGCACTGCAGTTGCTGTTGTTTTACTTCTGTGCCAACGACTTGCAGGTGCCCTCTGCTTACCGCAAGTGATGATGAAGGTGGATTACAAACCCCGCTCCCTCTTCACCTTGTCCGGACACGCCGCGCTGTTGCAGCACTCTCTGCATTTGCTCAACATCGAATCGCTTTGCGACTCGCAGACGGCAGTGAGGCGGTGCTCCCCGACTACTTTATTTTTTTATCTCAAAACGAGTGGGTTTTTTTTTTTTTGCCGGGTGTACGTGCGTACATTACATACCAAAAAAAATCACACTATTGCCATTTGCCACCAAATTATCAGGGGCCTTAGCTCGACACAGGGGCAGCCGTCTCTCTAGACCGTGCCTGCACCAGCCGAATCTGCCCACGGATGTGTGGCCACACGAGAGACAAAGACGTCTGATTCACGTTTTGTCGAATAATCCTTTTCATCCAATTAAAAAAAGGCACATATATATAACCGTGCCAATGTTTTCATCGCCAAGAATGGAGCCAATTACCAAAATGGTGCCTGTAGTTGGAACATTTCGCCAAGATGTAAATCTTGGCCCAGAAACGTTCCAGGAAAGCGTGGCTCGGCTCGAGCCCTCTCCACTGCAAGTACAGTAGTGAGGAATCTATCTCTCTCTTTCTCGTTCTGCTCATTCCTCAGCAGCTGTGGCCTTGGCGATGATTTTGGGGCTTTGCTGACACAGCTAAACGCTCCTTTCATCTCGCCGTTCCTTTTATGATTCACTTTACCGAACATTGGCAAGTCTCTCCAGCGTTAGCCCGTCACATCGATAACTATGCATCCAAAATACATTGCTTCATCAATCTCAATCTCTTGAACAACAATGAACGAAGCAACTCAAGACGACAAGGGCCGTACGCAGTGTAATCGCTTGCTGCGTCTTGCCGGCTGCCCGCGTTACTAAAGGGCCATCCATTGAGTCGGCACGCAGCAATCTGTCAACACCTGACCCCCCCCCCTCCCTGTACGCACGCGGAATTTTACCACCCCCCCCCCGAATCCTATAGAACGGCCGATATTTAATCCACGCAGAAACGATCAAGGATTAATACTATTAACGTGTTTCAGATAGTCCACCACCGGACTATCTAACTCATTTGAAGGCCAATGTAGACAAATTATTATCGAGGCTTCACCCCCCCCACCGCATTTCCTATGCGTACGAACATTGTCAGTAAACCCCCCATACGCAAGCGAACGCATTTGGGGTCACCCCCCCCCCCCCTCCATGCGTACGGACTCAATGGATGGCACCGAACCACGAACCCCATCCGCGCGATAAGCTCTTCCTCCCGGCGTCACCCAATGCGTGGCTGATGGACAAGACTGGTGATGGAATGACGGCTGAAGGATGGGAACACGCACGCCCTTGAGAACGACCACCTGCAGAGATGGAGCGGCGATGTCAGCTCGATGAGGGAGTAGCAGCGGAACCGCGAGGGATGGCGACGGTGTGAGGAAGCCGGGGCGCTACGGGTGGCTATGAGTTGTTAACTACCTCGCCTGGTATACAGGAGGCCGTGGGTTCGATCCCGACCCTAATGCCTGCTGTGTATTTGGAGTTTGCATCTCTCTCTCATCATCATCACGGTGGCTATGAGTTGTTAACTACCTCGCCTGGTATACAGGAGGCCGTGAGTTCGATCCCGACCCTAATGCCTGCTGTATATTTGGAGTTTGCATCTCTCTCTCTCATCATCACGGTGGCTATGAGTTATTAACTACCTCGCCTGGTATACAGGAGGCCGTGGGTTCGATCCCGACCCTAATGCCTGCTGTGTATTTGGAGTTTGCATGTTCTCTTCGTGGTCGCATGGATTTTTCTCCGAGTCCTCCGGTTTTCACCTCCACATTTAGAATCAACATCACGCCTTTAGAGTAGTTGGCTACTGAAGATTTCCACGTGAGCTACCATTTGTGGCCAGATCGCTTCTGAAAAAGAGCTATTCACCTCACTGGGCCTTACATGGCGAAATGAAAAAATATGTAGTTTCGTTTTATTCATAACAAAGGTTTTTGGGTTAGATCGTGTAAGTATAAATGTGTCATAACCCTGCACCATCCGACAGAGCCAATCAGTAAGGGATTTGTCGCGGAAACATAACGCGCCAATTAGTTACTACTTCAGCCCACCGGTGTGTTGGAGAGTAAATCCACACAACATTTGCTCTCCAACAGTTTACGTGACAAATCCCTTACTAATTTTCTGTCTGGTGGTGGAGGGTTACGACACATTTATACTTACGCGATTTAACCCCAAAAATCGGCCGCGAAAGCCTCCATGTCAAGTTTCGTTATAGTTTCTCAGTGACGAGGGGTGCCGGGCGGAGACACTCACCTGTGGCTAAAGATGGGAGAGCGACGCGTAGCGGGTCAAGATTTCTCTCCAAGCTCTTCGGTGCAGACACGAAGGGCTGGCGCGGTTGTTACACTTTGGGGCACGGAGGGTACACGGGCCTGGGCAACACTGCACGGAGGTTATATAGATGATCCAAAGCTGCTTTACCCGCGGGCAAGGTTCGGCTGCCTCGGTATGTATAGCGAGCGTAATTGATCGAAAATTTGATTTCTAAAACGAATGTGTTTGTGTGCGTGTGTGTCAACGACAAGGGGGTGAATGGGATGTAGCGGCTAAAACACAGAGTGGGGAACCGTGACACCTGGGCTATCCCACAAACTCCTGTCAATCACGCAGCACCGCTCCATTAATGATGCCCGGGTCTTGGTGTCCTCCTGTGACCTCGTCTGAAGAAGGCAATCACCACTACATTCCCAGTGACTGGGTCTGCCCTGTATCAGCGTTCTGGGAAGGATGTTGAAGCCATGCAGGAAAGCAGTGAAGGCTGCTTATTGAGACGCAGCAACACACAATTGTCATGTGTGTACCACATCTTTGGGGTGGGTCACTGTCGCATACCCCTTAGTCCCCAAACCCACGTCTCGAGGGGAAATTAAGTAGAATTAATAAATTAGAGCTTTGGCGGGGGTTATTAATATTCTAGAGAAGGTAATCGAGGCGATAATTACATGCTTAAAATAGTTTTTTTGTAAGATCACGTAAATATATAAATGTGTCGTTAACACCCACCACCACCCGACACAGCCAACTGGTAAGGGTTGTCACGTAAATAGAACGTGGCCAATTCGTCACTAGTACAGCACACCGGTGTGTTGGAGAGCCAAGCCACAACATTTACAATCTGAGTACGACGTTTCGCCAGTAATTACAACCAGCTTCATCAGGCGACAGCCAGATTTGGGGAGAAGTCTACCTGTTTTGTTCCTTATATAGAGGCGTGGATGTGGTGACCACACTTCGACACAATTATATCTTTACGCGATCTAACCTATAGAAAAACCTCTTATGGATGATATTGGTCGCGAAAGCCCACGTGTTAAACTGATAATTACATGGTTTGTGCTGGGAAAAGACAAGGAAGACATTTAGAAGGTCTAATTAGAAAAAAACAATACGGAAAAAAATATTAAATTGTGATGATACAGTTATTGTCTCGAACAATAATCTCCCCCCTCCTGCGAAAACTTGGCAGGACGCTCCTGAAAAAGAGTCACGAGGTTGAGTGAAGCTTTCACAGGCTTTCTTTTACCCAGGGCATTCCTGGGTAAACGAGGGTTATAAATGATTACAATGGAGATGGTATCAGTGCAGAGCAGAAAGAGTTACATGCGCACATAGCTCAGAGCAAACACGATGCTTACAACTCCACAGGGAACGTGAGACGGCGTGAAAAGTAACCTCACGACAGCCAATTGGTGAGACACCTCTTTTAAGTTATGCTTGAATACAGTTCGGCAAAGGTTCCCTACCGATTTCTGTCTGAATCTGTCACTCAAAATAAAATAAAGTTCGCAAAACATGTTATTTGTTGTTGTTTTAATCGATGTGCCCTTCGCGGTAACTTTCCCGCGGGATATTTGAAGCCGCTAAGAGACACGGACAGTCGATGGGACATGGCTAGGGTGCGAGCTGTTTCGCCAGTGCTCTCATTATCGACGCTTCGCGAGCAGACGTAGCGTGGCTAATTGAGTTGGAAAGGGTCCCCACGGCGGCCCAAGGTTACCCGGGCCACGGTCGGGAACCATCGCGAGCTGCGGAAACGTTTTTGCGTTACGTCAACGAAACCGACGCATCGGCCGAAGGAAGGGAACGTGCCCGAGACAGAGGGCGCGTTCGCCGGAGGGAGATGGAGCGATGAAATAATCGCGTGTGCACTCTGCGAGATGGATTGTCGCGGACTGTGAGGGATGGCGACCGGTTTGGGAGGCCTTCGTCCAGCAGTGCATTGATCACGGCTGGCGATAATGATGATGATGAAGAATTGAACATGACGTTTATTGTATGATGATGTTGAATTCCACGTTTGTTACACTCTAACCTGCGATAATACATGCAAATTATAGGAGGAAGTGTACTCTGAGGTGTGCAATTAGGATTACATACATTACATATGTAATGCAGTTACACATTTAAATTACATACTTTAAATATGTAGTTTGCAATGCAGTTACTGCCCATCTCTACCTGTGTTGTTAGGATATATTTAGTCACTTGAGCCTGGTCTCTCTCAAAATCAGGGGACTTCTCATCTCCGTTCCCATCTTATTGCTTTGTCCTTCAGGAAATCAAATTACGGGTTTGTATCATTAACAGCACAGCACCCCTAATAGATACTGGGTTAAAATATGGATTACAGCAACCTACAATTAAACTGGTCTCTGAAGCGAAGTTAATTGTGGTCTAAGGCAGTCAGCGGTGACGACAAGGAACAAACGCATTGTTAAGTTTTAGTTTGTCCCTTTCCCTGAGGTGGCTGGGTGGTGACTGAGTGCTGAGCTGGCACTGCTGAGATTTTGGGCACGAATCGAAGCAGCTGCCCTGTGAATTACAATTTCTCTCAAGCACAAGGAGTTGATGGTCTCAGCCCATTCACCGAAGACTCCACCAAAATCTTGACTCAAAGCTTTTGCGACTGCAGCAATTCATATTCTATTGGTCTTTCGGGAAAAGGCACGTAGATAAGTTCAAAGAAAATAACAAAAAATAACACCAAAATTAATATAAAAATCATCATCATCACGTAAAATGTCGTTCGGCACGTAAACTGAAACCAGTCTGTGTTCAAGTGCCGTGGCTGTGGATTATTACATCGCAGCATCGTGAGAGGCAAAGCCAATTTGGGGAGGTCTTCCTCCAGCAGTGGATTGACCATGGCTGCTGATGATGACTCGAAGAAGATTCACTCAACCGGATGTTGGAGCAGAGACAACATGCATCAAAGCCATTCGACCAGCTTACTCGCTTTACTTACACAATGCTGACCTCAATCCTGGATTGAGGTTCCACAACTTTCATTTAACTAGAATGTATTTTTTTTTACTTTGTCGCTAATAAGACAATATTTTTTTTAATTTTGTAGAAATTTTCAGCAGATGCTTAAGGGCGCAAGCCCAATGATGCGGTTGACGGGGCACGCACACACACACACACACATCGCTCCTGATAATTACACATCTGGTAATTAAAAGCACCACTGCCACTGGACAATTGGGGCTGCCGTGCTGGCCACCGCGCGTGCACAATGAGGATCACGGGCACAGCCGCTGGGCTTCCCAACGAGGCCAGGTGTTTGGCGCACGGCTTCGGACGGGGGACATTCTGTGGAGTGGAGAGTCGATGTCGTGTGTGCGCAAGTGGTGTCCATCCTCTCAGCCGTAAAGCAAGGGGCAGCGGCTGCACACAGGGTGGGGGGCGATTCCCCTGGATAATGTAAAGGCGCAGCGCTGCCATGTCTTGTTCACGACACTGCTGGCGGAAGGGTCTCCCCTCGAAAGAGCTTCAGAGAGCCTCTATAAAATGTTTTTTTTGTTCGGGGGGGGGGGGTGGGGGGTGGGGGGTTTCTGTAAACAACTACATAACTATGATAAAATAAACGGCCCGACCTTACTGACGAGCCTCATAGATTCAGAGCTGCATGGTACAAAGTTGTCTCGCGTAAACAAATGCTGCTATAAAATATTGGCCAAGATGGCCCATATGCTGGACTAAAATGTTACTTTATTTCAATGTCTGCATGGTAATAAATACCCTGTCCTGTTTATTTTCTACCCATAATCACCACTACTGCTCATAATAAGATCTAAGCTGTAATTACGCCTTTTATGACATGACCATAATTGCATGAAATCGTGTAAAATTTCACAAGTCAAGCATGTTTGAACATGGTTCGTACTTTGACGGGTGACCCCAGCACACACCGAGTGCTGTAGGCGTGGGGCTGTAGGGTGGCCAGAAGATGACAGCACAGCCTTGGATTGAGTCTACAGATGGATTCAGTGGCTTCTGTTTGTGTGTGGATTGAATAAGCTTTGAGTGTAACCCGTCGTAGGTGTACGTATACCGTACATTGCGGGAGTAACTGATAAACTTGACAGATTTTTTGAAAAACAAAACACCCGAGTGAGATTTGGCACGGTGCATAAAATACAAAACTAACATCTGGTACTAATGATGGATTGCCGAAGCTATCAAGAGAAGGCGTGTACCAGATGAATTGCTCTTCTGGTAAATGCTATGCTGGTCAGATAGGACGAATGATCAGCATGATACTAAAAGAACACCAAATAAATATTAAATACTCCCAAATACAACTGTCGGCAGTGCCAGAACAGATTTGTGATCGAGGGCCACTGAGGCAGATTCGATCTCCTCAGCAACCCGCATCCTTGCAGCGCCTCACGGCTCTCCGAACCTCCGAGCGAAGGCTGCTGTAAGCCGCCTCCTTCTCTGACGTGGGATGCTGTAGACGATGACAGTGGGCCTGTCGCTTTTTTCTCAACCAGCCTGAACACCTCCTCTGTCAGTCAGGGTCTCTGGGGAAGTCTGGACCGTATACCAAAGGCAGCCATTGCAGCTGCATGAGCCACAGTCCTAAAGCTCGGCCATTTCCCGTCGACATCAGGAGGAGTGGGGGACGATGCCAACTCCAACTGCAACTGCTTGCAACTTTCATCAGCGGTCTGAGACTAGGCCACTATGGGTTTGAATGGGGTCCTGGGTGTACACCAGGGACGTGTGGTCAGGGGAGGCAGGGGAGGGAGGCCTCACCTGTAATACTCCAGTGAAAATAGCTGTTATGAAAAGTAATAATAATAAAATAATAAATTTTGAGAATTTTTTTTTGCACTGATCTGTGTTATAAATGTCATTTCTGTATGATTCCAATCATTACAGAGAGATAGTAACAGGCACGCGCTTATTGCCCGCGCTCCATCCAGTTCCTGAGGTGTTGCGCAATCAGAGGGGAGGCTGAGCTCGTCGCTGCCTCACCTCTCCCTGCATTTGCAGCGGAGCTCCGCAAATTTGGCGATTTTGACGATAAAAAAATGATTGGAATCATACAGAAATGACATAAAACAGATCAGCGGAAAAATCTTAATTTTTGTTTGATTACTTTTTTACTTTTCGTAAACAGCTATTTTCATTGGAGTATAACAGGTGAGGCTCTGCTTCCCCTGACCGCACGTCTCTGGTGAACAGCCACCACCGGAGTGGAAGAATGGCAAGTGCATCTTACAGATGACAAGTCGATGGTCAGTGGGCAGATCAGCTCCACGGTAGGTCCTGGTGTCGAGGACATGGGCCCTCATCCGCTGTTCCCTCACTATGTAGTCCAGCAGATGTTCTTGATTGGACCCGGCATGCATCCATGATGTTGTGTGGATGCGCCGATGCCGGAACAGCGTGTTGGTAATTACAAGCCTATGTGCTGCACAAAGTCTAGCAGCCTCCTACCGTTGTTATTCAGCTGATCTGGCCCATGCCTTCCAATCACTCCAGACCAGGTGCCAGCATCATGGCCAACTCGGGTATCAAAGTAACCCAACAGGATGACTCTATCCCGAGGGGCCACTTGAGCTAGCAACTGTGATAGCAAGTCATAAAAGGCATCTGACTCATCGGCCTTGCCTGCATCCCTCCACTGATATTTATCTTTGGTGGGGGCATAAGTAACCACGACCACCACTCCTCACCTCTGGTTGATGGAAAGGCGAGCCCAAAGTAGCCTGGGGCTTACAGCTTCCCACACCTCACCGCCACGCTCCCACGCCCCCTTCATTCTTTTGTTCAGAAGAAGATGCGACTCCCTGTTGTTTGGTAGTCTCCTGCCCCGAGTAGAGCACTGTCCACCCCTCATGGTGGCAGGAGCCAGAGCCGGTCCACCGGACCTCCTGAATTCCACAGTGATCCAGGCAGTACTGGTTTGCTGTTTCTGGAGGAGCCCCGAGGGTAAGGATTCAGTCTCCTGGCTCCGCCAAAATGCGGTTTGGCCAGGAGACGTCATCGACGCCTGTCCCCCCGGGTCCTCCGGCACAAGCATCGTTTTCGCACCCGACCAGAGCCCCCTTTGGCCGCTGTGGTAGCCACAAACGCCATGAGGGGAATGGCCAATCGAAATGGGTCCTCTCCCCATGGCACTGCTCACCACAATGTTACCGTCCAGCACCAACGAGGAGGTGGTAGGGGGTTGCTTATACACACACACACAGATACACACATATATACACACACAGATACACACGTATATACACACACAGATATACACGTATATACACACACAGATACACACATATATACACACAGAGATACACACATATATACACACACAGATACACACATATACACACACAGAGATGCACACATTTATACACACACACAGAGATACACACATATATACACATACAGAGATATACACATATATACACACACACAGATACACACATAGATATATACACAAATACGCGCCTACGATTAGCACGGGTAGCAACGTATGGTGCGAAAGAATTTCAACATCACAGCTCGAGGAAACACGTCGGGGATGGATTGTTACATCATAGGTCTATGTGGGGAGATCGCGACAGCTTGGGAAGACCTCCATCGAGCAGTTGATAGATCATGGCAGATGATGATGGTGGTGACGGACATCATCACGATGGGAACGCTGTGTAGAAACGTGGAGACATCATTTGTCCTCCGTGAAAGGATGCCGGCGCTTTCGGAGTCACTCGTGGCGGTACGCGAAGAGAGAGGATGTCGATGAGTGCTTTCTCGTGGCTCAAGAGGCGGCTTCGAGTGCCACTAGAAAGCCCACGGACTTAACTGAGACGTCGGTATGATCAATACTGAGACGTCGGTATGATCAATACTGAGACGCCGGTATGATCAATACAGAGACGCCGGTATGATCAATACTGAGACGCCGGTATGATCAATACTGAGACGCCGGTATGATCAATACTGAGACGCCGGTATGATCAATACTGAGACGTCGGTGTGATCAATACTGAGACGTCGGAATGATCAATACTGAAACGTCGGTATGATCAATACTGAGACGTCGGTATGATCAATACTGAGACGCCGGTATGATCAATACTGAGACGTCGGTATGATCAATACTGAGACGCCGGTATGATCAATACTGAGACGTCGGTATGATCAATACTGAGACGTCGGTATGATCAATACTGAGACGTCGGTATGATCAATACTGAGACGTCGGTATGATCAATACTGAGACGCCGGTATGATCAATACTGAGACGTCGGTATGATCAATACTGAGACGTCGGTATGATCAATACTGAGACGTCGGTATGATCAATACTGAGACGTCGGTATGATCAATACTGAGACGCCGGTATGATCAATACTGAGACGTCGGTATGATCAATACTGAGACGTCGGTATGATCAATACTTAGACGTCGGTATGATCAATAGGGGCAGAGGAGGGCTGGGCTTGTTTCCTCTTTCGTTGCCCACAAAAGGGATAGTCAAAATGCCGAAAAGCAAAGGGGGTGGGGAATCTCAAAAAGATGTCCCTTCCTGCTAAAAGGGAGACGCGTTGTGTTAAAGAGCCACTTGCGTGGCTCTATAAAGCCGAGATGCAGGCAGTTCGTCCACTCGGAGCGTGTAGAAGAGCAGTGGCAGAGAGCGAGGTACGTTCACACACACACATCATCGTATCTGTCATTCACGCGAGGCAGCAAGACTGGGAGTACGGATACAGTAAGGGTACCGTTGTTGTAGTGCAAGTCGACACCAACGCGTGTGGGACCCAGCATGAAGTTCACGGCCAACAGGTGAGACGAAACGTCCAATGCCACGTGCATGTACAGGGTGTCTTGCGACTCCCGTTCAGTTTCAAGTAAGGTTTATATTAAAAAAATATGCAAAGGGAAAAAAAATGTTTGTGGTCAATTAATTGCGGGTCACAAGTCATCTGCACCACCCTGTATAGTATATATTTTAGCATCTGAATGCGATCGCATCTCAGGAAGCTGGCGACTTTAATATTCCTGCAGTAAATGCTGATGATGCAGTAATAATACGGAGAGATTATAAAGTTCCAGTGCCAGGCTCGGAAAGGTATTGTAATGCAGTGTAACGTGCCTTATAAATAATAATAATGCAATTTTGATTTGAAGCTTTCGTGACTGCAGGAATCCATACTCTTTGGTTCTTTCGGTAAAGTCACGTAGGTAGAAATAAAATCAAATAAATAACGACGTTTCGATCGCAACACAAGCGATCGTCATCATCAGGCTTCTTCAGCGGCTGTTTCTTGCTGTGGTTGTCCCACCTGATGACGATTGCTTGTGTTGCGATCAAAACGTCACGTGATTTGTTTTATTTTATTTCTAACTACGTGACTTTACCGAAAGAACCAAAGAGTAATAATCCATCTTCTTTGGTTCTTTCGGTAAAGTCACGTAGAATGAGAATAAAATAATACATTGATAAAATAAAATAACACAATAATATTCTCACGACGTTTCGGCCACAACACAAGCGGCCTTCATCAGACAGTCTCGTCCCTTCACCTGATGAAGGCCGCTTGTGTTGTGGCCGAAACGTCGTGAGAATATTATTGTGTTATTTTATTTTATCAATTTATTATTTTATTCTCATTCTACGTGACTTTACCGAAAGAACCAAAGAAGATTAATCCTTGCAGTCACGAAAGCTTTAAATAGTAATAATGCGCTTTATTTATCCAGAAAATAATCAAGTGAATCAGGGTATAGAATGAGTGACCAGATATTTGAATCATAATTATTTACGTGAATTATTTACCCCAAAAAAACACCCGAGTCGAATAGTTTTGTTCAAGCAAGTCTTGCATTGGGGATTGTTTGGTAAAGTTTAATTAAAGTTTAATCTAATTCAAATTATTCCATTGCATTTTGTGAGGAGACCGAGTAACCGGTAGAAAAACACACAAAGCTGGTCTGCACGGATAGGTTCAATACCTGTACAGCGAGGTTAACACGTAGCAGGATTTCGCGACCTATATTATCCATAATAGAGGGTTTTTTTGGGTTCGATCGCGTAAATATATAAATGTGTCGTTAAAACCCGCCACCACCCGACAAATCCAAATAGTAAAGGTTATCACGTAAACAGAACGTGCCAATTAGTCACTAGTACAGCACACCGGTGTGTTGGAGAGTAAACCCACACCATTTACAATCTGAGTACGACGTTTCGCCAATAATTACAACTAGCTTCATCCAGCAGTAATTACTAGTTGGCTGTGTCGGGTGGTGGCGGGTTTAACGACACATTTATATATTTTACGCGATCTAACCCAAAAAAACTTCCATTATGGACCCGTACATTGCTCGCTCTACTCCGAGCTCTTAGCACGCCATCAGCGTTGGGAATATCACAAGTGGGCATGTGATCTACCAACCCTTCCTAACCTCACACACCAATAATTAATCATACGTAACTTGCACGCCTGTAATGCTCATCTAGCGTGAGCATTGCATTACATTTACATGTATTTGGATTACAATTTTATACATTTACGTGTGATCAAATATCATTATAGAATAAAATCACATACTCTCTTAATATTTTAACTAACGATGGTGACCATGTTGCTGCACGTGTGTTAGTGGCGGTAAATATGCTGCAAAAATTTTACGATCATGTTTGTAACGATGCTGCTGCTGCTGCTTCAATAAAAAAAATATGGTGAAGGCCATGATGATTAATAATAGTATTATAACTATGTGATTACAATGGTCATGATGGTGGTGGTACGAGTAGCAGTGCTTCTTCTCGTGCTCATAATGATGATTATGTCCATGATGATGATGACTACGACGATGACAAATGCACGGGTGCTGCACCGTGCTCCACAGTGGAGGCCCGGCTCTCGAGGGCCCAAGCCGGATCTGCTCGTGGCGGTTCGCCCTGGGCCTGCTGCTCCTGCTGCTGCTGTGGGCGGGCGGACTCACGGGCACCTGGGCCCAGCCCCTGCGCCAGCCCACGGCGCACAGAGATTCACACACGACTGCACACGTGGCCTGCTGCTCCTACGTGCAAGGTCAGAGGGCATAGGATGGATAACATGGGACAGAGGACATAGGAGAGAGAGAGGAGGGCACGGGAGAGAGAGCACGAGACATTGGAGAGAGGACGTATGGGACATAGGGCATGGGACAGATGGCATGGGAGGAAGAACACGGTGCCGTGGATATAAGACACAAGGCATGATACTGAGAACATGAGTCAAAGGGCCTCGGACAGAGGATATGGTACAGAGGGCACGGCGCAGAGGAAAGTTGCAGAGGTCATGGGAACAGAAGGCATGGGAGAGACGATATTGGAGATTTCACAATGGAGAGATGGCATGATGTCCATGGGTAACATGTGGTGACCACGAGCCGTGTGTGGGATGCAGGCTCCAAGATCATCGACCCGAACTGGTATGTGGATCGGGGTGTCCGGCCAATCGGCCGCTACGGGAAGCGTCTTCTTGCCAGGTCCACTCGGGGTCCGGGTCCCCCGAGTGGACCCTCGTCGCCCGTCCTGGCTGCGAGAGCCCCGACCCTACGGGCCGTGACCTCGTCAGGACTGCGTGGCCGCGCAGGTGTCAATCAGCAAGGCCGGGCAGCATCGCACCATTTAGCCTACAAAATTGTATTTAAGAAAATGTGAAATTGCGTTGGCAGTGGTGCGTTTGCACAAATAGCAAACATGCAACACATTTGTCAATAACACTGCGCTAAAAGGAACACAAATACATAATAGGCAACATTTTGGCAATGGGCCTTCTTCATAAGAGATGTGATCTCTCTGCTACGGGGAGGGGCCATTGTCAAAAAGTAGACAGCAGCATTTTTCAAAACTCACGTTTTGTTCCCACACCCTGGTCTCACTCCGGTATTCTTGTTTGCCAATGTAATCAGTTCAATAACATACTCAAGTCACGGCGTAATATCACTTTGGTGAGCAATGTGATCGATACTTCTACACCAGCACAACGCGTCCATTGTACCTCGCGCTGTGGCTGTCGCTACGACTCGTCACGTGCGACCAGGAAAAATCCTCCACGGGAAACTCAGCAGCTACTGATCGCTTAGCACGTTCCACGTGGGGTATCGATCATTACGTGGGACACACATTGCGCACACGCTGGTATCAGAATGTGAGTTGGGTGAATGTGCGTGACGTGCTAGCGTGCGAGTTGTGTGGGCGTTTGGTCTTTACGTCGATTTCCTAATGACTGGTACCAGCGGTGTCAAGATCGGCCTCTGTGGAAGAGGCTCGTGAAGGACGCTGCGACTGGGCAGTTGGAGGCAGTCGCCCTACAACAACAGCGGAGGGCAGTGGAGCGACGCTCACAACAACGAGCGGAGCGCCAGGCGGATAAACGCAGCAAGTTGGCATAGTAGGGGGCACAGGTGGAGCATCTGCTAGTCATCTCAGTCAGTCAACCCATGGCACCTGGGTCTGTCCTGTGACCTCCTGCCAGCGGGCGTTCCACACTTCACGTGGCCTTAAAGTGCACTTAGCCTGGCACAAGCGCTGTGGTGACATCACCGCTGCTTAATGGCGAATGGCGATTGTTGTTGTGTGTTATCGCGAGTTGCATTTGCGTGCACTTCGTGTCTGTTAGCATGTGAGTTGCGTGTGTGATTTTGCGTGAGTGTCTAAACCGGAAACTCTTTTCTTTACAACTGCTTTTTGTGTTTAGTGTGTTGTCCTTCCCCCGCACCTCCGAATCGCAGGGTAGGCTACATACGGCGCGAAAGAAGTTCAACGTACGTACATTGGAATGTGTCAGTCTGTGGTTTGTGTGTTAATGTGTGATTCGCATGTCCACATGATAAGAAAATGCATCTGTAATAATAATAATAATGTATAAGATGTCCTTGAATCATGTATCTCTGAGCGCCATGCATGTAAAGGAGGAATGCAAGTAACACGTAGGCTGAAAGAGAAGCTGATAAAGGAGACAGGATAGAGAACTTGAGACATAATGCATGTGATGATTATGTAAGATTATTTTCAAAGGGTGAATCGTCGGCGAATGCGCACTTCTTTATTCAGAGGCGGGGTACTGCTCCGGCTTCAATGACATTCATAGCAAGCAACTACAGCGTGTCCCCGATGTCTTGTGACGCCCAATTAATTGACGCCTCTAATATTTTGATTTAAAGCTTTCGTGATTGCAGAGATTCATATTCTTGGTTCTTTCGGTAAAGTCACGTAGAAGGGAAACAATAAAATGATAAAAATATAAAACAATAACATTCTCACGGCGTTTTGACTGCAACACAAGCAATCATCATATTCATTTATGTTTCATATAAGCCTTTTTTCTTCAAGTACATAATGCAGGCTTGATCCATTTAAAAGGGTAGCTATTTGGTGTTTGGACATCTTAACACCTGTTTTATTACCAGTTAGTTTTCATACGTATGGACACTCCCGGTACGGAAGATGTAGCACAAACCACGGTTGATGTATTAAATCCCCGTGTAACGTATACAGCCGACTGCTCTTTACTCTCGTGTGCCCCTGATTACTGAAGCTACATGGGAGGAGAGAGACGTGAAAAGTGGACAAAAACTGCCAAGTCCATGAGTTGCAATGGAGTGCGCCAAAACAGTGTGGGAACAATGAGCTTTGTGTAAAATGCTACCTGTACAACTTAAGCCAACTAGCCACTAAACACTGGGCCTCCCACTGACCCTTACCACCACTGACAGTGATTTTCCAGCGTCCTTTTTCACTCTTTTGTTCAGTATTCAGGTGTGGTGCTGACCTGCCTTTGGAAGTTCTGTAAAGTGCATACATGAACGGACGGTACTTCATATTTAATTCATCGGTCTAGATGATGTATTTCTCCTCGTTTTTCGCGGCAGAATCTGAGTTCGATTCCCAGCTATGGCTAAGATCAGTAGTGAGTTATTATGATAGTGCATTTATGAATAATCATCGGAGTTCCACAGTAAGTAATGCATTGAGACAGCCGTCTATTTAACCGTGTAACATCCCATTAAGTATATGTTGCAAGGGAGAGCTGGGACGTGTTTAATATATATCAAATAAAAAAATGTGTTGCAAATGTTCAGTTTCAGTTTATTTATTTTGGTATAGCCCTGTGAGCCATTCGGCTCTTGAATCAATGTAAATGCCACTTAAACAGATAATGAATAATTTAGACACTTGTGAAATTAATTGTGAACGGCGTTGTGTGGCTTGCACGTTGCCTGCTTTGTGTGTGTGTGCCCACTTGTATTGCACCAATCAAGCGTTACCTGGCATGGCCCCTGCATGCGGCTTTGCGTGAGCGTTCATCCACGTGCGTGGCACCGCATCACAATGGGTAATTAACAACAATAATAAATACACGTGCGGCGCTGTGGATTTGTAAAATAGTTTTTTTCATGGTGCCTCACTTGCGCTCAGTATTAGTCTCCACATATGCATTATATATACTGTATATAGCCGTCGTGGCTTATTTGTGCCAATGTGTGGTCACATTTACAACACATCTACCGCTGTGGTTGCGAGTGTGAATCTAAATCGGGGTTTCCCAAGCTCGGAGCGGACAGCCCATCTGAATATGGAATCAACCGCGGCCGATCGTCACGAAGCTGTATCCGTGCACAGAGCCGATTCCTTCTCTCATCAATTCCTCCTGACCGACCGCGACCCGCCTTTGCACGTGTTCTTCGTTCAGGCACACACATAAAGTCGTCACACGCTGCACACGCCTGATGCTTACTAAACACTTCCCAACGTCATTGGCGCTCGATGCGTCAAGTGGGACACACACGCAGCACACCACACGTACGATTTACAGCTGAATTTGAAAAAGCCCTGGCCACGCCACATGGCACGAACATCTGCATACACACACGTAATGTTTCTATCTTAATATCAACCATCGTTACGATTTGACGTTACAGATATTGTAGGTGGATGTGCGTGTGTGTACATGTGGGGAGCGGTAGTGTAGCGGTTAGCGCGCTGCGCTGCGCTACAAAACTCGGCTACCCGAGTTCGAATCCCGCTCACGGCCAACACCAGTGACGATTATCCGAACCGATCCTGGGCATTCCCTAGGTCGACTCAGCCTCAAATACCTAGTGCGCTGCGTAAAAACATCGCTACTCGGGAAACAAAGGCGGCCGAGCTTGTATCTTGACATAAATGTGTGCTCTCTCTACGACACGTGGAGAGCGTTTGACAATCATCAGGCTTTGGCGAAGATGACGGGTTAAACGTGACAAGGGTCGTGACGGCCGGTCCCTGGGAAAAACCCTCCATTGTACATCGCCATCGGCCCCAAACGCACCGTGAAGGCTGTGCTCGGGTTTGTTGCTTTACATTATAAATGAGGACATTATAAATGAGGACATTATAAATGAGGACATTATAATTGAGGACATTACAATAAAAACCCACAACGCACCTGGCCTGTCTTACACAAGACAAAATTGGCATCGCTGCCGCGTCATTACTGTAGTCTTCCCGCACCTCCGATAACCACTGTTGGCTACGTACGGTGCAAACGAAGTTCAACATTCATACGTACTTGGTCTGAGTTTTACTTTAGTCTCTGTAATGAGGCCACCACTGGAGTGCTCATGACTGTGATTTTAAATGTTTTGTTTGTTATTGATTATTATTCTTCAACCTAGCACTAATCTACTTACCTACCCGATCATCATTACTGGGTCGCAAGCCTGTGATCACCCCATGAGTATTATTTCTGATAACTGTTATCTGTTCATGTTTTGTAATGCATTGCTAATGATTTGTAATGTATTAACAGATAAGAGTAAAATGTAATGTTCTGCCAGTCGAACCCCATTATTGGCCTGATTTTAACCACAGTTTGGAGGTTTGCAATTGTAACACGGTTCACTGATGATGGAGCTCGTATACAGGATTTGTGTTGTGTGTGACCCTTAAAGCGATATCGAACTTCTGGCTGAGCCTGCCCAATGAGTGATACAAAATCAATCTCTGGGCTGTGACTTCTTTTGGGTCAAATAAAACAATTATTAGGTTTACAATTTTTTTCAAATTATAAGCAAATATTTTGTATGTGCCAATATTCATCTCTCGAGCATATCTAAAAGATAATTGGAATTTACAAGTCACTCAGTCAAGCTCGTCCGAACGTATTAAATATATCAAACCCTGAGTTCCATGCAATCGTTGTGTTATTGGCTTCTGCTGAGTGTAATTGGAAATGCAGACATAGCTTTGGTTGTATACATGTAAATATTGTGCTTTACGTCTAACAGTGGTTTACAAAATAGCTATTCTCTTGTAATACTACGAGTGTTATTACTGTATGTATTAGTAACCTAAAATAAAACGAGGCAACTGTGAATTGCACGAAAAGTATTCTCAAAAATATTTGACACGCGCGTCTCACGCTCTGGTTTTTACAATACGCGTTTAACGAATGCAAAAAATAAAATGGCTAAAATAAATGCACAGTTTAATTTTGGAAAGGGATGAAGACTTTGACAAATCATTGCGAATTAATGTCGCCTCTGACGTAAACGCCAAGTCTCACTTGCATCAACATTCCTGCCTGGGGGCCCAGCTTCCAGGAACAGAGAGCCAGCGTGCAGGAGCGAAACACACTTCCAAGCGCAAACGCACATTCAAGTTCCCTGCCTTCCCACGCTGATGTGAGGTATCAAGTTGCTGCTTCGGTAAACGTTCACGTAGAGTAACTGGTTTATTTAAATGATAACAGCATTTGCTTTCATCGGTCAACTGACTGGCCTTTAGGAGTTATGTGGATCGTGTAACTGAATAATGAGTTAATTCATTGTGTTAAAAGCCATTATAGGGGGTTTCACTGTTGGCCCAATGCGATTTTTAAAACGAGGGCTGTCAATCCAAATCGGCCCTTTGACTTCCTGCCCCCGTTTAAGTCCAGGCACAAGACCTTCCATTTCCCCTCTACAGTGAGGGAAACAAGTATTTGATCCCCTGCTGATTTTGTACGTTTGCCCACTGATAAAGAAATGATCAGTCTATAATTTTAATGGTAGGTTTATTTTAACAGTGAGAGACAGAATAACAACAACAAAATCCAGAAAAACGCATGTCAAAATTTTTATAAATTGATTTGCATTTTAATGAGGGAAATAAGTATTTGACCGCTCTGCAAAACATGACTTAGTACTTGGTGGCAAAACCCTTGTTGGCAATCACAGAGGTCAGACGTTTCTTGTAGTTGGCCACCAGCTTTGCACACATCTCAGGAGGGATTTTGTCCCACTCTTCTTTGCAGATCTTCTCCAAGTCATTAAGGTTTCGAGGCTGACGTTTGGCAACTCGAACCTTCAGCTCCCTCCACAGATTGTCTATGGGATTAAGGTCTGGAGACTGGCTAGGCCAGTCCAGGACCTTAATGTGCTTCTTCTTGAGCCACTCCTTTGTTGCCTTGGCCGTGTGCATTGGGTCATTGTCATGCTGGAATACCCATCCACGACCCATTTTCAATGCCCTGGCTGAGGGAAGGAGGTTCTCACCCAAAATTTGACGGTACATGGCCCCGTCCATCGTCCCTTTGATGCGGTGAAGTTGTCCTGTCCCCTTAGCAGAAAAACACCCCCAAAGCATGTTTCCACCTCCATGTTTGACGGTGGGGATGGTGTTCTTGGGGTCATAGGCAGCATTCCTTCTCCTCCAAACACGGCGAGTTGAGTTGATGCCAAAGAGCTCCATTTTAGTCTCACCTGACCACAACACTTTCACCCAGTTGTCCTCTGAATCATTCAGATGTTCATTGGCAAACTTCAGACGGGCATGTATGTGCTTTCTTGAGCAGGGGGACCTTGCGGGCGCTGCAGGATTTCAGTCCTCCACGGCGTAGTGTGTTACCAATTGTTTTCTTGGTGACTATGGTCCCAGCTGCCTTGAGATCATTGACAAGATCCTCCCGTGTAGTTCTGGGCTGATTCCTCACCGTTCTCATGATCATTGCAACTCCACGAGGTGAGATCTTGAATGGAGCCACAGGCCGAGGGAGATTGACAGTTCTTGTGTTTCTTCCATTTGCGAATAATCGCACCAACTGGTGTCACCTTCTCACCAAGCTGCTTGGCAATGGTCTTGTAGCCCATTCCAGCCATGTGTAGGTCTACAATCTTGTCCCTGACATCCTTGGAGAGCTCTTTGGTCTTGGCCATGGTGGAGAGTTTGGAATATGATTGATTGCTTCTGTGGACAGGTGTTTTTTATACAGGGAACAAGCTGAGGTTAGGAGCACTCCCTTTAAGAGTGTGCTCCTAATCTCAGCTCGTTACCTTGGGAGCCAGAAATCTTTCTGATTGAGAGGGGGTCAAATACTTATTTTCCTCATTAAAATGCAAATCAATTTATAACATTTTTGACATGCGTTTTTCTGGATTGTGTTGTTATTCTGTCTCTCACTGTTCAAATAAACCTACCATTAAAATTATAGACTGATAATTTATTTGTCAGTGGGCAAACGTACAAAATCAGCAGGGGATCAAATACTTTTTTTCCATCACTCTACATATGATTTCATCCTTCTATACAATAAATATTATCACTGTTTCTGTACAGCGTCCTGAGATGCAGTTGCCTTTAAACGCACCATAAATCCACATTGTAATGTATTCATGAACTGCATTTGTTCTACATGGCATCACTTCCCATTGAGTCCATCACCTGACATTTTAGTGGGCATTGATCCACACACTCAGGGGCAGCGGTACTTTGCCACCGACGATAGAGAGAGCGATGTTCGTCACATGGCAAACTGATATGCTTAATACTCAGAACCGGAACGTATCCAAATGAAGAGCGAAGCCACGTTTAGTGTGAACGTTTATTGTGCAGTCATTGGTGACGAGGCTGAGACAATGATCTCACTCCACTTGAAAACCCCGTTTAATAACATGCGGCTGCCTGGATTTCGAGCACGGGATCTGAACAGCGGCAGCTCAGCCCTCTGAACCGCACGAGCACCTCGGCTAAATGTGCCTTTACAGAAGGTGAATATAACATACACAGGCGGGCCGAGGTGAGTCGCAACGACTGGAGTAAGTTAAACTGTCATCTAGACTGTCCCATCCTCTACGGTCTTTTTTGTACGGAATGGTTTTAGACGAGGGGGAGCGGGGGGGGGGGGGCTGTACATGCAGTGGCGTGTGCAACAAACGTTATTGTTGTTTTGGGGCCTTCGTTCTAGAATGTCACGTTATTCATATCACGGCCGGCGTGACAGCTGTCCCTCGGGAGTTTAATGCACGACAGCTTTCCAAGTTTTGGATCAGTGTCAACGATGTATTAACATTTTAAACAGCGAGTAATGCCAGCCATGCACACACGACACGGTACAAATATGCTGCAACTATATACAGTTGTGTACAACGCGCCGAGTCTCAAGACGCTAATTTCACGAGGGTCCTTCCTGCTCGCGATGTACGGCCACTTCTTGTTTCCGAGTATTTTTTGGGTGCGGGATGGACCCAGGGGTATCTGTTAAAAACAAATCTGCACACGAGCGCAGGCTGTACATTGTGTACAACTAATGTAGGTCGGAGACCTCCTCACTCCACTCTCTACACCAGTAGGAGGTACAACACTTCGGTGGCCACCATAACAGTGTAACACAAACAAATGTGTTCCTGGGTAGTAAGTGTTATTTCCTAATTGCTTATGCCTCAAAAGTACAGACAATGGCTATTATTCCCGACAAACTATGCTTTTGTGACCAGGACACAAAAGCAAAGTTAATAATCCACTCCATTAATAACACTGTAAAAAAATGTTCTTGGGGAGTAAGTGTTATTTCCTAATTGCTTATGCCTCAAAGATACAGAAAATGGCTATTGTTCCCCACAAACTTTGCTTTTGTGACCAGGACAGTAATATTTTAAAATTGACCTATGTTCAATGAGAAAACGTGGTGTGCATTTGTGTCATTCCTTCACATAAGGTCCTGGTCACAAATGCAAAGTTTGTGGGGAATAATAGCCATTTTCTATACTTTTTAGGCATACGCAATTAAAAAATAACACTTACTACCCAGGGGCAAAAATCGTGTTACATAGTGTAATAAATTCACTACCTCCAGTTTAACACGTAGGCTTTCGCGACCAATATTTATCATAATAAAGGTTTTTGGGTTACATCGCGTAAGTATGTGTCGTAACCCTCCACCACCAGACACACACAATTAGTAAGGGATTTGCCACGTAAACAAAACGCCAATTAGTTACTACTTCAGCCCACCAGTGTGTTGGAGAATAAATCCACACATTTACAATTTGAGCAGCCCGACGTTTCGCTGGTAACTACCTCCAGCATCCAGCGCACATGGCACCGTGGTATTCATCCCCACCGACTCCCTGAAGCTGGTGACACATCTTAAGGGTTAAGAATAAAGGTAAGATGCGGGAGATTGAACAGCTAACCATCTCGGGTGCATAATTAAGTTTTCCTGTTCACCACAGCCAAGCTGACGCCTCTTTATTATCGACGCCTGGGACATTTCACGTGCACCTTCCTGTCGCCGTTTTAAACAAAGGACGCAACAAGCCTCGAATTGCAAAGTTCCAATGGCTCGCGCGTCTACTCGATGGATGACAAAGCGACGAGAACACTCCTGCTTTCCGCACACAAGAGCCATTACCGCGCGGAAGCACGATTTTTGAATATGGAAAGCAGCACCGCCGGTGAAAGGCGCGCCTCCAATCAACCCTCTTGAACGCTCGCTCGGGCTGGGCTCACAAAAGGCCCTCCCACCTCCTCCTCCTCCCTTTGGCTTTCAAACTCACGCGCAGACACAAAAGGTGGCAACACTCCCCAGTGTCCAACGCCACACGCGCCAGCTCTCTGAATCACAGCTATAAACAATAGACGCCAGTGCGCGTGGGTTGTTTTAAAAAAAAAAAACACTTCATTTTGACTTCAAGCTGTGTTAAGGCTTATTTTTTGCTCTTCAAATTACAATGAATACATTCAATTGAGGAAAGATTACATGGCATAAAATAATAACTTGGCGAGTACAATTAATTGTGCAACCCCCGCCACTCACGTGACTTCATCCCATCTGCAAGCCAAATCCTCTCGGAAGTTTTTCTTAAGAAAAAACCACCAAGATTCACACCGCCCGACTGCTCATGTTGTGGAACAAAATTGTATGCCCGGCTAGATTAATTAACACACACAGATAAGCCAGATGTGTCCGAGATTAATTCACACACACACACAGATAAGCCAGATGTGTCCGAGATTAATTAACACACACAGATAAGCCAGATGTGTCCGAGATTAAGAGATGAGGAAGAACGCAAGAGGCATCCGTCTGACAAAGACAGATGAACAATTTTGGACTAGGCTACTAGTCTCAAGACAAATTGCACTGACGATTACTTTCTTGTGAAATCTTATATCCAACATTGTACCTGGAATATCTGCATGTTAAGTGTCTGTTGTAAGAACTTCTGGTGAATGGCGACTAATATTTTACGGAAAGGTCGACAAAGGAATGAGACAGAGGTGGCACTTTAATGTCCACTTTTGTGTCTGGCAATCATCCAAAGCCATCATAACCAAGCACCATATTTGAACAAAGTAGCACATAAATACGTGAATAAATTCATTTGCAAAAAAAACTGTGGTGTTTTATCGTTCCATTAAACTTGCTGTCAGTGCCAAGGTTTTCGTTAAACAGGGTCTTGTAAAACCCGTCAAAGTTTTCCGAAACGAAAGTAACGTGCAACAATTTTAGAACGCGAATATTTGCCCAGCTTCGAGCAATCACAGCCTCTCTTATTGCAGTGTCGCGCATCCAGCGGGGCCCCGAACTCGCGCTTTATAAACGTGCGACGCTCTCGCGTCTCTCGTGCCGTCCGCAATTCTTTTTGTTTTCGTGTCTCTCACACGCAGGTTGCATAAAAGTACAGCAACCAGTCGGGTAAAAATAAATTGGGGTTACAGCTTTAATAAAACAAAACAATACGTTTGCATGTACAGTACATAACAATCCAGTCATATGAACCAACGCTCCTTTGCTTTGCTGTTTTTGGTGCATTTGAAATTTCAAAACAATCCTGGGACAGTGAAAAATAAGGGCAGTAATTTGTTTTTCCCCATATTTTTTTCTTCGCCCCTGTAGGACCAAACACACTTTGAGGGTTAATTATATATATTTTAACAAATGTGACTTAATGATATTTAATAAACTTAAAGACAGGGTCAGACAAAATCAATCAATGACGCAGCGTGTTAGGGCAACCTTGGAGGAGCTGCTGAAACATCCGAGTCGTCATCCCAACTCAATCAAACGCAATGCACTCAAACGGGAGTCCAATTTTTCTGCTTATTTTGTAATATGTGGTTAAACATCACCCCACCCGCTCTAAACGTTAGTCCAAGCCGACATCTGCATCGGCAGCCAAGAATTGTGTGGAGAAAGCTGGCAGGAAGGGTGGGGAGAGGGAGAGGTGAAGGCGGAGGGGGCGGGGGGACTGCCAGTGCAGGCAGCACGAAGGCTAGCGAGGAGCTCTGTGTTGGGAGGTGCAGGAGGGCGGGATGGAGAGAGTCCCTCCTGGTCAGTCGCCAGCACGAGGTGGACTCTGCTCCCCTTCCCCCCCAAAAAGCCCTCTTGCAGACGTGCGTGCGTGCGGATGGGCGGGATGGCTGGCGGGCAGGCGGGCGGACGGGGGGTGGGGAGGGGGGGGTGCGGGTGGTGAGGGGCTCGGGGCAGGCAGGCCCCGGCGTTCCCCCGACCCCGGTAGGCAACTGCATCGCTGAGCGTCACCGCCCCGTTTTCGCGTCGTTTGTCGCTCAGTTCTCCAGAAAGGAGACGTAGTCCGTTAGCCTCCCCAGCTGCTGGTCGCTGGGCACTGACGGGGCCGGCGGGGGCTCTATCAGAGGGAGGCACGCGCCAAGCATTAGCGGTTAGCTTTTGCCCACCTTTCTCAAAATAAACGATTGCCGCATAAGCCCAAAAATAACCATTAATGTACTTTTAATCACAAATTCATCCTTTCCAGAATCAGTGTCCCACAAGGGTCACTCTAAACTTGTTCCAGGCAAGGTCACGGACAATGCAGCCACTGTGAATGAGCTGGTCACGGATGGCCATCGAGAGAGAAATCCGGAGCTTCAAGCTTAAATTCAGCGGCAAAGTCCGACAATGGAGGAAACGACCATAGAAGCACTTGGGCACCACGGGGAACATCTGAAGAGCAACGTCACTGCTCGTTCCGTTGTTTTGTTTACATAGCTTTTACAACACTCCAGGGTGTGGCATCCACCAGTCCAGTGGGAAAAGTCACTCGCCGCCTCCAAGCGATTTGCCTTTCTTTAGGGAAAAAATCACTGTACACCATGGGAGTATGTTTGTTCGCGTAGCCGACAACAATTGTAACAAGACAGCGAGCACACCGAGTAAACGAGAGCTGCTGCATCCAGATAAGTCACCACGGCACTCGGTCTTGCCCGCTCCGGGGCAAGGACACAGCCACTTCCTGACCGGGAAGCAATCACCCTGTATTATGCTTATTTTAAATATTACATCTCTTTTAGTAACAACTATGGACTCAATTTTCAAAGTCATTTCACTGGATGTGAAGGTTACAGAAATTATGCATTTCCATATATTTCTGAAGGCCAATTCCTGCGGGCATGGATTCTTTTTAACTGCCATCTGTATTTACATGCTCTGGCACACTTTAAAATGAATTCGCACTGAAAGGCATTGTACCTGCAGGTCTTGAAACAGCTGCGGGACAAATTTAAGACTCAACGGCAACACTACGTTGTCATAATCTCACTCCTTGCACGTCGGCTGAAATGGATTCGAAACGACTGACTGCAGCAGAGGCGTCTGCAACGGAAGGTGCTTGGGGCAATTCAAGATTTTATGACCAATCGCTTAGGTAATTGTGCTGCACCCTTGAGCAGAATGCATGCAGATGACTGCCCGAAATCACATCTAGCCAATTTCCTCTGGAGCAATGACAAATTATAAAATGAGCAAGCCCAAGCAATGAGGAAACCTTTCACCCAAGAGATAATAGAAATTATCTTTTTAGACAATGCATCACACAAGATAACTTTTTTTTTACAAAAGCCCAATTAGGTATTGGCAATGACAGGCCCTGCTGCAGCAGTCAAGGTGACCATGAACGTCATCACATGTTGTTAAAGAGTGCAGCGCTGTTTAATAACCGCAGACTTTCGCTCAATCGCTTTCACACCCCAAGGGGAAACGCTGCAGCGGCAGCGGGCGGGCAAAGTGGAGAAAGGTCGCCCCCACCTGGTTTCTTGGGCACGATCATCCTGGTGATGGAGTCTGCATTCCAGCCTTCTTCCGCTACCGCTGGAGAGGGCGACAATAACAAACTCGTAAAGAGGTTAACACCAAGTAGCAGTGTCAAAACACAAGTGACATATATTCATGTTGGCGACTGTGTCCTGCAGAACAGAGGTCAAATAGAATTGTAAATGTTATTCGAACGGAAATTCCAACATCAACATAATTGCAACGTCAGACAACAGTGTGCTGTATTTATTATTATAAATAACCCCAGGTCTGACGAGTGGTTCATTATCGATCGGTATGGAAAACTACAAAAGTAGGCTACCAAACCGAGGATACAGCAGCTAACTGATTCTGGGAAGAAAAAACCCTTATAATATATCCGTACTCTAAAGCTTCAAATCAAGATTGAATATAGGCGTATCCATGTGCGAAATGATTAATTTGATAACTTTATGCAAAGCCTTCTTAAAGCAATACTATAATTGAATAAACAAATTCCAGCATGCAAAATGTGGCTAGGAAGCCAAGCAAATGACATCCAGCAGGACGTCACATTTCTACCTTCAAGTGCTGATGGCGCATCCGAGTGTGCACCTCATGACTATGTGGGCAGGAGAGGCTGCTGGTTGGCTCTGGGATAATACCATTTAGAGCACTGAGCCAATACTGCCAGGATCCTGGGTTTGAATCTGGGTAGCGACTTTGGTTCATCACAATCAACCATCATCAGCCATGCGAGGTGAGTTGATGGTCTCAGCCTGGTCTCCAATGACTTTGACGAAGCAAAAAGACATCATATTGTATTTTTTTATTTAATTAAAATCTGAGGATTACTGATATGTAATAAACACTCTTTGCAAGAAATATGAAAAATACGTTCTGAGTGTGGATCAAAAGGCTGACTGAAGGGACTCTAATAATTCGGTGATGTCATCTTCAGGGGCCATCCTGTAACATAGCGCGATTCACTGCTCATTAAGAGTTCTGATTGGCAACGTTTGTCTCGTAACAATGTGGCGGCAACAGCGCGAATGGAATTGCAGAATAAGGCAAACAAATACGAAAAATCATGCATACGCATGGATTCTGCCATACTTTCCTACAAGCTTGCATGCTCCGAAGTATTTAAATAGCGATAACAATACAATGCAAGCCACACAAAGAGACAATTTATACGTTTTTATTCATATTGGTTTATCCTTACAATAATTATTGTGCCCTCCCCGCCCCCACCATAGATGATGGGGAGGGAAGGCACAGGGTAGCAGCATTCGGAACACGTGTACCTTTCACGGCGTCGGGCACCGCAAGCCCCACGAATGCCGCCAGGTCGTCAGCACTGATGGACGTGTACGCCTGCGCGACCAGCGAGAATGCCCTCTTCCTTGTCTCTTCTGTGAACGAGAGTTGGGGGGGGGGGTTATTGATGTTGCCCGGCGGTAGCGCGTTTTTAGACGTTCATGTTTTGAATCGAGCGGCCTACCCATGCCATGCCGGTCATGGGAGCGATTTTACCATAATAATACGTGGTTGTCTGCTTCACAGTGGACATTAAAGATCACTTTAAGTCATTCGAAAAAGTTGGCCACTGTGTGCCGGGGGTTTAGAATCCAAAATTGAAAAATGACTAAAAGAATACTCAAGTTGGATTACGCATAGAAACCATCGCCCCCTTTCTCCTGCAAAACCATGGCAGGACCTTCCTTAAAGAGAATCATGAGTCAGTGAAGCTTTCCTGGGGAGAAAAAAAATAATAAAAACAATTGAGTGCGAGCATTTCAAGAATGCATGCGGACAGCAGGGTCTATCAAAAAACCAACTGACTTGCCACCAGCAATATTACAAATGTACAAATAGGCAACAATTCATCCCTTCCTCCTCCTTGTGATTTTCACGATTCGGGGTAACCATGTCACGCGAGAATCTACTTTTATTCTTGTTTTATTGTCTCACAAATAAGTTCCATCGTTTTATGTTTTGATTATTCGACTGGAGTAGTAGAAATGGTAAATGCAAGTACAATACTATTACACTAGCAAATTAATGTAAGTACTATTAGCAGAACTATTTATTTTAATCAATCAGTGCCTGTCTATTTACTACAACAACAAAAAAAATCTATCAAAAAGTGGTTGGCTTCATTCACAATTGCTACATTCAAAAGTCAACATACAATGCTTAAATAAGTTCATGTTCATTTGAATAGCTGGTCATTCAACATCAGCTGATGAGTTTAAACCTGGACACATCTGAAACAATCATGCTGAATGTAGATGTTCTGAGTAGCTTTGAGTCAGTAGTTGTATTTAAAGAGAAGACATGAACGTCACCCTTGTTAAATGCTCAAAGGAATACACCAGCCCCAAGCTGTCAAAGTTTTTCATCCACAAAAAGGCAATTATCATACAAACACATACTTACACATATAAAAATTACATTTAACAGTTAGCGTATTAAAATATAAATCATTGTTGGACGATTTTTATTGATCAGTGTATATTACAAACACCAAACAGGGTCAGCTTATTGCCAGCGACTCATTGTCATTGAAGTGCTTCCAGTGTCACAATGTACAGTGGCATGAGTCATCCTTTGCCTGCTCATTTAAATGACCAGTGAGACCAACAAATAAACCCCTGCATTGTGAAAATCTGTGACACAAACAGAATAAGCCATGAATATTGACTTAAATACATATTCTATGGGTCTTTCGGTAAAGCCACATAGATAGAAAAATAATAATAAAAAATCACGACGTTTCGGTCGCAACACAAGCAATCGTCTTCTCACCTGAAGACGATCGCTTGTGTTGCGATCGAAATGTCGTGATATTTTTATTCTTTTTCTATCTACGTGGCTTTACTGAAAGACCCATAGAATATCTTTCGGTAAAGTCTCGTAGATAGGTTCAAAGAAAATAACAAAAAAAATACGTTTCGATCGCAATACAAGCATTCGTCATCAAGATGACGGACACTTGTTGCGATCGAAACTTTACCGAAAGACCCAAAGAAAAATAACAAGCCTTCTGAAAGTCATTGACTGAGGAGGCTATCTATGCCTTTATACAAAATTATATTTAGATTTACAGCCCTCTGTCAATCCATTGCCAGATGAGGGCCTACCCATGCCATGCCGGTCATGGGAGCGATTTTACCATATATCACCACGCTGATAAGTGAGGGATAACAAAAGGCGAGGAAGGTCGACTTCAGAGCAGTGAAGTAGAGTACAACAGTTCAGTTTATTTTGAATTACCCTGTGAGCAATAAGCTCTTAAATCGGGTTTCATAAAAAACAATGGCGTAGCCATGCATACTATAGAACCTGTTATGCGTGGTCACCAATTCGAGAATTACCCAGGTTCAAGCCTGCGTAGCTTCCAAGACCTGACAAGATCGGGTGCATTCCGCATTATTTAGTCAAAAGCACTTTACAAAAAGTAGAAATTAAATGTAATATTTCCATACAAATGAATGCCTTGCTTGTAAATGTAAATTTAAATCATCAAAGTGTAGCAATTTTGATATTAGTAACTTTAGGAAGAAAAAAAACCCAAATAAGACTTTCAATTTGATTAAAATTATTTTTAAAAGTTATTAAAAGTGTTTACTTAGGTTCATTGTTTTTATGATGTACTACAACCGTAATATCTGGTACTTTGTGCTCATTTTAAACTTTATTTTTTAGCACACTGGTATGTCTTTCCTTTATAAAGTAAAGCTCTCTAAAAGCATTCCAACCTACGCTTATCTGCCTTGTTAATTATTTTCATCCAGATCCTAGGTATACATATTTTCAGTTGCATCCCTCCAATAGATATCTCCAACAAATAGTTGATGACTAAAAATAGTTGATATATTCCACATAACAATGTAACGATAGTTATATATTTGCAAACAGAACGGTTGATATTACAAATTAAAACAATAAAATTAATAAGAAACAAAGTAAAAAACAAAGCTGCATCAATTGCCAGCTGAAATAACACAAGGACTGGCTCTGCCATTATGTAACAGTAAGCAAAAAGATAACCAAGCACGCGCACACAGACGCATTTGGGATTCCTGCAAATGCTACAGGAGATCACTGCTGCTCACCCCTGAGTGCGTGCAGGATTGGCTGGAGAGCCTCCGACCAGGACTGTGCCCCGATGGAGCTGTAGACGCCTGGGAAATCGCGCTGCCACATCCGCTGCCCCACGCACCACACGGCCCCCAGCTCTGGGTTCGCCTGCTCACATCACGTCGCGCCGCGTGCAGCCTGCATCACTTCCTTACAAACTACGGAATACCGGATGTTACACTTGCGCAAGCCAATCTGCAATCTAAAATTCAAACTTCTATTCGTGTTAGACGTTGTCGGCAGAGGGCAATGCAGAAAAATCCGTTGTTGTGCTGTACTATGCTCCAAAGTCTATGTTTCCTGCCTTCATAAACCCACAGTGATAAGCAAGGGGAAGTGGGCAAATGTCTATAATGTGCATGGTGTAGGCAGGCCTTCATCCAGCAGTGGATTGACAAAAGGGCTGTACATTGCTATGATATTGCTTCCTCCTCTCTCCCATGTGTCCCGGGCCTCACTCTTCTTCCTATTTCACAACCATTCTTAACGTTATGCCTCACTTAAAGCATCTTGCGGTTGCATTTAGAGGCTATATAAATATTAAGTGGCGTTAATGTGGCAAGAGATACCAGCTTCATTAGCGCTCAAAACGCATGCAATGGAAGACATAGACTATGGAAACGTATTGCACAAGCTTCAACTTGGAATGAAACTGTGCATCCAAATGGTGCAATCGCAAAGGGAAAGACAGACCCGGCATATGCTTAAAGCGGTGGACAGTCACAATAACCAGTCTACAGTTGCATGCGCTGCTAACACACACAACTGCAAATCAATACAATTAATTGCTAATACTGTACACTGACAGTAACTTTGTTTAACTTTGTGCACTCCTGTCATTATAAACAAAACATATATTCCAACAGTTGATCGTACTTACAGTTTTAATTGCCTGAGGGATTCTTTTCCACAGATACCTTGCATTGTTCCTGAAGAAACAAACGATAATTCGGCAATTCAAAAAACGTATTGCACATTGTACAACACTGCACATCAGAATGTGACAGCATTTCATGTGGTCACAGTAACTTTAAGCAAGTGACCGGTGTCATATTGTATTTTTGTTTATTGACTAACTTTGTCATATGCTGGAGTGGACAGCCGAGTGAGCGGGATGAATTGTAGGTCAAAACTTGAAACGATTCAAAACATTTCCGTCCATCATGAATTCATTTGGTGATTTAAAAACAAATACTTTGGCAGGACATTAAAGAACTGGCAAAGCACTTACACGTCGTTGTTTAAGAGATATAGTGCGAGCAGCTGTCCATACACCTGAGGAGAGGCCACGCCACCTGGAGACTGACGGAGCCAGACACATGACAACACCACCACGCACACAGTCAAAGGCTGCACACTCAGCTCGCGCAGACTGTTAAAGAGACTTAAACACCTGTCAACACCTGCAAGGATCACTATGGGGTAGTGGGGCTAGCACCACGCCCAGATAGATTATCTTTGTTTCCTTAGTTTATACATAGCACCAGAAACCAATTTACGCCCGAGTAGACCTAGGGAGGACGCCTAGGCGAGTGTAAATATAACTTTCCACGAATGGTTTGCATGTCCAGAAATACACACGAGGAGCAAATATGCTCCCGATAGCCTATAACGACAGACTTTTGGAAGAGTGAGGACCTATTAAGACCTGAACGGCGCAAACGAACCATCAACAACCACACTAAAGCGCTGCTAACATCCGTTAAAAGTGATATCAGAATTCGTCATATGCCTCCCTTTGGCCAAGTCAGTCTTAACTGAATATCTGGAACAAACACACAAGCAGGTTCACACACACGTCTTCTTTTGTATGTTGGAGTGGGGGTTAATTATACATGTTCATGTCGATGTAAACGAGCCAGTGGACGGATGCAAGAGTAGTCTGGTGAATGCATGAAATTTTCCCGGCGAATGATTTAAGCAGGCAGTGGTGTACTGTGGTCCACCGTTTGAGTTTGGTGAAAGTAGTCGCACCTGTGGGCTATTTTAAATTGTCCACTGGGGTAGTATAGCCGCATCTATCATGCAACGTTGACACCGACAGGATGCTGGGTAACTAAAGCTTGCACCTATTAAGGCCGACACGGCGCACGAGGGGGAGGGGGGTGGCGGATGTTTATACACCACACCAGTTAACTCATTTTAGCACGCGTTAGAGACCTAGGAGAGGCCCGGTTCGGACATAACTCGCCTTTGATGTTGGTCGTGTGTGGGAATCGAACTTGGACTACCAGTTTGGTCGTGCAGTCCATGCCCCCCCCACCACACCGTCGACACACCAACACGCATTGCACACTCACTGCCACACTCAAACCGACACGAGAGCCCGTGAGAATGACTTGCTCCTCCCATGCCCCTTCTCCCATTCAATCAACCGCGGCGCGTTCGGCCGCACGCCAGGCCAACACATCGCACCTCGGTCCCCGCGCATCAACCCCCGTCTCTCCTCCATTCGTTAAGAACTATCGACGCCTGCCGCGATCCTCGCAGAACCATTCGCGTGCTGCACGGCTACGCCCGGGGGCGCGGCTCAGACCCGGCCCCTCGGCTAGATCCCCCGGCGGAGTTCCGGCGCGAGTCCACCCCGGCCAGGCGACTAGGCGAGACCGGCAACCTCGCCGCCTGAGGCCTCATCGGGCCTAGCCGTCAACTCCACCAAGCCCGGGTCGGCGCCGAGCGTCAGGCTCCGTCCGCTGCTGCCCTTCGACGACGATGACGGCGGCAAGGAGGAGGGCATCGCTCACCTCGAGCTCCTGGCTCTCGCACTGCTCCAGGAGTTTGTGGAAGCCGCCCGAGTTGCTCTCAGCCATCACGGCCACTGGCATGGCGGGCGAGGCTCCTCCTCTTCCGGTTCCGCTCCACCGGCGAGTCTCGCGAGAACTCGCGGACAAGTCTTGCGAGAGTTCAAGGTGGCGGGATGGCGTGGGCGCGGTGGGTGCATGGGGAGGGGGGGAGATGGTGGGGTGGGGGGAGGCATCGGCGAGGATCACGTGACGCCTCCGCAGCAGTACGGGCACGTGCTGCTTGATGCAGTGGATACATTTTGATTTAAAGCTTTCGTGACTTTACCGAAAGAACCAAGAATATGATGTGGATAATACAATCAAAGATTCGTTTCAGCAGCAGCTGGAGTTGAGCTCCGGAAAACACCCAACCCAGCCTTCATCCCCGTTGTAGGGGAGGTGGAGGGGAGGAGAATGGTGGGACTAAACTATAAAACTAAACTTTTTTTTATTTTACGAGGTAAGACCAACTGAGCTATATAGCTCTTTTTTTCAGAAGCGATCTGGCCACAAATGATAGCTCAACTAAGTGGCTTATCATGTGGAAATGTACAGAAGCTAAATACTCTAAGTGCATGTTGATAAATGTTAAGGGGAAAACGGGAGGTCACGCGACCACGGGGAGAACATGCAAACTCCAAATATACAGGCGTCGGAATCGAACTCTCCAGCATACCACACGAGGGAGTTAACATCTCGCCACCGTGATCCCCCTACTACGAGAATTACCATCACAACTACCAACATTACCATCACCACTACCTCCACTGCCACCACCACTATTACATCCACTACCACCAATTAAGCATATAGACCTCCACTACCAGCACCATCACTACTTCCACTAGGAGGGTTTATACCACGAAACATTTAAGCCCGCATACAATGATCACCAGCATGCATTATTTGGTGCTGCTGCTGCGTTGGCAGTGGTACAGGAGCACAATAAAAACAAACTAAACACATTCCTCAATAAATGCTGCCTTCAAAGGATAATGTATACAGTAATAGGCGCCGTTTCGAGCGATGTTTTTTTCATCATAGGACACATTCATGACAAAATAAAGCTTCGTGGTGTGGCCGTTCCACACCGCGCCTGCTCGTGAGCTCATCTCATAACTCAATCTCCCCGGGGGACGACGATTCAATCACGGACATACTCCACTTGTATGAAGCCTATACGGTTCGTGCTTTACCATTGCACTCCTACGCATAGCACAGGTGTGTAACGAGTTGATTAATTGTCACTGTTTGATGACTTCGATAGAAGAATCCGATCTTTTCTTTTGTTATTACTCGCGTTTGTATTCTCATTCTGTTTCACTTGCCCCATGAGCTCAAGTGTAACATTTGAATGGTGACCATTTACTTTTAAGGTGCATTTAATTTTACAATACTATACTTTTGGGATTACTGAGCCCTTTATTATACCTGTAGTACTCCTACCTCTAACATTTGGTAAAATAGCAACGTAATTCATGTTAAAGATTCAAGTTGATTTTGTTTATCCAGGTGAGAACTCAAGAGAACAGGAACAAGATAGTCTACGCGATATTCATATATATATTATATTTAAGTGATATAATAAATAAAAACTTTACTAAGGATAGTCTATTTTGTAAAAGTGACCTGGGTCACCAAAACGACCAAAGCAATAACGTAAAAGCAAGTACAGTACATCAACAACAAAACAGAAATGAGATCAAATGTCGAAAAGTGCACAAATAAATATTCAACCAAACAAGCGACGTCTAACAAAAGTTGGCATGGATAAGTTATTTTAAAAACCATTCATATTAGAATTACGTTATAGAGACATCAACATGTATTTACGATTATTATTGCACTCGTACGGAAACAGACAGGGAAATGTCAAATAAAATAGCAAGTAAAGTTGTCATACAGAATTTACAGCGTAGCTGTGGAGGTGTAACCAAGATTTTTGAAGCAATGGAATGCGATTGTATGTGTCCTATGTGCAATGCACTACAATATTGTAGGGAAATTTAAAATATCGAAAGTTGTGGGTAATGGGCTAAGTTATGTGTATGCATGTAAGATAAACATGGCCTCGTGAGTCTCTCGCGTTGTTGAGAGGGTAATAAGCCGTATTGAAGTAAAGATTAGTGATGAATGGAATAGTTTGAAAGATAAAGCACCTGGTGGAATGTAAGATACGATTTAATTAATCCAAATTAGTTTTTGAGGTTGTCAGTATGGTCTCGGATAAGCGTATAGGTTGGAGCTATAATATCTGTCCATACAGATGAGAAACATGATTTATTTAAAAACAAAGTTCCCAACTTCATTCTTATTTTTTTATTCAAAATTTCAATGGGGAAACATTTTCAAATCTTGAGCAGCGGAGAGGTCATAGACAAAGTGCAATGGCTTGGAGCTGTAGCAGAGTTGGGATTTATAAAAGTCACGATTTTGAATGTTGGCATTCAGGTGGAGTTTCAAAGCTATAAAGTGTAATTTGATTGGTTTTAAAATCTTCTTGAAAATATAATAGTACTGTGCATTGTCTATTGAAAATCCTGGGGTAAAAGATATGCATCTAACAGGTCTGACTGACATGTCTGCTGCTGACAGGTTCGCCGAAGAAAATCCTGCTACGTATTCCAGGTGACACATATACCCAAGGCTTGATTTCAGCTGCGTGTCCAAAACCGCGACAAGATTAATTTCCGCACTCGGCACACCACATTTAGTAAACTGTACTAGAATTTCGGAGGCGTGCGGCCGCCTTATTCTAGCTCCTGCGGAGGGGCTTCTCCACGCTTCTCTTCTTCCCCCTCCACCCCCCATGTGTGCAGATACTACTGACTCTATTGCATGTAGGGCGTGTAGGCATATATGCCCACAAAATAAATGTCTTTTTGGTGGGGGGGGGGGGAGTGAAAACAATTTGGGGGTCCGACAGTTTTTGTAAACCTGTTGGATAAATGTTTTACCCCGACATCTGGGGGTGGTGGGCACTTTCTATTACTTTTCGATTCAGGCCTTCGGAAAGGCTCTTATAATTTAGTTGACGGACAAACGGAATGCCGGGCTTTTATAATAGAAGGCTATGGCTACTACTCATGTGCCTACTCGTCTATCCGCGACCCAACAAACTATTGATACATTTTGCTCCGCACAGGTTGATGTACCAAAAAAAGTGTTCCCCAAAAGTTTACCAAGATAGGAGTTTAACGTTACGGTAATTCCATTGGTTTGCAATAGTTTTGTCAATAATTTAGATGTGTTGCCATGTTGACATTAAAAAATGCTTAATTTTGATTAGAGTAATTACTGTCGTTTTAATGCATAAAAATAAAAAAAATAAAGTGTGCATCTATTTTAGCAATGCAACGTTTGGGTTCATGCATTTTATTTTTTTATGCGGAAAAACTTTGATCTATTTATGACCAATGAAAATGAGCAGCGCGTTTATTTTAAGTGTAAGCGCTTGACGTTTAGGGCGACGACCCCTCTTTATCGCAGATCTCTCTTGTTCAGAGCAGATATAAGGTATATTGAACCTAACAAAAATAATGGTTCCCGTTCAAACAAGAAGAAGCGAGGCGGTGATAATCTCATCTTCACAGCGCTGAGCCAGTTGGGTAAATTCCGCATTCCGATGGCGGGGGCGAATATATCGATAGGACAACCACTGTTGACTCCTCGGCAAAGTGGTACTTATTTAGTCGACCCCGTCGAGATGGTGTGCTGAGTCAAGCCCCGAATCAGGATTTGAATCTGGCAACCTTCCTCCCTTTGATTGCCAGGCGCCCGCTCGACAATTGAGCCGCCTGGCCGGATTGCCCAAAACGTCGTCGAACATATATGCAATATATAACAGAAATGTAATGCCCCTGGCTCCGTGTGGCGTCGATTGCCAAAAGCAGCGAGCTTCACTCATTCCGTGGGACCCCCCACAAAAGCCATCAAAACGGGTTACAATACAATATATTAAGACCCCCCCCCCCCTCACGGTGTAAACAAACTCAAAAGAAGGGCAATATATAAATGAAAAAAATCACAAAATTGATTTCTCCTGGAGGAATCTGATGAGGTGTAACGCTCTTTTTCACAGGAACGTAACATTCATAATAACGTCACAACAAAAACACGACAGGGGAGAGTGAAAAGTACGGGAAATAAAACCAAATCACACCCACCCAAAAAAAACAATGAAACTAAAACCACCCTCATCCTTCGCAGGCAAAGTCCAGCGAGGTATATTCAATAGAATACACACTGGTGTGCTGTACCTGTAACGAATGGTCACGTTTTGTTTACGTGCCAAACCTTACTAAATGGCTGTGTCGGGTGGTGGCGGGTTTAACGACACACATTCACGCGATCTAACCCAAGAAAAGCCTGTATCATGGATATTGGTCGCGAAAGCCTCCTTACGTGTTAAACCAAAAACAAAATAAACCTCTGCTCAAAAATCAATAACGAAGTGCGTTCATAACGGGGCAAGCAAACAACAACAACACGAGGGCGTGCGTACGGGCGGGCAGCAGCAAGCAGCACCACCACCACCCTCGCGCCCGCATTTCCCACAGCGCATCAGCGGCGCCGCGCGCTCCCATTGGCCAACGTCGGGGCCGGAGGCGGGGCCGCGCGCTTCCATTGGCCCACGCCGAGGAGGGGGCGCCGGGAGGGGAGGCGGCCCGGAGGCGCCGTCCGCTGCGGCAGGCGGAGTCCGCGCAACGCCTGCGGGGGGAGGCTCCTCCCCCCCGATTGGCGGGCGCCCTCCCCGGACTTGACCAATCGGCGGCCGCCGGCGCTTGCGCGTCTGCTGTGGGAAGTTGTTGAAGCGGCGCGCGCGGCCGCTCCGCCATTGCCACCACCGCCCCCCCCCCTCTCGAATCCCCCCCTCGAGCCCCCCCCCACCACCAACCACCACCGCCGCCTCCTCCTCCTGCGTTCGTCGCTCTCCATGTCGCGGGAAAGGTAAAAAAAAGGTAACAAAAAAGACGACTCCGCCGCGTGGTAATCCTCTCTCGCCGCCTCGTCAGCCTTCAACATCCCAGAATAGCGGTAGACGCGCGCCGATTTAGTTGGGGGTCGATTGGCCGAATCCCATCGTAGTTGTAGGGGGGAGGAGAAAGGAGGGAGGGGGGTGGTGGGTCGGGGGGGGGGGGGCTTTGAGGGCCTCGTCCCGGCCCGGGGCTCGTGGCCTCTCGTCCGGCAGGGGGAACTAGCCGAGGCCGTGGTCTGACTAGGCCGCGTCAAGGTTCCTCGAACGATGTCGCCCCGCGGCAGTTTTAAGCCCCCCCGCGGCGTTCGCGCGCTGCTTGCGAGCTTGCCACGGCCCCGGTAAGCGCTGGGGAGATGGGCAGACTGCCTAGGGTGGAGGTGGAGTGTGTAGAAGGAGCCTTGGACGTGGGAGATGAAGCACAATAGAACGCTGTTGAAGCGTGCGCCTTCTCTTAATTAGCAGCAGACGGTACCACTGCAGCGCACAATGCGTGGCCGTGGTAGAACAGTACACTACAATACCACGGTGTTGTACCGCGTTAGAATAACGCAGCATTACTCTAAAATGCTACCGTTGGAAAACGGCACCATAGCACAATAACATCGCAATGGGATCAATGCCACGGTGCAAGACGGCATCACAAAGCAATAACTATCAATCGAAAATATCACGTTACAAAACCCTAACCATAGTAACAACGCATTACCACACTGCAATACCGCTACTACAATACAAACAACAACAACAAAAAACACCCCAGTATATATTTTAAAAAAACACACAATACGGCATAAATTGTGTTGAACCTCAATTTTTGTTGAGAACACGAGAATGATACATCTCCAAATCCTTCGCGGCCAGTAGCGTTAAGTGAGGTGCGGAGAAATCGCGCAATGGCGTGGACAAGCCGCCATCCAGCAGTGGATGACGCCCGATGTGTAATTACGGCACACCGTGGTGTGATTGATGCACAAAGCCCCCGGATGAATCGTTAGGGTTTGTTTGCCACGAGGGTCCTGCTTCTTGGGGGTATTTGTTCGAGTCGGAGCAGGAGAAATGTGTGGGACTTGTTACGTATTGTTTACCGTGCAAAAATCGAGGCCCTGAGCAAGCGTAAGGATTTTGAACGTCCAAATATAGGAAAACACGGTCTACGGTATTGTGTGTAACAATAGATATGAAAGTCGAGGAAATGTTTTGTTGATTGAACAATTAATATTCAGCTGATTGTTGCAGATAACAGAAATGTGTAAACCTTATTATAAGTACGCATTAAAAAACACAAACTTCGCAGTGATATTTACACTGTGCATTAAAACTCGCCGAACATTAAAGCCGTCGACTGAGACAAACTCGTTTACTTACTACCAACCACGATACTACTTACTACCAACCACGCTAATACTTGCTATTGACCACGCTACTACTTACTACCAACCACGCTAATACTTGCTATTGACCACGCTACTACTAACCACGCTACTACTTGCTACCAACCACGATACTACTTACTACCAACCACGCTACCTACTATTGACCACGCGACTTACAACTGACCACGCTACTACCAACCACGATACTACTTACTACCAACCGCGCCACCTACTATTGACCGCGCTGCTATCGACCACGCTATTTGTCTGCGCGTACTGTACATCAACACGCGTGGTGCGTTTTGTGCTCGCGTTTGTTTACCCCCCCTCTCTCTCTCCGTGCACAACGGTGGCGGTAGCGGCGGTGTTTCTCGCCATTTCTCCAGTCTAAATAAAGATTTATCCGATTGATTCTCGCGCTGCCCACGATACGCTTCGTCCCAAAGTTGCCTTTCCCCAAGTTCTCGTTCCTGAACCTGGCTTTGGTCTCCCACGAGTCCGTCCCAATCGAGCACGTTGCGCGGCGTTGCTTAATTGGAGATGCGGTAACAATGGCGACCTGGCGTGGGGGCTTGACTTAATCGATGCTCGCGATAGAAGTCCTTTGTATGTAGTATTTACAATTACATTAATTGTGTGTTGTTTTTCTTAACCTACCGTTGTTTTAGTGCTATTTTTGGAAGGACACCGCCAAAAGTTATTCATTTTGTGCTGTGATGATGGTAGTTCGTGGTAGTGATGTGCAACTTTAGCGTGTGTGTATGTGTGAGATGTAGCTACTCATTGTGCGGTTGCGTTCGTAAGTAAAGAGTGTTTAAAACGCAGACTCGCACAGTCATGTACACTTTCTGCAACATCTATTGGGCAGTAGATAGAACATGGACATATGTATCCGTTGATTTCGTTTAAAGTGGGTAACATTGATTTCCAAAATGGTATTTTTCGCTTCACTTGTAGCTGATTCTTTTTTATTTATATAGCTTTTTTTATAGACGTAATCGTACGGAATCATCCACGTCACTTAACCTAGTCACTGCATATTAAATTAATTTGTGAAAATATAAGTAACGTGTATTTTTGTATCCATTTAATAAGAAAGGTCTTTAGAACAATGCATAATGTGTATGCACTCTATACATTTTCCAAACCATTTGCAAACAAATAGTACTTATTCAGACAAATACGTGGCTTGAAAATCTTTTCCCGTTCCGATGATCTACACGGAACCGGAAGAAAACCAGAAGTAAACTAAAATTTAAAACTTGTTTTCGGTACCAAGGCTTCCGCAAGGCCAATGCGGGAGGGAGTGTGGCACAGTTTGGCGCCAGCTCCCATAGTACGGTCGTGTCGCTACAGTTCTCTGCGGTGAGTACAATGTCTTTAAAAATAACGGCGCTATGCCTCTAAATAAAATTAACTCAAACGGCTTGCACATTCCGAGATTCAGCAATGATGAACGGACCCACCCTGCAACTTGCAGACGTCTCCGAACGGAAAAGGGTTCAGTACTTACATCGCTATACCCTCCACACTTACCTCCCCAGCCATGGCAGACGACAAAACGTGACTAACGAACCTGTGCTGTTGCAGGCGACACCGATGATGGCCGCTCTCGCCACCGCCGTTGCAACCACCGCCGCCAGTCCTACGCAAAGCTGAATGAACCTGCGCCCTCCGCTACCTCCCTACTACATACCTACCTCCTTTCTTCCCGCGTTACGAGACCGGGCCGCCAGCAAGCATGATGATGAGCAGTCCAGGCCAAGATCGCTACGTGCACGTGCTGTACAAGGCGGGCGATGGCAGTGGTGGTGCGGCTACGGCGGCGCACATGCACATGCACGGTCTGGGCGTTGCGGATACCTGTGCGGGACCTGGGATGCAGGTTCCGGGTGGGGAGCGCATGCACATGTCGCTCACCCCTCGTCACAGGTGAGTGCTGCACCGTCTGGAGTGGCCGTAGTTAAACCATGGTCCTTTAAAAATATGACGAGTTGACATTCAATACGACTGAATATAAATGGATCACTATGCATGTGCTTGATCTGTTCGAATATGAGAAGCTTCGTGGGATTGAACCTGGTTAGCAGAGTCAAAGATTACCGGATGACCACATTTCTCTGAATGGTCAGATCTGTAAGTTAGTACTTTGATGAGATAGTGACTGGTAATAGGAGGAGTTGTAGGCTTGTTGTGCTGCAAGGTATACATTTGAGCCGTGATGTAGGGTTTTAACCACCCACAATGCTTGCAATTTTTTTTGACTTGCAGGTTTGGCCGGATTGGTGGTGGCGGACCCTTTGCATTTGATGGCACCGAGGAGGATGACCACAATCCGACAGAGGACCTAACAGAGGGATGCCTTATTCTGCAACACGAGCTCATGGTTCCAGATGACATGGTGCGAAGTGGGGCATGGGGACTGCAGGGTCTGGTAGCCTTATTAATGGTGGTGGTGGATCATGTAGAGGTGGAGATACATCGTTTGTATGACACGTCTCACTGCAGAGCAACAAGTGTTGCCTGTAGGAGAGGGCACAGGAAGGTTTCAGCATAACAAGGTGATTGATGCAAGGGTTGCTGGATCATGCATATTGGTGAAATTCCCAACCCGTTAGGCTACAAGTTGGGCAGAAGATGGCAGAACAGTATTTCGGTTGCTGAACCCATCTGGGTACTTCAGTTTTTCATCGTTTATTCAAATTCACATTACGAGAATTGGTGAAATATCTTATACAGGACTCAACTGGAAAATAGTTTAAAGACTCAACGAAGCTTGCTTAGATAATGGTCATCATGATCCCATATAGTTTCCAACGTGTGTGGATTTTGATTATTTTCCTATGTATTTTCTCAGCACTCCACTTTTATCTCACGCAGAAGTACTCAAAGCAGAAATTAGTAGAATGTTAGAAAAATATATATTTTTCGGATATGAGGCATTCTTGAGTACTTTACATGTGATGAGTACAACGATTATGGATGTAAAACTAAAGTTTTCTTATCCCATTTGTGTCTAGGCACAGCACTCCATAGGTGACATAAACATGTACAGCGACACAAGGGTGAAGGAGGAGAGGAAAAGGCAGGTTCCCAAGAAGAAGGCCAAACGGAAGCCACGAGCGGCGAAGGTGCCTGTTGTAAATTAAATATTTACTATTTTATACATTTATTGGAGCGGGGTGGTAGCGGAGTGAATAGCACACCGTGTTACGAACCCGACGACCTGGGTTTGATTGCCAGCCATGGCCAACTTTGGTGAATGAGTGATCTCTAAACAAGTCCTGGGCCCCATTTCCCACCCCATCCTGCGATAACCAGCGTGATTGATGTATGGTCAAAAATACAGTCACGACTGATGCGGTGCACGAAAGATCTATCCGATACTGGATTGAAAAGGGCTGTAAGAACTACTTGTACAAATGTAACATTTCCGAATGATCTAGTTCATTGACTTGCTGAGGCTTACCTGGGTAATATAGAAAGCTTAAAATCGAAATATCATAGTTACGGATTTTGACCTTGATTCACAGGAACACATTTTTGAAGATCTCACCACTCTCATCATTATTGGTCCACGTGTTTTTTTTGCGCTCACGGTAATTGATGGTGAAAAACTCCTTGTTTTCAGGGTTTGGCCGGAGAAGGAGGGGAGGATGAGATTGGAGTCCCAAAGGGCACCAAGAAGTTTGTGTGCGAGCGTTGTTGTGCCGCCTTTCGCACCAACTACCACCTGCAGCGTCATGTTCTCATTCACACGGGTGAGCTATTGGACTCAAAGAAAACTTTCAGCCTGACCTGGACACCCTAACTCGGGGTTTGGGAACTTGCAAACGTGCAGTCTTGATCAAACCAGGTCTGTAACCTTATTTCGTACAGCTTGGGGCCACATTTTGTCCTTCAACTTTGAAACGGCCCAAAAACAATATTTATGAAAGCATCGCTGCAAGCAACTTGGCTACATTAATCGAGTACTGGAGGGAATATTTTTGACTTGGCAACAACACTGTTTCAGTGTTAGTGTGCTCAATCAGTCACCACTGTCAATGCAAGAGTCTCTGGCAGTGGGGAAAGTAACTGAGGTGTGTGTTCATGTGTGGCCTGCAATAAGCATTTGAATTCATTCTTGGGCCCTCTGCAAAGAAAACTTTTTACAAGAATACCCTTATATCAGACTGGTCGTTTTTGGATGCACACTCGCTCTGAGTGGTATTTTGGGCACTCTGTTTTCTGATGCAAAACAAAACACTCCTTAACTGGAATTGGTAATATATTTTAAAAAAACATCCTGAAAAAAATCTTTACGCTCAAGATTTTTTGGATAAATAAAATACATGATTCTAAATGTAAAAAGTTTGCTGTGTGGTATCAAATATGCCGCTCCTAGGAGTGAAGTGTTTTTTTATGCTCGTGTGTAAACACAATCAAATTTGGACATGACCCAAGTGACTTGGTGCTGCAGATGATGCGCCTGTGCTCTGCTCAGTGATTCACTCAGTGCTTCACTCGGGTCTTGATTGGTGCTGCTTTTAGGTACGAGTGGTACATAATACATTTTGCTGTAATAATTATCCTCATTTCTAATTGTGTTTACCTTTGACTTTGTTTTTATTGTCACATGATGTACTTTAGGTATGCAAAGATAAGCGCCTCCCCACATAGCGATTTGATGAATATCTGTGAAACCTTGATCTAACATTCAGGGCACTGGAACAAAAACATTTGTGTCCGGGAATGCCATTTCCTGCCATAAAATCCATGCTGTCATTTTGTTCGGCTCTGCTTTTTCTCACTCTCATTGCCTCTCCCATAATTCTCTCTCTTCAAAGCTTCTCTCCTCACTCCATACCTCCATTGCAGTGTCAGCTTGTCACTCTATATGTCTTTGTGCCCATATCTCTCTCTGCTTCTCTTCATACATTTCCGTGCCGTATCTTTCTCTTATCCATTTCACTCCAATATGTCTCTGTGTCTGCTTTCTCTTACTGCATACATTTTGTGTGATTTTTTTTCTTTCCAATACTCCACGCATTTCCTGTTCCGTGCCCATCTCCGCCTTCACTCCCGACATCCCTACAGTGTGCCTCCAGTTTTCTCTTCATGTGGCCCAGTGCTCACAAATGACGCCGCTACTCTTGACGCATCGTTAGCGAGTGTCGGGCCATGTGGAAGGGAGTTGGAGGCGTTGAATTGTCACCTTCCAGTGAATTGTCACGATTCAGAGTTGGGATTTGTTTGAAGAATAGGTACTTGTTTGTCCTCTTTGTACAATCTTGTTTATAGTTCAAAAATTTCTGTACCTTGTGTACAGTTTAGTTCGTGCCATTCGCCTACATGTAACAGCATATCAGTTGCATATACATTTATTGAATGACAAACGCACATCTTAATGTGTTGTTATTGTAACTTTTTAAATAAATGTATTATTTCTTGCCAAACGTGCGCATAGAAGGTATCTTTGTCTATGGTATGTTTACCGCATCTCTCGGCGTTCTTTTTAGACTCCTCGCGGACAACTCGCTCGACTTTCATTCACTTTCTTTTGTTAAACACCATCTGTCTCCTGTTGCACGTGTCCAGGTGAAAAAGCGTACCAGTGCAGCCAGTGCACCATGCGCTTCATTCAAAAGTACCTTCTGCAAAGACACGAGAAGATTCACAGTGGTGAGCCCTGCAACCCGTACCCCCATTGTCACTCCGAGCATTTGCCTTTAGCCCGTGCCCTTTGTGTTGCGGCATCAAAAAACATCCTGGCCTCCGAGCCGCTTCGGCCAGCTCTGCAAACCCAGAAAGGAGCCACACCTACAACTCGGTGTTATAGTAGCGGTGTCGTAAATACGGAGGTAGTGGAATGAGTTTACGACCGTATTGCTCTTTGAAGCCAAACAACCGGGGGGGGGGGGGGGGGGGGAGTGGCAGACTTGAGCAGGAAGAAGGGAGATTGCATGTGGGTACAACATTTTTTTGCAGTGCATGCCTGCGTCGTAGCTTTAAATGTTAGGCATTGGACAGCACCATCCCATGAGCATCCATAAAGGTCACTGAAGGGCTGTACATTCGATAACCCTGCCTCAGCATATTTTGTGAGGTTATATTTAACATTTTAAGACATTTTAAACTGATTGGAGCATTTATGCAGTGGTTAACGCATTGCACTGTGAACCCAACGAGCTGAGTTTGATTACCGCTCACGGCTAACATCGGTCACAAATGATATCTGAATTGGTCCTGGCCCGATGCCTTCCAACCCACGCCGACCAGCAGGGTTAAGTATGGTCAAACAACCTCCATTGACCAACTCCTGTATGGCAACGCCTTCATCTTGCAGGATTGATCAAAGGGCTGTTTATTTATTATCTAACTTAAAACCTAGAGTCAAGTGCACCAAAACAAAGCAACGGCTAAACTGAAGTGGAAATTCAATGCAAGTGAATGTAGCATGAAGGAGATGGGTCCCTTACTTTTGGCCCCCGTCCGTCGCGTGCAGGAGAGAAGCCGTTCACGTGCGAGCAGTGCGGGATGCGCTTCATCCAGAAGTACCACCTAGAGAGGCACAAGCGGACGCACAGCGGAGAGAAGCCCTATGAGTGCGACTACTGCCACCAGGTATGCAAAAAACACTCTTGGGATATGACGCAGAAGAGATGGGTTGGTAGTGGGCTTACCTGTTCGTACGGGACGTTTAAATTTGTAGCTATTTGCATTTTCTCCAGTTTCCTTTCGTACGTCAGAATACAAAGGAATTGGCCAGTGTGAAGCGGTGACATTGCAATAAAAACCTGGTTACCTATTATGCCTCTTTACCCGGGAGAACCCCACTCTTTTTCAGGAGAATCCTACCAATATTTCGCAATAGTTGGAGATGATTGTATATTCCAATTGAGTCTATTTGCAGGTCATTTTCAAATTTGGACCGTGACGCCGGCACACAGTGTGAGTGACGTTGCAGAATCTTTACAGGCCACCGCGAAGCAGACGACTTATATTCTTGGTTCTTTCGGTAAAGTTACGTAGAAGGGAAACAATAAAATAATAAAAATATAAAACAATAAAAAAATTGTATTGTTTCCCTTCTACGCGACTTTACCGAAAGAACCAAGAATATGAATCCCTGCAGTCACGAAAACTTTAAATCAGACGACTTATACTTTCATTGTTAATACACCCGCAGTGTTAATTAGGACGACACGCTGGATTGGAATCGTTAACCTCCTCAACAAGAGGGGAATCCGCTGCCGCTAGGCTCCTTTGCCGTGTCACTGGCCTGAGTTGGATTTCTAGCCATCGCTAGCATCCGTGGCGAGTGGTATCTGAACCACTCCTCACCTGTCTGCCCTGGCACCAGTCCTCACTGACCAGCATAGCAAAATTTTGAAATTATAACCCCCGAAAGAAAGATGTAGGGTGGCCTTCATAGAGCAATTGATTAACAAATAGGTTTCGATTATAATTTAGGAATAGGCCAAATGAATTGATGCAGAATGCTGAGAATGGGTGATATGTTGCAGATAATTAAGGGGACTATCTGAATTGGTGAGGGACCAAAGATCTTCAAAATTTCAGATCAGGACTCACACTGCACTGTCTCACACCAGATAAAAAAACAAATCTAGTTAACTACATTATGATTACATGGGTATCAAATGGAGACGGTCATGATGGCTGTCGTCTTTCTTCCACCGCTCTTGCACAGTATTACTCCCGCACGGACCAGCTCGCCAAGCACAAGCGCATGTGCCACGAGGGGCCACTCGCTGGCAAGCATGATATGAATGCGGGAGATTTCACTGCTGGCATCAACGGCGGCATGGACGCATTGCAGGCGACCACCCAGGGTCCCCGGCGCTGGAAGAAGAGGGTGTCCGGCACCGCCGCGGCAGATGGTTCCGCCGGGCCACCGGCTTCGGGCCGTGGCAGCAAGAAGAAGAAAAACACCGCGGGTCTTCCCGGCGGTAGGTACACGGGCGAGAAGCGGCTCGTGAACGTGGAGTGCATCATTGAGATGGGCGGACAGCTGGAGGATGGCTCGCTGAACCTCGTCGACATTAGCGAGGATGCGCTGACGCCAAAGCTGGTGCCGAAGAAGGCGAACCGCGGGCGCCGGCGCCGGGCCTCTCCTGAGCTCAGCCGCACCGTGCCCATTGACGCGCTCACGGTGATGCACCACGAGCAGCACAAGGGCGCGCTACATGACGAGGATAAGCTGCCCGGAGACCCCGGTGCCATTGTTGCCACCGATGCCGAGGGTGACAAGTCGTCATCCGAGCCGGCGAACAAGCTACAAGCACATGCTCAGCAACAGCAGCAGCACGAGACGAGCGGAAACACCTATGGCGACGCGATGCAGTTCCTCAAGAAGCGGCGTTACCTGCAGGCGGCGAGCAACGGGAACTGCAGTGGCGGCGTCGGCGGCGTGAACGTCGGCGGCGTGAGCGTTGTTAGCATCAGCACTTCCCCGCGCATCGCCCCCGAGCCCATCATGGTGGTGTCGAACCAGTCCATGATGGACGACGGCCACTTGCAGGTGGCCTCGATGGAGGTACCCAGCCTGATCTTGGACATCAAGGCGGACCCGGACAAGGTCGGCTCGGGTATCCCGGACGAGGTGCTGCAGACAATCCTCGACCACTACTCGGCCAAGGATGACTTTGGCATGGGCGACGGTCTCCACGAACCGACGCACCGCGACGCGGCCGACGTCACGTCGCAGTCGGCGTCGCCGGACAAGGCCGCTATGCTGCAGGAGTATTACAAGTACCTGCAGCAGGCTCTGGACCGCAGCAGTAAGAACGACCATCAGGCGGCAACGACGGCCACCGCTTTGAGTTCCGGCGTCGGGGTTGGAGTAGGCGTAGGCATCCCGTTTGGGCAGCTCATGTCGACTGGGCGGCACGCACACGGGGACGTGAGTGCCACCCCGGTGTACTTCAGTGCACCGCATGAGCCCTTCATGTCGCACCACGTCCATCATCACCACCACCACCACCACCAGAACTTTGGCTCCTCGCTATCGGGCGAACCGTCCTACCACACGGTGCCCGCCGCCAAGCTGCAGCCGTATGGCATGGGCGTAGGGCAGGGGTTCACGTTCGCCGAGTCGGCGCGCGACCTCACCACCCTCGCGCACGAGTTCCTTGAGCCGAGTGGCGATAAGAAGGGAGACGAGACGTCCGGGTACGGGCTGGAAGACCTGGAGCACGTGCTGCCATCGCCGTTCTCAGCAGTGCAGTCGAGCAAACAGACGTTTGGTCGCAAAACCAAACCTGCGAGCCCCACGATCCCGTTCTAGCTCAACCCGCTTAAACCTGCTGGTCCCTGCGACCTCGCCACATGGCACGAGACATGCCCAAATCTGGTCGTGCGTTCAGAATTTGAAGTCGACACTTTGATGCCTTAACACTCAAAGCAGTTTTTATTACTTTAGCCGGTCTGTTTTGCTGGTTCACACTACACCTGTGGGTTTACCGTATGCCACTGATGGGGAGCTCACAGATGTGCATTTTCTTGCCTTATTAACTGGGGGGGGGGGGATTGCGTTTCTCCTGTTTGGAGTATAAGCAGCCTGTATTGCATCGGCAAGAGCGTCTTAGTTTTTGTACCCGATGGCTTTTGTAACTCATTTGAAGACACTGTAAATCGACATGAATGATATTTACAACTTTCGGAACTGCAAAAATCGCCGTGCTGCAACGTATTGGAGAAGACTCAAGATAGCAATATGGACATGTTTTTTGTTATCACTTTATCCATGTTTTAATACAACTTTGGTTCTCCGGTTGCCACCTGTTCCCAGTGTTAGGCCCAAGATTATTTTTATTTCCTGTGCGCGCTAATGTCCTGGGTTTGTATCTGCTGCAGCAGACTCATTTACATGCTGCTCATGTATAAATCAACGCAGTGGTACAGATCACGCAGCCACTTGCTCTTTCCTGATCAATGCGTCACCAAATTATAAAATAATCTGCCTGCTGTAAAGTGCATTTCATAGACCCAGTGGCAACCCTGAGGGTAGCCGATTTTATACCAGTTCTATAGCCTATATCCCAAATGTGAAAGCTTATCCACAATAGGTGAAATTAATAGTAACCTCCCCTTGTATTATCACCTCTGTCTTTAGCAAAAATAGTTGCTTAATTCAGTCTCAGCTTGCTACATGAACGATAATTGGATTAATGCTTATGAGGTACATGCTTATATGGTCCGGCAGCATGCGCAGGGAGAAACAGAAAGTGGTCATGTGTTAGGGGCTTTAAGTGGCACAAAGGTGACAACTTTAGAGTGACGAGTATATTGGTCGAACATGATTAAAAAAGGGTTGCTCACTTGCACAAATCCGTCATTGTGGGGTGGGAAGTTGTAAACCTTTCCATATTGGTAGCTATCTGCCACTACCGATGGGGGGGGGGGGAAACATTTTTTGTACAATATAAAAAAAATCTCACGCATCTTTGTACATTTAAACCATTCTGGCACCCTACAGGAAATTCTGCATGGTTTGTTTGAATTTCATTAAGTATTCCCGTTGAGTTATATAATTAATCTAATTCACTATTCGTGTTTTATGCGCATTTACTTTCGTTAATAATTTTACTATGTAGCAGTGGAGCAGAGGATGAATCGATGAGAAAGGGTGGGTGAAAATGGCGATTGGGCACCTTCTTCCCCTGTCTTTCCAAGCCCTCTGGGCAGCGCAACCCATCACGCGCGAGTCACTGGAACCGATCTCGAAGCTTGGCGGGTTGCTACGTGTGGGGGCACCAGCGGCACCAACGGCCGATTACTGGCCGCGTAGACCGACCTGCGTCCCGCCGCACGACCGTTGCCCAAGACCTCAATCTTGGGCCCTGTAGGGTACAGGAGCGCTGGGATTCTGCACAGCTTTCCAGACGATCATTCTGAATATTCAGGGAACATGACGACGCCACAGGGGAGACGGGGTTGGTGAAAGAATGATTTTTTTTTCTTTCCCCCTCTCCCTGCGGAGAGAAACCGTTTCGTAGTCGCCTCATCTGTTTGCTGTTCCCTCCCCCGAGTTACACAGTGCCTCTCCCGTCCTTTTGCAACTCATATGCATAGCATTGGCTGGCAAAACTGGCCCATTCAGTGTTCCACAAATGAAGTTCTTAGCCGTCTGGAGTAATGCATTCTGTTCAAAAGTCAGAGTACTGTGATTATAAAACTGTCCTGGTTGGTGAACTTCCACAAGACAAACTTGCAGTGCCTTTGCGTTTCTGTTTGAGAAACTCGGCTGAATGTTTATCGCTATACGTAATCTTTTTTTTTATTTCAGTACTATTTTGCCCATTAATGTTTTATAGTAATCTGCAACAGCTTCTGCAGAACTGTATCTGCGTGAGGAAACGTTTTCAGAGTCTGTGAAAACTTCCCACAGAAGCTGTTTGAGGAGTTGAGCGGGTGTGAGATGAGCTCAACGTACGGCTTGCACATTCAAAAGGCAAGCTGTGTTTGATGCGGCCATCTGCCACAAGCGGCAGATGAATTGAAATGCTGTCCAGTGGGTGAAGCAAGTCACAAATTCATCAGTGTGGAGCCTTAAGTCGGGGGTCACTGGCGTCAGTTTTCCCGTCGACATTGAACTAAACCGGCAGTTGCAAGTGACAAGTGTGTAACGTGAAGTATTTTTCAGCGTGCGTCCGGTAAAGCAGCATTCAGGTTCCGGTGCGAATGTTTTTCTTAAACAAGGTAGTCGCAGACAGGAGTCGGGTCAGCTGTGTAGTCATGTGCTCAATGTGTCTATGCAGTTCATTCGGTTGACCGTTGGCTGGTAGACTGTTAAATTGCAGTGTTTGAATGCTGTTGTTCCTATGCAAGCTTATTATTTCGTTCTTATCTCATGGTACCTGATGACAAATGTAATGTATTACATTGTTAAATGTGGAGTCACTACACACAGTTACACTATTGCTAGTGGTCCTCGCTGTGTTTCGGTGCAGGTAACTCGCGTGAAGAGAAACGGATAAGTTATGGGCGGGTTTACTCAACGACGAGAGCCGGTGTTCGTCTAAACGGAAAGCTCGTGTGTTCATTTTCGTTTTTTTTACAGAAAGTGGGGATGGGTAGCAATGGCTCGCACCACCTCCCTTACAGTTCTCCACCACAGCTCTGCTTGGCGCGTTAGAACAATTAACAGACAGATGCAATGCACATTTATCTCATTTGCCGAATCGGTTGCCAAGTTGAGATCAGTGTTTATTTGTGGCAGGAAAAAAAATCACTGAAGCAGCAAGATAACAGCCTCTGCCGTTTTTACTAAAAATGTGTGGAAATTGCTTTTTTTCCCCGCCATTAAAAATATGAATGAGTCCTGAAGTTTGCAGGTAAATGGATGTAATTGGCAGATGCGCAAAGTTGAAACGGTGCGAGTATCATAGGCAAGGGAGGAAGCAGCCACTGCTCCAAGCTATTTCATTTAACTGCGGCTGTTAAGGCTCAACCCCGGGTGTAAAAATAGCCCATGAGCAATGCGGTTATGTGGAATTCGCGTGTCGTGCGTTAAATGCTCCGCCTCTGTTTGAAACATCACCGTGGAGGGGGTGGCCGGTTTGGGTCGAGCGTATGGTTTTATAAGTGACGAAGCCACGGTTTAAGTTGAAGCAAGAAAAAAAATCGACATTTTGTGATTATTTTTTCAAGTTACTCGGTAAATTTGTCCTCATTCAGCCAGTGTTTCATGTTCGTTGCTGCTAATTAATTTAATAAGCTCTCTGAGCGATTTGTTTTTTTTTGTTAGCGTGAGAATCGGGTCTTCCATTTAGAGTAAAAAAAATCGTGCCGCATTCTGTAGATTTGATCATCTGTCCATTTTGTCATTTCTCACCGCGAGGTGTCATTTTGCAAGCATGAACAAAAACAAATGTAATCGAAAAAATTGCGGGTGCGTTTTGTCATGCGCGTTCTTCATAGACTCATCACCATATCCACATTCCACCATTTTTGCACAGTCATTTTTACTTTTTTTGGCGAGGGGATGGGGAGGGAGGGGACGTGTGTAAATGTATACCTTGTTGATGCTGATGAGAATGATCATTGAGGTAAGAAAAATAATCTCGGAAGAGGGGGGGAGCCCAATGAACAGAACTGTGGATTCCAAGTCTTCCTCCGTGACCTTCCGTATGCCCATCAAATACTGTACATATCAACACTGAACTCTATATGAAGCTATTTTATATGTTTGCAATTTGTATACAATGTTTTTGAAGTAGATTTGTTTGACCTAATTCAGTCGGAACCTAAGTATTGTGAAATTAATCGTGTTATTTACTTTATTTTTACGTTTTATCTTTTTGTTAGTATAACGTAGCGTTGTGTTTGTAAGTCATGCATTGCAGTACAAAACATGTCTCTTGCTTTAAGGCTCATTGTTCAGCAGACCAAAGTTATACGGAGATGTGAATAGACGTGGATGCATTACTGAAACGGTATGTGTACATTTAGTGAATTAAAATCGAAAACTTAAAGTGTTTTTGTGTTCATTTGTACGCATGTGAATTGTACAAGTGAACCTTTTTTTTGTTTACAAACTGTTTATAATTTCAGTTGATACTTCAGCAGCAGTGTTCATAAGCAATCCATTTAAATTGAATGAACGAATTAGATACATTTTACTCGCTTGCGTTCTACATTAATAAAGTAGGTAATCGAGAAGTAAGCATGTACAGGTAGACAGCTCTTGCTTCGTAAACTTCCGCACGTACTTTATATATACACACACACACCTCCCTTATTGGAGGGTAGGAAGCAGTAACACGACAGGGGTAAGAGTAGCGCGGCGATTCGCGCAGCCGGGGAGTTCAATTACGCGCAACCGTCAAGCCATGGCTGAAGTGGAGCATCAGTGGAAGTGAGATCTGAACTGGTCCTGACCCACCTCTTTTATCAACCGACACTGACCGATAAACAAACCCCCCATGGATAACAACTATTGTTTACATTCCCAGGTCGAGGCTTCGGTCTGTGGGTGACCGAGATATTTCCCCGTGTTACCCCCAGGCTATGAAACGCTTTTCCACGAGACATCGGGGATCGCCGTTTCTGGACATTTTTTTAAATGCGTCTTAAAACCTACTTACACGCTTCCGCTTATTACATTTTTAGTTAATTTGGTCAATGGATTCTTTATGTATAATGTAATTACTTCTGTGCCGAGTGCTGCTACTGTGTCTGTACAGAGCTTTGAGATGCGTAATGAAAAGCCGCTGCACAAGGTTAATTATAAAACACCGCATAGGGTGGCTTGAAAGCAGAAGTATTTTTAAGTTTATTTTGTTTAACAGGGTGAGAACTTGAAACGAGTCTCGTTTGCAAGCGTGACGTGGCTTACCAAAATGGCAAAAAGTATATTTTTAAATACAGCAATAGAGCGAATAGAAATCCGTGCGAAAGTAACCACGTGACAAAGTCAATCGAGACTGAGCACAGTAAGTATACAATACATGTCCAAATTTTGATTTAAAGTTTTCGTGACTGCAGGGATTCATATTCTTGGTTCTTTCGGTAAAGTCACGTAGAAGGGAAACAAAATAATAAAAATATAAAACAACATTCTCACGACGTTTCAACTGCAACACAAGCAATCATCATCAGGTGTGAAAACCACAGCAAAAAAATTTGAAAAATTTCTTGCTGTGGTTTTCACACCTGATGATGATTGCTTGTGTTGCAGTCGAAACGTGATAATTTTATTGTCTTTTTATTATTTTATTGTTTCCCTTCTACGTGACTTTACCGAAAGAACCAAGAATATGAATACATGTCCAGTCACAAAAGTGAACTGACGTATTACTTTAAAAATTTACTTCTAATAAAGTAAAATTAGGTTGCAGAAACCCCAAAATAGATTTTGACATTAAATGGTGATACTGCATTGGCAGTGGTGTAAAAGCACCGAATAACAACTCTTAACACTAGCCTTAAAAATAACAAGTATAACATTTGGTGACTGCTGGTAATGGCCCATATTGAAAGCGCAGGCCAGATGGTGGATATAGGTTGCAGTCAGCACTTTAACTACCATTGGGTCTGATAAGAATTAATACTATATATTTTTTCCTGATGGACAGTTATTCATAATCTACATAGTGATGAAAACGATTGATGGTGATTTTTGCGCGAGTTACTATAGTATGTAAACAGACACGGATATGTAGCATGTCAAATGCAACTTTCAAGTAAAGATATTGTAGGGAATCTACAACTTGGCATAAATCGTGATTTAGATGGAAGATTGACAAAGAAGTGGATTGATAACAAGAAAGACGAGCCGCTTACGATTTGCATTGAGAAGCACATCATCGCTACGTATAGCACGTTTGGGCCCTGCGACTGGAGTTGCATTGAGTCGCTGTGCACAGCAGTAGGGGGCAGTCTTTGGCCATCTGACCAAACCAACGCTGGGTGGCCTTCGATGGCAAAGACGAAAAATGAATTCCTCGGTCAGTATTTGGATGGATGGCCCACCAGTACACGCCGGGTGTTGACCAGTAGACTCTACAGCAATGGGTTCAGTCCACATCGGTTCACTGGATTGGGATCCTAGGATGGAATGCGCATTATGAAATCAGATTCTTAAATTATAATTATTGCATTGAGTGTGTGCATTGACTCTATCTGAGCTGCAAGTGTCAACCCACTTTCACCATGCCCCCTCACACAAAACCAAACACAGACACACATTTTCCCAGACACCTCAACGATGAAGGACCCTCCAGAAAATAATGCCTTTAGACTCGGTGATACATTCCTGAATCATATATTTATATTTTTAAAAAGTACATTAATAAATTTTGATTTAAAGCTTTCGTGACTGCAGTAATTCATATTCTTAGTTTTTTCGGTAAAGTCACGTTGTTTTATATATATTTTGTTATTTTGTTGTTTCTCTTCAACGTGACTTTACCGAAAAAACTAAGAATAAGTACATTAATATTTTGTTAAACCTCCCATCCACTGCTCGCTGGCTGGTGCGGCAGTGTGGAGGTGTCTGCTCTGAGCCACGTGGCTCGGGGCCTGGGGGCTTCCTGAGCCTCGCCCTTTCCGTTCCGTGAAAGTGGCCAAGATTTGTTTTGGGGAGGGAGGGGGGCAGCACTGGGGTTGGGGGATCACTCCATTACGCCACTCTCGCTCAGATAGCACCGACTCAACGCAGGTCAAGGCAGAGCTTAATGAAATTAAACATCCACCAGGCACAGACTTAGAACTGTCAGAAAAATGAATGCAATAAAATGTCAACAGCTATGTATTTTTCGTGTAAAGCATCCTTTTGCATGTCAAGAAACATGCAAACCATAGTTCGGTCGAGAAGCAGGAAGCGAGCCCGTGCCTGTCGGAATGTTTCATGAGACCCTGGGTCAAGAAGTTAAGAGGTCACCATGACCAACGGGGTTGATGTCGCTATGCCTTGATTGAAATTGATTGTTAATCTTTTATTCGGGTGGGACTCCGCGTGCGACTTGGTCGCGCAGTTGCTGCTCGAGTCAGCCTCCCTTGCACCGATTCTCGCAGACCACAACGGCAACCAACGACTTGGGAGTGGGCATGTAACACAATGGTGAATGTCACCAGTGCACACGCCGCTGTAGTGCTCCCCGGTCGTGACTCGTTGATCAAGAGCCTCTTCCACAGGGAAAATAGAGGCTCTGACCTGGATCATTTGGAACTGAAAACAATCACATGCCCCACTTGGCCCTCCAGTACAATGGTTACAGCATACGTTAGGATGACCAGGCACTTATCACCGAAATCTTAAATATAGAAAACATTTGAAACTTCATATTGCATTAAATGATCATAATTCGTCGTTTGCCTTTATGGTCTACGGAGACCGAGTGGAACGTGGATGACTTAAGCAACGACTGGTGATGAAGTCACACACGCAGTTATACTCGAATAAAGTTGAAACATTACAAATCATGGAATTGTGTACATTGTGTGACTGGTACCAATGAGGCCTCAGCAGTGGCTGTTAAGCAAAGCTGGGAAACCTTTTCATTATTCATGGCCGAACAGGACTTTCAAATACCTTTAGCGGGCAACCACACACTCGGTCACTTATGTCCCTACAAGAGGCCCTTGCAGTGACAAGACTGACTGAGCTGCGTTAAAATTAGAAACGCATTGTTGCCAGGTTGAACACATTCCACTCGAGTACCCGGTTAATGGGCTAAGATGCTTGCAGAGACATATACATTTGTGCTTCTTTTGCGGGCCATTTAAAAGTTGGCAGGTCTCATGTGGCTGCGGGCTGTGTTAAATTAAGTTGTGGTTGCCACCTGTTTTGTTTTTCTCACGATCATCCTATCTTTGAGGTAACTCAACTGGAAAATCTGTAATTCTTCCCGGAATATTAAAAACTCACAGGTTTTGTTAGTTGCGTAGTAATACTTAAGTGCACTACTCCAGACAATGCATGTGCGTGCTCTCTCTTCTTCTGGAAGTGTGAGATATTCGTCTTATCAGAACCTATCCTGGGTTTTTTGTTTACCTGAAAGGTAGCAACCCAATATAAAGTCGCAGGCTGCATACGCGACCTGTAATCCATGCTGCAGCTGTTGGCTAGCCATCGAACAAAGACGGTCACTGCATTCCGTGCCTTCAGATGCGCTTCTGCGGCCGTCTGGAACGTTCTTCCGATATTAGGAAGCCACTGGAGCTGTGCACGTTCAAATTTAGATAGGCAATCTCACCCCGCATCTCTGATGAGCACGGTTGGCTACGTACGGTGAGCAAGAAGTTCAACGTACAGTACAGCCATACGAAACCCACTGCTGTTTTACAGAGAGGTTAGGGGTCGTGTGGAGCAGGGTCGGGTCAACCGTGCGAGCAGGAGGGGGAGCGTGCAGGGAGAGCAAAAGGCGGTGTAGACTCAACTGGGGGCTGGCGAGAGGGGGGGGGGGGGAGAAAGGGAGGTGGAGGGAGGATTTCACACGAGGCCATGTGCGTGACACGGGAAGCCTTCTGGCTGCTCTCCAGTCTCCCAGAACAAGGCCCTCGTTCCATTTACCACGAAAAATAGGCAGCGAGCCACGGCGAAATTAAACGGGCAGAGTTAAATTTAGAGAGAGGGCGAGAGCGATGTATCCTGGAGCCACAAGCCGATTACATGAATATACAGTGCCATGAGTTAGCCGTGTACATTAGTACTCGTGTGTGTACATTTTCACTCGAGCGATATGGCATTTGCAAAAGCGCTCCGACCTGCTCTCATCCTCCTCTTTATTTCACCCTTCAGGAGATTGCCCGAGGTGTACTTGTTATGCTGTGTTGATAACGAAAAGCAACATCGAGCAAAGTGTCTGAAGAGGAACGCCTTTAGTCATTGTGTACTGCCCGCTATGACGTATGGATCAGGGAAATGGGCATCGACAACAGAAAAACATGGAATGAAAGCTGAACAATGGCACAAAAGAAAACTTGGCGAGATTCGTGGTTGGAATTAAATTGAGGGACTGAGAGTGGAGCACGTGGATTCAAGAACACACGCAGGTTAAAGACATCACGTGGACTTTGAAGAAAAGTAAAAGCGGGATTGGTCAGGACAGGTTGCTGGACGGGTTAGCTGATAATCACGGCTGAATGTGCTGCCAAAGGAGGGCGCTTCCGAGAGGGACATCCGCCCCGGAGATGGAGCGATGAGCTCCAAGTTTGTGTGCACGTGCTGGGCGGAACATCGCTCACGGCAGAACCGTGAGCGATGTCCACGGGATTGGGGAGGTTTTCCAACCAGCAGTGGATTGATCATGGCTGCTGCTGATGATGATGACGATGATGATGTGGCTTTTCATAATAGCGCAATATAACTTGGGGAAAATGTACCTCAGCAAATCTTGGTAATCACGATATATCTTAATATCGCAGTACGCATTATAATCACGGTAAACCTCAGCATGGGAGTAACGTTAGTTTCACAGTAAATGTCAGTCGAGTATGCACGAGTTTCCCTCTAGGTAAAGCCTCACTGAATCATCGGTACTCTATCGGGTTTAGAGCTCCCCTTGGGATGAGGGTAGCCACCCGTTTGCGTTAAACCCGGGACAAGTCCTGGAACTGGCATCTGTGGCAGGGTTTCTGATTTGTACCGGGATCTCGTGCCAGGCATTGTGTTGAACCTTAGTCCAGTCGACCGCACAGTTTTGATAACGGACGCCAGCGCCGCCGAAGAAAGATATCCTGGTGGGACGTGAATTCAAATTCCCGCGCCAATTAATCATTTATTATTGTTTCCCCGTGAGCTGAAGTCTGTGGGGGTTTAACGGGCAGTTTCTCGAAGTGTGGATTTACGTTGCTCACACGCAGGTGGCTGATTCACTTTTGCCTAATTAAACGCCTCCTCGTGTTATGTCTTTGTCTATTTATTTGCTCGAGGTGACCTTCTGGGCCCGTGTAGAATACCCATTAGTTTAAGTGAATGCCTTCCTGCCTAAAGATTCTGATTTGGTGAATGTGTCTTGCGTGTCATTTTAATGTAATCGATACTGTCTTATATAACTACACTGTATACATATATTCCAGGCTCGTGTTTTGGATGGTGCCCTTTCTTTAGGGTGCAGAGAGAAAGAGAGAGGATGAAGATCGACTGACATAATTCTAGGTGGCACTTTTCACCGTGATGCCGCGAAAACGTTAAAGAAACTTGACATGTGAACTGCTTTTGAATTGTCAAATCCACTGCTGGGTGAGGGCCTCCCCACACCGCGAGGGCCGTTTGACCACACAGAACTTCTTCACCCCTTGACCACACAGAACTTCTTCACGCCGATCAGTGCGGGCTGGTAAAGGCAGTGAGCATTGACGTGGGAGCATAGAAGTACGGTGCTTGAATCTCATTTACAACACTGCCTCCTGTTGCCAGCTATGGAGCCCTGCAGACTGTAACAATCAGTTGTGTATGGTTGGGGTCGTTATCCAGGATTCAGCCCTTCTTAGCTTCTGAGATTTGGTGAGATCGAGTGCATTCTGTGTGATTTGATCACAGGCTTTGATTTGATGATGTATAAAGAGGATTTCCACGGCCAGATGTTGAGTCCCAAACAAAACCTTTAAGTGCAGTTTGTTTTGTATTTGTTTTATATTGTGCTGGTTCACAACTGCCAATGCAGTCCCTCCGTTTCTTACTTGAAGTGTCAAGTTCAATATTGATTTGAAGCTTTTGTGACTGCAGGAATCCATACTCTTTGGTTCTTTCAGTAAAGTCACGTAGGTATAAAATAAAATAAATCACGACGTTTTGGGCGCAACACAAGCGTCCGTCATCAGGTGGGAAAGCATGGTCTGCTGCTGAGGCAGACTGTTTTAAAAGGTTTTAAATGGGTGTAGCCGAAGGGTCATGAAGTAGTTCAACTCCACTGGAATCATCACGACACACTGCACACATATTAACCAGCGTTGTGGGTCTTTAGTTATTTTTTAAAAAATACGTGTATACGGACGTATTAAAAAAAAACGTGGAAATATGAATTGCAAACAGTTGGGCGATCAGCAGGTAGGGTAAAGCGTGGGTACTACCACTTCTTACAAGCGTATTCGCCAGCATGCAAGAGCTGGCCAACATCTCTCTTGTGGAGACTTTTCTGTCAGCAGTGATGTAACCCAATACTTGCAGGGGTTGTACCTTTACGTAATAATTGACGTAGGCAGGAATCTAACTCAGGCTGCCTGTGCCATAACCCCACACGCTGACCAGGACAAATCTCAGGCCCGCACAAGGCTGGGCGTTGCCTGCTTGGGATCCTTGCTGCTACTGGCGATTCTTGTCTGCAGGTACCGCTGTGAAAATAATAAATTTGCGGCGATGTTGAAAAGATAATCTGTGGATTTAATCTCCCGAGCAGTGCCCCGAGTTACGTTTGTTAAATAAATATCCTGCCGCTTTGTTAGCTCCAGAATCGGAGCCATTATACATGTGCAAAAGCTTTTCCTTCCTTTGTACAAGTCTCAGGCTAACCCTGGGGGAACGGCTCGGTCAATGCAGCAGCAGGGGCCTGCGATTGTGAGATTTGGGAAGTCATCATCATCGTAACCGTCATCACCATCATCATAAAGCGGTGTGCCCTGTTGTAAATTCATTATCATCGCCATAATGATTGGCATCATCATCATCAGCCGCAAAAGCATTCAACAGGGCTTCAATTTGCGAGATTGTAAAGTCATCATGATCAGCTATCATCAAGATCATCATTAGTTCCTTCGATTGTGAATTAATCATCACAGTCCGTCGCGATTGTCGTCACCATCATACCAATCAACAGCAGCTGCATTAGCGACATCAGCATCGAGCAGGGCTGCCAGTTGTGAGATTGTGAATCCATCATCATCATTTTACCAACATCATCATCACCATTATCATCATCAAACATGGGTTATATTTCTGAGATTGTGAATTCATCATCTATATTCTTTGGTTCTTTCGGTAAAGTCACAGAGATAGAAAAAATATTAATAATTAATCAAGTGAATAAAACTATCACGACGTTTCGATCGCAACACAAGCGGTCGTTATCAGGAAAAGGGGTTAGCCTCTAAAGGCAAACTGTTTATAAAGGTTTTTTAAAAGTTTTTTTCTATCTACGTGACTTTACGAAAGTTTTAAGTGAAAATTCATCATCTAATTTATTGCAAAATTATCCAATGTATTGCTTATGATTGCTGAGTTTATAAACTATAGTCCAGCAATAAACAATTCGAATCTCTGCACATTGCATTCCTTTTAAATCTTCGCCGGAGCGCGTGAATAAATGAACTCTCTCTTCTCAGGGTATTTTTTTACTCCACGGGCGGCTGTTTTAGGCGCGACCAAATTAACCCCACGTCCTGTGTCACGCTCACTCTTCCTGCCTCGAGATTCAAAGAACATGCAGCCCCTTCCCTGCAAGCGCAACCACTCCCCACCATACCGCACCACACACCACCACGCCACGCACCACTACACCACTCCCCACCATACCGCACCACACACCACCACACACCACACATCACCACACAACGCACCACAAACCACCACACTACACACCGCACCACACACCACCACGCCACGCACCACACACCACTACACCACGCACCGCACCACACACCACTACACCACGCACCATACACCACGCACTATACACCACTACACCACACCACGCATCATTACACCACGCACCGCACCACACACCACTACACCACGCATCACTACACCACGCACCACACACCACTACACCACGCACCACTACACCACGCACCACACACCACTACACCACACACCACTACACCACGCACCGCACCACACATCACTACACCACGCGCCGCACCACACATCGGCACACCACACTGTACCGCACATCACCACACTGCACATCACCACCACACTACCCCACACCTCCAATACACCACACCTCCAATACACCACAACTCAATGCACCAGACGGCATGCCAACACGTACCACCACACGTCACAATACACCACACCATACCTCAACACTCCACTACGTAACACTACACCAAACCACATATCAGCACACGGCACTATTCCCCTCTACATCCCACTACACCACACAACAGCCTTCACATCACACAACACCACACTGAACTACCCGCGCTACACCCTGCCAATCTACCACACAACATTGCGTCACATTAAACCACACACATGCGCGCCCACAATGCACCACAACTCACCGCACACTAAAACCACACCAGACACCGCACTGCACCGCACTCACCACGACACGCAGCGTACTCATCACGACACCACACCATCGAGCCAAACCCTTGCGCTACAGAGGCGGATCCAGGCACTTCCATTGGGGGGGGGGGGGGGGGTCCCGACTTTTAAAGCATGCTAAATAGGGCCCTACATTGATACAAAAAAAACAATCAATACCGGTGCTTTATCTGGTAAATATCACTAAAATATATATATATGTATGCGCCACTGATCCACACGACGTTGCGCCAGCTACACAGTGACCAGGGAGAGCACGTGTTGAGAGCAGGATGTGTGTTGGTGATGTTGAGAGCAGGATGTGTGTTGGTGTTGGTGAGAGCAGGATGTGTGTTGGTGATGTTGAGAGCAGGATGTGTGTTGGTGATGGTGAGAGCAGGATGTGTGTTGGTGATGGTGAGAGCGGGATGTGTGTTGGTGATGGTGAGAGCAGGATGTGTGTTGGTGATGGTGAGAGCAGGATGTGTGTTGGTGATGGTGAGAGCAGGATGTGTGTTGGTGATGTTGAGAGCAGGATGTGTGTTGGTGTTGGTGAGAGCAGGATGTGTGTTGGTGATGGTGAGAGCAGGATGTGTGTTGGTGATGGTGAGAGCAGGATGTGTGTTGGTGATGGTGAGAGCAGGATGTGTGTTGGTGTTGGTGAGAGCAGGATGTGTGTTGGTGTTGGTGAGAGCAGGATGTGTGTTGGTGATGGTGAGAGCAGGATGTGTGTTGGTGATGGTGAGAGCAGGATGTGTGTTGGTGATGGTGAGAGCAGGATGTGTGTTGGTGAGAGCAGGATGTGTGTTGGTGATGGTGAGAGCAGGATGTGTGTTGGTGATGGTGAGAGCAGGATGTGTGTTGGTGATGGTGAGAGCAGGATGTGTGTTGGTGATGGTGAGAGCAGGATGTGTGTTGGTGATGGTGAGAGCAGGATGTGTGTTGGTGAGAGCAGGATGTGTGTTGGTGATGGTGAGAGCAGGATGTGTGTTGGTGAGAGCAGGATGTGTGTTGGTGATGGTGAGAGCAGGATGTGTATTGACGATGGTGAGAGCAGGATGTGTGTTGGTGATGTTGAGAGCAGGATGTGTGTTGGTGATGTTGAGAGCAGGATGTGTGTTGGTGATGGTGAGAGCAGGATGTGTGTTGGTGAGAGCAGGATGTGTGTTGGTGTTGGTGAGAGCAGGATGTGTGTTGGTGTTGGTGCGTGCAGGATGTGTGTTGGTGTTGGTGAGAGCAGGATGTGTGTTGGTGAGAGCAGGATGTGTGTTGGTGATGGTGAGAGCAGGATGTGTGTTGGTGTTGGTGCGTGCAGGATGTGTGTTGGTGATGGTGAGAGCAGGATGTGTGTTGGTGTTGGTGCGTGCAGGATGTGTGTTGGTGAGAGCAGGATGTGTGTTGGTGATGGTGAGAGCAGGATGTGTGTTGGTGATGGTGAGAGCAGGATGTGTGTTGGTGAGAGCAGGATGTGTGTTGGTGATGGTGAGAGCAGGATGTGTGTTGGTGATGGTGATAGCAGGATGTGTGTTGGTGATGTTGAGAGCAGGATGTGTGTTGGTGATGGTGAGAGCAGGATGTGTGTTGGTGTTGGTGAGAGCAGGATGTGTGTTGGTGATGGTGAGAGCAGGATGTGTATTGGCGATGGTGAGAGCAGGATGTGTGTTGGTGATGGTGAGAGCAGGATGTGTGTTGGTGAGAACAGGATGTGTGTTGGTGATGTTGAGAGCAGGATGTGTGTTGGTGAGAACAGGATGTGTGTTGGTGATGGTGAGAGCAGGATGTGTGTTGGTGTTGGTGCGTGCAGGATGTGTGTTGGTGAGAGCAGGATGTGTGTTGGTGATGGTGAGAGCAGGATGTGTGTTGGTGATGGTGAGAGCAGGATGTGTGTTGGTGATGGTGAGAGCAGGATGTGTGTTGGTGATGGTGAGAGCAGGATGTGTGTTGGTGAGAGCAGGATGTGTGTTGGTGATGGTGAGAGCAGGATGTGTGTTGGTGAGAGCAGGATGTGTGTTGGTGTTGGTGAGAGCAGGATGTGTGTTGGTGATGGTGAGAGCAGGATGTGTATTGGCGATGGTGAGAGCAGGATGTGTGTTGGTGATGGTGAGAGCAGGATGTGTGTTGGTGATGGTGAGAGCAGGATGTGTGTTGGTGATGGTGAGAGCAGGATGTGTGTTGGTGATGGTGAGAGCAGGATGTGTGTTGGTGATGGTGAGAGCAGGATGTGTGTTGGTGAGAGCAGGATGTGTGTTGGTGATGGTGAGAGCAGGATGTGTGTTGGTGATGGTGAGAGCAGGATGTGTGTTGGTGATGGTGAGAGCAGGATGTGTGTTGGTGATGGTGAGAGCAGGATGTGTGTTGGTGATGGTGAGAGCAGGATGTGTGTTGGTGAGAGCAGGATGTGTGTTGGTGATGGTGAGAGCAGGATGTGTGTTGGTGAGAGCAGGATGTGTGTTGGTGATGGTGAGAGCAGGATGTGTATTGGCGATGGTGAGAGCAGGATGTGTGTTGGTGATGTTGAGAGCAGGATGTGTGTTGGTGATGTTGAGAGCAGGATGTGTGTTGGTGATGGTGAGAGCAGGATGTGTGTTGGTGAGAGCAGGATGTGTGTTGGTGTTGGTGAGAGCAGGATGTGTGTTGGTGTTGGTGCGTGCAGGATGTGTGTTGGTGTTGGTGAGAGCAGGATGTGTGTTGGTGAGAGCAGGATGTGTGTTGGTGATGGTGAGAGCAGGATGTGTGTTGGTGTTGGTGCGTGCAGGATGTGTGTTGGTGATGGTGAGAGCAGGATGTGTGTTGGTGTTGGTGCGTGCAGGATGTGTGTTGGTGAGAGCAGGATGTGTGTTGGTGATGGTGAGAGCAGGATGTGTGTTGGTGATGGTGAGAGCAGGATGTGTGTTGGTGAGAGCAGGATGTGTGTTGGTGATGGTGAGAGCAGGATGTGTGTTGGTGATGGTGATAGCAGGATGTGTGTTGGTGATGTTGAGAGCAGGATGTGTGTTGGTGATGGTGAGAGCAGGATGTGTGTTGGTGTTGGTGAGAGCAGGATGTGTGTTGGTGATGGTGAGAGCAGGATGTGTATTGGCGATGGTGAGAGCAGGATGTGTGTTGGTGATGGTGAGAGCAGGATGTGTGTTGGTGAGAACAGGATGTGTGTTGGTGATGTTGAGAGCAGGATGTGTGTTGGTGAGAACAGGATGTGTGTTGGTGATGGTGCGTGCCTGTAGCCCGGCAACTTCGCAACAGGCTCGGGGCAGCCGCGGTGATTCGTGCATCACCCGAGTGCAGGGACTTTAGTTTTTGGGTTTTTGCCGTTTTGTTTCAGAGTCCTGCCTCTGAATGTTTTGTATTTGTATTTGAGGAGATAGCACTTAAACTGAACACACGACGGGTTTTAAGATATCGTAGTCAACAACTTTCACTGCAATTATTCCAGGTTTGATGACGCGCACACACACGATGACACTTACGCGTGGAAGCAGAGATTCATTTCTCACTGAATATTGTCCGTGTTGTGGGCAGACGGGAATAGGCATCACTGACCTGAATGGACCTCATCGATATTAAGTCTTGCGTGAAAAACCTCGGCTTGAATGTAAAGAGACGATCGTTCATATTGCAGACTCGGACGCAGCTTTATTCAGAGTTCACGACCTGATGAAGCTCGAAGCAGTTTTAGCGAAACGTCGTCGTGCAGTACGGCACGCTGAGGTTGAATTCAGCCACGCACAGTCACAAGGCAGCGGTGGTGAGATGGAGCTGTTTCGGTGAGAAATTGACCGATAAATGGCCACGCACAGATAATATATTTGCAAACGTGACAATGTTGCCGCGGGTGGTGGAGGGTTGACGACATGGGGTAAAACTACCACGTGGCCTGACCCCAAAAATAAACACGGATCGCAGTATCGGCTACAAAAAGCCTGAGTTGTAAATTAAACGCTGACTTCGGCAACAACTTGTATGTAAGCACTTGCATGTTTGTACTGTGCGTTGAACGTCTTTCGCACCGTGCGTAGCCAACCGTTCTAATCGGAGGTGCCGTCTCGTGTCCGTGGCCACGGGCACAGCAACGAGACGGCGTGTGTGATGGTGCGTCGATGTCATAGTGCGTTTACTTAATAAGTTATAAGCAAACTTACGAGAATAATTATTTTTAAATGCAGTGGTACGGTGATATTCTTGGATAGCTATAATTCAGCTTTCCGTTAATCGGTGGCTCTGTTAAGCATCCACGACCGACCGATAACTTGGTTTGAATGGATTGTCTGCTCTGCAGGTCAGGGTCACGCACTCTTTGAATAACACACAATCGCCTTTTGGAACGGGGAATTGTTTTAGGGTGAATTGCTTCACCCTGTGGCGCTTTTGGTTCTTCAGTCATCGGCGGAATGGCGAGCACATTTCAATAAATCAATAATAGGAGTGCGGCACTTTACTTAGCCCTAGAGTAAAATATATTCGATTTACCACTTTAAGAAATACGGTTTTTTTTTCTGCGCGATAAAAAAAATTCTATCCAGCGACATGCGTCTTTCTTGTCGAGGCTTTGTTTTAGCCATTATTTTTTATTTCCCCAAATTTCATTGAGCTTGGCTCTCAGAGCTGTGGACCCTCCCGGACATCATACATCGTGCCCGCCGTACTTCGGTGTGGGAGGTCACAACACTCAAAGTCTGTGTTTAACAACAAATATCCCAAATGTTATCTCGGTTTGTGCTCTCGGCGTTATCTCTCGCAGAGCAGTGCAACCCATCGTGTTAAAGAACGGTCCGGGCAAGTGGGTATCATGGAACTAATTCTGATTTCGCTTCACCTGACATCTGGTTCCACGAATTGAGGAGGTAGCAATTTTGGGGCTGGGCAGTGTTGCCACCTCTGAAGTTGTTCCTCTGGATCTCGAAGGTGTGCTCAGTGAACTTTGATTTTGGATGGATGTCTTTTTTTGTAAGGGTTTTCTGTCCATCTGGAAGAACGGACAATACTGCAACCCCCTTGTTTACCGAGCTGCCTTCAACTGGGGATATCATTGTTTTGCTCTTAATAATGATGATCAGGACAGCCCGCACCGAGAGAGAAGTGCGGTTGAAGTATGGTAAGGAAGGAAAAACTGAAAAGCTTGGCCAAGCTGGTGTGGAAAGGCTTTCATCCATTGGTGGATTGAGATCAGCTCGAATTCACAATCGTAAACATTCACATTTATAAAGCATTTGAAGGTGTAACAAGTCAACAATACGAATATAAACAGTACGCGCTCGCATTAAAAAACAAAAACGAGATGGAGTAAAGATCAACGTGAGAACGGTGAAAACACGAGTTGGGCAGAGTGAGAGAGTGCCGCATTACACCCACGCTTTATGATGAATGTTCTGTAATGGATATTAATAGTTTGAAGCAGCAACCAGAAAAAATGGGGGAGGGGTGGCAATTTAGTTGACGGAGGTTCAAATCGCGGGAACAATCTGCTACTGTGTTCTGAAGTTAACGCAACCAGTCGACTCGTCGCTTGCGAAAAGCTGAAAGGATTTTTTTTCGCCTCACATAAAAAATATATTTTTTTAATTTTTCTCACAAAATCTAAAGTTGTTTTTCTTCTATTGGCCTCCAATGACCAGCTCGGTTGCAGGAAGAAGAACAAAATTCCTTCAGCGACATTTCAGCTCGCACTTATTTCCATGACAAACCAAGTTGCGGGCAGGATTGCTGCAAGGTTAAAAGGGGGGACGGATATCACGGGAAGTCATTTTTATTCAATCGACGGCCGTGATTTTATTCTTCGGATATGGCCACGTCGAGGCAGGGCTGGGACAAGGACTGGGGAGGGCAGTGGGGGTGAGGGTGGTGGAGTGGGGGTGAGGGTGGTGGAGTGGGGGTGAGGGTGGTGGAGTGGCATTCCGGCAGTCCTGGGCGGCAGTGTCCATGGCGACGTGGAGGCTTGTGCCCAGGGTAAACTTGTCCGTGGTAACGCAGCCGGCTGGACACAAACCCTGGCAGCTGTCCCACCCCCCACCACCACAATTCATCACAGCCAGGGCAGCTGTCACTTATTCGACAAATTCGTTGGCGCAAATCGAACCAATTTTGGCTTTTTTCTTTCTTTCTTTAAGCCAGGAGGGCACCCATTGATTGAGACACGTTCTCTTTAGCAATTTTGAGAATAAATTCAAGGCTGCAAACTGGGGTGGTTACGATGTATAAAGACGGTGAACTTTGCTGTGGTGTCGGTCCACAGTAAGCGAACGTACGGGCGAGTTTCTTCATCTCCACTTTGGCCTCCGTCCACCCCGACGTGAACCCCGCGCGGTGTGTCGACCAGCAGGTCGCGTATGTCGAGGTGAAAGTGCGTGGGTACTCCCACCGAATTCCAAGACGTCTGGCCATCGTTGAAGAATCGACCAAAAGCACCCCTCTGAGACTGGAGGGACTTTCGAGAGCTCCTTCTAGAGAAGACCCTTCCGTTATTAGTGGCGTGAACAACCAATGCAGGGCTGCATCTTTACCACCTCCTGATCATCCATTGGCAGAGCCCATCACTCGGGGTTACGATGCCCATTACTAAGGTTACAATGCCAGTTACTAGGGTTATGATGCCAGTTACTAGGGTTATGATGCCCATTACTAAGGTTACGATGCCAGTTACTAGGGTTATGATGCCCGTTGCTCGGGGTTATGATGCCCATTACTAAGGTTACGATTCCAGTTACTAGGGTTACGATGCCCGTTGCTCGGGGTTACGATGCCCATTACTAAGGTTACGATGTCAGTTACTAAGGTTACGATGCCAGTTACTAAGGTTACGATGCCCATTACTAGGGTTACGATGCCCGTTACTAAGGTTACGATGCCCGTTACTAGGGTTATGATGCTAGTTACTAAGGTTACGATGCCAGTTACTAAGGTTACGATGCCCGTTACTAGGGTTATGATGCCCGTTACTAGGGTTATGATGCCAGTTACTAGGGTTACGATGCCAGTTACTAAGGGCACGATGCCAGTTACTAGGGTTACGATGTCAGTTACTAAGGTTACGATGCCAGTTACTAGGGTTATGATGCCCGTTGCTCGGGGTTACGATGCCCATTACTAAGGTTACAATGCCAGTTACTAGGGTTATGATGCCCGTTGCTCGGGGTTATGATGCCCATTACTAAGGTTACGATGCCAGTTACTAAGGTTACGATGCCAGTTACTAGGGTTATGATGCCCGTTGCTCGGGGTTACGATGCCCATTACTAAGGTTACAATGCCAGTTACTAGGGTTATGATGCCCGTTGCTCGGGGTTATGATGCCCATTACTAAGGTTACGATGCCAGTTACTAAGGTTACGATGCCAGTTACTAGGGTTATGATACCCGTTGCTCGGGGTTATGATGCCCATTACTAAGGTTACGATGCCAGTTACTAGGGTTATGATGCCCGTTACTCGGGGTTACGATGCCAGTTACTAGGGTTACGATGCCCGTTACTCGGGGATTCCGATGCACGTTACTCGGGGTTACGATGCCCGTTACTCGGGGTTACGATGCCCGTTACTCGGGGTTACGATGCCAGTTACTAGGGTTACGAACGGAAATCGACCGCGGCAAGAGGCAAGAACAACGGTCTCTGGGAGACCCCTCAGATAAACCCCTGCACAGAGCTCCCTGGCACGCACCCCCTAGCCCACCCCGTCCCACGGCGTGACACCAGAAAGCCCTTTAGCTCCGGACTATGAGGCCGTTCCTCTTGGCACTCCATGAAGATGTCAGGGGTGGCCACTGAGCTGTGAATGCTGCTTTGCCTTGTGAGGAATTTTTGGCCTGTGTGAATGTTTCCTTGGATCTGTGTGTCTCTGAGAGTGTGTGTCTGTGTGTCTCTGAGGGTGGGGGTCTGTGTGTCTCTGAGGGTGTGGGTCTGTGTGTCTCTGAGGGTGTGGGTCTGTGTCTCTGAGGGTGTGACTGTGTGTCTCTGAGGGTGTGGGTCTGTGTGTCTCTGAGGGTGTGACTGTGTGTCTCTGAGGGTGTGGGTCTGTGTGTCTCTGAGGGTGTGGGTCTGTGTGTCGCTGAGGGTGTGGGTCTGTGTGTCTCTGGGGGTGTGGGTCTGTGTGTCTCTGAGGGTGTGTGTCTGTGTGTCTCTGAGGGTGTGAGTCTGTGTGTCTCTGAGGGTGTGAGTCTGTGTGTCTCTGAGGGTGTGAGTCTGTGTGTCTCTGAGGGTGTGGGTCTGTGTGTCTCTGGGGGTGTGGGTCTGTGTGTCTCTGAGGGTGTGTGTCTGTGTGTCTCTGAGGGTGTGTGTCTGTGTGTCTCTGAGGGTATGGGTCTGTGTGTCTCTGAGGGTGTGAGTCTGTGTGTATCTGAGGGTGTGGGTCTGTGTGCCTCTGAGGGTGTGACTGTGTGTCTCTGAGGGTGTGGGTCTGTGTGTCTCTGAGGGTGTGGGTCTGTGTGTCTCTGAGGGTGTGTGTCTGTGTGTCTCTGAGGGTGTGTGTCTGTGTGTCTCTGAGGGTGTGAGTCTGTGTGTCTCTGAGGGTGTGAGTCTGTGTGTCTCTGAGGGTGTGGGTCTGTGTGTCTCTGAGGGTGTGACTGTGTGTCTCTGAGGGTGTGAGTCTGTGTGTCTCTGAGGGTGTGTGTCTGTGTGTCTCTGAGGGTGTGAGTCTGTGTGTCTCTGAGGGTGTGGGTCTGTGTGTCTCTGAGGGTGTGAGTCTGTGTGTATCTGAGGGTGTGGGTCTGTGTGCCTCTGAGGGTGGGTCTGTGTGTCTCTGAGGGTGTGGGTCTGTGTGTCTCTGAGGGTGTGACTGTGTGTCTCTGAGGGTGTGGGTCTGTGTGTCTCTGAGGGTGTGAGTCTGTGTGTCTCTGAGGGTGTGTGTCTGTGTGTCTCTGAGGGTGTGAGTCTGTGTGTCTCTGAGGGTGTGGGTCTGTGTGTCTCTGGGGGTGTGGGTCTGTGTGTCTCTGAGGGTGTGGGTCTGTGTGTCTCTGAGGGTGTGAGTCTGTGTGTATCTGAGGGTGTGGGTCTGTGTGCCTCTGAGGGTGTGACTGTGTGTCTCTGAGGGTGTGGGTCTGTGTGTCTCTGAGGGTGTGGGTCTGTGTGTCTCTGAGGGTGTGTGTCTGTGTGTCTCTGAGGGTGTGTGTCTGTGTGTCTCTGAGGGTGTGAGTCTGTGTGTCTCTGAGGGTGTGAGTCTGTGTGTCTCTGAGGGTGTGGGTCTGTGTGTCTCTGAGGGTGTGACTGTGTGTCTCTGAGGGTGTGAGTCTGTGTGTCTCTGAGGGTGTGTGTCTGTGTGTCTCTGAGGGTGTGAGTCTGTGTGTCTCTGAGGGTGTGGGTCTGTGTGTCTCTGAGGGTGTGAGTCTGTGTGTATCTGAGGGTGTGGGTCTGTGTGCCTCTGAGGGTGGGTCTGTGTGTCTCTGAGGGTGTGGGTCTGTGTGTCTCTGAGGGTGTGACTGTGTGTCTCTGAGGGTGTGGGTCTGTGTGTCTCTGAGGGTGTGAGTCTGTGTGTCTCTGAGGGTGTGTGTCTGTGTGTCTCTGAGGGTGTGAGTCTGTGTGTCTCTGAGGGTGTGGGTCTGTGTGTCTCTGGGGGTGTGGGTCTGTGTGTCTCTGAGGGTGTGGGTCTGTGTGTCTCTGAGGGTATATTTGTGGGCACATCTGCGTATTGGTGTTTCTGTGTTTGTATCTGTGTGTGTATGTCTCTGTGTCTTCTGAGAAGTTGAAATTCTGTACATGGGTTATTCAACTTTTCGAATAGTTTTAAAACTAAATTTAAACAAAACTTACATTTAATATATCTGTATTAAGTTTTATATCCCCTACTTGACCTTTACATTTACATAACCAACGTTGCTTTAAGTGATTCACAACTCTAAATAATTCAGAGCTGAGGAAAATGCGTTGATATCTGAGATAGTTGCAAAGGCACAGGATCCATTACCACCATCATGATCATCATACGATGCCTAAGAATGATGACACCAGTATTGTCCTTCTGCTGCTGTCTGAAATAACGTGGTCACGAGTTTGACTCTTCTGAGTTGCTCGTCGAAGTCAAGGCCCTCTGATGCATCATAGGGGTAGAATGGTGATGTCACGTGACATGCAAGGCATCATGGGAGGACCGATCTTAATTGTCAAAATTACACCTTTTGGTGTCAATAAACGTTAGCGTCTAGCCTTCTTTGCCCTTCTTTGATTCCAACCTGCACGCAATTTTTTGCGGATGATGAGTTCCTCACCATTAATTTACACAGTTTTCGAATTGGCTTAAAACAAAAGTATTATCAGCTTGCACAAACTCAGGCATAGTTTCACCCCACTCACACCTCCCCCACAACTCGCAGTGCACGCTGTGCGACACAACCTGGCCTAGCAATGAAACCTTCACGTTTTAACAGTAGGCTTTGTGGATGGGGTCTGGTCTGGTCCCCCCACCCCAGGTCTAAGACCCTCCAGCTGGGCCTCCCTTCCTGGCCTCAGGGTAACGAACGTCGCGAGTGAGATTCTCGTCCCCTTTTGGTGGAGACTCCTCCTGCCGAGAGCCTCGCCTCTCCATACAAAGGGAGCTGTGCCAGGGTGCGTCGAGGTAGCAGCAGCTGCAGCAGCAGTGGCAGCTGTATTAACAGCAGTAGCAGCTGCAGCAGTAGTATTAACAGCAGTGGTAGTAACAGCAGCAGTAGTAGCAGCAGTAGTAGTAGCAGCTGCAGCAGTGGCAGCAGTAGTAGCAGCAGTGGTAGTAGTAGCAGTAACAGCAGCAGTAGTAGTAGCAGCTGCTGCAGCAGTGGCAGCAGGAGCAGCTGCAGCAGCAATAGTAACAGCAGTAGTAGTAGCAGGAGCAGCTGCAGTAGTAACAGCAGTAGTAGTAGCAGGAGCAGCTGCAGTAGTAACAGCAGTAGTAGTAGCAGCTGCAGCAGCAGTAGTAGTAACAGTAGCAGCTGCAGCAGTAGTAACAGCAGTAGTATTAGCAGCAGCTGCAGCAGTGGCAGCAGGAGCAGCAGCAGTAGTAACAGCAGTAGTAGTAGCAGCAGTAGTAGTAGTAACAGTAGCAGCTGCAGCAGTGGCAGCAGTAGTAACAGCAGTAGTAGTAACAGCAGTAGTAGTAGCAGTAACAGCAGTAACAGCAGCAGTAGTAGTAGCAGCTGCAGCAGTGGCAGCGGCAGCAGTAGTAACAGCAGTAGTAGTAGCAGCTGCAGCAGCAGTAGTAAAAGCAGCAGTAGTAACAGCAGTAGTAGTAGCAGTAGTAGCAGCTGCAGCAGCAGTAGTAACAGCAGTAGTAGTAGCAGCTGCAGCAGCAGTAGTAAAAGCAGCAGTAGTAACAGCAGTAGTAGTAGCAGCTGCAGCAGCAGTAGTAACAGCAGCAGTAGTAACAGCAGTAGTAGTAGCAGCAGCAGTAGTAACAGCAGTGGTAGTAGTAGCAGCAGCAGTAGTAGCAGCTGCAGCAGCAGTAGTAGCAGCTGCATCAGCAGTAGTAAAAGCAGCAGTAGCAGCTGCTGTCATGGGCAAAAAATCATCTGGAATTGACCTGCAGGAGTTAACCGTGCCCGGCCGTGGGTGTGGAAACAACGCTGTTTGCTGGTTTGTGCCGACGCTGAGTGTCTGGCAGTTCAGTTTCATTTATTTCATTTAATTTATTAGGTATAGCCCTGTGAGCCATTCGGCTCTTGAAACGTAAAGAGGAACGACGGAGTCGCAGACAAAGGAAGACGCGAGCGCATGTGCCGGATGGATTGTCTCGCAGGCGGAGTTTGACTTCGACGTTTGGAGGGGGGGGTGGGAAGGGGTTCGCTTTGTTCCTCACATTAGGAATCGCGGGTGCATACAAATTAGTGAATTTATTTCGATTTTCATCTTAATTGTAATCTACTGAAAATGATTTCAATTTTATTTGGACGGGTCGTTGCCCCCCCCCCGCCAACTCCGCCCATGGATTTGTACGGACGTTGAACTTTTTTCGCACCGTACGTAGCCAACCGTGCTAATCGGACGTGTGCGGAAGAGGAAGTCCAACAAACTCACCACAAAAGAGCGCGGATTGCTGTGCGTCGCGGGACCGTGAGAGGTGGTCAAGCCAAGCTCGTGGGGAGGCCTTCATCCGCCAGTCGCTGAAGTCCTCTCCCTCCACCCCCATCCAAGACCACGCTCAAGGGCTCCCAGCTCGTGAGCTGTGAAGTTCTCCAAAGTAGCAGCGACTCGGTGCCAAGGTCCGTGGCTGCCGCTTTCGCTGGCCGCGTGATTATGGCCACAGCTTTTGGGGTGATTCTCAGTGAAACATTAAAACAAAAACCGTCTCTGATTTAAAGGGTCAACCAAGACTAGGACGCATTGATCCGGATGACCAATCCGTTGATAGAGTAAAGCGTTAAAATATCTTTATTAGCTAAATTTCTGAAATGATTGTGGGTGTTACAAATATATAGAATCGTCAAATCATATCAGCCATTCATGTCACGATACGCCCCCGTCGACTCAGGCGTGATTTAGAAATTCACATTTCCCCATTCTTATTTGTTTTACACAACATATCTAATGCATGCACTAAAGGGGAGACAAAGGGCTTGTACAGTACAATTATTATTAGTAATAATATTCTATTGTAGTCACTCGATTTCCACTTCCTGTTGGAATGAAGCGAGTTTAAGAGCAGCGTTTGAATGCCGATGGAAGGCGGCACGACACAATCTTCCCGCACCTGTCCTCTCGTCGTTTGAAACTAATTATTGTATTTGGAGAGAGAGAGAAAGACATTCCACGCAAACATTTGAGAAGCCACTCGACGCGTTATTTAATCAAGCTGCAGCTGCGGCCCTCATGAAGTATCCACTTGATCTCCTTCCGCATCCAGCCACCCCATCCCTTCAGCTGAATTGGCTTACCGTCGAAGCAGCTTCTACAAGACGACGAACAGCAAACAAACCTCGCTACGGAAACAATAAAAGTTGATTCAATTAAAGAGAACCACTATCATTGCTGTGTTTTGCTATAGCGTGTTAAACGACACGGGTGTATGAGACGCCGTGCACAACTTAGACGTGAAAAGCAAGTTTCTGAAGAAGAACGCGCAGGGGCGATTCATCTGATACACGTCGATACCGAGAAGCAGCTCACCAAAAATGAAACGCACCCGAGGGGTGGGTGGGGGGGGCACAAGGCAGACACTGTACACTCACCGGGACCCCCCCCCCCCGGCTTAAATACAGACCCCCCTTAGTCACAACACACGGGCGGTGCTGTCTTTAAAAATATCTACGACTGGCACTCTGGACTAAAGCGAGGGTGAATCCGAGCGCTCGCAGTGGTAATGTGGTGAGTTCACACCCCAGTTGATGGTCGTCAACTCGTTGGTAAATGAACCACGTATGGAGTGAATTTCGACCTTTAGATTTGAAGTGCATTTTGTTTTATAACCTGGAAACCCAGAAGTGGCTGAGTGGCTCCGAGGTCAGAGTGCTGAGATCCCGGGTGCGCACCTCGGCAACTGCCTGCGTTCTGCTATAGTTTCACTGTGAGTGATATGGTCAGCATTCACGTCTTTAAATAAAATGTTACGGAAATACCAAAAACCCCGATTGGTGTGTGTGTTGGCAGACGTGTGCAATGGCAAATGTGACATTTCCCAAACACCCATCCTGAATCGAGCAACTGAATATACAGAGTGATGCATTATTATTGATTTACCAGAGTGTTAGTTCCATCTTCAATGTTCTGTATAAATGATTGGCTTCGTTTAAAACCAGCAATTTGAACTACGTAAGATTTCAAATTACAATATCTCAAAATATACGACTCGTGCTGAACACGTTTCAGGGCAGTTATGTTTCTTCTCAAACAATTTTGCATCACTCTGCCCACAGCCTAGCTCATTCTTATTCATGTTCAGTACCCAAGATTAAGAGAGTACGGTAAATAATAAATGATAATTCTCAGCCCTGTGTTAATCCATTGCAAGGTGAAGGCCTCTCCACCCTGTGTTAGCCGTGACGGTTGCTTGAGCATATTTCACGAATCTTAGCCGTGGCTAAATCAGGTCACTGAGTTCATAGCACGAGCACAATCCACTGCTCTACCACTCCAAACCCCAAGAACATATCACGAGGTTTTTCAAAAGTATTTTTTTTATTATTAATTGTGGTTCATATGCCGCGTGAGGTTGTGGCTCAGCTGTTTACGTCACGAGGTCGGCTCACAAACACAAACACGATAAGGGCGCTCGCAGGAAACCTGGCCAGCCAGGACAGAGGAACGTTTTATTTTTATTTTTTGTCTTTTCCCCCACTTTTATCCCGATGGTGCTATTGTGCCACGAAACGAAGTGCCCATTTGGACCTCTCTGAGCAGCCCTCAGAAGCACAGATCTACCTCGGAAATCGCTTCAAGTGACCTCTGGTCCACAAAGTATGGGACGATACTTTCCCATTCAGCGTCCCCCCGCGCCTCCGATTAGCACGGTTGGTGCGAAATAAGTTCAACATAAGTTCAACATACATTTATATACATATATAGTATGACAGTCCAACCGATGTTTGTAATTGTTAGTGCTGGCATGCATTCAAATTAAGTGTAGCACCAACTTGAATGCTACGGGTATATTTTTATGCAATCAGTCTGGTGACCAGGCTGAGACCAACCACTCTCTACACTCGGGAACCAAGTTTGATCGGCCGGCAGCTGAGCCCTTTATTTGAACCCAGAATCTCAGCAGTGTCGGCCACAATTTCGCATCCCTTGCCATATTTGAGCTTTTCTGGACCGCCCACCAGAGCGGGCGGCCGATATCATCACGGCAGCGTAGGGCACCAATGTGTGTGGGCAGTGCCGTGGCTTATCCCTATGTGAGGAGACACGTTGGCTGGCAGCCACGCTGGGTCCTTTGTCAAGGGCCAACTGTCACTAAGTTTAGCTCCGCACTCCGGCTAAATCCTGCAGCCCAGCCGGCCACCTGCTCTCCACAAGCGATTTGCTCTCCCACCGTTGAGCCTCGCAATCATTCTGGGAGGCTCGCTTCTCTCGACAGCAATGGAAACTGGTCACGGAATCCACTTCCAACTGTTCTTCATCAACGACCAGCTGTAATCTATGCTTGGCTTGACGAAGGCCTCCCAAAGCCGTCGCAAATTCTCAGTCTCGCCTGCACACGACACTGATTTCATCGCTCCATCTCTGCGGTGTGAGTTCCCTCAAGTGTGTTCCCTCCTTTGTCCAATGTCCAACCCATTAGATCAGGCAAAAAAATGTTATCACGAAAGAGACTAGGATATTGTCTTGACGGAGACCGGACACGTAAAATGCAATGTATGGGGTTTTAAAATCTTCTGATCAGTGAGATCTACAAACCACAAGCTGATTTTAGTTTTTCAAATAAACGCCACGTCTATTGATGAAGCAACATCGGTCTACTTTTATTGTCGTTATTCTACGATGTACATAAGCCCGAATCCCTGACACAATTGAGCGCGGGAGCGAGTTGAGTTGTGACAGCAGCGTGAGGGATGGCGCCTGCGGGCGGTGTTTAAGACTTCAGCCCCGCAGTCGAGAGACAATGGCTGAGACAGCACGCAGCGCTTTACGATGGGGTCATCCTCCGCCTTCATGGTGGTGCGGCGTAAAACATCGCCTCGTGGATGAAGAGGGAGAGAGAGAGAGAGCGGGCAAGGGGTGGCGTGAGAGCTCAACACGAACAACAACACACACACACAAAATCACTGATCCTGTCCCAGGCCTCCAGGGCGTGTCTTTCCGACACACAATGAATCGCAAAGGGAAGCTTAAAAAGTTTATCCTAACAAACGTTATTTGTTAACGCTTTGTGCTCGAGAAACTTCGCTTGTGGGATGTTTGTCTCCAGTTTGTTGTAGACGGCTACATTTGTGTCTAACGAGGCCCACTTTTGCATTTCACAGCTTCGGTTCGAGATGACGCGAGGCTCCCTTGCAGTGCTGAAAGTTGCGTTGCGTTTTTTTTGTGTGTCTGGAAAACATTTTTCGCTTTTAAGTGCTCACCAGGGAGACGTGAGAGAGTGCAAGGACGCTGTTGAGCTACAACTGCTCGCAAGGAGTCGCATTCTTTTTGAAAGTGGAACGAATTTTTACTTGTGCATTTTGTGCAGTAGTGACGCTTGTGCAAGAAGCCAAGCAAAGCGTAAGGCCCCAAGCAGCTGCAGGGGCCCCGGATTCATGAAAATAGAGGGGATGCGTAAACTATCTATCAGGTTGCACTCAGATCCCAATCGACATGGCAATCTCACACTTTAAACGTGTTTCATTGTAATAGATACATTCCCGAAATTCTTTCACTCGACTGTGATACAACTAAGCAACGTAGCTTGCCCAAGCGTATAAGTTTTGTCATCAAGTGACGCACACAAAATTGACGCCTGCTTCGAACCACGAACGAATTGTCTGACACCACCACAGATCTCGCTTTCCCACAGCGCTGAGAACAATCGTGTACTTTAAAGTCTAGAGCTGTCATATGTTTCCTAAACTTTCAGGACAACAATGTAACATATGTGTAAATGTACATCCCTTTCGTCAATACACTGCTGGATAAGGGTCTCCCCACGCTGTACGTAAGGGTTGTGGGGTGGCAGTAATTTGGGCAAACTTAAACACCCTGATCACTGCGGGTTGCTGCGAAGGTAGGGCGCATAGACCGTGGATCATAGTACATTAAAACAATGGAATTTGGTGCAATGTCCCAGTGTAATGTATAGTAATACATCGCGTGCTTTACATAGGGGTACAACATTCACACGTGTCTCCTGTATGCATCCAGACGTTGAATCGTGTGTGGTCTGCGTACTTGACTCCCGAGCAGAAGGTTGTATTTCAATTATGATTCAACTCCTGGACATCTGTGAAAAGAGCTTCACTGCTCAACGGATTCATCCAGTTTAAATAAACATTCAGAATCTGAATTCTCAGTTGGGGAGGTCAACTCAGCCAGTGATCCTTGCAAGATCAGGAAATTGTGTACCACTTTGTGGGAAGCCGACAGTGGGTGCTCCAATGGAAGCATGTACTTCTGGCCGTGGGAATGTGGAATTGCCAGGAACACGTACAGAGATGGTCATTGTCTCATTGCTTGATTTATCTTTGAAAATCACGGTTGCTGAGCACAGGCCCCAAGGTTCAAACCGCCAAGCGTCCAGGTAACAATTACTACTCTTGAAGGGTATCATCGATACAAGTTAACATGTTCTCCAGATTATGAGACGCACTTTTGTTTACCCCTGTATTTTGAAAGAAAAGTTGGGGTGCGTATTATGCTTTTGGTGCGCGTGACCAGATCCGTATATCTTTATTCACACCGATTCATAATTCATATTTGGGTGAGTCCACGATGTAATCATCATTGTGGCCTCACCCACGAATCAGTTGCAAATCTGATTGGTTGTGAAATCCAACGCGTGAAGTTTCATGACATAGGCCCACAATACAAAGATAAATCACACATCAACACCGCTGGTGAACGCGGTATTAGTAAGGATTTTTGCTTCGTGTTACTGTGTTCTGTCGCCGCAACGTGGCGCTGACCTTTCCCGCGCACGTTGGGAATTTCTCCTGCACGGTATCCATGCCGCAGCCTGCGCGCCACAAGTAGGTTTGACAACTGCTGCCCTGGGAAGACTTGGTAGGAAATTCCAGCGGTACAAGGAGTGACCATGAATTTACACATTGCACGTTGTTTCTCTGCTCGGTAATTAATTGGCTCTGATTAAAAGGGCCAGTCGCCCCAGAGATTCAAACGCACGCCTTTTAATTTCACACACCAACGAGCACTCAAAAGGTCTCTGCTTAAAAATCAAAACCGCAAATTCCTCCCATGTTAAAAATTAGCGGTGGGTCACCACTGGAGGTCGGGCGTGTTTGTATGTACAACTACAGTGTTGAGCATTCCCGCATGTTTGGAGGTTATAGCCGCTTTGGGGGTAATGGTTAGCGCACTTCACTTCAATCGCGAAGTCGGCGTTTGATTCCAACTCCCAGCGCGGGGGTTGGAATATTGGGCGAGTTTCTTGGATCCCTCCACCTCTGTTCACCCAGCAGAACACCACAGTGGCAGTCAATTTGCAGGTCTTGCGTGGTGGGGTGAGGCTTGGGTACTCCCACCTCTTCAAAGACGTTTTGCCAGCGTGGAAGAGTAGGCCGCATAGCCTCGGTGTGAGGATCGCTATGTTGAACTTATAACTTTTTTCGCACCGTACGTAACCAACCGCGGTCCCTCTAGTGGATGCCCTTCTGCCAGCAGTGGCGTGAGAATGCAATTGCAGGGCTGCGCCTTTACCTGTTATCTTCTCGTGCGATTCATTGCACGAACTGCCGTACACAAATAATGCAGTCGTATGCCAATAATTATCCTTTAATCATTGCAGAATCCCAGTCTTCAAGGCAGGCATGTCTCTGCCTATCGAATGAAGTGTCCATTAATTAATCACATATTTTGTTTATGAATACCGCAGAATTAAAATGTATGAACATTAAACAACACGCATTGTGTGTGTGTGTGTGTACCACAGTGGTTCATATGCTGTCGAACACTCCTGTGATCTAAGGCAGGTTCCCGGTAATCCACACAATTCGTGGTATGCAGGGAATCATTTAATGTGGAAGAGTGCAGAACGCTGTTCCGGGAATTATTTTGGCACTCCACATCCATCTCGCCTCATTTTGTCCTCATGACATTGTGGTTTCGCAGGATGATGGAAATATTTGTGTGTTCCATATAATACTGTATATGATTATGGATAGGCGTACCTTGTACTCTCGTGGTAGTGCCTTATGCCGTTAATTCCCTAACCTAAGCCTGCCGAGCAATCTTGCAGAAAATATTACCTGAGCCATTAAGCCCTGGTGGTAAGTGATATGTGAACCGGTAACGGGCCTCCCCTAGGTCAACTCAACCTCAACTTAGTACCTGGTGCGGTGTGTAAACATCGCCACTAGGGAGACAAAGGTGAGCGGGCGTGGTGCTGGCCACCCACCCCCTCGTGTGCCGTGCAGGCCTTCATAGGGTGCTCCCCGATATGCACACAGACACACAGACACACCTACAAACACAGCACTTCAACGCCCTCTTTTATATTCTCGGCGCTTTTCCAACAACGACCTCAGGCAATTGCAACTCTGGCACGATTTGGCAAGATTGCAGCTCACACACACACACAAATGCATCGTCTCCGTCTGCATGCATACTTGCCTGCCTACAAGACTGGAGAGCGACGGGCTAGTAGTGAGTAAGCATCCATTCAGATCGGCAACAGCCACTTGATGTATGAGGGTGGCACATGTGACCATGCAACCACACACGCCACGCCTCGGCCGTCTTTGACTGCCACGTGTCGATGTTGACTACCTCTGGTGAGATGCTGGATTTAAGGCTGTATGACAAGCACATAGCGGGGAGTAGTGGCGCAGTGGTTAGCGCGCTGCGTTATTAGGGGCCGTCCATAAATGATGTCACGCCCCTAGTGGGGGGGGGGGGTCAGACATTTGTGACGATGTGTGACGAGGAGGGGGGGAGTTGAGAAATGTGACGTCACATCAAAATGCGCACCTTTAAATAAATATAGAATTGTTGTAACAACACTAATTGTTATAACAACACTCCTACAACATCAGAGTGCAGCGCCACATTAAATACGCACTACAATGACAATAGTTTAAAGCGATTTGAAGCATGTTTTATCGTTTGGGGGGGGCAGAGCTTTGTGACGTCATATTTGAGGGGGGGGGGTCTGACTTTTTGTGACGCCGTCTGACGAGGGGTGGGGGGGGTCCAAAATCGTCCAAACTCGCGTGACGTCATTTATGGACGGCCCCTTAACCCCGGGCCCATAGTTGGATTCAGGGCTAACGTGAGCGGTCATTGTTAACGGAACCTGCAGTGGGCTCCACCTCCCCCAGCCTGCACGAATCAGGGTGTTGAAGTTTGGTCAAACAACTGTCATGACCTTGAGGATGGCTTCGTCCAGCAGTGGATTTAAACAACTAAAAACACTTGTACAGTATTAACGAGGCAAGTGTTGTTAGCAAGCATCTATTTAGGCTTGTAGGGCGAGAGTCACGCCAGGCCACCGTTGCCTTCCCACTGCTGATGTTTACACAGCGCTCCGTGTACTCATTTAAGGCCGAGTCGACCTAGGGGAGACGCGAGGTCGATGTTCGCCTGCTGACCTACGAGGCACTCAATGGGTTAGCCTCGCAATACATACAGTCAACTCCTCTATCCTTTTGTCGAGCAACGAGTTCCCTGAGGTCTACGGATCACCTTCAAGGCTCGCTTCCCGGGGCGATGGGGGATGTTTGCCAGTGAAGCTCATACTTTAGGACCCTTTGCCTCTGCGAGTAAGACAATCAGAATCGTCAGCTATGTTTACGTCCGTCTTGAAAACTCACCTCTTTTAAACTGGCCTTTACCCCTGCCTGAGCTCTGGCCGTTTTCCCTGCAGGTTCTGTTCATTTCCTGGCTTCCCATACACGGAGCGCATCGAGATCTACGGAAGAAATGCGCCTTACAAATGTAAATAATTATTTTTATGAACTCAGGTCGCCGGGTTCGTAACGCAGTGCGCTAACCACTGCGCCACCGCTCCCCACCCACCCACCCATCCATCCCAAGCACAGCGATTCCCAGTGATGGGTGTGCGTGCGTGTGCGTGATGCCGGGCTGTAATGATGGGTGACGTGATGATGATGGTGGTGGGGAGGAGGAGGACGAGAGGGAGGAGGAGGAGCCACCAGGATTCCCCTCTCATCTCACTCGTGTGCCCTGCGCCGGCTGCGAAGGCACGGGATTATCGTCATCGGCAGGAGCAGCAGCAGGAAGATGATCGGCAGCAGGAAGATGATCGGCATTGTCGACCCCGAGCCAGCACCGGGTCACCGCTCGCTCGATGAATGGAGGCGCTGTTGACTGCGCTCAGCGTGGATGCCGTGAATAATGTTCCACGTCGAAGGTGCGTTATTAACTCGGTTTAACAGTTTACGTTCAATTGAATGAGTATTTACGTTGAGGCGTCGCGTATCGCGAAGACCGACATGTCTTAAATATTACGTTGATCTGTGATGTTATCATAAGGACGGCGTTGATGTGCAGCGAGTGCATCAGATGGGACTGCTGCCGATGACGAATGCTGGCTGGTCGGAATATGCAGAGCGATTGATCTATTTTGACATCGTATTTACCGAGTCGCAATACGACACAAGTTATGGAATGAACAACAATAACAGCAGCAACAACCCACAACAACAATAATAAAAGACGAAACCAACAACAACAAAGACAACAACACCATAATCACCAACAATTATACAAAGACGGAGGCAACAACAAAGACAACATCAGCAACAACATCAGCAACAACATCAACAACACCATCAACAACAACACCATCAACAACGACACCATCAACAACAACAACAACGACACCATCAACAAGAACACCATCATCAACAATATCATCAACAACAGCAGCTGAACGAATCTTTGACAAGCCATTGATCACGTGCGCTTTTTTGTTGACATCGACTGAACCTGACGTCGACAACAGCCGTCGAGTTGACGCCAAAATCGATCGTCAGCTCTCGGAATAGTCGGAGGAACCTTTCAAATGGGACACCTTTGACGTCGACCTAACATTGGATGACACGTAAACCAAAGTGGACAACAACAACAACAATAAGTGAGCCCTGCAACTCGCGCGAAAGGGGGCTGCGAGAGTCGCCGTTCGATTTCGGCAGCGGTTCGGGCCGTGAGCCCGCAGGGGGTCGATCACGGATCGATGAGCACGTGTGTGCAGGTGAAGAGAGGTGTGCGTATAGGCCGAGTTTATGAAGGGCAAAAAAGCAGCTGCTTGTGTGACGAAGGGCGTCGAGGTGGGCTTGCATGCTGTGGTCGGGCTCCGCAGAGGTCACGACCTACCCAGCCACGTTGAGAAGTCGCTGGGCTCCACCAAACCCAATCCTCTCAGGTACAGGTGACCTCACCTGTACTCCCCCCCCCCCCCCACTTCTCTACTCGCACTGCTCCACTTTGTAATTGCCTCAACGTCGGCCACTTTACCCTCATCCCCTGTCACCTTGCTCTATTGAAGGAATTTAGTCACTCCTTTTCAACTATTCTACTCGCTAATAGTGCCGCTTAGCGCTGTGTGCGTAGTTAAACCTCTCTTGTCCATGCTAAGGTCGACGTCCATACCCATCGGTGACGACTTGTGTATATTTAATTAAGAAGTGTCTGCGTCAGTGCAGGTGTACAAGTCCACATTAGTACAGGTGTGTGTGTAGCTATTGTATTAGTCCCATCAGGTGCAATTGCTTGGGCAGGTGCATACGTTGATAAGAGACAGCTGCTTGGAGGCAGCATCTCGTGCTCACACACCAGGCAGGAGAGGTGTATGACTGCAAGCTCACTTAGGACAGGCGTGGGTGTCTTTGTGGCGTAGTAGACATGTACAGCGAGGCTTTATTGGGGTGGACTGCACAACTTGGAGGCCAGATGGCTCTGCAAAACAAGCCGACCTTCCCAAGGATCCCCCTTCTCCTCGCCTCCATCTCATGTCTCCTCATGGCCCCAGGAGTTGTGAGTTCCGGCAATGGAACCTCTACCAACACCACCACCACCATCGCCCCCCACAACACCTGGACAGGCAGCCAAGATCCAGGGAGTGAACAGCCCCTGTTGTTGTCCTCCTCAAGCTCGCCTTCCTCCTTTTCCTCGTCATCATCCTCCAATTCCGCTCCCTCCACCGCGTCCACGGACGCTTCCTCCTCTACCGAGGACGATCAGCTGCTGCTGAGTGCTGCTGAGACACGGGAAGAGACCCCTGGGACAACCAGAACAGAGCTGGAGGAACGAGGAAGGCCATCCAGCACAGCAGGTACGGTGCACACCTCTCAACGCGAAAGAGTCCAACACAATTTTCCCAAACGGTATTTTGGTCTAAAGGGGGCTGGGGGTGTGCGAGCAGCAATGCTGAGATCCTGCTTTAGAATCCACGTCTCAGAAGCTCAAACGTGAACGAATTGGATTCTCATGAATATAAATGAAAATAAATGTCGTGATTTCAGTCCAGTCATTGATGATTATTAACAAACAAAAAACTAAAAATAAATGCAGTTTTTCACATGGATAATTCCAGCTCTAAGAATGACAAATATCGGTTTGACTGTCATACAACAAACAACTACATTATATCTCTATAACATCTGGGATAGCGTGACTCTTCTATGTGCATTAGTTTAAAATAGTGTCGTTATTCACGTGAATTTTTGTCTCACAATCGCTGAGGAACCACAGAGAAGGTGCAGGGCAGGCAATGAATCGGCGCCAACACATTCCCAAGCTCTGTATTCCTTTACATATGAAGATGTTTTCAGCCAGTTAATGAGTATGTGTACTTGAAGGGTTCTCCGAAGTAGTTCTGTGACCTTACCTTCAGCGGGCCGTTATTTAGCATGGGGCGTTACACTGCTCGATAACAACTGAACACTTAATCTCATGCGAGACCCCGGGAGCTCAGTGGAAATAACATTGGGAGTCTGCATCTATGTTGAAGTTCTTTCGCACCGTATGTAGCTAACCGTGATAATCGGAGGTGCGGGGGAAGGACAACAAACTGAACACAAAATCGGTTCTAAAGAAATTAGATAAGATAACGTATAATGTGCATAACCGTTATATTTATCCAGAAAAGCCTCATTAGTTTGTTTGGCACGTGGAAATAAACCAGAGGGTCCTGGAGAAAATCCACCATCGTCCGACAATCCGTACAGATAGGCTATATCGGATGGTCGAATCTATTTCAACGTGTTATATTTTTTTGTACGTCTTATATTAACTTTGCCTGCAATTAAACATTACTATGGTGTGCGATCATAATTGGTTTGGTATGCTGATTCGGTAGCTGATTGATCAACGCCATCTTGCCAGGACCACCTTGGAAGTGATTTGTGACTCTCAAGGCTTTAATCAGGTTACATAACGACAATGTGTGTTAAATAAATAGTAGCACTCCGTGACGGTCATGGGGTGTGATGTACGGAACTCCACCGTGACGGTCAGTGTGGGGTTTGGTGAAGGGAGGGCCCATGACTGGTTCAAATGTCACTCGCCACTGATGTTGGCCGTAGCCAGGAATCAAATTCAGTTTACTGTGCTCATCAGCGGATGAAGCTAACCACTGCGCCACCACTCCACCATGGTTACACAGAGTGTTAACTATGTTCAGATGTGGTCCTGCACATGTGATTTTTCTACACAAGTGGGAAAATGTTTTCTTGGTCTGATCTGGAGCCCCACATGGTCAGCTCAGCCAAAACAAAAATTAAGTTTCAAGCAAATGTTTTTTTAACCAGATGGAGAGTCTCAAGACACCAGGAGAGTCTCCTTTGCAGGAGTGAATTGGATCGCGACATTTCCAAAAGCAAAACCAACAATATAACGTGCAGCAATGAAGCAAATTGACATCGGCACAACAACTAAAATATCTGTGTACCATGAGAAACCAAAACCATTGCACAAATCAATTCCAAATACTAAACTCGATGGAGCGAAAGTTGTCTTATTATATCCCTACATGGATCATAGTACAGTTACAAACTAGGTTAGCATTGTACCAACATACAAACAAACAAGGATATATAATTAATTTCAAAGCTTTTTGGGTTAGATCACGTACATATAATTGTGTCGTAAACCCACCACCACCCGACACAGACAATTAGTAAGGTTTGTCACGTGGGCAAAACGTGCCAAGTGGTTACTACGTCAACACGTCGGTGTGATGGCGAGTAAACCCACGACATTTACAATTGAGTACGACGTTTTGCTGGTAATTACAAGTATATACATCAAATGCAACTGCAAGTAAGGTTATTAGGAAGACAGGTGATGGCTTGGGCCCGTGGGTGCAGCGTGAGTGTTGAGAAACATGTGGCCGAGCGTGCTGGGTGTTGGCCTCAACACTTCCTTGTGCGCTGCCCTCAACAGGTGCTCACTAACAGCGCTTGGCCCATTTGTCTACAAGGCTAAATTTGGGAGCTCTGCGTGTACGCGTCCGTGTGTATATCAAAGTATGTGTGCGCGTGTGTGTATAAGAAAGCGTGTGCGCGTGTGTGTGTGTGTGCATAGCGTTGAGCACACTGCGCTCCGAATGGACAACACCGGTGACGATTGCCTGAACCGGTCATGGGTCTCCCCGAGGTTAACTCAGCCTCAAATCAGTACCTGGTGCGATGTGTAAACATCACCGCCGGGGAGACAAAGGCGGCCGGGCGTGGTGTTGGCCACCCACCCCCTCGTCTGCCATGCTGGCCTTCATAAGTGCTACTCGCTAGCAGCACTTGCCCCAACAGTCTGTTAAGGCTACACGGGAGGTCTTTGTCTTTGTGTGTGCGTGCGCGGCGTAACGGTAGTGTAGTGGGTAGCGCACTGCGCTACGAACCCGACGATCCGATTTCGATTAATAACCGGCATTGGCCAAACATTCCAATGCTAATAAACATATACATGCAAATGACTGAATTAGGATACACATAGCAACATCGCCCCTACTGTGAACACTTGGCGGAACCCCCCCCCCCCCCCGCAAGAGAGTTGAGACTCGGGTTTTCCTAGGTTCACAAGAATAATAACAATCATAACGTAAACAACAACAACAACATCTTGTTGGGCCGATTCTACACGAACTCTACGTTACCGATTCAGATGCGTCAAGGATCAAAAACGATGAAGTATCGTGCACTGAAAGTGGGGGGAAAGTTTAAAATAGCACAAGTAAAACAGTGAATAGTGTAACCAAGACATGGCTACGTGAAGCTGATTTTTTTTTATTATGAACTCATAATGACGATTGATATAGCCAGGAAGGCTGCACAAAGACTTCAGGCTTTTCTTTTGCGTGGTTCCCGCAATTGGGATGTCTTTGCCGATTCCTTCTCAGCATGTTTACACGTGGCAGGGAGCGTGGTGTGCCTGGAGACGGTCCACACACACGGGGAGATGCCACTCCACGCTCGTCCACACTGATAGGTGACGGACGCATCTTTGGTGTCTCCGCCGTCTGTTTGGCCACCGTGCGCGATCCTAGTCCTAGAAGGGAGGACGTTGGGGAAGAGGCCAAGAGGGAGACGTTGGGAGATTCTGCTTGAACGCTTGAAGGAAGGAAAGGGCCATGACAGTGAAATAAGGAAGAAAGATGGGGCCTGGAGGGAGCTTGGTGGAGGGATTTCGAGCCCAGGAGTTGCCAATTGGGCAGAGGGCTAAATCGCAAGAATAACCTCGAATTAGTTGGGAACCGTATAGCACCTCGTAGTCTCCGTGTGATCCACCAACCCCTGAGATGTAGACCCACACGTCACTGAGCCACGGCAGTCGGGAAGGACCCAGGCTGAAACTCCGCCGCGTCGGCGAAGCCAGCGCGTTCGTGTTTATCCGTGGTTTAAATTTCTAAAGGGCACTTGACCGCAAATCAAGTACCACCTCATGTGCAGGACCTTGAGAGAGAGAGCGGAGTACTTGTGCCCAGCAGCTGTCTCTCCGCCGAACTACGACCTGTACGATCAACTGGGTAGCTTTGTAGATTGCAAAGATAAAGAGATTTGCATTCGTAAGGCGCTTGCTTAGATGCCTCGGCAAACCGAAGGCGTATCGCATGACATCTCATCTCGACGACTCTGACGACCTGCTGCATTCCAGCCAATGGGAGCCGCAGTGGCGACCGCCGTTTAGCAGCACCAACTATGTACGTATCTTGACATGTTGTGCCATGCGTAGCCAACCGTGCTCATCGGAGGTACGGGGGAAGGACGACAAACTAAACACAAAAAGGAGTTCTAAAGTTTTCAATCGCGATTCAATAGTGTACAGCTCCGGTGACTTCCTAATATCGGAAGTAAAAACGTTCCAGACGGCCGCAGAAGCGAATCCGAAAGCGCGCGATGCAGCGACCGTCTTTGTTCGATGGTCAGCTAAAATCTGCTGCAAGGATGACCGGAAAAAAAAGCACTGGTTGCACGCAGTACAATTTATAACGTTCGTTAACGTGCAACGCTTCATCAATCCACTGCTGGATGAAGGCCTTCCCACGCCTTTCAGTCACAGGGCTGTTGACTGTACAGTACTTCGCCATGCTGGGCTGTGCGGGTTGGTGACAGAGGTTGCACACAGCCAACGGCGGTCGGTTCCAATGTCACTCGCCGCTCACGATCGCTGTGGCCATAAAGTGCGCTAACCACTGCACCACCGCTCCCCTAAATCACAATGAGCACAATAATGATCGTAATAATATTATTCAGCAGAAAATAAACGAAAGTTGTGACGTTTCTCTCAAACGTACTAAAACGTGGCAAATTATTTTTTTTTATATTTATAAGTTGAAAATTAAAAATGTTCCACTTGTTGAGAAATCTCCCCTTTTACACTCTTGGGTTGGTGCTCAATAAACGAATTGAGTAAAAAGGAGACATTCTTAGATGTGTGGGAAAGGCACGTGGCGTTTCTTCACATCTATTTGTGCAGATGTGCACAGTTCTACGTTATCTTAACACCTGCATGTGTTCAGCTCATTACAGTGTTACATTGCCACATTAAAGACAGGAGATTGTAAATGCGTGTTCGGAAATTCTACCAGATCGTCATCCTAATCAGCGATTCTAAGGGAAACATTTTGTTACATGAAGCCACGTGATGCAGAAATGCAAGATATTCCCGAAGTGTTTCTTGGCAACGGGATATATCGCTGAAAGTATTTTTATACATAGCGAGCAGTTTTAAAAAGTTACTGTCTACAGCGCATCATGGTGAGAACAAAACAGGCGTTTAGCGAGGGTGGTGCATCACGTTACATTGTCCCGATCAAATTATTCACGTCCCTGGGCATCGGAGTGCAAAGTAAACCATGTTCCTTGTCCCCTTGGTGGCAGAGAGAATTGTACGATGTGTGGCAGGGGACCCTGATCACTGCTGATAATTTTTAAAAAGTAACGGGAAAAATGTAGGTTCCCCCCACCCTCCCCTCACCCCCCAAAGTCTGCGATGTCTCACTGACCCTCTCCACGGTGGCATCACCAGTGCGTGACTCAATCCGGTGTCTCTTCGCTCAAATGTTTCTCCTAACCCAATCGGCACTCACTGGTCATGCATCGCATGAGTCCCTCGTGTTACAGGCGACTGGGCCTCAGTCCTTGCTCGCCGAGTCGTTGCTTAGACTGAAAATGGCAGGTGACAACAGTAGCCACGGTATGTATGTACGTTTAAATTCTTTCGCACCGTACGTAGCCAACCGTGCCAATCGGAGGTGCGAGAGAGGTATAATGGATTTGGTGTGCCGGGTGCAGACGTATTTACAAATTGCCAACCCCGGGACAATCCCCAGCTGAAATTAATCTCTGGCTTCATCTGCCTTTAGGCGCCGCCCCGACCTTGAGCCCCACGGAACACGGCGCCACCGCCACCGTCACCGCCGCCACCGCCGCCACCGCCGCCCCCGGCGACATCGCGCCCCTCACCATCTCACCGCCACCCGGAGGAGGAGGAGGAGGAGGAGGAGGCGACGCCGGCGACGTGTGGAACAGCACCCGAGCGACCGCCAGCGTCTCCAGCTCCACTGGCGGCTGGACATTGCCGACCGTCGCCAATCAGTCGGCCGAGGTGGCGCGAGTGCCTTCACCCACGACTCCGATCCACCGCACGCCGGAACCAGCGCGTGCGGCGACGGCGGCGGCGGCGGCGGCGGCGACGGCCGTTGACTTCCCGACGGCGTCTGTCCGCCCCACGGCCGCGAACAGCTTCGGCGCGACGGTTGCCACCACTCCGACTGGCGAGGGTTCACCCGCCGGGCCGGGTGGGACAGCGGTGGTCGCGCTGGAATCTTCCACCACCGTCGGCGCCGTGCCAACCGGAGGTCCGGAAAGCGTGGACGCTGCCGGCGCGGAGCTCCCGCCGGCTCTGCCCGTTCCACTCGCCGTGACTCGCCCTATGCGGACGTCCACCGCCATGGACCACCAGGGCGTGCCGACGGTGCCCCGGCCCGGCAGCATGAGGCCCCCCACGACCGAGGAGTCGAGCCCGGAGTGCAACGGGACGACGCACGCCGGCGAGGAGCGGGACACCGCGACCCCCACAGGTGATGAACGACTGAAGGGGATTTTAGTTTGATTATCACTGTTGTTGTTGTGAAACTATAAAATAATGAGTGACGCTGCCAGGGTATGGTGGGTGGCACACTTCGATTGGAATCCAAAGCTCGCCGATTAGTTCATTCTCCCGGCGCGGCAGCTGAAACAATGGGGAAAGTTTCCAAAATTTCCCTCCGTCTCTGCTGCCAGCAGCGGAAATGGGTTGCACCACAGTCAATGGGCAGGCCACGCACGTGTGGTGGGGTAAAGTGTGGGTACTCTAAATATTCCAAGATGTCCGGGTCAGTTTGGAAAAGTTGGTGAAATACCCTCTGAGCTCTGGAGGGACTTTCTAGAGAGCTCTGTTTGGTAGAGGTTGTTCTGCCAGCAGTGTTATAAGCAAGACATTGCAAGGCTCCTCATTAAATTTTATCTTTTTTATTTTATATATATTAAATACATTCATGAAGTAATAGTAATTTGCCCAGGAATGCATCAGTGAGACTGGAGTATCCAGAGAAAAGCAACGAACAAAAGGAGATAACTCAGAACGCTTAACCAATGTATGGCTCAACCTCACGCAGTCCTGATTCTACATCCTGGCCAACTTACAGCCCCAAGCCTATAACACCTGACATTCCCAGGGAATCTCACATCCAAGTACTCACCAGTGTCTAACCAGCTTCGCTTCTGAGATCTGACAAGACTCGGAGCGTTCAAGGTAATTTTGAATTTGGTCATGGGACTCGGCTAAATCTTTAGTGTCGCTATTCTGCATTCTAATAATAATTACTTTATAACGTGCAACATATTTCATGAATCGGATGCATTGTGCGGTTGAGAACTCGGAGGCGTGGAGCCAGGACTCAAAGTCCCTCATATGCAGTCTGAATGGGTGAAAGTCTGAACCAGGCGAGGGTCTGAACCAGGTGAGGGTCTGAACCAGGTGAGAGACTGAACCAGGCGAGAGTCTGAACCAGGCGAGGGTCTGAACCAGGTGAGGGTCTGAACCAGGTGAGGGCCTGAACCAAGTGAGAGACTGAACCAGGCGAGGGCCTGAACCAAGTGAGGGCCTGAACCAGGTAAGGGCCTGAACCAGGTGAGGGTCTGAACCAGGCGAGGGTCTGAACCAGGCAAGGGCCTGAACCAGGTGAGAGGCTCAACCAGGTGAGAGCCTGCACGTGTGAGGGCCTTGAGCTGCCGTGGATGTGGTTGGATGCTGCGTCCTCGCAGCGGGAGAGAGTTCCAGAAAGCTGGTGCAGCTACAGAGAAGTGCCGCTCAGCCAGGACCGTCCTCGTTCTGGGTACAATGATCAGATTGTTCGATGTACCTTGTAGGACGCGGCGGTTTTCTGTGGTTAGTGGAGTGAGAGGTATTGGGGGAGACCTTGGGAGAGAGCTCGGTGGCACGGGAGAGTGAGATAGTAGTCTTGGGCAGGGCACGTCGCGTCACTTGAGGGCAGGCGATGATGACCAAGGGGTTGAGGCTGACAATTGGAGTGGAAGCCAAAGGAGGAGACGCGCCAGAGAGGATGTACACAGCGGAGATGCATCGACGAGATCAGCTCATGTGCACAGATGGATTGTCGCATCACGAGACCGTGAGACATGGCGACGGCCTGGGGAGAGTCCTTCACCCACCAGATCACGCTTTTTGATGACAATGATGATGATTCTGCATTAGAGCGCTTGTCCTGGTCAATCGTGTGTGTACATTAACTAAGTCATGTGCTCACCGTTCGCTTCACAGTAGGCATTAAGGACTTTATTCTAAACAGCTCCAGCCATGTGTACCCGCGTCACTGTCAAAATTTGTCAAACTTGTATAATTACCAACGAATATAATGTATAAAGTTAAGATATATAGTTAACATTTAGAGCAATGACCCATATCTCTGCTATAAGGGTCATTGCCTTAAACGTTGCCTATTATATAGAGGGTGGCCCATAAGTCAGGACACATCGGGTTATTATATTTATTTTAACAAATCACATAGGTATTCATATTCTTGGTTCTTTCAGTAAAGTCACGTAGAAGGGAAACAATACAATAATAAACATATAAAACAATAGAATTCTCACGACGTTTCGACTGCAACACAAGCAATCATCATCCGGAGTGAAAACCACAGCACAGCAAGAAAATAATGGATGTGGTCTGAAAGCCACCGTAAGCGAGAACAATCAATTAAGACCCGAAATGGTTTATCAATCCTTCCAATTATTGCTAAGCCAGAATCCATCTTCTCGGTTGAAATTGTCTCTGTGTTTGTGTATGTGGATAGCCTCATGAATGAATCTCTCATGGTAGCCAGATGGCTTGCAGAGAACCTCTGTCTTGGAGAAGTCAATGCCATGTGAGCCTACTGAATTATAACAGTGATCTGCCACGGCCGAGGTGTTGGTCCTACCGTGTTTTAGGTCTGCTTTGTGTTCATGGATGCGGTCCGTGACATATTGTTTGGTTTCTCCAATGTGACTACTACCACAGAGGCAACTTAGTTTGTAGACGCCAGGGTACTGTATGTCCGGAATCACATCTTTTACAGACCGAACCAGATCACGGATTTTATGTAATGTGTTGAATCGGACCTGGATCTTGTGTTTATTCAAGATTTTGGAGATATTTTTTGTGATCCCCGCAATGTAGGGTAAAGTGATGGTTTTGAATGGCTCCTCAAGAGGGTCCTTCTTCATGGTTGGAGTGATAGCTTTGCGGATTCTGTAGTCGGAGTAACCATTAGCCTTAAGAGCTTGGTGTACGTGCTTGAGTTCACTGGCTGTGTTCCTGGTCGGATATGCATATGGCTCTATGGTGCAGAGTCTTGATGAGGGAATTCTTCTGGGATGGATGGTGTTGGGAATCCGGTTTCAGGTAAGCATCCGTATGGGTAGCTTTCCTGTAGACAGAGTGGCTCATTGAACCATCAGGTCTCTTTTTATTAGGACATCCAAAAAAGGTAGCTTGCCATCTTTTTCGACTTCCATGGTAAATCTGATGGCTGAGTGTATGGAAATGATGTGGTCAAGGAATTGGTCTAGAGCAGGCCGGCCATGTGGCCAGATGATAAAAGTGTCATCCACGTACCTCTTCCATAAGGTTGGGCGCAGAGTGGCAGTCTGGATGGCGTCAGTCTCAAATTTCTCCATGAAAATGTTGGCTACAACCGGAGATAGAGGGGAGCCCATTGGGGTGCCCTCAGTTCCATTCCAAGTGAAGTATGTATTGGTTAAGCAGTGTCTCACCATGGGGGGTACCTCAGTGTTTAGTCCTTGATGAACCAAGTCTTCAATGATTGCGATGGTGTCAGGTACAGGAACTTTGGTGAATAAGGAAACTACATCAAAACTGACAAGCAGGTCGTCTGGGGACAGGGAAATACCCGTGATTGTCTATACCAGGTGAGTAGAATTTTGTACCGCAGACGTGGTTTTTCCAGTGAAAGGCCGCAGGATTTCAGACAGAAAACGAGCCAGTTTGTAGGTATGGGAGTTGATAGTAGAGACGATGGGACGAAGGGGTGTATCTACTTTATGTATTTTTGGTAAGCCGTACATAGGGTTATTTTTATTATTTTAACAAATGTTCAAACCGACTTCCAATCACATTAATACATGATGCATGATGTTTTTAAATGAGGTTAGGACTTTTAAACAAAATATTACAGCTGTTTAATCTTTTAACATTAATTATGCTTTAGCTCAATAAATTCAGGGTTCTTCGTCGAGTTTTGTAAATTCCTCCATAGGAAGAAAAAAAAAATTAATAATGATAAAATATAAAATATTAACTCAAATAATAAACAATTAAAATGTTTTAATGCCAGTGCTAAAATAAAGTGCCCTAACTTTTAGGCCACCCTGTACATACACATTAAAATATATTTCCCTTGTTGGACAGTGATATTGCCATCCTGCTGCACGTGCGATCGAGGAATGTGTCGAGTGTGAGTGCTTTCACGCTGTGTCGGCGTGCAGAGGCACCGGCGGACGTGTGCCACCCCAACCCGTGCCCCGGCGGGCAACGCTGTGTCCCCGAGCCGCAGGGCGAGGAGGGGAATTCCTCTACCCCGGGGAATTCCTCAGCTCTCTTCACCTGCAAATGCCCTCCCGGGTGGCAGGGACTCAACTGCACTGACGGTTAGTGAACTATTGGAGGGACAATTGTTAATTTGAAAAGAAAATGTGGTTACTATTTTTCTCAGTTACAGTTAATTCGAATAATTTTTACTATTTAATATTATTTTATTTTACCAGATAAGGCTCCCTGAGCTATATAGCTCTTTTTCAGAAGCGACCTTGCCACAAATGTTAACTCAACGTAGTGGCTTATCATGTGGAAATTTTTAGCAGCCAAATACTCTAAACGCGTGACGTTGATTCTAAATGTGGAGGGAAAAAACGGAGGACCTGAAGAAAAATCCATGCGACCACGGGGAGAGAGACACGCACACTCCACATGTACAGGCGTCAGGGTCGGGGATGGACCCACAACGGCCTGGGAAACCAGGCGAGGTAGTTAACATCTCGCCACCGCGGTGCCAATGACCTGCATGGCGTGGTGATGTCCTAATCCAGCAGTGGATTGAAAAAGTTCCGTGCATGTGTATTCCATTATCATGCTGTTGGAGTCCTACCACAAGATAAATACAATCCCGTTTGGAATTCTCGCAGCGAGCAGTTAATCTCCCTGTGTCGGTGAAGGGCCACAAAATATGATGTCAAAGCACTGCATCTGAAGTCACTTCCGCTTCAGATGTAGAATATAGCGTCTATATTCTCTGCAAAGATTGTTTGTTGTGTTTCATCCATAATAGAGGTTTTTTTGGGTTAGATCGCGTGTATATATACGTGTCGTTAAAACCTGCCACCACCCGACACAGCCAACTGGTAAGGGTTGTCACGTAAACAGAACATGCCAATTCGTCACTAGTACAGCACGCCGGTGTATTGGAGCGTGAAGCCACAACATTAACAATCTGAGTACGACGTTTCACCAGTAATTACAACTAGCTTCATCAGGCAACAGCCAGATTTGTGGAGAAGTCAATCAACCTGGGCCTATGTCCAAAAATTCTTAACTTACACACCCTGAAGTTTTACCACCTTATCCACCCAAATAACTATTCTACCTGCTCTTGTTTTACTGCAGCTGATGCATTAATAAACTGAATGTCGTGCATTAACAAAACTTCTACAAGGTGGGTGAATCATTGGGGTCGAGAATAACGACGGATGAGCGGACAAGGGAGGGACCGTGCGAGACCGACGGAGCTGTGGAACCAACTCGTGTGCACGAGCAAGGAGAAATGTTGCGTCGCAGCAGGGCCCTGAGAGATGGCGGATCAGCTTGGGGACACCTTAATCCAGCAGTGGATAGATCGTGGCTGATGACTGTGGGCGAGTTTTGCTCCGCGGCTAATCTGCCGCCCTGCTCGCTCGCGCAGACGTGGACGAATGCATCGGCGACGGGACAAACCCGTGCCCCCCGTTCAGCGCCTGCCGGAACCGGCGAGGCGGCTTCGTGTGCGAGTGCCCCGTCGGCTTCTACCAGGACTACCCGCGCGGCTGCCTCGCAGGTACTGCTGCCTACCTCCCTGGCCTCGCCGCTGCACCCCCACGCGTCTTGAGTGCGTCACGCGTTGGTTGGTTGGTTTGGTTGTTGTGTGTGGGGCTGGAGTACAGGACGAGCGGCAGGCCTTCACTCAAGAGACCAACCACTTCGGGAGTGAAACCCGGGGACGGACTGTGCGAGTGACGGGCTGTTGTCTGATTGCTCAGTAGCTGTCGAGCAGCATGCAGGCGGTGCAACTGCACTGGGCCCCATCGGATAGAGGGGCCCAGGCGTCGAGCTATGACGGCAGAGGGTGGGGAATTGGACAGGGGAGGAGGCCCCGATTTAATTCCTTCACCAGGGCCCATGCTAACCACACTGCACCACTGTGTGTGCTGATGATGATCATGTACAACAGCTGAGTCTGGACTGGAGTAGGGAAGAATGATGTCAGGACAATGACAAGGTTTCCCCGTGTTACAAACACAAATTCCACAAAAATGCTCAATTGATATTCCGTTTAATCAATGGCGTGTTGTTAGTGTTTGTTTTGTTGTTGTTGTTGTTGCAATTATTGTCCTTTTTTTTGTTAAGTTTATTTGCTTTTGTGACCCAGGCCTCCCTTAAATAAGAGAGTTGTAGCCTCATCGGGAAGTTTGCGGAACTCACAAATATAGATTTCACTTCCTTGTGCCACCATCTCCCTTGTGATTTTCACAGCCAAAACGTTCCTAGGAAACATCACTTTGAAGAATTCCGTGTTCACGGCTGAGATGGGAGACCCCGCTTCCAGCGTGTTCGTGGAACTGCAGGACAACATCACGAGAGTGGTCAGAGAGGGGCACACAACACTCACCCCCAAACTTTAACCAAATCACAGTCTTTATTTATACCGGAGGAATCCGATGAGCTATAAAGCTCTTTTTCGCAGATGTCCTGTGGGGGCGAGTCAGAAATTTACAACAACAAACGATCCAAAAACAATATAGGAGTGGAAAGTATAGGAAGGTTAAGCAAATCACAAAAAAATCCTTTTTATTTTAACAGGTAAAGCCCACTGAGCTAAAAAAAAATTCAGAAGTGACCTGGCCACAAATGATAGCTCACCCACCACGAGGAGAGAGACACGCAAACTATAATCACGGACGACCTAACGACAACATGACATCATCGTAATAATGTTAGCGAGTCCTTGGGAATGCAGAGCATCACAAAAGTGGTCACCAGTTGATTCATAACGTGCCGCTTATCTCACTTGTGTTGTCTGTCTCGTATATTCTGTCTTGTTGGCTTCATAAACTTATGGGTAGCATTCACGTATGCAATAATTAACATAATGGATTGAAAGCCCTTTGTCGACCTCACAGCAGTCGTTTGACCATACTTCACCACGCTGGTCAGTGCGGGTTGGTGAAGACAAGTACAGTAACGATTCGTATATCACTCGCCACTGATGTTAGCCGTCGCCCGGAATCAAACCGATGCACCACCATTGCCCAAATTACTGTATATTGCAAATTTTTGGACCAAACATTCTTGATAAATGACTCTCCCCCCCCAAAATATCAATCCATCTAATAGCATTGGTTTAAGTAGCCACACACTGCTGACGAGCCTCGTTAAAGTTGAAACCAGTCCACGGTTTACCTTCTACATACAACACTACCGGGGCACATTACGTCTGGAAGTTCCTTTCCGTCGGCAAAGTAAATGCGTTTGACTTTCTGCGGCCAGTGCGTGATTCCATTGCTGCCGCCCTGCGATTGTTTTCTGTGCGACTCCACCCCAGTGACCCGTGCTCTCGTCTCATTGTCGCAGATGAACGAGACGTTCAAGGGCAAGAACCTGTCCTACCAAGGCACCACTGTGCTCAGTGTCACGTGAGTTCACGGGCAGCTGGGTGGCTACGAAATTAAACACTTACAGAATAATATCAACGTATGAACAATCACTCTGTTTGCGGTTAAATTCCAATAACGCGTTGAGATTTATCAGCACGCGGTAGTGTAGTGAATGAAATTATTTACATAGCCTTGAGAACGATTGGGACACACGCACAACAACAACGTCGCCATTCGCCACCAAGTGGCGGTGTGCAACCTTTAAGGTTCTCTGGCCAGAGGTCGTGGAACAGACCCACATGTTATGGGTCAAAAATTATCTACAGAGCTCTCCTGCATCACATCCGCCCTTCTCTTCCTTCACCCCTTTTGTTTAGCCAAACAGGGGGTTGGTTGGGCAAACAGAAAACTCTTTCCAATAGTTTAGAGGTAAAATGTGGTTATGTTTTTTTTTACATGGAGTAGTGATAGTAGTAATCATCATCATCATTGCCATGATCACTACCACCACCATTGTATTTTAAATTATGTAACAGCAAGATGAGAAAGCAAGTTATTTTGTGTGAGACGTGAGTTTATCATAAAACAATGTAAAGCAAGCAAAGGTCAATTGTATAAACATCAAGGGCATTATTCAAAATGTAAACACAACATTCAAATGGGGGATTATAAACAAAAAAAAAGGTGGGTAGGGAATATTTTCTGGAAATCAGCCTCAGACGGCTCCGGCTGAAACGAAGCCGTGCTCGTAGTGGTACGTGGCCAAAGTTTGAGGGAAGATCAGCGGAAGACCACACTTGTACGAACTCGGTTGGCTGACCGGACCGACGCGTGCGCGTGTCCGCCGCCGGTGTCAGGAACGGGAGCGTCGTCGTCTCTGTGCTGCACCTCTTCGCTTCGTCGTCGGCGGCCACGAACCGGAGCGTGAACGACGCCATCCACAACTACACCGGAAGCTGCACCAACACGAGCGCCTGCGAGTTCGCGCGTGGCACCAATTTCTCCTACAGCGGTGAGCGCGCCAACGGCGCCCCGTCCGTTCGGATTTGTGCCACGTGGCTTTTGATTTGTGCTCCCGCGTTTCATGTCTGCGTTGCTCCGATCGCATTTAACTCGCACAAAAAACACACCCGAGGAGGAATCGGACAAATATCTCCGCAAGGGTTCCTCCCCACAAGGGAGTTGAGGATCACCGAGGCACCCCTGAGTAAAGGACTTTTTATATCCCGATTCTATTCGCCCCGGGTCAAAATCACCCAGAATGCACCCGATCTTGTACGACCTCGAAGCCAAGCAGGATTGAGCCTGAAGCGTGCTTGAATGGGCGGCCATCATGCATAAATTATTGTGTGGCAGGCTCCTGCGTGGCGACATTGTCAGCAACACGCTTGTTCGCATGTTTGTTTTACGCAGCGATTGGTGATATGACAACAACAAAAATCGCCAAATCTCTGCGCTTCCAGAACCATCTGTGCTTATGCACAGGTGGCTGAGAGCTTGGATTTGAACCCAGACCCCCTGTGACTTAAAATTAAAACTATGAACTGAACTGTTTTCAATGCATCAGGTAAAGCCCACTGAGCTATATAGCTCTTTTTCAGAAGCAATCTGGCCACAAATGATAGCTCAATGAAGTGGCTTATGTGGAAATGCATAGCAGCCACATACTCTAAACGCGTGACGTTGATTCTAAATGTGGAGGAAAAAAACCTGAGGACCCGGAGAAAAATCCACACGACCACGCGCAGAACACGCAAACTCCAAATACACGGCGGGCGTCAGGGTCGGGATCGAACCCACGACCTCCTGCGTACCAGGCGAGGTAGTTAACATCTCCGAGCCACCGTGTTGTCCGCGGTGTCGCCAGAGGGTGACGTGTGCAGCCTGGCGGTGTGCGACGAGAGGAGCTCGCGCTGCGTGCATGTTGACGGAGACGTGTCGTGCGTGTGCCGTGCCGGCTTCTTCAAGCACAGCGCCATGGACCACGTGTGCAGAGGTGAGCAGCACGCGCGAGCCGCTGTCGGCATCGCCGTTAAGTATTCATGGAAGACAAAAAAATTATCGTCGTCGAATAGTTATAAAGTCATCATTGGCCAATCATCATTCATCATTCGTAAAAAAAAATCATCAAATAACAGACGTTAGTAAATGATGATCGTCAGCATAGTCATGATAATACAATTATTCATATTCGGATATCATCGTTATTCAATTATTGTCACCGTCGTTATCGTTAACTAATCCATTTTAAATCAACTAAATTAAATAATTATTCTTCCTCTTCATCATTATTATCATGTCATCATCATCCTCCTCGCCATCATCCATTCATCAGTATTGGCCCTGACGATAAGGAGTTTACACGTTGTGATGAATGTTTATGAACACAAGAAATGTCTTCTTAACCATTAAATCATCACTATCAGTATCGTGATCAGCATAACCTCAATTAAATCATCGCCATCATGATCAACAGCAGTAAGCAGCAGCACTGTTAGCAGGTCCTACATAAAATTATCGATTGTAGGCGTTCATTGGAGGCCTCGTTCATTCTCGGTAGTACGATCACGTACGGGAGATTTGATGATAATTAACGATGCTTTAATGATGATAATTTAAACATGACTGTGAATAATAATTTCTGGAGGAGGGAACGTCTTTGAATCGCACAGAAATCTGCCAAAGAGCAATGAACCCGTCCCTGTTTTCACAGCTTGTGAAAACGGCTACAAGCTACATAACAACGCATGTGTCAAGTAAGTTTCATTCAAACTCGGCTGGGTTAAATTTGTATTATTATTTAAAGTTACTAATTCATTTGAGACGCGGGTGGCTCGGAGATCTGAGCACTGGGCAAGAAACTGCTGGAGTTTATGGCTCAAAATTGGGTTTCAGCCACCCTACTTAACCTGGCTAAAAATTCCAGCGATGAGAATTAGAAATATCAATTTGACTGGCATGCGATGGGCATTACCCTCATATGCTGACTTGCAGGGAAAGTGCCACCCCCTGTTGTGTGTGCAGTAGAGGCCACTTGACAAGATCTCAGATGTAGCTCTGTGATATCCGCTTCCTTGCACCATTCTCTATCCTGAAGCAGAATATTAGTGCTGGATAGAATTGCATTTGCCAATGAGATTTCTAACTTTCATCCTTACCCATGTATCGATAGTTTTAATATACACATTTATTGAGGGGCTGTGTGTTGTCTTGGTGTGGTCTGGGACTGTTTTTGCTGTTCTTTTGCCACCTTTCCCAAGCTTGGGAATTGGTGTACTTATACAATTTGAACTTATATACTTTATCAATTTGATTTATTGAATTTTAGCGATTTTCTTGTTTGTTGTAACTTCATGACCCGCCCCTACTGTGGACATCTGTTTAAAAATAGTTTCATAGCTTATCGGATTCCTTAAGGATCATTTTTTTTAAAAAAAATTGGATTCTCTAATACGAAATTGTGACACTCAGCGAAATAAAAAAAAATTGACTCTTCATCTCACGACGTAACGCCGATAGCGCAATCGGGATGAAATGTGGGGAAATGTTTTTTTTTAGGATGTTGTTGTTGTGAATGTGGTTCACCTACTCCGCCAATGAGTGCCCTACCTGCGTGCCTCTCCCACAGGTGCCCGTTTGGTTACTACGGCCACCAGTGTGAGGAGCGTGAGTCTCGCCCACAACGCTTGCCTCCTCCCTGCCGCCTCTCACACAGACGCGTTGGGTTTGGGGTTTTTTTTATCAAATCATCTCCTTGCCAAATCACTCAGGCTTCACCCGATCTCGTCCGATCTCGGATGTTAGCTAAGCAGGCTTTGACCCTGGACGGTGCTCGTATGGATGGGTGGCGACCGTGCAGAAAAGAGGTGTAAAATACAAACGGCTCAAGTAGTTTGCATGCCTCTGCGGGGCTGTGTTGTGGGCAGCAGAGGGCAGTGCAGCCCACTCACATTGTTGTCACGAGCTTCTCTACCCCATTATCAGTCCGGCTTGCCCACCTGCACCCCACAGCGACCGGCGTGGTGAAGTGTGGACAATAACCCCTTTGATCGACTCAGCATTGGGAGGCTCTTATCCGGCAACGGAATGTCAACAGGCATGCACAGATATATTTGTGCCAATTGGGCGCACACAGATTTAACAGCACGCGAAGATCCGCAGCGCAAGAGCAAAAACTCTCGTCCCAACGCACACACCGCCAGCTCCAAATAACTACGTGTGTGACAGGCGCGTGCGTCAGCTAACGCTGCCGTCTAAATCGGTGGTGTTGTTGTTGTTGTTGTGCTGCACTAGTGGCTGAGCGCCCGTGTGGTTGCGCTGCCCCCCCCTGCAGGTTACCTCCTCGTCGCTGTGATCCTGGCGGCAATGGGCGGGGGGCTCCTCGTCAACCTCGCCATCGCTCTCTCCATCACCTGCTACAGGTGTTTGTCTCTCCTGTGTGTGGGTGTTGAGCTTCTTCTTTTGCGCCGTACGGAGCCAACAAACTCAAAATAACATCGAGACGAATAACGTCGAGAACGAAAAATAAAAAAAAAATAACCACCACATGACCATTCGGTGTTCACATAACCATTCGGTGTTCACGTAACCATTCGGTGTTCACGTAACCATTCGGTGTTCACGTAACCATTCGGTGTTCACGTAACCATTCGGTGTTCACATAACCATTCGCGTTCTCCGGCGCTGCCGTTGCGTCCGTTTTTGTTTTCTTTCCCCGCGCAGAAAGCGCCGCCTGGAGGCCCAGCGAGCTCGCTACAAGGACGAGGGCTTCCAGCTGTCCCCCTACGCGGAGCTGCCCCGGATCCCCCGCGCCCAGACGGCGTGGGGGCGCGAGACGTACGAGATGCAGGACAGCGGCAGCACGCGCAACCTGCTGCACCCCGATGAGAGCTACATCGCGGTACGGCGCACGCAAAGACGCCCCCGGTAGAGCCTTGACACACTGGTGCTGTTCGCGAGTAGCACCCTATCTATGAAGGGCCGGCACTGTGGCACACGAGGGATGGGGGGGAGGGGGGCACACCGCGCCCGGCCGCCTTTGTCTCCCGAGTGGCGATGTTTACACACAGCACCAGGTACTCATTTGAGGCTGAGTCGACCTAGGGGAGGCCCAGGACCGGTTCAGATAATCATCACCGGTGGTTGGCCGTGAGCGGGAATCGAACTCGGGTCGCCGGGTGAGCAGCGCGGCGCGCTAACCACTATATTATACCACATGCACGCGCACACACGTGTACGTGTATATGTGCATGCACACGCATGTGCACACGTGTACACACATGGGGGTGGGGAACCTTTCCTTGCCCGAGTAGGACTTTCAAATGCTTTTGGCGGGCAACCGTGCATCAACACATGCACCTTCCCTTTCCGCATCCGATAAGATCGCGCAATATAATTAGGTCTCACCTCCACCGCACGCGTGCGATACCTGCACCTGCAGTAGTGCGATCTGTTCATCACGTAAACCGACCACTGCCCATCATCACACGCTTGCACAGGAGGTACGGATGCTACGCGTCCAGCAACGCTTGGTACCGTCGTATAAATTCAAAGAACCAAACACGCAGTCATCATTTTTGGTCTTCTAGTGCGATACGAGAGAGAGATTCTCCAGGGGACCTAACAGACATTTAGAAGTGGATCTCGAATTCAAAAAAAGCTTTAAATGTGTGGTGACCCCTGCAGGAACACCGCAGTTGAGTAAAATTATCTATGAAATATTCTGATGTAGGGCAGATGTTCTTCAACACTTTAACTTTCGTCTATGCTTTGTAAAAGTAGAATCGTAAATAATAAATACATGTTTAAAACAACCCTTTGGCTGAACTTCTATATAACACGTTGCTTCGGTAGGAACGTGGAGTCATGTGACTGAGAGATGACATCACCTTTGAGCTACCTGACTGATGTTATCGGCCGGATATGAGCGGCATGTGCTCACTGGTCTTGCCGTGGGTCAAAAGTCAACAGTGGATGCCCTATGGAGAGATTCACGCCCACTTAAAGAAATGTGGAAATTCAACCTCTGACACAGGGCTGTTAAACACGAGGCGGAACTCCACCCCACTTAATTGTATTTATTTTTAACGTCGAGCCACGGTAGCTGCTTGTGACCAAATCAACAGAAATGCAGCCGATCTCATCAGACCTCAGAAGCTAAGCAAGGTTGAGCCAGCATGGACGGTGCTTTGACGCGTGACCACCGTCCATAAAACGGGGGTGCTCGAGAGCTACTGCCGGTCTACGTTGTAAGCGGAGGGCATTGCAAAAAAATACAAATTTGATTTGAAGCTTTCGTGACTGCAGGAATTACTCTTTGGTTCTTTCGGTAAAGTCACGTAGAAAGAAAATAAAATAAATAATAGAGTACGACGTTTCGATTGCAACACAAGCAACCGTCATCGGGTAGAACTAAATTGAGAGAGAGACAAAACACAGAGACTCTCTCTCTCTCTCTGTGTGTGTCTGTGTTGTCTCTCGCTCTGCTTGTGTGTCTGTCTGTGTGTCTCCGTGTCTGTGTTTTGTCTCTCTCTCAAATTTACTTCTACCTGATGACGATTGCTTGTGTTGCAATCGCAACGTCGTGCTTTATTACTTAAGTTATTTTCTTTCAATGTGACTTTACCGAAAGAACCAAAGAGAAAACTATAATGTTGTGCTGCACTGTTCGCTGACATTTACGCTCTACGCCTTCACTAACACGCTACTGACCAGTGTGGTGAAGTATGGTCAAATAACCTCCACGACCAACACGGCATGGGGAGGTCAAAATCTAGCAAGGGATTTCTCTACACAGGGCTTAATTTCAGCCTGGTCTGTCCAGGTTGCCAAGATGAAAAATATATTAGGCAGCTGATACATCACACCCAATACACCTCGCGTCATGCCTGTGGCTACCAGTCATGTGCCTACTCTCGTCGACAATCGACGCAGCAATGATCCAGTGAGTAATGAGGCCCTGGCTGTACGTCTACGCCGATTCAGTTTTACCACAGTCGGTTGTCCCCCACCTAAGATTAGCGCGGTTGGCTACGTACGCTGCGAAAGAAGTTCAAAATACATACACGCACGAGGACAATCTTGTGCAATTGCTAGTTACGAATTAAGCAAATGAGTGGCGGAGGTGGAAGGGCAGGTGGCATCCTGCGCCCTCCACAGCTGCCCTGCAGCTTCGCTGAATGCTGCCGCCCTCTGTGGGTGGCGCTGTTACAACCTCCTTGCTGTACTGCCCGTGACCCCCCCCCCCCCACCCTCCCCCTCCCTGCCTGCAGCCGGCGTACCAGAGCTCGGTGAAGATGGGCGAGTCGGGGCAGCCCTACTCCGTGCTGCCCCCGGGCCAGTACATGTACGGAGGGCAGCACAATCCGTCCTATGTCCATGACGACACTCGCCGGAGAGATTACTTCTGAACGGCGACTTCGTTTTTAAAGCTTTTTGTTTTACAACCTTGCTACGACGTGCACGATCCGCATGTTTGTTTGTTTTTCACTCGCCAACATTTCAGCGAAACCGCTGTTTAATTTATGTTGCCAGTCGTGAGCTGACTATTTATTTTCGTTCCTTTTCTCTTTACCTACTGAAAAACGTCTTCCTCCGTGGGTATGAGGCAGTGTAATGAGCAACTGTGAAAATGAAAAAAAATTACAGAGAAGTGAACACGTCTGTTTCTGCTTTTTTCTCTCAATTGTGTGAGCTTTCTCACCTCTTGTTATCGAGGAGAATTTTAAGTCCTGGTTTCTGCATGAATTGGTCTGGGCCAGTGGAATCTTGTTCTGATTCAGACAGGAATGTTCACTTCCTGATCATATCCCACTTTGGGTTTTTTTGTAAGTTTTGGCGCTCTAAATAGTATTTGTATTGTTGATTTACGAGGATAGACACATTGTGGTTTTTCCCGGTGTATCCTAATGCGCTTGCCTTCATGTTGCACTGCGTCAAGCGAGATCAACCTAAGTGGTCAAAGTTTCAAATGTTTAAGATTTTTGTTGTTGTTTTATTTGTGCCACAGTATAAGCAGAATTGTTGACAAATCTTGAAACAAAGTATTTAAAAAAAAAAATTTTTGAACATTTCACCAACAAAGATTAGCCAAATTGTCAGAGAAGATCAATCGGATCATCTTTTTATCTGATTTGCTTCAGTTTTTTTTTACGATGTTGCCAAACTTCAGCAGAAACCACTGGTCAATGTATGTGGTTGTTGCCAGACACTTTAAAACGGTCTGGTGATGAGTGGTTTATGTTTTCACCCCGCATCAGCTCATTCGCTGTCCAGACATTCACGCAAAATGTCTAGAAAGCATGTCCGGGTCCTGGTATTACGATAATCACCCTGTAAATATTGCCTGCCTTGGACGTTACAGCTATTGCTACCAATGAAGCATTTATGATTGATTGTATTCCTGTACGTACGCACCGCCGTGTTCACCTCTTGGATCCAGCAAACGTGCCCACGGAGAGGGGGGGGGGGGTGGACATTGTTAGGATTTCGTGAGAAGACATTCTCTAGTTCTGGGTCGTGTGTCGGGAAAAGTGTCGGATCGAAGTAAACAAGAGAAGTCACCCCCATTCATCAAAACCGATCAATCCACTCCTGGACGAAGGCCCCTCCTAGCCCCCATCACCTCTCACGAACTCGCAATGGAACGATCCACCAGGCGCCTGCACGTGAACCGATTTCATCGCTCCATCTCCTTGGTGCACACCCTCTTGGTTCGGAGAGAAGTGCTGTGGCTCAAAATCGGCGTCCGTCACTGATTGATGATCACTTCCGAGCCTCAAAGGGAAAGTGGTGATGTGAAATCTTGGTGCCTGCCCGACAGCGCATCCTCAGCTTTTGGTGGACATACTTCATGCCACGCAATGCCCAGCTCAAAGACAGTGGGGATTTGCACATGGCGAGGTGCAAGAAGCAAGCTGGGCAAGCCTGTTTGATAAGTGAGCCTCCCATAACTTTGAAAAATAGCGTGGGATTGCTGTTCTTTGCTGAAGACAATGCAGGGCTTGTCCTTGGAAGAAAAAAAAAATCATTGAATACGAGACTTGCTGTTGTATATAAACGAATAGCAGTGACGACGATTTCACGCAATGAAATTAATTCTGCACAGTATTTTGTCATTGTTATTTCGGGGAGTTTCATTTTGCTGACTTTCATTGCACGCGTGCTATGAAAGTCTTAGCGCCAACCACTACGTTACCGCTCCCCATACACACTCGTACAGATGTACACATGTAATATCTTAAGAGCAAAGACAAAGATTCCCCGTATAGCCTGAACAGACTGTTGGGGCAAGTGCTGTTAGCGAGCACCTATGAAGGCCGGCACGGCACACGAGGGGGTGGGTGACCAACACCACGCACGGCCGCCTTTGTCTCCCCAGTAGCGATGTTTACACACCACACCAGGTACTCATTTGAGGCTGAGTAGACCTAAGGGAGGCCCAGGACCGGTTCGGATAATCGCCACACTGGTGTTGGCCGTGAGCGGGAATAGAACTCGAGTCGCCGGGTGAGTAGCGCGGCGCGCTAACCGCTACACTATCCTAAGAGCACACACACACGCGAGTTATGCTGGTCAATTTTCTTGAGTAGCCTCTGAAGAAGGCTCACCTGTTAAGTAAAGAGAAACCAAATTGCAATAAAAATGTGTAAGTATTATATTTTCCTAACCACTTCACGCTCTCTGATGCCGTTTATAATTCTTCATGAATCGTGTCTGTATTGTTGGCATAAATGTTTGCTTGTGCATCCTACTGCTTGTGTCTTCTTGTTTTGTGCTGGTAAGCTAAACCTACTGACAGTCCATTATCAATCGCCTGTTGAATGAAGGTCTCTTCACACCATGTTGGGCATGAGGCTTGTTTGACCTGACCATACTTCACGCTGGTCAGCGTGGCATGGTGAAGGGAGGGAGCCCTGAACTGGGTCCAGATATCACTCAACAGTGATTTCAGCTGGGCATTGAACTCAGGTCACTGGGTTCAGTTGTATAGTGTGCCAAAATGTTTGCTAGTGAGCTTTATTTAGCCTTGGCTACGACTTACACCAAGCTTGTTATGAGGAATTATTTATGTTGTGTCACTTACTTCAGACCATGTGTAAAACGCCCAGCTGCCATACTGAGTCCAACATCTTATAACTGTTTGACACAAAGCACAATTTCACAATTTTAGTTTTTCATAGTACATACTGAATACGTTAATTTTTTTTAAAAGGTACCCTGGACAAATGAGATATGTGACGTCTCATTTATTAGGATGTTCGGCCGTAATAGAGAAGGGAATTGAGTTTCTTCATTATCAGAAATTGTCTTTCCACTGCTGTATGTTTTCTCTCCATGCAATCGCCACCCCCGAAAGTCTTGCGATGCGACAATCTACTGCACCGATCTCATTGCTCTGCCTCTGGGCAAGTTCCTTCCTTTGGCTGCTACTCCATCGTTCGTCTCGACCACCAATCATCATCACATGTTCCCGTAAGCCAAATGCCCTTCTGAATGAAAGTTTTCCAGCAGCATTTGTTTTTTGCAATTCCTGGACCGGTTTCAACTGTTGGAGCCTCATCAGCAGATTCAGGCGTGTTAGACGACATTGCGTGTTTATTATTAACGGCTCCAAAGTCTAAACATAGCCTGTAACTTTTATTGCACTCTCACTTAACATAGCCCTAACTCAGGTCTACACACAGGGGCAGTATTTTCTAGATTATATTTACTGCATGGAGCCCCCCCCCCCCCCACATGTCACAAGATGAGAGCGATGGAGACGACACGGAGAGATCTGAAAGCAGAAAAGAGAGATGCAGGCAAGATAGAGCTGAATGAATTATTCAATTGGGATCATACACATCAAACATCACCCTCCACTAGTGGACTCATGTTATGTTTGCAGACGAGGTCACCTTGTGTCCACAGTGACAGCTGCAACTGGGAGTGCCCTTTCAAATGTGTTGAAATTAGATGGAAAGCATCCTGAGACGCCCTGGTATATAGGAGGGTGCTGTGTATATAAAAAAAAATATTTATTGAAAAGATGCAGGCAAACTAGAGGTATACAATCGTGTGGTGATAGGGATGTAAGATTGACATGGAGTGATATAGAGCGAGATAACGTGAACATTTAAGTTGTTGGCATATGGCATGAGATAATAGGAGGGATGTCTTGCGATATCGTCAAGACGTTTATTGATGTCAATGCAGTGCTAAAATCACGCGCTTAACTGCAACTTGAGAAAATAGTGTTCTTATTAACTGACATTAAAGCCGATGTGGCAAAGCCAGGGACACAAAGTCCAGGTGGTTATCTACAAGATAAAACAGATAAAACAAACTGTTTATTTGGGTTGAAGTTTTGCTTTTATGTGCACACAGACAAACCACGTGCAAATGCTACCGTCACTGGTAACACATCGCGCTGTACAATGTGCCGAATAATAATCAGAGGTGGGTAGGCCACACGATGAGCCAGTGCCAACAATTGGCCAAACGCTAGGGTCCTTGATGTGTTTAAGATGCTTTCATGTAAGAGACAACCGGTGCATCTGGAGAAACCCCGCGCATTCGAGGGGAAGACACTAACCGCTCAACCAGAGCTATCAGTACTTTGAAACCTGCATTGCCTTTGTATAGTTCGCGTGTTGGTGTCCTCGAGTCGTGACAATCCGTTTCAAAGACAATGCGTGTATTATCAGAACACAGTTTGGTTGGTCAAAGGCCTGAGAATTGTAACGACTAATTACCCTGTATTGCCATATGGACGTATACACACGGAGGGTGCGTGCTCGCAACCTCAAGCCCAAACGTGACGCAACGCCCAGTCGGAGGCCGATAGCATCCTGGCCGTGGACAAGCGCGCGGACCACGCCATCGGTAAGCCCAACTTCAATCGTCGTTAACGCAAATGAATCGCGTTAATCGTCGTTAGCGGTGATTACCCTAATTGTGACAACGTGTTGTGTAAGGCGGCGGGGCGGGGCGGCGGCGGTGGGGGGAGCACGAGGGGGTGCTGCGACGGACGACCCCACGTGGTGGTGGTGTCGCCGCCTTCCCACAGCTCCCCTGCCCCCCCCCCCATCGAGAGCGAAGTGCCCCCGCCGAACGGAGCCGGCGCTTCCCCTTCGCGTCGTCGGCGAACCGTGAACGAAATCCGCATCGAATTAATTTGGCGACAATTTTGAAAAGGGACGCGCGCGGCCTCGCGCACAGCGAAGGCGTCGCTTTGGCGAGGCCGCCTCCACCGCCTCCTCCTCCTCTATTTGTGCCCAACGAGGCGGAGTTTTGACGCGCGGCGGAGTTGAGGCGTCGCGCCCAGCAGCAGCAGCAGGCAAGCGGCATGCCGAGCACTCATCAGGAGGTATGATGATGTTGCTTGACGGGGCAGTGCGCGTGCGTGCGTGCGCGTGCGTGACCGTCTTCAAGTCGACTCGGCAAACAACAGCAGCCGTCGGTGTCTGCGAGGCGGATCGCGCGGGTGGTTGGTGAAAGGCGGCCTAGCTCGAGTCGCGGTGTCGGCGCTGCCGCTCGACTCGCTCGACGTCGGCAGCTCGCACACCGCTGGTGCCGCGCTCCACGCGTGCCGTGCTCCACGGCTGCCCGTGCTCCACGGCTGCCGACACTCTGGCCGCCCGGCAGCGTGTGTTGCCGGGCGGCCAGAGTGTCCCGACGAGAGGATTCCTCTCGTGGGGAGCGGTGGCGCAGTGGTTAGCGGCACTGCGCTACCAACAGCGGCGGGCGTCCCGAGTTTTATTATTCATTCCCGGCGAGTGATATAAGAACCGCTGCGGTTCTGTTCCTGCTTTCAGCAATCCGCACTGACCATCGTGGTGAAGTATGGTCAACCCCCCCCCCCCCCACCATGATCAACAGCATGGGAAGGTGTGGATTCACAAGGGGATGCGGTTATATGTTATATTATTGATTTTACTATTATATATACACCACCACAACGCCTCTATACATACTCTAGACTCGAGTGGTATGGGATGTGTGTTTCGCATTTTCGTATGAGTAACATAAGAAAAACAACGTGAATCTCTTGTCAAACCACTCCTGGATGATTGCCTCCCCACGCCGTCCTGGTCATGGGGGTTTCTGACCATACTTCACCACACTGGCCAATGCAGATTGATGAAGAAAAGACCAGGTTTTGGTTCAGATATGACTCGCCACTGATGTTAGCCATCGCCTGGAATCGAACTCTGGTGGCCGGGTTCATAGCGCAGTGCGCTAACCACTGCACCACCGCTCCCAATCTGCACGGTGCTCTCTCGATATGGACTCTACAGTCATAGAGTTAAATATTTTATTTAATAGCAGGTGAGAGGTCACAGATACGAAATAGTTGTTTTTTTTTAAAGGAGACCTGGTAAATTGAAACGTAAATTACTCTCAAAATAAAACAAGAGTATACATGACCGTTATTCAATTGCAGAAATGATAGACCAGAGAATACAATTACCGTAAATGATATACACATTAGCCTCTGCAAAATATCACCCGGAATGCCTCTGGAGCTCTCGAAAGCTAAGCATGAAGTCGAGCCTGCTCAGTCCATTCAATAATTTCCTGACGACCAAAGCCACTCTGGATGAGTCCGATGGGGTCAAATCCACCAACCCGCAGCTACCGACTTGAGGAATGATGTCCAAATAACCCCCACGAGGCCTTCACCCAACAGTTGGATTGAGACAGAAGGGTTTAAACACGTAGCGTTACATATTAAGCACACAACAGCTCTCTGTGTGTGTGTGTCAATATGTACATCGCGCGAGCAGTGTGTACACGTGTTCTGCATGCACAGCAGCGAGTGAGGTGTTCGCACACGGCTGTGTGCAATGAGAGTGGGTGAGTGTGGACCGCATTGCGGAATTGTCGCCACGCACGAGGTTTAGATACACACGCACGCACGCGGATTTAATTACAATCAAGACAACTGTAAATCCACTGCTGGATGAAGGCCTGCCCCCCCCCCCCCCCCCAACGCCGGTCGTGGGGTTTGTTTGACATATTTCACCACGCGGTTCGGTGCAGCTTGGTGCGTTTGGGATGCCCAGGAATTTGGGAAGCTCAGAACGATTTCCGCCCTGGCCTGGGAGTCGAACTTGGGTGGCACGGTTAATAGGGCAGTGTGCCAAACCACCGTTGACATCGCTTCACGCCACACGATACGATTTAAATTCGATAGCATCGTCTCTCATCCCAGGTTCTTATCACCTAGTGAAATTCAAGAATCCTATTAATTCATGTCGATTACAACTGTAATTCGTGTTATTGGTTGCTGGTCGTTTTAGACATTTGGGTCTGTGCTCAGCAACAGTGGTTTAAAAAGAAGATCGTAAAATACAGTAATATTATGGCACACTAGCACACGGAAGGTAAAACAAAGCGTCCAATAACCGCATACATTTAAGTGTACATTTTTGCATGCCTGGTGTACTTGCAGATGACCGTAAAGGAATCCAGTAATTGCTGTGTGTTCACTGCTGGGAGTATGGGAGATGCAAATGCGTTGTGTTAGGCAGAGCACTTGGGTTAAAAATAATCGAGTGCTCTTGTGCATTACTTCAGGGCTACAGTGACGGCCTGGTTTTAGTTGATTAGGCAGATTTTTTTTAATCTGGTGTTGCAAGCCAGCCAGAAACTGGTGTAATGCCTCCTCGCCTGGATTTGCGCCAGTTAATTCTAGCGCCGAAGCTAGGCCTCACGTTTATTTGTTAAAACAAGCTGAGAACCAGAGATATCCGGTTATTGTCATGTTCAAGAGTAGCCAGGGCCAAGAGCGACCTCACTACCACAGCTATGTTTAGTTCAGGTTGTGTCCAGGTGAGGTTAGAACTCACAGAAGTTTGTCATGCAGAGAGAAATGTGCCGCGCTAATGTTGGTCGAGTTTTTGTTGTTGCTGCATTTGTAAAGAAAGTGACTGAGCTTGGGCCGGAACACGTCACAAGTATTGATGATGACCTGTGGTCGAGTATAATGACAGAGTGGAAGCCAAAGGAGGCAACATTCCCTAGAGCACGACTCTCATGGTCCGTGTTCAATCACGGCCCATGAGAGATGATGGTAACGGCTTGGGGAGACCATCATCCAGCAGTGCATAGATCATGGCTGCGTATGATGAAATATACGCATTCAATAGATATGCGAGTGTCTTTTTTAACATTTGTTTGTCAATAACATTCCAATCGCACTATCGTCAGCCATATAATGAACTGAATACATTTCCATTTGTAACTCGGTGAGCAGCATCAAAGAACACCCCATGAAGGCGATGTAACAACTTTAATTTGCGTCTTTATCCACTGTAGAGTCACACCTTTTATATAATTACATAACCTGCAAAGAGTGTTTCCTGTTAGACTGAAATGTTTAATTCTGAAAGCTGGAGTAAACCAAATTAAGTCAAAACAAAACGATGGTTTTATTTTTTTGGGCAGCCATTTGTGTCCAGCTGAGACAATGTATTGGCCACACTTGAGAACCTGGGTTAATCAGGCGTAGCTTAACCGAGTTGAACCCAGCATCTCAGCAGTATCGGCTCAGTGCTCTGGCACAGTATTACACCCTCTGAGTCACCCAGCCACTTGTTAATCTGCTTCTTTAGTATGGCTGAGAATTAAACCCTCGGCGTTCCTCCCTTCATGTTGAGGTTGGCGCGTGAGGCAGTGGACGGCCTCAGGAGTGAGCCTAATGAATGTGAAATGCTGCCAGCGAATGATGAAAGCAGGCAGTGGCGTTACCATGCCCTCCACTCTTTGAGGTTGGTGACCGCAGTCGCACTGTTTGGTTATTTTTTTATATTTACATTTGGCCCAGGAGCTGTTCATCTGTCTCCTGATTTATGAATATCATATCTCTTCACTGATTGGGCCCCTTTAACTACAAGTCCTACCACTGTTAATTTCGAATAAAAAAAACAGCTGATGATGTCCAGCTCTGACTTGTCCGTGAATAGCCCTTTTGGCGGATGGATGAGGATCTCCCCCCACATTGTGCAGGTCATGGGGGCTCTGGCTGTATTTCACCACTCCGCTCAGTGCGTGTTGGTAAAGGCAGGTAGTGTAGATGTAGGAGTGAAGTACAGTACGAGATATTTTCCTGTCCTGCCCACTGCTGCCCACAGCATAGCCCTGCGGCTCCCTACAGCACCCCTATTATGATGGTCGCCCATCCAAGCAGTATCCATTCTCAACCCTGCTTAGATTCTGCATACTGTATCCCAATTTTGTGTGCATTTTGGGGGGGATTTAGTTGTGGCACTAGGTCTGACTTGCTGGGGGGAATGGTGCGGGGGGGGGGTGGTGACCTGCTACCAATGATGGCTTTCAATAAAAAAATCCATTAAAAAATGTGCAACAAAACCCCCTGGTCGTTACCGACTTTTACTTTATGTTGTACTCTCCACGTAATGCAAAACAGTAAAGCACGCGTTGTCCCGACCAGCAGCCAGGCGGGGAGCATGTTGTGTTTCGGCTGCGTAGACGTTGTCCCGGGTTCCTGGAGACACGAGCGAATGTGTCGGTGAAATTGAAGCCGGGGCGCGGTGGCAAAGGTGCTGCTGCTGCTGGCTACCATTTGGGGTTTGCGCGTTGCCCAACAAACGAGGGCTTTGTCAGGCAACGTTGTCTGGCCAGGGTCAGAGTGGAGTGACCGAATTTGTAATTATTATTATTATTGTTGTTATTCCTGAATGGTCACGTTTATAACCAGCAGTGCCTTGCTCTGACCAGCTTAACCCCTGTCATGAAGCGTGGACCGTGTGATTGTTTTTCAGCGGCGCTTTCTGTTTTGTAAACGCGGGCGAAACGATTTGTCTGCTCGCAAGCGGGAACTTGTCCAGCAGAATAGGCTTGAACATTCCGTTTTGATGTGGCTGAAACTAGAAGGTTTAATTATTTTTTTAATCAAATCTGACGTTTAGTTCCACCTGATGGTGAAAGTCACTAGGCGTTCTAATGTGAAGTTGTATGAGAGTCGTTCATAGTTAACCCCCTCTTCTAGTTGCAAATGTGAAAGTAATATTAATCTTGACACGTTTTTCCAAGTGTTGTCCCATTGGTGTTGTAACATATTGATGCCCGAAGTCCATAATTCTTTAGGACGGGTACAAAGCCATTTGTCTTTCTCTGCTTTCAGTCTTAAACTTTTTAAACGATTTGTGAGCACTCAAACACAGTTCTGCATTTCAGGCGCATATCCTCCCTTTGGTTTCAAATCTTGGAAAATTTTCCTTCACCAGAAACCTCATTACACAAAGCATGCGTCGCCCACTGTTCAATGCCATCGTGGAATTACCCAGACTGCTTTGCGCAGCTGTAGGGCGTTCAGAAGTTGCCACGACTGCATGATGCCTGAACGGTGTGGAAGAGTAGGCCAAGTATCCCCTAGAGGTAGGGTCTAGAGCCCCCCCTCGAGTGGAGGCCCTTTTGCCAATTGTGGCATGAGGACACAATATGTGTGTGTGTGTATAGTGGGGAGCAGTAGTGTGGCGGTTATCGCGCTGCACTACGAACCCGGCGTGCCGAGTTCGATTCCCGCTCACGACCAACACCGTTGACGATTATCTGAACCGGTCCTGGACCTCCCCGAGGTCGACTCGGCCACAATTGAGTACCTGGCATGGTGTGTAAATATCACCACTAGGGAGACAAAGGCGGCCGGGCGTGGTGCTGTCCACCCACCCCCTCGTGTGCTGTGCCGGCCTTCATAGGTGCTCACTAACAGCACTTGCTCCTACCATCTGTTAAGGCTATACGGGGGATCTTTGTCTTTTGTGCGTGTATATAATTATATATAAAAAATGTGAACATGGTTATTTAAAGGCATTGTCCCAAAATACAGAGGGCAGCTGGCTCTGCACCCGACTGTCAGCTGACAGGTGGATTGGCGAGCCCATGGGTTTGGAAATTTGCCGTGAGCGGGCGTAACGGGGCAAAGGCCGTTCCTCCATACCGCGTTCACCACTGACGCTTCATTGCCATCCAATTAGAACGTTATTCCTGCCGTGTTTCATACGCCAGAGCCTTATTGATATAGTGTTTGCCAGATAGAGCCGTGAGAATTTTATTGTGTTATTTTATTAATTTATTAATTTATTCTCATTCTACGTGACTTTACTGAAAGAACCAAAGAAGACAGATAGAGCCTCTTTGCCTGGTGGATGAATTTGTGCATATCCGTGAAACATTTTAGATTTTTGTATCTTTTGGATAGTTTACATTTTGCAATAATTTCTCGTGCTTTCCTGCTTACAAAAGTGACCTCAGTTCCACTTTTCATGGATAAGAATCTCTAAAGCAAGTGATGCCACTCCCTGCCACGTGCTACTTTCAGATCAATTGGGAATAAACGTGTTCTTTTTTTCAGAAACTTTGTATCTAGGTCCGATTATTTTCATTTTCCAGATTAAACCGAAAATTAGCAACACATCCCTAATTGGTGTCGCACGGATGGTTCATCTTCCAGTCGTCCGAGTCCACCGCGTCGCAGTGGACGCTAAAGACCTGACGTTGTTCATCAGAAAAGAGGCCATTGCGTGCTGGCGTCAAAGGGTTCAAATTTGGCAAATTCGAAAGTTACAAAATTGAGACCATACATAGCGATCATCGCCCCCTTCTTGCAGACTAATGCCCCAGGTAACTCTTGCATATGGGACTACCCTGGTCGGGTTTTCAACTGATTTAACTCATCAACTTGAAACGAGATTGTGACTCCCCAATAAACTGAGTAACTGGTGTGGCGTGTGAGAACACCAGCACTGGAGACACGGTCATGGTGTTGGCCGTATTACCACCTTATGCTCTCTGCTGGCTTCAGTAGGTGTTCGCTAACGACACTTGTTGCAACACATGCTTTAGGCTGCACGGGGCACCTTTGTCTTTGTATGCACGTGCATGTAAGACATTGTCTTTAGGATCTGTCACATGCCTGATGAGTTCGGTTAACAAAATCTATTTTGCAAACAGTTTAGCACAACACGTGTTTGACATTGTGAAGAGGTCACGTGAATGGTGGTGGTGTCTGCACTCATAGCCAAGTTGTCGTGCAAAGTCGAGCCTGTTAAGTTCATGATTTCCATCATCAATGGAATGGAAATTAGAAACCTCATCCTGTTTGATGTAAAAACGTGACCTTCACTGCCTCAGGAAAAAGGAAGAGCTGCTGTTTGAAACCCCGGTCGCGTGGGTGGAAAACAGCCGCGCCTCCATCGCTACCGCGCAAACAAAGTCTCCCCACCACCACAAACAACACCGACGCCACCCACCTCATGGCGCTGCCGCAAAACTTCACGGCGACGCTCCTGCACGCTCCGCCGTCGTCGCCGACGCCGCAGTGGCCATTCCCAACCGATCCCAACGCCACGGACGATTACGGCGGCTCCGAGGGGTACCCGGACGGCGTGCCGCCCAACGTGGCGGTGGACCGCCTCTTCCCGGCACTGCTCGAGTGCTTCGGCACGGTGCTATGCGGCTACGCCGCCGGGCGCTCGGGCCTGGTGCCGCCGTCCGGCGCGCGGGGCCTCGGCGGGTTCGTGTCGTCGTTCGCGCTTCCCGCGCTTCTCTTTCGCAACATGGTGGTGCTGGACTTTGCGGTGGTGAGCTGGGGCTTCCTGCTGGCCGTGCTGGCCACCAAGGTGGCCGTGTTCGTGCTCGTGTGCGTCGTCACGCTCCTCACGGCCGCGCCGGCCTCGCGCTTCGCCAAGGCCGGCCTCTTCCCCATCTTTGCGACGCAGAGCAACGACTTTGCGCTTGGGTACCCCATCGGTGAGGCGGCCGATGTCCGTCGTTGCTGCCTGTCGTTTGTTGTCGTTTGTTGTCGTAGGTCTACGGAGAGGCCGCTCCCCTCGCCGTAACAAATTTAAAAAGTGTAGCCCTGCAGTTGCTTGCTCACGTAACTGCTGGTGGAAGGGCCTCCAATAGATGGCGCTCTCCGGTACCACTGCCACCCAGCGATTATAAAATGCCCATGAAGCAAATGTAAAAATGGCATCGCACAAGATCAGGACACCGATCGATAGAAAAACACGTGGAGGACGAAACTATAAGTAACAGTTATCAATTATAACTTCAGCACCATTGTCGATACGACTAAGTCGGTCACTGCGTGTACTGTCCGATTTGTCGTTTTTGCCGGCCGCTTGGTGTCGCAGTGCAAGCCCTGTACCAGGCCACCAACCCGGAGTATGTGCAGTACATCTACCTGGTGGCGCCCATCTCGCTGGTGCTGCTCAACCCCGTGGGCTTCGTCTTCTGCGAGCTGCAGCGCAGGCGCAACGTGGAGGTGGAGGGGCCCGGGGAGGAGGAGGAGGTGGAGGTGGAGGTTGAGGTGGGGGCGACAACGATGACGGCGCCGCCGCGAGCGCTCTCGGGCTGCTCCCGCGCTCTATCCTCGCTCCGAACTTGCGCCGGCGCCGTCCTGGGCGCCCTCGTCAACCCCGTGGTGCTTTCCTCCCTCGTCGGCCTGGCCGGTGAGCGGCCTCGAAACGACGTGGTTTTTTTCAAGACGACCGATAACTTCGTGTAAACTGGAGCGTATAATAATAATAATAAACGACGGTCGCAGGGCACGACTTGTGCAAGGCTTGCTTAAGAACTACAAACTATTGGTCGGGGTTTGAGAAGGGCGAGGATTCGGAGCGAGTAAAGAAGGGGAACGTCGTTCCGCTTTCACAGCGTATGACGACGCAGTGCCCGATCCACAAATACGAAGGGGACTTCACGCCGGTACGCTCCGCTGCTGCTGACGCGGTTGTCTGGCGTGACCACGTGAATGTGAAATTGTACGAGCTCTACGAAAGGTGCGCTTGTTCTACGAGTGGCGTTTTGGTGGTGGCGCAGGTAACTTCCTGCTGGCGCGCAAGGTTCCCGAGCTGGTGTCGCGGTTCCTGGACAGCCTGGGCGCCGCTTTCGGGGCGTCGGCGCAGTTCTACCTGGGCCTCTCCATGGTGGGGAAGATGCAGAGCCACACGCGCGGCACCGTCGTGTCCATCATCCTGCTCATCACCGCCAAAGTGTACGCCGGGGACTGCGGACACGGGGCGGGACACACCCTGACCCTCCAGCTTACGATGTCTGCTGACGGTTGCGTCGGTTGCTGTGCGTCCGGTGTCCTTTTCTCCGTCTGACGTTTTACTCGTCTGTTTGGGCGTTTAGCTGTCCAGCTATCTTCTGTATGTCAGTCAGCCTGCCTGCCTGTCCATTTGTCTGGCTTGTGGTCTGTCTGTATTTCAGTCTGCCTGAATACCAGTCTGCCGTTCTGTGTGTCCGCGCGTCTTTCCATCTGTCTGACTTCTCGGGTGTGAAGTTCAATTCAGACCGATTAACACCGTTCGATTCCCCTTGAAGATCAACTTGTCCCTGGGTGCTACCCTACGCACGTACCCGTGCGTACGTGCCCGCAGGCTGGTGTTCCCGCTGCTGTGCCGTGAGATGGTGGAGCTGTTGGAGACGAGGGGAGAGAAGAACCACACGAGCCTGCGCGACTTTGGCTTCCTCTACGGCGTCTTCCCCACGGCGCCCAGCGTCATCATCTACGCAAGCCGCTACGCTATGGAGATCGAGACGGTGCGCGAGGCCCTGCAGGACTCTCGTCCTCTCTGTGTGTTGTCTGTGGGTGTCAGTTTTTGTTTGTTTGTGCGGCCGGTATGTGTCTGTGTGTGTCCATAGGTGGGGAGCGGTGGTGTTAAGGTTGGAGCATTGCGTTACGAACCCGGCAATCCGAGTTCAGTTCCCCGCTTACGGCCAAGACCAGTGAGAATTATCTGAACCGGTCCTGGGCCTGCGCTAGGTCGACTCAGCCTCAAATGAGTACCTGGTGTTGTTGTAAACATCGCCACTAGAGAGACAGGCAGCTCGATGTGGTGCTGGCCACCCACCCCCTCGTATGCCATGCCAGCTTTCATAGGTGCTCGCTAACAGCACTTACCACAACATTGTCTTACGGCTATGTCACAGATGTGTGTCTTGTCTGTGTTGGTGTGTTCGTGTGCGTGCGCCCACATGTTTTCATCATGGGCGTTGTTTGACCGTACTTCACACTGGTCAATCCCGGTTGGGGAGGAGTGGTCTAGGGCTAGTTCAGATATAACTCGCCACTGATGTTAGCCGTGGCCCGGAATCAAGTTAAGGTGGCCAAGTTCATAGCGGAGCGCTACATCACTGCTCCACACATACAACAACAACAACCGCCATTCGCCACTAAGTGACGGTGACGTCACCACGACGCTTGTGCCAGGCTATGTGCACCCTGAGGCCACGTGAAGTGTCGAACGCCCGCTGGCAGGAGGTCACGGGGCAGACCCAGGTGCCACGGGTCGATTGACTGAGATGACTGGCTGATGCACCACCTGTGCCCCCTACTGTGCCAACCCGCTGTGCTTCAGCCACCCGGCGCTCCGCTCGTTGTTGTGAGCGTCGCTCCTCCGCCCTCCGTTGTTGTTGGAGGGCGACTACCTCCAACTGCCCAGTAGCGTCCTTCACGAGCCTCCTCCACAGAGGCCGATCTTGACACCGCTGGTACCAGTCATTGGCAAGTCCACTCAGCTCCTCGTCCTCCTGTACCATTCACTCCATCTCTTCTCTAGCCCATGCCGCGCCCGTTTAGCCCCCTCAATCCAGCCGAACAAAAGCTGTTTCGGCATGCGGTGGCTGGGCATGCGGGCTACATGACCCAGCCATCGCAGCCTTGCCCGCCGGAGGAGCTCACCGATGGGACCTTGCCCAGATCTTTCAAGGATTTTTGAGCTCCTCACACAATCCAGTCTGGTTAAACCCAGGATGGATCGTAGGCAGGCCAGTCTAAATGTTTCTAACCGGCGAAGATGTTCCATTAGGGGGGTCCACGTTTCGCAAGCGTAGAGAAGGGAGGGAATGACCGTGGCCGAGCGACAGACCAGGTAGCTTCCACACAGCGTTACGCAACCGATGAAAAGATATTGCCGCTCGACAAATTCGGAGTGAGACCTATGCTGTTAAACTGGAGACGGTCAGAAGCACACTGCCCAGGTATGGGAAACTCTCCACTCTCTTTTCTAGATTTGAAGCTTTCGTGACTGCAAGGATCCATACTCTTTGGTTCTATTCGGTAAAGTCACGTAGGTAAAAAATTAAAACAACAAAAATCACGACGTTTCGGCCACAACACAATGAAGGCCGCTTGTGTTGTGGCCGAAACGTCGTGATTTTTGTTTAATTTTTTTCTCCACTCTCTCCACAACTGCCCCATCACCGATTGGGAGTTGTGGGGGTGGAGTGTCCGATGGTACAAAATACCCAGGCAGGTGCTTAGTTTTGGTGGGGCTGATGGTAAGGCCCCACCTCTTAGTGGCATGCTCCAGCCTCAGCAGCAGCGTCTCCAACTCCTCCTCTAAATGAGCAGCTATTACCAAATCATCAGCATACATTACGTGGTTGAGCAATAGGGAGACATCCCTTGACCGCACCCGGGCATCGATCAGCCTCCCATTATATCTGTACCATATGGAGATTCCCCCGGTACAGCTATTGAAGGCATCACGAACTACGTGGTCAAAATAGATGTTAAATAATGTGGGAGCCAGAGGACATCCCTGTCACACCCCAAGGTGTACAGGGAATGGCTCTGACTCCCGGCCACGTAGTTTTACCCGGGCCCGCTCACCATCATGTAGGTCCTTAATGATCGTGAGCAGAGGGTCAGGTACTCCAAAAGCACGAAGAACAACCCAGAGCCCAGGCCTACTGATGGTATCTTAGGCCTTGACCAGGTCAATAAAGCAGAGATGTAGGTCTTGTTGGAATTCCCTACACCTCTGCTGTAGCAAACGGACAGAAAATATGGCATCTGTGCAGGACCGCCCTTTCCTGAAACCGCATACAGACAGATGCTCACACGCGTGTACGTTACACAACGTTATTGTGGTCAGCATCTGCGATGGGCAGGGCCACTGACAGAACGGCATTTGTGTTATTCAGTGAATCACCTCCATGTGCCCTGCAACATCACTGCACTGATCCACACCGGACTTGTGCATTCACAAACGATAACGGGATTGTCTCCCTCCCTCCGTCCCCTCCCTACCTCCATACCTCTCTCTCTCTCCCTGCCCGTGTGCGTTGCCGTGTGCGCGTACGGGGCAGCTGTCCACGGGCATGGTGGTGTGCACGTTCCTGTCGGCGCCGCTCATGTACGTCTCGTCGTGGCTGCTCGCCATGCCCAGGCTCGACGATCACGTGACGCGAGCCGTCCTGGACAGCGTGAGCTTCGACATCGGCATCGTCGGCCTCATCTTCCTGGTGAGCTTCGATCGTGACGCCGGTCCCTCTCCCGTTAAATCGTTCTCGTCCGTTAAACCACAAGCCGCGTTGCCCTGTCCTTGCTTCCCGTCTTTTTTGGTCCTCTGGTGCAGCGCCAGAGAGATGGGGGTGGCGCAGGTGGGGCCATTTCAGGCAGAACTCAAATCCCATGGGAGCTCAGAGGGGGGGCTCAGGGGGGGGCTTAGAGGGGGGGCTCAGAGGGGGGGCTCAGAGGGGGGGCTCAGAGGGGGGGCTCAGAGGGGGGCTTAGAGGGGGGGCTCAGAGGGGGGGCTCAGAGGGGGGGCTCAGGGGGGGGCTCAGAGGGGGGCTTAGAGGGGGGGCTTAGAGGGGGGGCTTAGAGGGGGGGCTCAGAGGGGGGGCTCAGAGGGGGGGCTCAGAGGGGGGGCTCAGAGGGGGGGCTCAGAGGGGGGGCTCAGAGGGGGGGCTCAGAGGGGGGGCTCAGAGGGGGGGCTCAGGGGGGGCTCAGAGGGGGGCTCAGAGTGGGGGCTCAGAGGGGGGCCTCATCTGGAAGTTTTGCCCCTGGCCTCTAAAAGCCTTTTGGTGGCCCAGCTGCAATGGTATTTGACAAATTAAGTGGAAATGCTAACGTAATGTTGCGTTTTTTTTCGTATAGTAATTGGTAACTGATCTAAGGCCATCAAATGGGTGCAATTAATAACCTGGTTTGTTGATGATGATGTCACATATGTCATTTATAGTTCCAGGAAAACCTTGTTGCTTCTCAAGATGTATTTTTCTGGATGATTCTGCACAAATATACTTAGAGGACACACTAGAGGAGTTTGTTGCATTTGGGGGGGGGGCGGAAACCAAAGCATTCGGAGCAAATCCACTTTGAAAATTATTCGCGCGCGAAGCTCCAAAATAACAGCTTCACCACTCGCTGCACTGCCGTCTTCAGCCACCTTGCAGCTCTTCAGCGGCTTTGGGAGTTTCACAATTCTTCGTGATCCTCCAACCCTTGTCTCCAAGAGCGCTGGTGGCGGTTTTCCGGATTCAAACCCAGGATCTTGGCTTTGTAGACGCATTGCTCATGACCTCTCATCATCCACACCCTCGCTGTTTGATGTCCCCGTGTGGTGCTGCTTGTCTGTTTGTTTTGTCCCAGGTCTGGGTGCTGGGTCTAGCGGTGCTGAGTCGCCGCTATCGTCAGCTGCCGCACTTCTTCTCCATCAATCTGTTCGCCGCCCAGGTGAGACGCTGAAAACCGGCACTTCGTTTCTCACCGAATATTTTCTGGGTCACTCATTGGCTGTAGTAGGTGGCATGTGACTGGTAGTAGCCACGGCCACAGTGAGAGGAATACTGTGTGCATTGTGCCATGTGCGGACGTATTTTCCGGATCGCGGACCCAGACAGACCCGGCTGAAATGTGTCCCCGTTGCGAACGTTTTTACCCACGTACGTTATATCTCGATGTTTTAGCCGTTTTGGTTTTCATTGCCTTTCCATCGTGTCGGGCATTTCTTAATTTTCCTTGCATATTTTCGGCGTCCTGTTAATTGTATTTCCGGTGTCACTTTATTAATCGCGTCCTCCCCTGTCCCCGTGCGCGTGCTATGCATCTCCACGTGTGCCTGCTGTGCGTGTGACCGCGGGCGTGCGCTTGCCACGTGTGCGTGCTGTGCGTGTGCTTGCCACGTGTTCGTGCTGTGCGTTTGACTGCGTGCGTGTGTCTGTGCTCGCGCGCCATGTGTGCCGTACCTATCGTGCAGCTGCTGACGTGTGTGGGTATGGTGTTCTGGCACGTGCTGGGCACGGGCGCCGGAACGCTGGCCCGGGTGCTCGCCTTCATTCTGCTCTACGCCCCCATGTGCAGCTCGTACCTCTGGACCGGTGGGTGCCGCCGTGCCGGCCTTACTAGCTGCTTGCTAACAGCGATGAGCTTTGGATTTCTGGTTTTTGGACTTTAAGACCCAAGTTTGGATTTTTTAAAAGAAAATTATAATCACTTCCGTTGTTCATGCAACTTAATGTAACCAATTTTTATTGTGCTAATGAATAAAAAACATTTTTTACACAGTTCCATCGATTAAACTGCATTCATTGTAACAATTTTTAGCTATTTATAATCATTTAAGCGAAAGTGATGTCATGACGGGAAAAGCGTGGAAGCAATACCACGTGAGTGAAGTTACTTCTTGTGATGTTATACAGTCTGAAACAACAACAACAACATTCGGGTCATCCGAAACTTGGTATCTATTGGAGAGCAGTAACGTATTGGTTAGCACACTGAGCAACAAACCTGTGACCTCCAGTTTGATTCCCGTTCAGGGCCACAATTATTGCCTAATATTTGAACTATTCCTGGGCTTTCCCTAAATCGACTCGGCCTTAAATAGGTACCTGGTATGATGTGTAAACATCCGGACTGGATAGTCAGCTTGTTCCTCCTGAATATATACGTGTATTGGGCAGTCATGGGTGATATACGCCTGATGAATTGCACCTCACTCATCTACCCGGGTGCCATAGAATTTCTAAACAAAAAAAAATACAGTTGTAGCCGGTTGCTTTTTTTGAATGCCACATGAAAGAAGCGGAAGCACTGGGGAGACGAGGGCAGGCGATCACGGTCCTGGCCACACCGTCTCCTTGTGCGTCGTATCGGCCTTCGTAATAACACTTGTCCCGACAGATTGTTTTGGCTCTACGGGGGATCTTTGTCTCCGTGTGGGCTACCGCGCGTGTGACACGCGTCGTGCGCTGCTGCTGCTGCTGCTGCTGCGGCAGGCATGACGGCGTTCTCGCTGCTGGTGCTGCAGGTGGCCGGGGAGAAGAGGACTCGCTCCTTCAAGGGCATGATGACAGTGGTGGCCTGGGGGTGAGCCACTCTCCCGCTTGATTCCCCAATTAACCGCCCCCCCCCCTCCCATCGACACTGACGCTTCAACAAGTTCGGGAAAAACGATGCGTATGCATGCCGGAAGCCGAAGGATTAGCAGTCGGGGCGGTCTCCTCGGCTGCCCCCGGGTCTGGAAGTTGCTTCCCCCCCCAGCGGTCTGCACTGCCGACTCCCTGTCCCTGTTCAAGTCCAGACTAGAGATCTCTTGTGTACGTGACCAACCGCCTCTCTCTGCAAAATAACTAAACCCGCTGCTGTTTATGTGCAGCGTCTTGATATGCGGTCACATTTAGATGGTACAGTACTGAGGTATAGGTGGATATGTGATGAGGCCCGGATATGTGAACATCTATAGAAAATAACAGTGACACCACCGTACACAAATACTGCACTCGGTGTAGGCGGATGATTCGCTTGGGTGGATATGGGACGGTCAGATATGTGACGTACCCTATGTAAATTTGTACGTATGTATATTTTTGTATCTCTCTTCCAGCCTGCCGGCATTTGCCGTGGGGATTCTGGTGGCGTTGAGTGGAGACATGCGCAAGTACGAGATCGACCCGGCGTTCTTCTGGGGACGCAGTCAGGTCTGTCGGCCGTAACCGCACGGGTCGTGCCGAGGCTCGGTTGTAGTAGCGCGGTTAATTTTGAGGATGGCATAAGTTCATCGGACCCTTTTTAATGAATGAGTGGAGATGCGTTGGCTTATGTGCATGTATGGTGCATGTCACTGTGTGTGTGGTGCATGTCACATGTGTGTGTGTGTGGTGCATGTCGTGTTTGTGTTACACGTGAGCTCTGCGTAGAATGCCACGTGTATTTTCCGTGGTGAGCAGCTGTTGTGTATGGTGGTGTCTATTGACTGTTGGTGTAAACCTCAGCAGCCAGTTTCGTTATCACGTGACTACGCCACTGAAGTATTTGCAGTGGCTCCCCCGTCTCTGTAAGCAACATGAATTCAGGGTCCTCTCGTTAATGTATGTCGAACTTCTTTCGCATCACACGTAGCCAACCATGCTAATCGAAGGTGCAGGGAAAGCTTTCGTGACTGCAGGGATTCATATTCTTGGTTCTTTGGGTTCAGTTATTTCGGTAAAACCACACCTGATGATGATTGCTTGTGTTGCAATCGAAACGTCGTGAGAATTTTATTGTTTTATTTTTATTATTTTATTATTTTCCTTCTACGTGACTTTACCGAAAGAACCAAGAATGCAAAAAGCAGTTCTAAAAAAATGAGTTTTCAATTGAGAGATTGTAAACCTGCAACGCTGTCGATAACGTGGCGCTGGCTGTCTAACTGATTTTACTTCATTGTCTTAGTGGGTTCCTCCCACAATGCCCTGCAAGCCCTAATTGTTGTACTTGCACGGTGGTGGTTGTGGGGGGGGGTGGGGGAGCAGGTGGTGATGACGGTGGTGATGTTGGCTGTGAGCATTCTGCTCGGAGCCACCTCGCTCATCGTTCTCGGGCGGCGTAGCGGCGCCCAGCGTCCGTACGAGGCCCTGAGCAAAGAGGGGCCAGAGAGCACGCGGGTGCCGGATGACGCCCCCTCTCCGCCTCCTGAGCCGGCCCCCAACGGCACCTTGGAGACGCACGGTAGGCACGCATATACGCGCACACGCAAAGACGAAGGTCCCCCTCGCCGGACTGCGATATGAAGCCCCGGTAACCTCAGTTGATTCCCGGCCACGCCCAGCATCAGTGTTGGGGCGATATCCGAACTGGTCGTGGGCTTCCCCTTTCACCAACCTGCACTTACCAGCATGGCGATTCTTATGGCCGACAACAATCAAACGTGGAGCTAAAAGTGGCGGAACTTAATGTTGCGTGGACCTGTCCTCTGCCCCCCGCTACCCGCTGCCCCTCTGCCCCCTTCAGCGCCGTGCGAGGGTGAGTGCCCGTGCTCGGGGTCGGAATGCTGCGCGAGCACGCGGTCCCTCCCGGTCGTGGCGGCCGCCGGCGACCCCGCCGACCCCGCCGCCGGTAAACGTCCCGCGTCTCCGGAATGCGGGGGACCACGGTGCCACGCGGCACCGTTCTTCACTACTCGTTCGCACGCACGCAAGCTCACTCGTATATGCCGATGCAAAAACAACAAATCACTGCCGGCCGCTAAGTGGTGCTCGTGCCAGGCGAGGTGCACTTCGAGGCCGCGTGATGCGTCGCGTTATGGGTTTACGTGACCGAGATGACACTCGGCACGCCCCCGCATACACACTTGCATACATACGAACGCGGGCAGTTGCACGCGCGCCACGGGTGTGCTGTCAAGCGATTTCGTGACCAACATTGGCAGCAGGGAGGTGGACAGACGGGCATGCATCGTGCCAGATGCACCGCTTCTCTTTGCAACGCGACACATGCGCTGCCCATGACAGGCACTCGCTAACCGCCCTCGCCCCTTGTTTCTCACGGGACCTCTCCGTGCAGTGGCGCGCTGCCTGGGCCCTTGCGGGCCGGGCGACTGTGCGCTGGCCGACGAGGAGCGGGCCAGGGTCCTGGAGCGCGAAGACCCCCAGGCTGGCCGTCACGTCCTCCTCTGCCTCCTCCTCCTCATCGCCATGTTCCTGGTGGGGACGGCTACCTCCCACTCCCAATCTCGTGCCCTGGGTGGTGTTTAAATCCCAGCTGTGGGTATCGTTCAGAGAGCCAAGCAATAGTCGTGGTGGTAATATCATACGCCTTTGATCCTGTGCCTTGGAGGCAAGGGTTGGTGGATCACATTCAAAGCCGCTCGGCTAGAAAATGGCAGGACGCTGGATGGTCAAAAGTTTTTTGGAGGCCCGGGGCAAATTCCAGATGAGGCCTCCTCTGAAGCTCCCTGGGATCTGAGACCCAGGACAAACTGCCCCACCTCTTCTGCATCTATGCAACCATGGCGTAGAGCAAGTTCATTTTGCGAACCCATCTGCGCGGACCTTTTGAGTCTAATTCCCCCCCTTCCCCCCCCACTACATCGGAGTATTCCGATGTAGCAGGACTCTTGCAAAATTAGCTTCCCACCTCTTCTGCATCTATGCAACCATGGCGTAGAGCAAGTTCATTTTGCAAACCCATCTGTGCGGACCTTTTGAGTCTAATTCCCCCCCTTCCCCCCCCACTACATCGGAGTATTCCGATGTAGCAGGACTCTTGCAAAATTAGCTTCGAAACTAGTTGAGGCTATCCTGGATAAATGATGGACATGCCATTATCACATTCTAGTTTGCCTTCAGTACTAGATATACACACTCTGACGTGTTTTACAGTTGTCTCCCTACAATAAACGCATCGGTTAGTTTAGCGAACTTGTCGTACGTGACTCTTGCTCTACCCGGACCTATCTTGATCCGCCCCCTTGGCAGCCTTCTTCTCGGTTGAGTTCCGACTGCTGGCCACCGGTACTGACGCCGCCACCGCCTGCTGCCTCTCTCTCCCCCCCCCCCCGTCCCGGTCTCGCGTGCGTAGAGCATGTGCACGGGACTGTGGTGGCTTCTAAGCTCGACGATCGGCGGCCCCTACCTCGAGTTTAAATTCACCTGCGCCGTCTGCAACTTTGGCCAGGTGAGGCGCCGCGAGTCCACCCGTTTAATGTCCCCGTCGTCCTCGTTATCGCCGACGTTCTATATATCGGGTGGGGAATGCCCTTCCTTCAGGAGGGTCCAAAAAGACTTTGTCGCCTAAATTTGTCGGCAAACCACAAGCAGACGCTCACCCCCAGTGATTCGGAAAAAATGCGAAACGTAAAACGAGGCCTCGCCTTTACCCGCACTCAAATTGTTCTTGTTGTCGTCTGGTTGCGGCAAATTACTTTGAAATATGCCCAAGCTTTGGGGAGGAATGTGGTCGGGGAGAAAAGCCGCATAGATTCATTAGCATCGACTCTCACGCTCGCGATGCACGCATCCAATTGACGGGAGTAAGAAATGCATGTTTTTTTTCCCATCTGTATATATTGTATGTAATCGGGTTTGTGCCATCACTGCAGCCGCTAGAGGTGCTATCGATCACAAGCAAGTTTAACAAGTAATAGGCAATTTGTTTTGCTTGAATTGGCGGCTTTGAATCATGACAATTCATGGAATTGCCAGAGTGAGGGTGATAGTGCCTGGTGAATTGCCAATTCGTTTTGTTTTTGTTTTGAATTCTACTCAGGGTTTCTTGTCGTTTGTTCTCTTCGGACTGGACAAACACCTCATCATCATCCCCTTCAAAAGGAGGTGCGGTTCCCACCACAGCATTCCCTCATGTTGTGACCCCGGTGTGTTGTACACGGCCCGCAGAAGGCACTCTTAGCAACGGTGAAACAAGATCATCTTGATTTGGTGCTTTCGTGACTGCAGGAATAACTCTTTGTTTTTTTCGGTAAAGTCACGTAGAAATAAGAAATAATAAAATAAAATCATATTATGTAATTTTATTTTATTATTATTTCTTATTTCTACGTGACTTTACCAAAAAAACCAAAGAGTAAACAAGATCATGTTCTTAAATCATTCATGACGGTAACGCAGGTCGCCCTTACACAAGAAGCAACTATTATTCATGAGTGCTAATGGGTTTCTTAATCTCCTGCTTAAGCAAAGAATACAAGCAGATCATCTACGTGCAGAATTATTATTTTAATTTCACTTATTCTTAGCTCGTTCGGTAAAGTCACGTTGAAGGGAAGGGAAACAATATAAAACAATATAAAACAATAAAATAATAATAATATATATATTTATTGTTTTATATATATTTTATTGTATACCTTCAACGTGACTTTACCGAAAGAGCTAAGAATATGAATTACTGGAGTCACGAAAGCTTTAAATCAAAATTTAATTGAACTGTTCCATTTTAGCTTTGTTTCTCTCCGTTCTAATTGTGCCATTGATGTCATCTTACGAGACAAATAAATCATCCATTTGGAACTGTTTGCAGCTAACGGAGGAAAGCTGGTGCCCGTCCAGCGGAGGCGTTGTCACAGAACTGTTGTTGTTGTGCGATGCCGACGGGGCAGGCTGCAGAGGCTGTGGGGCAGTGCGGCTCTGAGCCCTTCCCCTCGTGGCCCCACTTCAGGGCCCCTGCGAGGACCCAACAAAGAGGTGGCCATGACGTGCCGGCAATTCCTGCACTTCCACCGCGAGCGCTGCTGCGGTGACATTGTGCACGAGCGCAGGTACGCACACGCCGCTCGGCACGAAGTCCGACGTTTCGCTCCGCACTCTTGGGAGCTTCTTAAAACAAATGTTGTTGAGTAGCTCCGAGTATCCCTCGATTTATACCCAACACATCGCGAGGGCCAAATGATAATACCCGCGAAATGCTTCCGCTGGACTACCGCAGTACAAATTTGAATCCGTACAGCGTTTCAATGTCGCCGCATCTCAAGACAATGCACGCGAGGGAGAGGTGTCATGTGACAATTAAAGCATGTGGACATGTGGCAATGAAAATCATGTGGCATTGGGAGAGCAGAGGAAGTAATTATATATTCCCATACATTTTTCAAACATGAGAGAAAATTTTGATTTAAAGCTTTCGTGACTGCAGGGATTCATATTCTTGGTTCTTTCGGTAAAGTCACGTAGAAGGGAAACAATAAAATAATAAAAAAATTCTCACGACGTTTCGACTGCAACACAAGCAATCATCATCAGGTGTGAAAACCACAGCAAGAAAATTTGAAAAAAATGGCGTTTTTTTTTAACGTTAGCACCACGGAGAGCGATTTTATTTTTGTTTCCCTTCTACGTGACTTTACCGAAAGAACCAAGAATATGAGAGAAAATGTTACGGTGTTCGAGGAGAGAAAAGTGAGCCATAGGCAGAGCAGAGGAACGGCTAAAGCCGAGACGGCAACAGGGGCGAGGGCGAGTTGGCAGCGTGGACGACCGAGAGGGAGCAGCACACGGGAGACGGAGCGGCTCTTTAACTACCTCTTGACGACGGATGACTAACGTCCTTGATGACGAGGAGTGATTTCTTCAGGTCTGTCTGCGGGAACTTACCTGTCTTTTTCTCTTTGTCTGCCTTTGTTTTTTTTTTCTCTTGGCGGTGGTGGTTTCTCTTTTCTTGTGCTGTTTCTTTGCTTATGTTTTTCTTCATTGCATTTTCCTTACTGCCCGCGCCTCTCCAGTTGTTGCACCGATGCTGCGGCGGTCGGAATTCGCGAATGCTCTTTGTGATTTTAACGTTTGGAAGGGGAACAAAAGTAAAAAAAAAACATATTTAACGTTTTGAGAGGTAGAAAAAAATGTTATCAGTTTCATTTCTAAAATCTTGACAACCGCATGGGACAAGTGGCGTGAGGAGCGCCGGCATCGGGGGGTGATGGGGGGTGACTTTTGAATGTCGCCCTGTGTGGTTATTGAGATTTGGTTTGGGGTGCCGCCGACACAAAACCAGCCTTGCCTTGGCACGCTCTCTCGCTTGAGCTGCTGCTGCCCCGAACGTGGCGCGTAAACGGATGCGAACATTCCTCAAAACGAAGCCATGAAGCGACAGACTCGATGACATTGTACGGAACGCTTGCACAAAGCAGGCAGGTGCCGCCTTAGTTGCGTTCGAAACTTCGGTCTAAGTTAACGATGTTTTGGTTGGCAATTTTTCGTTTAATATTTCGGTAATATAAATATTAATATACACGTAAAATAACCGGGCGATGAAGTGTTTAACAGTAATGTCGCTTATCAAAACTTTAAATAATTCTACGCGTGCCGTTAGCCGTTCCTTTTGAAAAGCGATTCGCATTTTAAACGAGCGAATGTTTTTTGGCAAAACACGCTCGCAGAGTTGGCGGAGAGAGGCGCGTCGAGTGAGCCCACATGGATCGCTCGCTCTGTCTTTTTATTGAGCTGGGTGGATGGCTTCCGCCGACCAGAACCAGCGTCCGAGCATCTTGACGCATTCGACTCGGAAGTGCGTAGTTTTATTCGGACACGGGCGACCGCCAAATCGAGAATTGAGGGAACCGTTTTGTTGAGGAAGCCGTCTCGTAAGGAATTGGGTGACGGTAGAGTAGGGCATCATCTCCGAGCGGTTTGAGGTCAGTCTGCCTTGCAGCCACGTCGTACAACTTTCCCAAGTGTGGGCTGCCGGGTTAGGCTTCTTCTCTCGCATTTCTTCTCTCCAGCTTTCGCCACGCACGACTGCGGGAAGCTTTGGCAGCTGAAGCTTCAGCAGCCGAAGCTTCCCGCAGAGAGAAGTTAAGCGAGAGAAGAAATGCTCAAGGCGCCGCCTAACCTAGAAAGACCATTTAACAGAAATAAAGCGACACTGCTGCCCCGCAGCAGTAGCGCGTGGTAAAAGCTTGCGAGCGGAAATGTTCAACACGAGGTTTAACCCAGAAGACTCCGCTACGATTACGAGTGGCTACGAAAGCCTCCGTGCTAGACTGGTGCAACTTTGTTCTTTGCCAGAGTTGATGTGGACATTCCATGCCCGACATTGTTAAATGTCATCCGTGGATTGTTTTAGCAATGTGACGATTCTTAACACGCAAGATGTTGGCTTTCAGTTTTACAGCATTTGAAAAGCGGTAGATGTTCATGAGTAAAAAGTTTACTCTTTTTTAAAACACAAGTAGTTCTTCCGTTACTGTGGAATTTGAACATTCATACTCTAGGTTTGTAATGAGTCATGCAGCAAAGTACACAACCGTAATATTAATTCCTGAAGTTATTGAGGTTGGCGTGTGTACCTTTTTGTAAATAGACTGCTGGCTGTGGGCCTCTGTACGCAGTGCGGGTCGTGGGGGTTACTTGACCATACTTCACCACGCTAGCCAGTGGCAGCTTCATGAAGGCGCAGAGGGTGCGTGGATGTGGGATCACATAAGCTACAAAGCAGTGTGTGGATCATTGTTATCTAGTAAAGATACCGGTAGCGCCAATGATGATTACATTCATAGCAGCAGCAACGATGATGATGATGATGATAAAGAGAGAGCGCCGCCACAAAACGGGTTGAACCGGAGCTCTGGGCCGACCGGCGGTGGGGGGCCGTGGCTTGGCCGACACCACAGGTGTGGCCGGCGCCGCGTGCGTGTCTGCCTGGGCTCGGAGCTCGTCGGCTGGCTGGTGGCGGCGGGCCTGAGCGAGGATCGCGACGGAGCAACGCGCTACGCCGAGCGCCTGCTGTGCGGCGGCGTCATCGCGCGCCTCGCCGAGGCCGGCGGACGACGAGAAGACGGCGGCGGCGGCGGAGGAGCAAAGGACGACTACAGCACCGCGGCGGCGCTCGATTTCCTCGACGCTCCCCTTTACTACCGCGTCGCGCCGCCACCGGTCGAAGACTGGTGATGGGACGATCGTCGCCGGTGAACAGTGGTTGGCAGTGCTCGTCGCCTGGGAACAACGTTCATCTGCCAATGGGAAGCGACTGGACCGGTGAACTAAGATCATTGTGTACAATGCTCGCCCGTCATCGTTGAATGACGCACGCCGCCTGGGGAATGCTCGTCCATTGCTGGCGACCGACGGCTGCGCTGGTTGACCGACGCCTGCGGTTGGTCAACGTCGCTCATTGCCCTGCTGAACAAGGCTCATCGCTGGTTACCGATGATCGACTTCACGCTGGTGAACAACTCGTGGCTCGTGAGCGACGCCGTTGATCTGGGGGAGCAACGCGCATCATAGATCAATGATTCGTATCTCCCATCGACGAGCGATGCAGGGAAACCCATCGTACTCCAGTAAAACAAAACTTAGCCTCCAAAACGGATAAGCGAGGATTATGAAGAGGACTTAGCAGGCAAGCGCGATGTGCGATGCCATTACCAATGGCACGAGCGCAACGATTCCTTGGCATCTTTTGCACACCCCGCATGCGCTCAACTTGGTACAAATGCGTGCACGCATTAAATGTTGCACCCTTGGCTGTGCTAGTGCAGTGTTCGTTATGAACCTTGTCGCATTTTAATCGCCGATGTCCCACTTTCCTTTCCGCAGCATGTGCAAGGGCGGCTCGATTTTCTTCCGCGAAAACAAACTCCCAGTATTTAAACGCTCCTATTAAAACGATACCCTTTTTGTGTTTTAAAAAACTAAAAATACACCAAACAACTTCTCGTTGCAGTAAAAGTAAAGTCGTGAAAATGAACGTAGTGTTTACCACCTGAATACTCGAATGCAAATTTGTGTTTACCACCTGAATACTCGAATGCAAATGTGTTTCGTTATACTACCAGTACCCAAGTTCTGTGCGCGCGCGTGAGTTTGTACGCTCGTATTTATGCGGCAATTACAGTATTTTTTTTTAATTGTCCAACGGAATGCAAATGCTAATACCCCCGCCACCTTTCCGATTAGCTGCACTGGGGTGGGGGTCGGGAGTTTTGCTTTGTCTGGGTACTGGAAAACTTGGGCTGGAAGACACTTTTATTGCACCCAGAGTGGATTGCGGATTCTAGGAGAGGAGTCTTTAGCTCCGCCTGACGGTGGCGTCAGGCGGAGCAGTGGGAATGGATAATCGGGACTGCGATCGCGTAAGACCAGTGAACAAGCCCGGGCCAGCTCCATACAAAAAGCGAGCCTTCACAATGAAAAAAAATACATAGGAATCAAGTTTCATAGGGAACGGTGGATTGCTTGGGGTGTAATAATGCACCGATGAAATCTATTTAAAATCGATCCTTATTCTCGTAACACATACATCAAGTTACGTGAGAACAGAGTAAATTTTACGGGTGTGTTTAATGTTTACGAGTTGATCCTATGACCCCAAGCAGCCATTCAAGTCCCCATCAATGTGCCACGTTTAAATAATTGACTTGCGATCCCAAATCAGAACGGGAATCTCAAACAGGGCCTTGCACGTCCGAAACTTTGCAGACCCAGCTTGTGCCGGATGATAAATGGAACATTTGGCGCCATTTAAAAATAGTCAAAAACATTTATTCCCAATGGCTGCTCGGATTCAGCAGTTGCATAAAGGTCACTGGTCCACATAAGGTCACTGATTCACGCGAAGGTAATAGTTAACAAGGAAGGTTCACTCAAGAATTAATAGTTGGAACGGCTTGTGATGAAATAGAATACATGTGCTTACTGTACAATAAGTAAATGGGGAGGCAGAGCTAAAATGAATGCGTTTTTGCATGAAAATAAAATACTTGGGTTTACAATTCTGATTGCGAGGCATTGCTAATTAATCAAAGTGGAATTGTTCATTGATGGGCTTAAGCGGCGCGCGTCTGTGAAATTTGCTTCTCTTGTTGAGCTGTAGGATTTTAACAGCCACAGATTTTCATCTCCAGTCCTGAAGGCTCGACATCATCCCATGTTCGCCAATCTTCCTATTTGGCGAAATACCACGCACGTACCGATTTTAGTACAAGAACGTTTGTGTGTGTGTGTGTGCTGAAAAAAGTGTAATCATGGAGTCTAGAGTATGTACGTCGCTCTAAAAAAGAAACGCACGAGGAAGTGTCGGAGCGATCTTCGATTGCGGCTTTATTCAAGGTGCTTGAGCTGCACAAGGGAAGAGCAGCAACTCGCAGAAACTCCCAGAAGCTCGCGAAGAGGGGCACACAAACTCAACTTGTGCAAAGAAACGTAGAGCACGCGGCACAACTTTGTAAAACCACGCAGCGATCGGCTTTACCCGCCGTAAGAGTGCTTTTTATTGACCTGTGTCCGACTCAGACTAAATGGCAACCATTAATATGCTTGAGCCCTAAAGCCATGAGGAACTAGGGTAATTTTATGGCAACCGTTTGGTTGGCAAATGTCACCAGCAATGCATTTACTGTGAGCAGACGTTGGCAACTTGGCAAGGTGCTGGCGTGGTGACGAAGTTGCCTAGCCAATGAAAAAAAAGTGTGAAAAGCGTGTTTTAGATAAGCAATGATTGATCTGCACAGCACACAACCTCGGGCAATCATGTGACCTGTGTCTGTGATCGGAATGGACATTGCCATCCCAGTTTACCACGAACGGAAGCGGTGAAGAAAACTGTTGATATTTTGGAAACAAAATTATTGCGAACAATATTTGCCAGTAACAATCGCTGCCGATGATAGCTCAACTTACTTTAGTGCGCCATGCCCTTTGGAACTACTCAAGGAGATGAGAAGAAATGTAAGTAAATCTATTATGCAGCTTAAACCGCAACTATTCAACTGGTTGAATCAGTCTAGTACACCATCCATAATCCGGTAAAACGTATTAAATTCGACTAACAGTCCAAACCATTGCACTGTCTGAAACTGTCAACTCTTTCAGTATTCCATATATAACCCTTCTAACAGTTTAAGCGTGAGCGCAAAACAACTAACAGTCCTAAACACGAGGCATGCAACCAAACCACCACATACCCCAACCCCGGCGATTTGAAATTTTGAATATTCAGGGTTGCGAGTATAGGGATTTTTCTTCTAATTTTGTCCGTAACGATTCTCTAATTTGTCTCGGCATGATATTGTTCACCACATTCGCATATCATTTATGCAAGTCGGAAATAATCATTTGCATGCAAGCTTCGATCCTCACATCGTGATCGTTATAATCAATTTAAATCAAATCGATACGTCGTTGCATGCCCTACTGAAGACACAACGGCATTTCTTCAAATGAAAGTTCAATTCCACGATGCCGACACGCTCGTGTTGCACGCCATGCGCGCCTCCTGGTGGCGCGGCGCGCGTGTACGTGTGCGTCGTTCACTTGTAGAACTTCATTTCTGTGTCGACGCAGTCGTAAAAGAGGTCAACCATCTCGGACGCCACAAACGCACGACGTCCAGACACCACCTCCTCCATGGCGGCGATGCCCTGGCGCTCCAGCCCCATCATCGTCTCCAGCAGTCGCACGCCGCGCTCCTACGCCGCCGTTCACACGACGCACACGCAATGAGTGCACTCCACAAGGGTGCACCACGTGGTGCTTGCACAACGCGGGTATGCGTGCCGTGTACATGACACGGGCGCACCCTGCCAGAACAAAACCAACTTCGTCTTTAGCAACAATTTTCGCACACGCATTTTACTTGCATGATATGACCCCAAAAAAAATCTATTGTGAATCATATTGGTCGCGAAAGCCTTCGTGTTAAATGTACACCCTCACTTTACCTTCATGCTAACTCGGCTCGGCAACCGAAATAAATGCCACTTTTTTTCGAATTCGGTAAACTAAATAGTTCAAGAGCCACAATGCACTGTGGTGAATACGAGACAGTGGTCCTTAACAAAGAACGTCACGAAGCAGCAGTCCTTAAAGGGCCGCATGCGGCTCTGGAGGCGTAGGTTGCCGACGTTTGTGCTAACTGAACAAACAACACAGGAGAAGAAACCAGATGGATAATATCAAAAAGTAATCCGAATCGAATTGTGCCAATTTGCGGGAGGGAGTGGTGAACGGTTAGAGCCCTCCGAAGCGAGCACGTGCCCGCTCACCGTGCCGCTGTCGCCGGCTTGTTCCCACGCCTGCTGGTGCGCGCGGTACAGCTCGTGCCGCCGGTCCGGTTTGCTGCGGAAGCGCGGCACCACCCTCGCCGGGTCGTCGGCGCCCAGGTCCGGCGAAACCACCTTGCCGACGGACTTCACCCCCTCGACGAACACAAACGGCTTGAAGATCGACCTGCGGGGGACGTAGGCCGGAGGCATCGAATACCCTTGAGTGGAATTCCCCGTAGGCCGAGTGAGATCGGACACGAAGGGAACTTTAAACGTAATCCGGGGCTTTGCGGTATCTTCCCCCAAGTTGATCTCAATTGCGCTTTCGCCCTCATGTTATGAGACGAATGATCCAACTGGACCTCTTGCAACTGCAGCTGGGCTTTCCGATTTATTTATGTAATTCATTTCGGGTTACATGTTCAACTTCTGATAATCGGATAACACGAAAATATTTGGGGGGGAAAAAGCCTTTCCTCTCTTCCCACGTACGTGGCTGGACGGGGTGGGGCTTGGAGGGGGTTTCCCATCTTTAGGCAGGATTTGGGGCGGTCGCTATTTTTAAAGGTGCCCAAGTAATTGATTCTCCAAGATTTAAAGATTGGGCTTCTGAAGTGAATGTCACAGAACTACCTCCAAAATATACTTGAGTGACTTTTCAACAGAACCAGCTCGGTGCTCTGTCTTTATGGATATGACCACAAATATTTTCTTAATGTTTTTTTTTCTTCCACTCGATGGGTACTCTGGTCTGGTGAGGTGGCACACTCCTGTGATCCAGCTCTTCAAAAGGCAAAGTTTGGTGGATCGCACGGCTATTTGTCAAACCGCTGGGCTGCAAGGCGGCCCTGAGGTGGTAGTGCAGCAAGTGGCTTTGAAGACGCTTCTGTATGGACCGTTGTGTTATTCCCTTGTACACGTGTGTGTGTGTGTGGCGTAGCAGTTGGCGCGCTGCGATACGAACCCGGCCACCTGAGTTCGTTTCCCGCTCACGGAGAACACCAGTGACGATTATCTGAACCGGTTCTGGGCATCTCCCAGATCGACTCAGCCTCAAATGAGTACCTGGTGCAGTGTGCAAATATCGCCACTAGGGAGCAAAGGCGGCTGAGCGTGGTGCTGGTTACCCACCACCTTGTGTGCGGTGGCGGCCTTCGTACGTGCTCGCTAACATCACTTTCCCCAAAAGTCTGTTGAGGCTATAGGGGGGACCTTTGTCTTTGTGTTCTCCAGCAACCTGGAACTCCCCTCCCACACGAAGGGTAACACTTCTTAAAATGGAATCTCAAGTGACCTCACCGTGTTTTGAGCCGAGTTAGCAGAGCTTGGCTGGCTCACAGGAGTGCATCACATATTAAAAAGCGATTGAGAGAAGAATACGCGGTAAGATTTACACAAAACAGCACTAAACTATTACATCGATATTAAATACGAATGATGGTGCATCTTAATCTAATCATGGTGGCAGTGACTTCACCTGAGGATGACACCTCTACCATGTATTTACACTTTCCAACGCAGGATAAAAGTCCACCTGTAGTGGTGGGAGGGGCGGTGTGGGAAATAACTCTCATGTAGATGATGCAACATCAACTTTCAAATAAAGTTGGGCGACTATGGGGGACTTGCCCTTTGGAAAATTGTCATAATTGATCAAATGGTTGCCTCCTAGCACTTGGCGACGCAAGCCTGTGTTAAAAGACCTTGGGGTCCCAGCCCTGTTGGCCGAGGCGTGCCCCTCCCAGGCAGAGCCAATATCCAAGCCCAGTGGTCTCATCGCGGCCTACAAACAATGCTTCCTACGCACACGGAGATTATGATCGCTTATTAAAAGACGTCACGGGGGGGGGGGGTTGAAAAACTAATGCTGGAAAACTGCACACATTCAATGCGTACGCAAGATTCTTTTTTATATGTATCCGTCTTAGTTTATTTGTGTGGCAGAACTGACCTGGAAGGGTCGGGAGTGGCGGTCAGGAAGTGGATGCAGGGCAGGGCGGGGTTCTGCGGGAGGATGGACACCATGCTGCCCGTCGTGAGGAAGGCGCCCTGCGCACAGATCCCGCTCTCCTTGTCACGCAGGATCGACATCATGTCCTGTGCCGACAGGGACCCTTGCGATTGATGGTGGGGAAAGTGGGGGGGAGTTAGAGGGAAAGAGGTTGAGCAGCCGACAGGACATCGCACCCCGGGAGGCAATGTTGCAAAGCTCTGGTTTAGCAACGCCCGCACCGCCGCCCGTACCTGCGTGCTTGGCGAGCAGGCGCTTGCCGGCCGAGAAGCGGCCTCCGCCGCTGCCGCCGCCCTCCTCGTACGTCCCCGCGAAGCCGAAGCTCGAGCGGCCGTCCCACCAGCCGGCATCGCGCGCGTGGGAACGCAGCTTGGGGTGCTCCAGCGATACGCGCGAGCCGATGCTCAGCCCGTTGGAGATGTTGCGCGTGCCCTCTATGCCCCGCGCCGTACGCGGAACAAACAAACGAGTTCAACTACTTGCTTCACGAGTAGGGGTAAGAGTAGAGATACAGATAAGGATATAGGCAGGGTTTAGGTGTGTAGTTAGGGCAGGGGTCGCCAAACATGTGGCTCCGGAGCCGCATGCGGCTCTTTACGGGCTGCTTCGTGACGTCATGTAATGTTTTTTTATGTACGTATTCACGTGCATTGTGGCTCTTGAAATATTGAGTTTTGCACCGAATAAAAAAAAAAATGGCACTTATTGGAATTTTGGTTTCCGAGCCCTGAGTTAGGCCAATTGCCGGGCTCACTGCATGCAAGTTGAGCTTCCTTCGCACCGTACGTAGCCAACCGTGCTCATCGTAGGTGCTCTGTGCCGCACCTGTGACTTGCTCGGCCGCCCAGTACTCGCCGGCCGTTTCCAGCACCCAGGCCTCGGAGCGGTCGGCGATGAGGAAGCTGTTGTGGTACGTGAAGCTGCTCGTGCTCTCCATGCAGTTCCCGCCCTGGCCATAGCGCGCGAGCAGCGACGTGATCACGTCGAGCGCCTCGCGCGCCGTGCCGCCCCGCTCCAGCGCCAGCCTGGAGCCGCCCGGCACGCGAGCGTCACACAATGTCGTAGCCGCACCATTGTGCCGTCACGCCACCGCACAGCCATGTCACCGCCATTACTCAGCAGTCACGTGCCGCATTGTCGTGTGATTGCCCACCCGAGCGTTTTCCAGGTTCCACTTACCCCTGCTAAGCTTTCGACATCGGGCGCATCCCGGATGGTTTGGTCACACGCGCACACACAGTCACAACAACCATCACGCAGCATTCGCACTGCACGGTTGTCTGCGTGCGGTGCCAAAGAAGTTCAACAGGCGCACTTTGTAAGACTCGCTCCGCAACACTTGTGAGTGTGCATGCACTAATCCGCACGCGGCTCACACGCACGCGGCACACACGCACGCGGCACACACGCACGCGGCACACACACGCACCGCACTAAGTCCATGCCCAGCAGTGCCTCCTTGTCGTCGATGGGCTCGTTGGTCCACACGGCCTCGTTGCCCACGCACACCCCGCGGTCGTTGGCGCCCATCTCGGCGCCCCACATCCACGCCGGCTTGCTCAGCGCCACGGGCAGCGTGATCTCCGCCTGCTCGATCTCGATGTAGGTGCACTACCGCGACACGGGCCACGCACACAACCGCCGTCCTCGTCACAACAGGCGAGAGCTGTACGTTTACACTCGGAATGCGTTCCCGACTTTGTGGAATGTGAAGCATAAGCAACAGGCAACCTCTACACACGGTAGGTGGACGCTACTACGACGCTGCTGGAGGCTACAGGTTAAAAGGTAACGGTGCAGCTCTGCACTAGAGGGGGCTCTAGAGAGCCCGACTGGGAGGGTATTTGGCCATATCTTAAATGTGGAGATACCCACAGTTTACCCCAGCACACGCGACCTATCAAATGTGCTGTAGCCATTTATACTGCCCAGTGGACAGAGGCAGACAGGCGGGGGGGAGGGGGTTATTTAATAAACTTGTTTTAACTTTAACGCTGGGAGGTGGAATCGAACCAGCGAGGGGAGGTCTCTGTATTGTCCAGCGTGCCAACAGTCACACGGCAGCTGCCCAAGCCGATATCCCTCACTTATTCAGGCCCTGGCTCCTGCTCGGGTGGGTGCGGGAGCTCGCGATCGGTGGGCCGTGCCTGCAGCTTGGTGCCCGGTGGGTGAGTGGCTCCGGGCAGCACCGCCACCTCCTGCACCTCGTCGCTCGGCCGGTCAGAGTTCTTGCCGAAGACCACGTGGCCGCCGGCCGTCGCTGGCGGCAACGCCACGAAGGTGTCACATGACCTGGGAGGGCTGCCCGTTCGGAACGACATCGTCGCTTCCTTTGCTGGACGTCAAAGACGACAAGTGTGATGAGAAACACATTCGCGTGCCCCGTGTAAAATCTTACAGCACTTGGTATGTACAGCCCCGTATCAATCCGTCCCCACCCCCCCCATGCCGCGTTGGTTAAGGGGGTTGTTTGACCATACTTCATCTCGCTGGTCAGTGCGGGTTCGAACTTTGGGTGAGCAAAGAGACGTGTGCGCGTAGCAAGCGCATCCATTCTAGATTTGAAGCTTTCGTGACTGCAACGATCCATACTCTTTGGCACCTTACTCTCACACAGCTTAAAGGTCGCGCGGTCTGACCTTGGCTGTGTTCACTCCAGCGCTGTCCTCGAGACAGCCTGGTCCCTTCACCCGATGAAGGCCACTTGTGTTTGTGGCCGAAACGTCGTGATTTTTTTATTTTTATATATACTTTTACGTGACTTTACCGAATAGAACCAAAGAGTAAGAGCGCATCCATGTTGCTGCACTGCCCTCTGCTGCCCAGCCGAGTAGCAGCGCTGGCGTGCACGACCCTCAGCCACGCGAGCCCCATGCAGGCTGCCCGCCTGCTTGGCTTGCGACGTCTCAGCGCGGATAATTATACAACCACGAGCCCAACCGTGGTCACCGCCACACTGCTGGATGAAGGCCTAAAAGCCGTAGCAAGCCATGTGTTGACGAGCCACGTGCAGCAGCTGCAAAACCAGCCGATTTCACCGCTCCATCTCCCCTCGGGAACATTACAGGCGGCGTGCGTTCTAGAAGACGCGGTGCGGTGCATCACGAAGCCCTTACCCCCCCCCCTCCCATCGCTCATCTCAAAGGGCTGAGCAAACACGGGGGGGGTAGGGGGCAGCTGTTGTTCGCGTGGCACCTATTGAGAGACAGCAGCGCGCCACGCGCGGGTGCCTCTTTCCAGGGCGTCCGGCCTAGCGTGCCAAGGGCCGGGCGAGGCCCTCGGGGCCGGGCGAGGCCCTCGGAGCCGGCTCGAGTGGAGTGGGGGAGGGAGAAGGCGCGAGGGAGCCGATCGCCAGGCGCTGCTGCCGCGTACGCGGCTGTATATATATGTTGTGTATATATATGTGTTGTGTGTATGTGTATATATGTGTGTATATGTTTTTTTATGTAGCACAGCATAAAGAGCTTGCTCGTCAGAACAGGCGTGAAGATGAGGCTGGTGCGAGTGTAGAAGATTGTGTGAGTGTAGAGGGTTGTGTGATTGTAGAGGATTGTGTGATTGTAGAGGGTTGTGTAATTGTAGAGGGTTGTGTAATTGTAGATGATTGTGTGATTGTAGAGGGTTGTTATCGCTATTAGCGAGCGGTTGGGTTGGTTGGGGGGGTACCTCGAGACGGCGCGGGTGCAGACGCGTCACGTGACCCCGCCCCCTCCCTTGACCCCGCCCCCTCCCTTGACCCCGCCCCCTCCCTTGACCCCCCTTTAAAAATAAATTAAACGAAAACATATTCTTAGTTTTTTCGGTGAAGTCACGTTGAAGAGAAACAACAAAATAACAAAATATATATAAAACAATAAAAAAATTCTCACGACGTTTCGACCATAACTCAAACGGTCATCATCAGGTGTGTTGGTTTGCATAAATTTATTTTTAAAACGGCACATTTATTTATTTATAAAAAACGTTGGCGTCACGCGCAGCGATTGGCAGTTTGCCCAGGACTAGTCCATCTATTTTTTTGAAAAGAGGAGGGGGGAGACGAAATTTTTTATAATGTATGCTGTCTGAAAGCCACTGTAAGCGTGAACAATCAATCAAGAACTGAAATTATTTATCAAATCTTTCCAATGATTGCTAAGATAGAATCCATCTTCTCGGTTGAAATTGTCTCTGTGCTTGTATATGTGGATAGCCTCATGAACGAATCTCTCATGGAAGCCAGATGGCTTACAAAGAACCTCCGTCTTGGAAAAGTCAATGGCATGTGAGCCTACTGAATTAGAACAATGATCTGCTACGGCCGAGGTGTTGGTCCTACCGTGTTTAAGGTCTGCTTTATGTTCACGAATGCGGTCCGAGATATGGCGTTTGGTTTCTCCAATGTAACTACTACCACAGAGGCAACTTAGTTTGTAGACACCAGGGTATTGTATGTCCGGAATCACATCTTTTACAGACGGAACCAGATCACGGATTTTATGTAATGTGTTGAAACGGACCTGGATCTTGTGTTTATTCAAGATTTTGGAGATCTTTTTTTTGTTATCCCAGCAATGTAGGGTAAAGTGATGGTTTTGAAAGGCTCCTCAAGAGGGTTCTTCTTCATGGTTTGAGTGATAGCTTTGCGGATTGTATAGTCGGAGTAACCATTAGCCCTAAGAGCTTGGTGTACGTGCTTGAGTTCACTGCTTATGTGTTCCTGGTCGGATATGCATTGGGCTCTATGATACAGAGTCTTGATGAGAGAATTCTTCTGTGATGGATGGTGGTGGGAATCCGGTTTCAGATAAGCATCCGTATGGGTAGCTTTCCTGTAGACAGAGTGGCTCATTGAACCATCAGGTCTCTTTTTAATTAGGACATCCAAAATAATTCTCTCATCAAGACTCTGTATCATAGAGCCCAATGCATATCCGACCAGGAACACATAAGCAGTGAACTCAAGCACGTACACCAAGCTCTTAGGGCTAATGGTTACTCCGACTATACAATCCGCAAAGCTATCACTCAAACCATGAAGAAGAACCCTCTTGAGGAGCCTTTCAAAACCATCACTTTACCCTACATTGCTGGGATCACAAAAAAGATCTCCAAAATCTTAAATAAACACAAGATCCAGGTCCGTTTCAACACATTCCATAAAATCCGTGATCTGGTTCCATCTGTAAAAGATGTGATTCCGGACATACAATACCCTGGTGTCTACAAACTAAGTTGCCTCTGTGGTAGTAGTTACATTGGAGAAACCAAACGCCATGTCTCGGACCGCATTCGTGAACATAAAGCAGACCTTAAACACGGTAGGACCAACACCTCGGCCGTAGCAGATCATTGTTCTAATTCAGTAGGCTCACATGCCATTGACTTTTCCAAGACGGAGGTTCTTTGTAAGCCATCTGGCTTCCATGAGAGATTCGTTCATGAGGCTATCCACATATACAAGCACAGAGACAATTTCAACCGAGAAGATGGATTCTATCTTAGCAATCATTGGAAAGATTTGAGAAATAATTTCAGTTCTTGATTGATTGTTCACGCTTACAGTGGCTTTCAGACAGCATACATTATAAAAAATTTCGTCTCCCCCCTCCTCTTTTCAAAAAAAAATAGATGGACTAGTCCTGGGCAAACTGCCAATCGCTGCGCGTGACGCTAACGTTTTTTATAAATAAATAAATGTGCCGTTTTAAAAATAAATGTATGCAAACCGACACACCTGATGATGACCGTTTGAGTTATGGTCGAAACGTCGTGAGAATTTTTTATTGTTTTATATATATTTTGTTATTTTGTTGTTTCTCTTCAACGTGACTTTACCGAAAAAACTAAGAATATGAATTACTGCAGTCACGAAAGCTTTAAATCAAAATTTAAACGAAAACATTTATATTTTGATTTTTTAAAATTTAAACGAAAACATTTATATTTTGATTTAAAGCTTTCGTGACTGCAGTAATTCATATTCTTAGTTTTTTTTCTCTTCAACGTGACTTTACCGAAAAAACTAAGAATATAACATATTTATATTCAATCCACTTCGCCGCGTTATGTTTAAGTTAACCGCGTGGCGGTCACGCGCTGGATTAGAATTAAATGATTTTTATATTCATATTCTTAGCTCTTTCGGTAAAGTCACGTTGAAGGGAAACAATAGAATAATAAAATATATAAATCAATAAAAAATATTTTTTACTTAATCGTAAAAATAAAAAAACGCGTGGCGGCGGCGACGTGACGTCATCGTCTCGCGCGACGTGACGTCATCGTCTCGCGCGACGTGACGTCATCGTCTCGCGCGACGTGACGTCATCGTCTCGCGCGACGTGACGCCATCGTCTCGCGCGACGTGACGTCATCGTCTCGCGCGACGTGACGTCATCGTCTCGCGCGACGTTACGTCATCGTCTCGCGCGACGTGACGTCAGAGTCTCGCGCGACGGGTCAAAGTTGAAGGCTTCTCTCGCTTCTGGTTGCGATGTGTTGTTGATTTTTGTTGTTCGTCGTTTGTTTTTATCTCTCTCGCTCTCTATCCTCGGGCTAAATTACGTTTTCGCCATGGGGAAGTCGTTCGCTAACTTCATGTGTAAAAAGGATTTCCATCCTGCGTCGAAGGAAAACATCAAACGGGTGAGATGGAGAGGCGGCTCCCAGCGGCTAGGACAGGCCTGGAGCAGGCCTCGCCGCGCCAGCCTTGTACAATATGACGGCAACGATTGTAATTATCATTGTAATTACATTTAAAGACGCGGTTATACAACTGGGTATGTGTTATCATGTCAGTGTTTTCTTCACCTCCGTGTCGTGAAACGACGAGTCTATTCCGAGCTCTGGCATAGTGCGACCCTTCGGTGTTTGAGAAAGGTCCGTGGAAGCGGACACCACAGAGCTACCATTGGCATCTGCAAATGACTTTGTGGTGCACACGCAGGAGAGGGCAGCACTTCCCCACCCGCACTGTTACAGAGAGCAATGGTCATCGCATGAGAACCAGATATTTTAACCCCTGAAGAGTTGAAATTCAACCAAATGTAATGGCATGGTTTATTTGTGCAGTACTTTGGTGGCTGGACTCAGACAGTGAACTCACTACACTTAAGACCACGGTTTAATAACAGGCAGCTGCGTGGATTAAAACAATATCTCGGGTTTGCCAGTATCCTATATATACCCAGGTTGCTTCAAACATTTTTAACACTTATTATGAGACTATAATTAGGAATGGAAAAAATTACGGAAATACACTGTAACATGATAACAAATGTATGTTAATAGCTTCAAAAAGTCAAAGAGTCTCTACTTCTTCGCCATCATTGTCAATACGTGCCTGGAATCGTCTCCAGGTTCTCCAGAGCACATTTCTTGTATTATTGCAAATTCTCAGAAGTGTTAAAAAAAATTGAAGCACCCTGTTTAGTTTATATCCAACCAGATCTGAATTGGGTAAAGGCCAGATCCAGATTAAAAACAGGTATCGGTTTACCTAATTTAGTTAGATACAAAGGGGATTTGAAAAAGAGTTGTGTGTTGTGGTTGTGAATCCGCTGTTGGCCTAATGTATGAAAGGCTGGACCAGCGATTGATAGTTTGGTTTGTTTGTAGGTATGGATGGCAGAGCAAAAGGTCGCGTTCGAGAAGAAGAAACAAGACGAGCTGCTTACGCAATACACCAAAGAGCAGGAGATTTATAATAACCGGTGAATATTCCACCACTTCTAACATGTAGCAGCTGTTACACCCTCAGTACAGTGTTAAATTAATGTACTTAATGTAATGTTCACGTTCGTTATTTAGAATTCATATGTAGTTATTTTATTTTGGAGAATATTCTTTGCGAAGCAGTTTGAAAGTGACTTTTAGCCTCAGGATAATTTAAGAGTATTTTCTATGTGTGTACAAACCATGCACCAGGGGTGGGTGGATACACTCCAATGTACTCTTAAATACATTTAAATGATTTTTTCTCAAATTTTCTATTTTTCCCAGTTCGTCTTACAAGTGAGCTCTCATTAGACAAAATTGTGTAACTGTTAATGAGCAATGCACATTGCCTTGTCAGAACAGCCGAGACCATGTCAAGATAACGTCACAACTACTATCACAAAACTCGAGTCAGTTCATGTTGGCCTTTTTATTCAGAATATAAGCACACCTTTTATATGAAAGTAATTTTCATTGCATGTCAAACCTGAATGTTTATTTTCAGTGCTCAAATTTAATGTTTTTGCTTTGCAGTCATTGGTGAGACCATCATCTCATTAGCACATGAGAATAAAGTTTAGTCACGGTTGACTGAAACGTTGATTCAAAGCTAATGTCTCATCAGCGCTGGCTCTGTTCTGAAGGCATTGCCAACACTGCAGTTCAAGTGATAAAAGTTGATAAAAGCTTTTTCTCAGAGAATCAATACTTCAATAAAGCTATTTCTGAGGGTGCAAGTAAATTCACTAACATTCACCAATAGTACATTTTGTACTGTTAGTGAATGTGTGATTATGCATCCCCATGTGTAACCAACAAGTCCACCGAGTATAGGCAGCTCATCACACGTTTTACTGACCACTCATCAACCAATCAACTGTCACATGTACAGGTAGGGTATGGAATGCATGGAGACACAAAACAGACCTGGCGTCAGTTGCAATAGTAATTGTGTGAAGCGTAATGAATTAATTTATATTTATCATAATTTTAGTTTATCATATGTAACAGCAGGTTTGAGAAGGTATTTTTTTCTTAACAAATAAAACTGAACAAACAAATGAACACTTGCAGCAGGAGCGTCCACTGCAGGGTTGTGATGATGGTTTCCTGGGTTTTGCAGGTTACTCATGGGAGATGAACGTGTGAAGAATGGACTAAACTTCATGTATGAGGCACCACCAGGCACCTACAAAGGTAAGAAATGGTACTCCCTCGTGTTGAGTTAAAGATCCTATCTTAGAAGTTTACCCGTAGGCTGTCCTAGGCATTTTGGCAAACATTTGAGGCTTCAGTAGTAATAATAATAAATGTGCATAATAAAGGTTCTTTGGGTTAGATCGCGTTTATTTATAAATGTGTCGTAACCCTCCACCACCCGACACGGCCAATCAGCAAAAAAGTGTCACGTTCAACACACCGGTGGGCTGAAGTAGTGAATTATTTGTCTTTGTCAACGTGACACTTTTTTGCTGATTGGCCGTGTCGGGTGGTGGAGGGTTACGACACATTTATAAATAAACGCGATCTAACCCAAAGAACCTTTATTATGAATAATATTGGTCGCGAAAGCCTACGTGTTAAACTGAATAATAAATGTGAGAACCCATACGTTTATTAGAAAAAAGCTTTTGCATACAGTAATTCATTTTTTCTGTCCACAAATAACTCGATAACGCTTAAAGTTTTCCCATCGAATATGGTATTGATGAGTGAAATATCTAATCTCATCCCATGGCAAAGTTAATTGAAGCAATGCACCTCAAAATGTTCCTGGCACGGAAGAACCCAGCTTAAGTATCGAGAGACTCCAAAATGTTAACATTCAGTTGTTGCAAATTCAGTTATATTACAAAGTATATTAAAGATTAAAGAAGGTTTTTTTGTCACAGAATGGAAAAGATGTCTAGTTTTGGCTGAATGCCCTCATTCACTTGCTCTGTTTATTATTAAGTAGCATCTTTTGTGTTTATGTATTCAGCTAAACTAAGTTGTCAAGCTTGTTTATTGTTCGCATTTATATAACGCGATCCTGAAAGCCCTTTCGATTCATAAATAATAAACCACTACACGTATAAATCAACATAGCGAAATTATGATTTTATGAACTGCGGGTGTACAGATGCATCGTACTTGAAGCAGTGTTCTGGTGCAATAAAAATTGCACGGATATGACATTTCGCCATAAATATATGTCAGTTTGGTATTTTATTGCTTTAAATTACAAGGACGTTCAACATTCTAATTACACATTTTCCAAGGTGAGTTACATCATGCAAAATTGGCTGAGTTGAGCAGAGATAAAAAAAAACAAATATGTTTTTATGATGCTCCCATGCTAGGTCTTGCCTTGGTGGTTTTTGTAATTAGCTTGAATTTGATAAAGCCTTTATTTGCAATAAGTATTTTTCTATACAACAAACTAACATGTGTTTTGCACTTCTGTTTTTTTCTGGCATATCCCTGCAGAAGAGGAAGTAAGTGCTAGTTTCAAGCCTTCATTCACTTTTTTATATGATGTTGCATGTTTACATGTTGCTAAGTGTACTTCAGCTACGCTCCAAATACCCTTGTTTATGAATAGGACAGCAACACTTCCAAGTTATTCAATTTAACCCACCGTTCCATGGAAATATTTTTTCCAACTTAATTAGCCTGCATTGAGCTCTTGGCACTGTAGCAGGTGGGATTGTTTTTTTGTCATTGTATATGCTATTGCCACGGACAACTGAACGTTTATTTAAATGACTACATTATACCATATTCAATAACGTAAATGCTTTTGTTTTCCCTGTGCATGACCTCATGGTTCACATTTGTGTTTTCTCAACAGAAGGAGACGGGAGGAGAAAAGGAGTACAAGTTTGAGTGGCAGAAGGGGGCTCCGAGAGAAAAGTAAGCTTCCAGATGCTCGGTGAAAGTGTGCGATCTTTATGCAAATTGCATCCTGCATTCTGGTGTGGTGGCCTTTGGTGACCAGCTGTGTTTCTGTTGCAGGTACGCAAAGGACGATGACAATATTCGCGACCAGCCTTTCGGAATTCAGGTGATGGACAACTAATGCACACACATCGACAAAGATTCTCATGTAGCCCACAGAGATTGATGGGGCAAGTATTGTTAGGGAGCAGCAAGGAAGCCGGGTTTGGTGCATGAAGGGGGTATTGTGGCTTACACCAAGCTCGGACATCTTTTTCTCCCCAGTTCTGATGTTTTCACACTGTCCCAAGTTACTCATTTAAGGCTTTGTCAATGTAGGGGAGGCCTAAGACTAGTTTTAGTTATAATTTGCCACTGATTGTAGCCGTGAAGAGGAATAAAACCCAGGTCGCTGGGTTTACAGTGATGTGCGCTAACTGCTGCGAGCACACACGGGAAAATTCGCCTTTATTTATCTCCATCGGTTGTGGTGGAGCCAGCACAGACCCCCAATGGCAGTGGTTGCAGAGAGCAGTGCACCGCAGACACTAAACAGGGCTAAATTTCTGACTGAACAATTTCTGCATAATTTGCAGAGGGGAGTAGTTGGCACACAACTATTGACCACAGTGATAACAAAAAAATATATATTCGTGTGCCAGTTACAAAAATATTTTTCAAGTCACTGACCCAGACAAACCCGGCTGAACTTAAGCCCTGGCGTTAACGATGACCCCGTCATTGTGGATGCGGCGCGCAGGTGCGGAACGTTCGCTGCATCAAGTGCCACAAGTGGGGCCACGTGAATACGGACCGCGAGTGCCCTCTCTACGGCCTCTCCGGCATCAATGCCACATCCGCCACTACTGATGAGCCAGGTGCACACGAGTTTGCCTTTCTAGGTCACACCCCAGATCAATACGGCACCGGTAACTAAACCAGCATGGCACTATGAGACCTCCTTTGCCAGTAACAAGATATAGGAATAGGTTTTACCCTTTTTAACTGGCACAAAAAATGACACCTTTATTCAAGGCATCATGTTTGCAATAACCACAACACAAGCAGTCAAAATGCAAACAAAAAAGACAACTCTGATAATAATATGCACTGTCCTTGAATTTGATTGGTCCACACCTTTATTCAACCCCTAGGCAAACATGATGCCTTGAATAAAGGTGTCATTTTTTGTGCCAGTTAAAAGGGTAAGACCTATTGCTACAGGATGGCACTGATTGGCATATTTTAGTGATAAGGAAGTGAAGGCCAATTTCGACGAAAGCTAGTCTCATGGTGGAGACCTGTGCAGAAAAGGCAATAAAATGAACGGTAAAATAGTATTGGTCAGTGCAAGAAGACGAAAATATTGTGAGCAGATTTAGACGAATTCAGTGCAGATAACAAAATGTGAAAACCATGCAGTAATATAATTTGCAAGACGAACAGTAACATGAACAAATGAATTATGGGCCATAAGCAAGTTAGATATGTAATATTGACTGTTTCGGAAAGTAAGTGGGCTTTGGCAAAAGCACAGCATGAAAAGGGATGATGGATGCCGATTGAGACTAACGATGGACAGGCAGCCAACGGATGTGACACTGCTGAGAAGCTGTCCACTGTGGAGACAGCGTTGAGATCAGCTCATGTGCATCAGCTCGATGAATTGTTGCATTGCGTGACCATGACAGCTGGCAACGGCTAGGGGAGGCTTTCATGCGGTAGTATACAGATTGACGGCTGATGATAATGAATGTGCAAGACATTGGCCTGATACCAGTGAGTAGTACAGCACAACACCATTGCATCGCTGTGCTATGCCACAAACATTTAATACAGCTGAATTAATTCCGAAACAATTACCTGGGTGACTGTAGTTTGACTTTCTATATTGGAAGCAGAAAGCCTCATGATGGAGGCACACTGACGTGCTCCCCCTTCTAATGAGCTGGTGTCACGTTGGTTTGTGTCTCCCACAGAGCCGGCCATGCACCCATCTGACCTCATGGTGGAGATGAGGAGCAGCGGATTTGCGCTCAAGCAGTGTGTGCTGGGCAGGAAGGGTGATGCTGCAGACCCCTCACAGGTAACACCAGCACACAAGAGACCAAGATCCCCCATGTAGAACTCTTGTAGAGGCTTGTTAGCAAGCCTCTACAAATGCTTACACAGCGCATAAGAGGGTTGGGCTGGCCAGCAACAATCTTTTGTCTCCCCATTGCCAATATTCACACTGCACATTCATAGCTGAGTTGACTTAGGGGAAGTCCAGGACTGGTTCAAATAATCGTCACTGACATGGCTGGGAATGGAAATCTGGTCGCAGGGTTTGTGTGCAGTACACTAACCATGCAGTATGTTATTGCGGCATACACACGCACGCACATATGTTTCACCACATTGATGGCAAGTGCTGTTAGTGAGTGCCTGCTAAGGGTGATAAGGTACATGAGGGGGTAATGGGGCCAGAATTTCGCACTTTGGGGAAACTCTGTCTCCCCGGGGATGATGCTGACCACACCACTGCATCAGGTTTTCATTTTAAGCCAAATCAGCCTAGCCCAGGCTTAGTTCAGTTTGCAGTTGTCACTGATATGTTCGCTTCACCTCCAACCATTCATGACTTCATCTTTGTTTTTAGTGCAGTCTTCCTGTTTTAGGTGCACTATGCTTGTGTAGATTGTCACTTGTATTGTTTTTTGTTCATTACGCGCTATTTTTTCCAGCAGCTCTTGACGCATTATGTTCCGTTGTTGTTCCTCTGTCTGGTTCACTTTCATGTTGTTGTTCTGTACTGATGCACCTTGGATCTCTTTTGCACCTTAGCTGGCTAACTGGCTCAATGGAACTTTCCCCGTAACAAATTAACGTCGGTTGAAATTGGTCATGACCTGGGAGCGAACCCGGCTCGCCAGGAAACAACGGCACCACTTTCCACAAACAAAACGCGTTTTGTTGTTTGCAGCAATTGATCGAAAGTGAGGAGGATGAAGACCCAGAAGTGGAGTTTTTGAAGTCACTGACGACGAAGCAGAAACGCAAGCTGCTCAGGTCAGTGTCGCGATCACCACCCTCCTCACCCAGCAACACCATCAACGGTGACGCCTGTCTGTTTGTCTGCGATAGGGATGGGTTTTTTTTGTATTTATGATGTGTTTCACTACTAACGTCGTTCGTTCTGGTTGATAGGCACGTAACGTTGCAACAATGCATCAGAACTGATTATGTCACGCGTGATACATATGGTAAATTGCGCATGGATGTTAATTATTTTAGATTTTTATACAATACGTTGAATGCCATTTGGTTTTTTTTTCACCCTGCACCTACCAAATTGCTACATTTACCACAATAGCAAACAAAGAATTGATTCTTGAAATAAATGGTCACCGTTACAATTGAATGGCGAGTGGGGAGAATCGCCACGTGCCTCGCAGTGTAGTGCAAGTGCCGCTTGAGGTGTCGTCTTGTTTACGCGTGGTGTCTGTCCTTGCCTTTTGCAGGAAACTCGACCGCCTTGAAAAGAAAACAAAAAAGGATAAGAAGAGGAGGAAAAACAAGCAGAAGAAGAAGAGCAAGGGGAAGAAGAATAAACGCAGAGCAGAGTCGAGCTCCGACGACGCCGAGAGCTCAGACTCCCAGTCCGACACCAAAAAGAAGAGGTGCAAGCATCAGAAACATAAGAAAAGCAAGTTACCATCCAACGACGGCAGCAGCACCTCGTCGTCGTCGTCGTCGTCGTCGTCATCTTCAAGCTCCGGGTCGGAGAGTGACGCGGAAGAGGAGAGCGCTCGCAAGAAGCGGAAGGGAGAAGCGGAGTCACGAAGCGCGGAACCACCGCAAAGCGCGGACGGCAGGCGGAGCAACGGTGCGATGGAGCAACTTGCTGGGTCGTCGCGGCACGACCAGGGAGGCGCGAGCGGCAGTCGCTGGCCGGGGTTCCGGGAGCCTGGGGTGGGTGGCAGAAAATGGGGCGAAGGAGCGGGAAGCCATCGTAGGATTGAAGATGGGCGCAGGCACGGAGAAGGTGGCGGTGAGGAGAAAGAGGGGAGACACGTGGGCGAGGGGAGAGACAGAGGATACCGGAGGGATGGTAAAAGCAGGGGTGAGGATAGAGGGGGGAGAGTCAGGGGTGAGGATAGAGACGATAACAAAGGTGAGGATAGAGAGGGGAGAGACAGGGGTGAGGAGAGAGACAATAACAAAGGTGAGGATAGAGAGAGTAAATACAGGGGTGAGGATAGATGGGGGAGAAGCAGGGGTGAGGAGAGAGAGGATAAACAACACAGGGGTGAGGATAGAGAGGGGAGAGACAGGGGAGAGCAGAGAGAGCGGAAACACAGGGGTGAGGAGAGAGAGGGGAGAGATAGGGGTGAGCATAGAGAGAATAAAAACAGAGGTGAGGAGAGAGAGGATAAACACAGGGGTGAGTATAAACAGGGGAGAGACGGGAGAGAGCAGAGAGAGCGGAAATACAGGGGTGAGGAGAAAGAGGGGAGAGACATGGGAGAGCAGAGAGAGAATAACCACAAAGGTCAGGTTGGAGAGCGGAAGAGAAGCAGGGAGTGAGAGAGGAGGCGTGGGAGGAGCAAGCATGGTGCGAAGACAGCGGGGAGAGGCGGGCGATGTCGAGCTTCGGGGTGACACGACTGCGAGCTAGGATCGGTTTTGGGAGAGGAGGCCTTGTGTACGTCTGTACGTTGAACTTCTTTCGCACCGTACGTAACCAACCGTGCTAATCGGAGATGCGGGGTAAGGACAGCAAAACTGGTGGCGGCAAACACGAGCTGCAGGAGTCCGTGATAAGGCGACGCCAAGAAATGGTGACCGGAGCAAGGACGAGAACCGACAACAGCAATCAAATAATTGCTGGATTAACACACTTGGCGTTTATCTAATTAGTGACCTGTGTACCGCGTGGGTTGCCACGGTCGTGCTCGGAATATTTTCCACGTCCTGCTGGGTCATTCCGCTTGTAGTTTGGCATTAAGGCCGTCGTCTTGCTGCATGTCCTGGAAACTTCTTCAGGTCACATCCCTCCTGAGAGCGTTTTCTTGTCACAGGGGGTTTTCTCAAGTGGTTCCTCTCAATGTGTTCTTTCACAGCATCGGCTCCACAAATATGACCCGTCTTCACGTGCCAATCGCACGCGCATTAGATTGACAGGCAATATTGACCATTTGAAGCTGGGTTGTTGAGTAAGAAGGCAACAGTCAATTCCTGGCTGTAAATCTCCTTGTGTTATCCGTGGAGTGAATGGATTGTGCCCTTTCCTGCAATGTACTCTGTGTTGGTGCTTATTGGTTTGTATTCGTTTGTGTTGTGGGGACATGGAATGTTACCCCGTAGGAACATGCGGATCATGCAAAGTAGTGTAAAGTCTGAATTGGATGGAAGGAAGGTCATACATTATATGATGGCTTTACTGACAGCTCTGTTTATCCTAACGCAACCGTGGTTTTCTGTCTTTGTTTTAATTTCTATTAAAGTTGTACAGAAAGTTCATATTTGTACAGATTTAGCGAGTAATCTTTGTGTAAATGTACAACATTTTTGGGGAATTCATACCTCTAGTAGAACGTGAATTTAAATTGTACCTCTGCATATTATTTGGGTCTTTCGGTAAAGTCACGTAGATATGTTCAAAGAAAATAACAAAAAAAATACAAATTATTTTCTTTGAACCTATCTACGTGACTTTACCGAAAGACCCAAAGAATATGAATTCCTGCAGTCACGAAAGCTTTAAGTCAAGATTTGTACCTCTGCAACTAAAATGTGTAGTTGTGAATGGTCGTAGCGTATAGTACAGTAGTTTGTGGTCAGGACAATATCAAAGCACTATCTTTGTAAATAAAAACTTGTCCCCAGATCTCAACGAACGGTATACATTGCTGTTGCGTGCGTTTTCATGTCCTGGAATATCGCAATGGACCTTCATTGGTCTATTCCAGGGGTTTTTCAGCCTTGTTCCCGTGGGTCCTATTTGATCAGTCTTTATATATCGTTCTCTCGGGGTGCTCCAGGTTCTACAAGTACAGCCCTCTGTCAATCCACTGCTGGATGAAGGCTTCCCTATGCCGTGCAGGTCATGGGGGACGGGGGGGGGGTGACTATCGTTCATTGCGCTGGTCCGTGCAGGCGGGGAGCATAGAAGGAGTGTAACTGGACGCTACTGCGCTCCAAAAATATATTCTCGCAGCCTGTACCACCTGTTGTGCATGGTGGTCGCCGATTCAAGCCACTGCAATCTCGTTACCGTTTCGCTTCCAAATTCTGTCTCATTTGCTCAGACTGGGTTAATCACACTCCAAAATGCAACTTAAAAACCGTTATTTATCAAACAACATAACTTTGCTGGAAACGTATATGCTGTACGATTAATAGGCCTATCAACTCTTGATAGCCAAAAAGCCCTGGACATTACATGGGAACAATAATCACAAAAGTAGAAGAGGGGGAAGTGCTTGTGTACGCATTGTCTTGAGTGGTATTATTATGCACTTGATCAAAACGTGACTGTTTATCTCTCAAGAAAGCTTACAGGTTTCCAATGACAGCTACGTTAAAAAGAGGGCGATTGTATCTTACAATCTCCTTGAGATGCATGAAACAACGCTGCCTTTTTCGCAACTATCAAGAGTTGTATCTACAGGGGGACTGCGAGTTCGAAGGGACGAATCCACGTCGCAGAGTCGATTCTGACCAAACGGGTTCCTACGTTTCCCTTCTCTGCACGAGATCCAATCATTCAAATCGCCTATTGTTGGCCACGTACAGGTAAATATCAGTGATCGATGGGAAAGTAAATGGCGTGTTTTGCTACCTTGGGTATTTGCAGTCCACCCGTAGCTTGGAGCGTCGCGAGTTGGGGGTCTGTAGCCACGGAGTCGACACGAGCAGTGAAGTTTGTGGACTCTGAAACAAGCGTTTTACAACAGTGCGATTACACCACCCACGGCAAAAGTCGCTGCTTGGCAGCCTCCTTTTGTAAGACTCGGGCGCCCTTTGAAGATGCGGCAATGCAGCGATGCAGGTAATTTTTAGCATTTGGTAGCTCAAGCGGGTGAGTTGTGCGCATGCACTTTGATGTGTTCTGAACGAGAGTCGTGTTTCGGGCTGAACCCGCCTAGGCGAGACCCAGATCACGTTGCCTCTCATGATGAACATCATGACTAGGTGGTCTATGTGGTCGCTAAGGCCACTTGAAATGAAGTGTTTTGACCGACACCTCATTCGGTCGTTTCTCAATCCGCTTGTCCTGGTGAGGGTCGCGGCGGCAGCGTGTTGAGTCGGACGGTCCAGGACCTCCCTCTTCCTGGCCACAGACTCCAGCACTACGACACTATACACTACTGTAGACTATACACTACAAGACTACACTATACACTACACTACTACACTATACAACACTACACTGCTATAGACTGCAAACTACTATACAGTGAAGGAAAAAAGTATTTGATCCCCTGCTGATTTTGTATGTATGCCCACTGACAAAGAAATTATCAGTCTATAATTTTAATGGTAGGTTTATTTGAACAGTGAGAGAATAACAACAAGAAAATCCAGAAAAACGCATGTCAAAAATGTTATAAATTGATTTGCATTTTTAATGAGGGAAATAAGTATTTGACCCCCTCTCAATCAGAAAGATTTCTGGCTCCCAGGTGTCTTTTTATACAGGTAACGAGCTGAGATTAGGAGCACACTTAAAGGGAGTGCTCCTAATCTCAGCTTGTTACCGGTATAAAATACACCTGTCCACAGAATCAATCAGATTCCAAACTCTCCACCATGGCCAAGACCAAAGAGCTCTCCAAGGATGTCAGGGACAAGATTATAGACCTACACAAGGCTGGAATAGGCTACAAGACCATTACCAAGCAGCTTGGTGAGAAGGTGACAACAGTTGGTGCGATTATTCGCAAATGGATGAAACACAAAAGAACTGTCAATCTCCCTCGGCCTGGGGCTCCATGTAAGATCTCACCTCGTGGAGTTGCAATGATCATGAGAACGGTGAGGAATTAGCCCAGAACTACACGGGAAGATCTTGTCAATGATCTCAAGGCAGCTGAGACCATAGTCACCAAGAAAACAATTGGTAACACTACGCCGTGAGGGACTGAAATCCTGCAGCGCCCACAAGGTCCCCCTGCTCAAGAAAGCACATATACATGCCCGTCTGAAGTTTTCCAATGAACATCTGAATGATTCAGAGGACAACTGGGTGAAAATGTTGTGGTCAGTTGAGACCAAAATGGAGCTCTTTGGCGTCAAAGAGCTCCATTTTGCTGCCTATGACCCCAAGAACACCATCCCCACCGTCAAACATGGAGGTGGAAACATTATGCTTTGGGGGTGTTTTTCTGCTAAGGGGACATGACAACTTCACCGCATCAAAGGGACGATGGACGGGGCCATGCACCGTCAAATCTTGGGTGAGAACCTCCTTCCCTCAGCCAGGGCATTGAAAATGGGTCGTGGATGGGTATTCCAGCATGACAATGACCCAAAATACATGGCCAAGGCAACAAAGGAGTGGCTCAAGAAGAAGCACATTAAGGTCCTGGAGTGGCCTAACCAGTCTCCAGACCTTAATCAGATAGAAAATCTGTGGAGGGAGCTGAAGGTTCGAGTTGCCAAACGTCACCCTCGAAAACTTAATGACTTGAAGAAGATCTGCAAAGAGGAGTGGGACAAAATCCCTCCTGAGATGTGTACAAACTTGATGGCCAACTACAAGAAACGTCTGACCTCTGTGATTGCCAACAAGGGTTTTGCCACCAAGTACTAAGTCATGTTTTGCAGAGGGATCAAATACGTACTTCCCTCATTACAAATCAATTTACAACATTTTTGACATGCGTTTTTCTGGATTTTTTTGTTGTCATTCTGTCTCTCACTGTTCAAATAAACCTACCATTTAAATTCTAGACTGATCATTTATTTGTCAGTGGGCAAACGTACAAAATCAGCAGGGGATCAAATACTTTTTTCCCTCACTGTACAAGACTACACTATAGACTATACACACCTATACAAGACTACACTATACACTTCTACACTACACTACTACACTAGACTATACACTATTATACAAGACTACACTATACACTACTATAGACTATACACTACTATATAAGACTACCCTATACACTACTATAGACTATACACTACTATACAATACTACACTATACACTACTATACACTACTATAGACTATACACTACACTCTAGACTATACACTACTTTACCCGACTAAACTATACACTACACTATACACTACTATACACTACGCTGTAGACTATACACAACTAAACTATACACTACTATAGACGATACACTACTATACAAGACTACACTATACACGACTATAGACTATACACTACTATACAATACTACACTATACACTACTATAGACTATACACTACTATACAAGACTACACTATACACTACTATAGACTATACACTACTATACAATACTACACTATACACTACTATAGACTATACACTACTATAGACTATACACTACACTCTAGACTATACACTACTTTACACGACTAAACTATACACTACACTATACACTACTATACACTACGCTGTAGACTATACACAACTAAACTATACACTACACTATACACTACTATACACAGACTCTAACTTCTTCCTGGAGAATTTCCAGGCATTCCCAGACCAGCGGAGCGACAGAGTCCCACCAGCGTATACTGGGTCGGCCCCGGGGTCTCGCTCAAATATTTTACATTTGCCCGAAACGTCGATCGTATATATCGTATATACTGTATGTACTGTATGTTGTTCTTTTAAGGCAGTGTTTGTTGACGAGTGTTTTTTTTTTATTTAACTTCGGGGGCTATTCTGTTCTAGCGCGCTAGGAGGCGACACGAGCCCTGTACGTTGTGTTTACAACTAAATACTTAGCTGAATAACTCCGTTGTACGTCTCCACATACACATTCAATATTTGGTCCAGCAGCCTATTTGATTTCCAGACCAGTGTCATCAAGCGGCATTTGTTTAAGCAAGCGAACTCAAATATGCTCAAAATATCCCCCCCAATATATTGCTATCAAAACTATTTTAAAATAATCATTGCTATGCAATGTAAATAAAAACAACAATGTGCTAAACCTTGGCCACACTATCTTGACTTGTCTTCATATAACAATGCATAGATTTCTGTTTATATTATTGTGGTTATGGTTGTACTTTATTAATCCCTAATCTATGCCATTACATACAATGAAACAAGAAAATATAAAAAAGATAAACAGAGCAATGTAATACAATACACTATTAGACATTATTGTAAAAATAAATTTTAAAAAGTCCATCCCATGTGTTAGTGCATTTTTTCATATTTTAGGCAGGAAATTAGTTTTAAAATTTAGATTTTTTTCTGGGGGGGGACCCCCAGACCCCCTGGAAGATTTGGTCCCCCCCAATATTGACTCCATGGCTACGGCCTTGAATTATGTATGTGCATGCGACCCCGTTCATAGTTGTGGTACTATGGATTTTAAAATTGGCTCAGCTTTCCCACCATTATCTAGTCATCATCAGCGGTCATGATCTATCCACTGCTGGAGGAAGGCCTTCTCAAACCGTCGCCATCCCCCACGGGCCTGCGATAACAACCATCCAACTTAGCCTCCTGCAACTCGATCAACTCGCGTTGCAACCAACACGCACACAGGCACCGCTGATGCTCATAGGATGTTATTATCATCATCACTAGCCCACGGTGATTTGATAAAGATAAGTATTTGGACTCCAAAGCCTGAACTCATTTCTTTAGAACAGCTTTCTGTGTTCAGTGTTCAGTGTCCTCCTCCACGCGCACCTCTAATTAGCGTGGTTGGCTAGTACGGTGCGAAAGAAGTTCAACATTCACGCATACTTAAAACCAAAGAGAGGCGTGTGCGGTTGTCATTTCTGTTCGCTGTCATGTGACCAAATCACTCTGGGCAGTGGAAAACCAGTATCTGGGTCCAGGTCTGAGCCCCCACCCTAAGGTGTTGTTCTCGTCTCTAAACTTCAACAACAGAGGCAAAGTTGGGCCAGGCATTGTCTACAATATAATGGCCACTCCAACCAGCGGTCTTAATCTTAATAGGCGCTCGCTAACTGCACTTGTCCCGACACGTCTCGGGTGTTTTTTTTTGTTTTGTTCGATATTGACACGTGCAGTGAGTGAGTGAGTGTGAGTTTAGTTTGTATGGGACGTGAAGGTAATGATGGGAACGCGAGTTGAATTCCGTTTGTAAAGGGACCTGTGTGCGCGCGTTTGTGTGCTCGAAAGCGTGCTGCGGGTGTAATGCGTGCCGGCCCCCTAAGGTGCTACTCGCTAACAACACTTGCCCCAACAGTCTGTGAAGGCTACACGGGGCGCCTTCGTCTTTGTTCATGTGTGCGAGTGTCTGCGTGAGCGGGGAGCGGTGTCGCAGTGGTTAGCGCACTGCGCTGTGAACCCGGCGACCCGAGTCCCATTCCCGCTCATCGGTCAATGTCGGTGACGAATATCTGAACCAGCCCTGGACTTCCCCGAGATTAACTCAGCCTCAAATGAGTACCTGGTGTGGTTTGTAAACAGCGCCACTGGGGAGACAAAGGCGACCGGGTGTGGTGCTGGCCACCCACTTCCTCGTGTGCCTTGCAGTCCTTCATAGGTGCTCGCTTGCCCCAACAGTCTGTTTAGACTATACGTGGGATCTTTGTATTTGTGTATGTACGTGTGTATGTGTATGTAAGTGTGTATGTATGTACGGACGTGTGTCTGTATGTAAATGTGTCTATGCCTGTATGTAAGTGTGTCTGTATGCCTGTATGTACGTGTGTCTGTATGTCTGTATGTACGTGTGTCTGTACGTAAGTGTGTATGTACGTGTGTCTGTATGTAAGTGTGTATGTACGTGCGTCTGTATCTCTGCAGGAGCCACTGGGCAATTTGTTCTGCCCCATTCAGAGTGCGACCCTCACTGCAGCGGGGGGTCATTTTGCCTTTGACAAAGCGAGACATCGTCCCGCAGGGGAGATGGTACCCCCCCCCCACCGCCGTGTGTGTGTGTGTGACCCCGTGCGGAGTGAGTCTCGCGACAGTAAGTTGACAAAGGGCTGTGTACAACACACGGTGTGTGACCTCCACCAGGGTTTAATTTCTCACTCGATTTTTGTCGGTAAAAGGCTCCTAGACGAGCTTGGAGTAGTGATTATCGGCGTCAGGCACTTCCACTAAAGTTCATGGTACGCCTATGCATAATGATCATATAATGTGGCTATAATGCTATGAACATGATTATTTAAAATATGTATTAGATGCGTTGCCTCGCCGTTCTTGTCGTCAGTGTGTGCCGGACTTTTCCGGGTGATATTTAGCCTCCAACTACACCCATTCGTTGCCTTTATGAGGATAATCATTTGCAGCTTCTTGGTCAATCCACTACGGGATGAAGGCTTCACCACGCCGTATCGGTCATGGGGGTTGTTGGATCAATACTTCACCACGCTAGTCATTTCGGTTTTAGTAAAGCGGGCAGGACCAGCAACCAGTTCAGATTTAACTCTCCACTCACGTTACCCGGAGCCGGAAATCGAATTCCGATATTTGAAACAAATTTTGGCGGTTAGACCCTTGGGTGGATTGTTCCATCGCAGGATCGTGAGAGGTGACGGTGGCTTGGCGAGGCCTTCATCTAGCGGCGGATCGAGTATGGCTGATGAGGATGATGACGATGATGATGAGACCTTAGGCATAGCAAAGCAGCGGTGACGTTCAGTAACAGGGTCTGGCTTGTGGCGAGAAGAGTTCATTGAGGGTATCGTGGAGGCCGCTTGTGAATTCCTTTGAAAGAGACTAAAATACGACCCCTTAACCTCCACCCATCGCCTCTCAATCACCCCCCCCCCCTTCAAACTAAACAATTTCTATGAATGGGTGGAGCGGTGGTGCAGTGGTTAGCGCACAATGCGCCCGGCCACCCGAGTTCGATTCCCGCTCACGGCCACCAACATCAGCGACGAATGTCTTCAACCATTCCTCGGCCTCTCCTATGTCGACTCGGCCTCAAATGAGTACCCGGTGCGGTGTGTAGTAAGCATAGCCACTGGGGAGACAAAGGCGTTCGCGCGTAGTGCTTGCCACCACACTCCCGTGTGTGCCGTGCCGGCCTTCATAGATACTACTCGCTAGCAGCACTTGCCACAAAAGTTCGTTGTCTTGTTGTCGAAGACAATAGCTGACAGCAGTGCATGCCGTGATCGTGCAGGCGCGGCTGCATTGACAGCGGCAAGAGGGGGAATTGGAGCGGTGGCTGCCATGGGCTCCTCCGGCCCGACAGCCCCGGTGCAGTTGCACCGCCTGCGCACCGGGTAGCGTCGCCGCCGAGTGGAAGACGACGGAAAGAGATGGCGAGAGGCAAGGAGAGACGGAGGGGGGAGACACACGGGAAGGGAGAGGAAAAGAGAGGGGGAGGAAGAGATAGAGGCAAGGGGAGAGTGAGAGAGATGCACGTGGAGAGAGAGAGAAACAACAATAGATGCAGGGAGATATACAAGTGGAGAGGAAGACATAGATGCGGATGGAGAGAGATGCTGGGTTCAGAGAGATGTAGGGAAAGAATGGTGAGAGGCAATAAGACGGGGAGGGAGATGCACGGGGAGAGAGACAGGGGAGAGGCGTGGAGAGGGGCAGCGAGAGAGACACGGGGGGAGAGAGAGAGAGAGACGGGGAGAAACGGGGGTCTCTGTGAAAAGCATCTCTCTCTCTCCCTCTGTGTGGCAGGCAAGCCGGGGTCATTCAGCCTCGCTCCCGCCCACCGAGGCTCGAGAGACTCGGCTGAAAAGAGGCGACTTACATGAAGAAGAATGCGAATAAAGGCGAGGAGGAGGGTGGGGGGGAGATAAAACACGGCGATTGTTTCCCTTCAAGGGCCCTTCTGTGCGCGCGCGCATACACTTAGAGCAGTGTGCGGGGAAGCCGACCGAACCCAGAGCGTCACCACCTCTCCCCCCCCCACCAATCCGACCCCACCAATCTTTATGTACGAGTGCAACATTTATCTTATGGGGGGAGGAGGGGGAAAGCCTAAATATAAAGTAGTGTTTAGAATCCATCAGCCACTTGGGCGTCAACCACCCAGCGACGTCAGGCAGCAGCTGCCTGTGGGCAAGGCGACTCTGCACGGTTGGCTACGTACGGCGCGAAAGAAGTTCAACATACTTTGCATTCTGGGGCTCAGCAGCAGCAGCAGGTGATCCAGGCCAGCGGTGAGCGCGTTGCTCGATGAATCGGGGCTATGAACCTGCATTGGGATTCCTGGTCACGGCGAATGTGAGTGGCGAGTGATGCCTGAACCCGTCCTGCAGGGAGATCCCCGCTCATCCCCCTCCCTCCCTCCCTCCTCCCCATCATTCACAAACTCGCGCTTACCGGCGTGGTGAAGTATGGCCAAACATTCCCACATTAACCAACGCGGCGTGGGGAGGCCGTCGTGAAGCAATAGAGTGACCAGGATGGTTCACAAGTTGGAAGTGCGTCTTATAATCCGGTAGCATCACGTGCGCGTGCGTGACATTGTTTGCATAGCTTTATTGAGACAAGATCACGTGTTTGAGGTGCGTCTTACTTTCGGGTGCATTTCTTATAGTCCGCTTGATACGGTGTAAACAGTTGTATTAATATTATTAAATCGTATCTTGGTCCGTGTGGCTATGTTATATGCAAGCTTCTTCTAACAAGAGTCGAAATGAGCAATCGTTGACAAATGATGCGGTCCGCGTGGTAAGAGAGGAGACAGTCGGTGACAAAGGGAGCGCTTGACCGGTGATGCTGGTCCAGAGGTCGGGAACCAAAACAACAAGCAGATAGATGTTTTGTTCGAATTCGGTTTAAAAAAAAACTAAATATGTCAAGAGCCGAATTGCACTGTGGTGAATACACGACGGTGGTCCCTTAATAGATAACGTCACGAGGCAGCAGCGCTGGAAGAGTCGCAGGTTGGAGTCCACACGGATCCAAGCTCTGCCCAACAGCCTTCACCGGCGCCTCCTATTGCACTCCATGGGTTTATAATTATGAACGTCGTGACTGCATTCACCCACGGGCTGAACCTAAACACAACCTCTGAGGCTAACGCGAACCCAAATAGCAAACTAACAACGTTGCATTACATTTATTATTATTACATTTAAATGTAATTATGTGTTTGTTTACTCTACTAAATTCATTTAAACTACTTTATTTAAAGAGAATATGGCGGTGACCTACGAGATATTTCACGTTTGTTGGGTGGTGGTGGTGTACGAGATGGTGGTGGTGCTGGTAGCGGTGGCGCAGCGGTTAGCGCCCTGCGCTACGAACCCGGCGACGCGAGTTCAGTGCCCGCTCACGACCACCATCAGTGACGATTATCTGAACCGGTCCTGGGCCTCCCCTAGGTCGACACACCCTCAAATGAGAACCTGGTGCAGTGCGTAAACCTCAACACTAGGGAGACAGGCAGCCGGCGTGGTGCTGGCCACCCACCCCCTCGTGTGCCGTGCCGGCCTTCATATGGTGCTTGATGGCGCTTGCCCATCATCGGTGCATGCCCCAGCAGTTTGTAAAAGCTATACGGGGGATCTTTGTCTTTGTCGGGTGGAGAGGGTAGAGGTTGTGTAAGGTTGGTGGTGTGGGTGGTTGTGTGTGGTGACGGTATCGGAGGGCGTAGGGCGGTGGATGTAGGAGGTGGCTGTGGGTCCAGGGGATGTGATTGTGGTGGTTGTGTGTAGTGTGCGGGTGGTTGTAAGTGATTGTGTGTGGTTGTGGATGATTGTGTGGTGGTCTGTTTTTATGTGTGCCACCGTGTGCTCGAGTAGCTGTGTCAGTGTGTGAGTGTTCTCGTGTCAATGCGTCTTGCAGTGTCAGTGTGTGAGTGTGTTCTCGTGTCAATGCGTCTTGCAGTGTCAGTGTGTGAGTGTGTTCTCGTGTCAATGCGTCTTGCAGTATCAAGTGTGTTAGAGAAGGCTACACTCTCGAGTCGATGTAAGTGTACAAGTGTCAGTGTGTGTCCGTGTTTGTATATATGTCTATATATATACAAACATGTCTATATATACAACACTCTATATATAGAGTTTTGTGTATATATTGTGGAAGTTTGTGTATGAGTGGTTACATCTTTGAGTGCCGGTCGTGTGTTTATGCGGTAATGCGTTATATCCAGAGTGGGCTGTTTTGAGTGCGTTCGATTTTTCTCGCTAGAAGCGTAGATTGGGCTACATTCGTATCGAATTTGAGCTGTCTAGCCCTTTAAAACACCATTATAGTTTACATAGGCAACTTTTTAGTTTACTCAGCTGTCTGTACATTACAGATATCTATAATTACATAGACACGTGTTGTATGCTCCATATCGTCCGGATTATAAGACGCACACTTTACCCTTTAAATTAAAGCAAAAGTTGGGGGTGCGTCTTATAATCCGGTAGCTGCGTGTGGGTGTATGCGTGACTCTACTATATGTTTAACTTTATTGACACCGGGCACATAGTTCTGGGCACGTCTTATTTTCCGTTGCGGCTTATGCAGACAAGAGGGTTTATGCATTGACAGTATCACAATATTCTAATATGTAATTGCCATCAATTGACATATGACACGATTGCATCAACACACGCACACAAAGCAATTGCAAAATACACATTGGACCTTAAGAAAAAAAAGTATATTTTAATCCAGCCAGCTTTGCCGAAACACATGCGATAACGGTCATAGATAATATATATTAAACTAAATCAGAGAAACAGTCCCTATTGAATCCTTTATATATAAGTTCATATACTGCATTTATATAGTACAAGATAGCGGGGCGGGTTCAAACCATGATATAGTATACAGAATACATAGCAAAGTGCATTACTATAATGAACACCACTCTATATTACAGCGCTCCTGTACATAGTCGATGCTGTGTAATTGGGATGAGTTTCAGATTGGTAAAAATTCGTTTTATTTTTTTACAAAAGTGTCAGATCATTTACAGTTTGTAAATTATTTAAGGTATCTTCGACGCTAACAAAAGTGATGTCACCCGATGCCAAGTGGCATATCACGTGATGCCCATTTCCTGTGACGTCGTCCTTTCGGATATATCCGATAGGGAAAACGTTTTTTTTTCGATCATCTGGAATTTCGTATCAAGGCCTGATTTTCGGATCGATGGAAAAATCGCGGACACATCTCTACAGTTTATAGACATACATACATAATATATGTTTAAAAAGCACCACTCGCGCCGTATAGAATTAATAACTGCATGTAAAGACTGTATCGTAATATATTAGAGAAAAAAAGTTTTGCTGGCTGACTTCATGGATTCCTGCCTGCCTGGCTGGCTTCATGGATTCCTGCCTGCCTGGCTGGCACGCACGTGCGCGAGCGCGTGCAATGGCGTCACTGAGCGCACTTGCGCGATGACGTCACCCGCATCCCACATCGTTGATTCTGGTTCATGCGTGCTGACGTCACACCTCCGCTCCCCATCCACCCTGCCGTGTATCCCGCGCAAATGCGATAGAGGAGGGAGATGGAGGGGGGGGGTCTATTCTATTCTTGCGTATGATGACAATATGTTCAGCAGCTAAATGCCAATGTCGAGGGCTGCTCGCCACGACTTGGGGAGAGAGTTCACGTCGTGTTGCTGTTCCTCCAGCATTCAATGAGCACAGACTGCAGTGGTACGTAGTGTGAGTTGCATTGCCACAGTCGCACTGTGGCTTGGAGGTCAGGTTTCTGGCCACAATTATAACCCATAGATATATTTCAGCGGGGTCACAGCGAACTGGCTAACCACGGGATGAAGCCCAGCGCACTATGCGGTGGGAGGTGGGGGAGGGAGATAGCGGAGGGAAGAAGAGATGGAGGGGGGGGCTGGGAGAGACTTAAAAGGACGTCAGAACGAGAGGAAAAATCGAGAGCAAAACGGAAAGAGGAGAGCGAGGAGGGAACGCGGAGTATAGAGAGGCGAGAGAGACTGCGACGGGAGAAGGGAGAGGCGAGAGAGAGTTAGAGACAGGGAGAGAGATAGGGTGGGAGAGAAGTGGGTGAGACACATGGGAGGGAGGAGATGAATATAGCGAGAGAGAGAAGTTGATGAGGGGACAGAGGAATAGAGAGACGGAGACAAATCGAGAAGTCGACATACATTGCGATGTACAGTACAGAGAAGGCAAGAGAAAGGTGGAGAGAGGTGACTCTGTATGATGTTAAAAGTTTTTGCTGGCTGGGAGGAACGAACGGTCACGTCCAAAGGACGTGCGGTTTGCTAGTGTATTAAACAGTGCGTGTGTTATTACACGTGGCCTCTAGGTGCACGTAGCCTGGCACAAGCGTCGTGGTGACGTCACCGCCACTTAGTGGGGAATGGCGTTTGTTGTTGTTGTTGTTTTATTATTAACACGGAGAGAAAGATTACACCTCAAACGCAATTCAATACTTTCAGAGCTACATTTTGACTTTCGTGACTGCAGGAATTCATATTCTTTGGTTCTTTCGGTAAAGTCACGTAGATAGAAGAACAATAATAATAAAAAGAAAGTCAATAAAAATAATAAAATAAAAAAACCACAGCGTTTCGATCGCGACACAAGCGGTCGTCAACCTGATGTTTTTATTGTTTTTCTTTTTATTACATTTTTTAAATTATTTTTCCATCTACGTGACTTTACCGAAAAAACCCAAAGAATCTGAATTTCAAAGCTTTTGTCAAAACACTGCTGGAGGGTTGTTTGAACGTACCACGCCACGCTAGTCAGTGGCGGGTCAGTGAAGTTGGAGGCTCTGGAGCGGTTCAGATACCACTCGCCACTGACGTTCCCCGTGGCCAGGAATCAAACTCAGGTGGCCAGGGTTCACAGTGACCAACACGCAATGAAAAACAAGCTTTGATGTTGTGTCGATGAGAAGGCGGTAAAAGCCATCTACGCACTGGTTAGACATTACCAAATACAAGTTTTAATTTAAGGACCCTGTTTTCATGAAGATTATTTTCAAAAAAAATACCTCCCAATGCCGCTTGCTCTCGTCTTATTGCAAATAATTCAATAATGTCGTTGAACAAGGATTATGTCGATGATGTTAGGTTGACAAAGATCGTCAGCCGAAACGTCAAATTATCTTTATATCTCAGTGACATAAAAAAGATGCGTTCTATCTGTTGCAGATGGTCAATTCATGGCACGTGGGTTTATTTTAATATTTCGTTGCTTCAATCCCCATTTCCACCCGCGATTCTCAACGCGTGTTGACCAGAGACGTCCCAGTACACATAGCAATTTTGGACCAACATTGGCACCTGGTTCCATCCATTGGCCCGACGTGGCCCCAACGTTCCATCTATACCGGGTTGGCCATTGTGGCCTCACTGACTTCAGTTGCCTGCTTGGGAGGGGGGAGGGGGAGGACAGGGGTGGTAGGGGGGGCTATAGAGGGCTATAGAGTTGCCAACTCTGACTGAAGCTAATCCGGAATGTACATTAATGTTTTTTTTTTCTTAAAATATCCCGTTCAAATCCCACGGTTTGCTTTCAATGGTCACCGGGTGACATCGATGCCAATTCCGGTAGAGCCCCTGGGCTAATCCGGAAGGGTTGGCAACCGCAGGGGGCAGGTCACCTCACTAAGTGGGTTCCGAACCACTGCTTCGAGTGTTGTTTTACGGCCAAAAGACGGTGCACGCACGCACGCACTTAGCGATGATGACCCAACGTGACAACGGCAAGCGAGGAGAACGTTGTGGAGCAGGAGGCCCCGGGGCCGGCCCAGGACCACGCTGCTGCTGCTGCTGGCGGGACTCTGCCGCTCGGCTGGCCTGGGAACGCCTCGGAATTCCCCAGGAAGACGTTAGAGTCTCTGTGTAGTAGTGTAGTTTATAGTGTAGTGTATAGTCGTGGAGTGTATAGTGTAGTGTATAGTAGTGTAGTGTATAGTAGTGTATAGTAGTGTATAGTAGTTGAGTATAGTGTAGTGTCTAGTAGTGTAGTATATAGTAGTGTATAGTCGTGTATAGTGTAGTGTATAGTATGTATCGTAGTGTAGTGGATAGTGTAGCGTATAGTAGTGGAGTGTATAGTGTAGTGTATAATAGTGTATAGTAGTGGAGTATATGGTGTCGTGTATAGTAGTGTATAGTAGTGGAATGTATAGTAGAGTGTATAGTGTAGTGTACAGTAGTGTATAGTCGTGTATAGTGTAGTGTATAGTACGTATAGTAGTGTAGTGTATAGTAGTGGAGTGTATAGTGTAGTGTATAATAGTGTATAGTAGTGGAGTGTATAGTAGTGTATAGTAGTGTATTGTAGTTGAGTGTATAGTGTAGTGTATACTAGTGTATAGTGTAGTGTATAGTATTTATAGTAGTGTAGTGTATACTCGCGTAGTGCATAGTAGTGTACAGTAGTGGAGTGTATAGTAGTGGGAGTGTATAGTGTAGTGTATAGTAGTAGAGTGTAGTGTTATAATAGTGTAGTGTATAGTGTAGTGTAGTAGTGCTGAAGTCTGTGGCCAAGGACAGGGAGCTTTTGTACCGCCACGACTCAACACGCTGCCGCCGCCGCGACTCCCAGCAGGACGAGCACACGAGATGAATGGAAACGGATTCACGTTGATCGGTGGCTGCCGCTGCTGCTGCTGCCTTGAGGCTAATTGGAAGCGCTGCGGATGGTTTTGGGCGGGGTGGCGGGTGGATGTGGGAAGCGACTTTGTATGCGGCAACTTTAATCGACGGTCGTGTTGAGACAATGCGAGAGCTGAATTACCTAGCCAGGACCTCTGAACTCGCCAAACTACACGACACGGAAACGCGTTTATACGACTACTTACAGTATACACATTACAGTATACAGTATATATACACACACCATAACAACGTTGTCTGCACGTGCGATCATTGCTACAGTTGAACTCGAATGTTCATATAAACGATGGCGACTATGATGATGGTGACCCTAATTAATATTATGTCTGTACGCATGTAAAGCATATTGATGAGGATAATGAAATATCATTACATTCATCAAGTCGTCACAGAATCATTGTAATTTCACTTAGAAATTGCGATTATTCGAATCTTTAATTATTACTTGAAACACCCGTATCATTTACCGATTACAAACGATGATGTGAGAATGGTGATCATCAGTAAAACACAATGGTCACCGCCGTTTGTAATTTAAAAAAACCCGAATACATGAGCAATGCCCCACTTGCTGTAGCCACGTGTAAGTGGTGACACTGCATGTACAACAACATTAATGCGACGTCTGGCATCACCACCACCACCATCATCATCATCTCATCATCACCACCGTTTATATAAAGTAACATTAACAATCCGTCACTTCTCGTACCGTCTGTGTATACATTCAATATACACCCTCCGCCTCCTCCATCATCATCATTATCAGCGCTCATCCCTGCCGCTCCCGGAGCCCCCGTGACGGCCCATCACAGCGGCACACTTAGCGGTCCGTCCCTCGCTCACCAGGGGCTCTGCGGGCGATCCCGGGGTGTTGCAGTTACTGTTCTCCGTGTCGCTCTCACTGCTCTTCTTGCCTCCTCCCCCTCCTCCGGCTCCTCCTCCTCCTCCTCCCGTGGCGCTGTGCGTCTTCACGTGCTTGCTCAGGTGGTCGCTGCGCATGAACCTCTTGTGGCACACGGGGCACGCGAAGCGCTTCTCGCCCGTGTGCGTGCGCAGGTGCCGCTGCAGCTCGTCCGAGCGCGTGAAGCGCTTGCCGCAGAACAGCCAGTTGCACACGAAGGGCCGCTCGCCCGTGTGCCAGCGCAGGTGCGCCTTGAGGTGCGACGTCTTGCCGTACACCTTGCCGCAGCCGGGGATGTGGCAGTTGTGGAGGCCCTTGCGCCGCAGGCTGGCGCCGGCGGGCCCCAGCCGCTCCGCCTCCTGGCAGTTGGGGCAGTCGCAGGTGGCCCGCCCGGCGAAGCGGCGACTCGAGCCGCGGGTCGACGAGGACGAGGAGTGCGACGCGGAGGACGAGGAGGAGGAGGAGGAGGAGGGGTGCGACGAGGGACCGGCGCCCGCGCCGCACGGAGCCGCCAGCCCCCCCGCGCCGTGCGCCATGAGCGACGCGGCCATGGCCGAGGGCTCCGCGTACGAAGGCAGCTGCATGGCCTTGAATCCGTCCTGCGTCTGCGCCAGCAGGTGCTGCCCGGCCGACAGCAGGTGCGGGGACGCCGCCGCCGCACCGAACGCGGACGGCCCGAGCGAGAAGTCGCTGGCGTAGCCGTTGAGCGGCATGTTGTGGGACACCTCGAGCCAACCTCCCGGAGCGCCGGGGTGCACGTCCCACCAGCACGCCGACGCGCCGCCCCCTCCTCCTCCTCCACCTCCTCCTCCTCCGCCCCCTCCTCCTCCTGCCGCCGCCGCGGCCGCGGCGGCCGCCGCCGCGGCCGCGGCCGCCGCGGCCGCTCCGCCCCCGCCGGCTCCGCCACCGCCGCCTCCTCCGCCCGCGCCCGCGGCCGCGGCCGCGGCGGCCGCGGCCACCACCACCTCGCTGGCGATGGCGGCCGCGTGGTGGTGGTGATGGTGGTGATGGTGGTGGTGAGGGTGGTGGTGGTGCGGGTGGTGCGGGCCGTGGTGGCCCGGCTTGAACCACGACTCGTAGGGGTGCGCGTGCATGCGCGGGTACATGCTCGGGAGACTCTCGGGCACTTTGGAGACGAACGCGGACTGCGGTGGCGGCTCGTTCGCCGACGAGGACGACGACGAAGACGACGACGAGGAAGAGGAGGATGAGGAGGAGGACGCGGAGGAGGCGGACGCGGACGAGGTGCAGGGCGCGTGGAAGAGCGAGTAGTCCCCGTGGGAAGACGAGGAGGAGGAGCCGGGGTTGGCGAGCGAGAACGCGCTGAGCTGCGTGTACGCGTATGGGTCGCTGCCGCCGCTGCTGCTGCTGCTGCTGCCCACGCCGTTACTGCTGCTGCTGCTGTTGCCGCTGCCGTGGCAGCTGCCACCGCTGCTGCTGCTGCTGTGACAGCTGCCGGTGCCGCTGCTGCCGCTGTTGGCGCCGCCGCTCAGCATCATGCCCCGAGCGAGCCCGCCGCACGCGTTGGCCGAGGAGGCAGCGAATGCCGGCGGCCGTCGCCAGGGGTGGAACCCGGCCCTGGCGACCAGCGGGGAGCAGTGGTCGGCCAGGGCCGTGGGCCTCGCCGAGGCCCCGCCGATTTTGTTGCACGTGGCGGCCAGCATGGCCAGAGGTGTGGAGCCAAAGCGAGGCTCGTCCTAAGAAGAGCGGCAGGGGGGCGAGACGGGGGGGGTGGAGGGAGATTAGTGGGTGGCTGGGTGGGTGGGCGGGCGGAGTGGCCGAAGTGGGAGTCTTCGTTATCGTTGGGGTCGTTTGTCGTTCCGAGTATTGAATCGCGAGTGGTCGTTCTGTCGAGCGCGGTGTTGGTTATGATTGTGATTATTATAATAATCGTACTCGTCATTGTTATCCTTTATGAATGTTATGGGATGCTATGAGCATGAATGACGCGATATAAAAACGAAAGCATTATTTGTATGATCTTAAATCGTCAAGCCGTTTTCGTCAAAATCATTGAGTACACGTAAGTATAAAAAACACGATTAAAAACGGATCATCGTCATCATGATGAGATGTTAAAAGTATAAAAATGACAAAGTTATCAAGTCTTGATTATCGTTAATTTAGAATTAATAAAAGCAAAGATTATGCAATCGTAATCATCATAATCGTAATCAAGAACATTAAACTATCACACATGTTCATGCGCATTAAATCATTCGTATAAGAATACCTGCACAGGTATACATTCTTCATTCATATACATAACATTTATAGAGTCATAGTCGTCGTAATTATCAGCATGAGTATACTAAACAATCAAGTTATCATTCATCTAAAAACGATCATCAAGTGTGTACAAAAGTGTAACATAACGAACGTGCTATCATCATGCGCATGCAAAGTCACAGATCGTCGTACGCCTTCTGTTCAACTTCTCTCGGCGATTTGTAGCAATTGCATCAAGTTATGAGTACATCATCATTGTCAGTATTATCTCGAATAAATAATTGATTCATGTTAACGTCTTATAACCAAAGCAACGTCTGTCGTTTTAAAATCATTGCCTTATTTAAAAAAAAGCGATCCTCATTCATGGTGATGTCATGAACGCCGTCGTCATCAGCAGCGTTCAGAAGCACGTGCTCGATTTCAGCGGCGTTCGAGACGTTGTTAAGTTTATTTATTTCCGTCCAATTTCTGGTGAAAACCTCCAAAAACATAATAAAAGCAATCATATTTTCTGCATTTTACCAGGTAAGACCCACTCAGCTATGAAGCTCTTTTTTCAGAAGCGATCTCGCCACAAATGACAGCTCACCTAAGTGGCTTATGGACATTTATAGCGGCCCAATACTCAAAGCGCACGTTGTGTCTAAATGTTCAGGGAAAAACCGAAGGACCCGGGGAAAAAATCCACGCGACCACGGGGAGAACATGCACACTTCGAATATATAGCAGGCGTCAGGGTCGGGATGGAACCCACGACCTCATGTGTACAGGCGAGGTAGTTAACATCTCATGGCCACCGTGGCGCTCACGGTCTATCAACAATGGCCCTAAAGTCGCAGATGCGATGCTGTCAACGTCAGCGCGTGCATCTTTCGCTCAGTGCGTAACACGACCGAAGACCAATGTCTGTGCCCATTAATAATACGGAATATGTTTTTTTGTAAGAAACATATATTAAAAAATTTTAAAAAATAAAATTAGGATTCAGATGTTGCTATTTATATGCATAGACTCAGACATATGTGTGCCACCTTTCAGAGTTCTAGCCCTTCTACAACACGTGATTCCCATCCGTCACTCAGTGTCAATGGTCGATATGTATTACACGTTCCACACAGACACTTAGCAACTCATACAGATTACTCTTGTTGGGGGGGGGGGGGGGGGGGGAGACGGTGATTGATGGAAAGACGATGGGTGTAGATACCATCGTGTAATGTACAATGCGTTATCAATCCACTGCTGGATGAAAGCCTCTTGCACGCCGTGTCGGTCCTGGGGGTTGTGTTTAACCATACTTCGCCACGCTGGTGAGTACGAAATCGTGAACATTTGGGGAGGGAGGCGTGAACTGAACCAGATGCGACTCGCCACGGACGTTAGCCGTGGACGCGAATTAAGCTCAGGTCGCCGTGATCTCAGCGCCTCGCGACGCTAACCACTGCGCCACCGCTCCAACCCTCCCGCGTCGCTCTTGCGCGTTAGCGACGCTAATTGGTGTTTGCGTGCAGACATCTGCGTGCCAATTATTATTGTCTTATTATGATTGTTGTCTTTGCGACACTTTGGCAAAGGCTCCTCCTCTGTCTCAGGCCGGCGGGGACCATTTCGCTGTGGCGAGAGTCCCAACGCGGAGCCCCCGGTACCCCCCCACCCACCCACATCCCCCCCCCCCCACCATTGTCTCGCCTAATTGAGCAATACGAGTGCTCACGGCGCGCTCTACATCTGGCCACGGCGGTGGCGCTCATCCTGAGGCCCCCCCCCTCCCCCATTGCGCAATATTCCCCGGAGCGTTAAACGTCCAAATTGTTTAGTTCCCCCCCCCCCATTTTAAACAAGGATTATTACTTCTCGTAAATTAGGGGGAATCACTTCTCACGTCGTTGTGTGTCGATTGGAGTCGGTGGCACGTGGAAGAGTATAGATCTCCAGGCGTGCAGCGACAGGTAGAAATACTGGACGTGGTGTGCCGAATGAGTAAATATATCGTTCCGGGTATCCGATCCGGACAGATCGGATTTGTATTAAACTCTGGGTACTTGTCATAATCGCAAGCTCGATACACGTGTTTATTTTAAAAGATGCATGCGAACAAATGTATCCATAATTACCTCCCTACATCTATGGACCTCTGCGTGTTGTGAAGAAGGATCATTGCCCGAAACGTCGCATATCCAGGTAGTGTTATTGACGAATGTAAGATTGTAGTTTTTTTTTTAAATCAGTAGACCATATATATAATGTGTTATATATGCACAATACTCACGACACACATATATACATACAGTACAATACCGGGGTCGGATCCGAACTTTGGAAACCTTGCTCCAAGCCTCTTTGTTGGCAATCGAGGCAACTATTTTTAAATTAAAATATGTCACTTGGAAAAACCTCCTTGAGATGAGACAATCTCGTTGGTGAGGTTTTCTATCCCGGGTTGGAAACGAACACGCAGGTGGTAACGACGTATAGACAAAAACACGTATCACCCGTGTAGCCTTAACAGACTGTTGGGGCAAGTGCTGTTAGCGATTAGCGCCTATGACGCAGCGCGCTCGCCGCTACACCACAACACGCGCGACATCCACACACACAGCAGTGGACAGACAGCGTGTCGCAGACGTCAGTGGCACTGACCGAGAAACACCGGACACAATAGGCGACGTTTCGGGTTCTCCGCTGTAGCAACCCTCCTCTGCCATGAAGAAGGGTCGTTGGCAGAAACGTTGCCTATGTTGAGGTGTTGTGTGCTTGTGCACCACTGCCGACGTATTAGAACAAAAGGTGAATATATTGAATAAGCGCTCCAGATACAACACGCGTCCCACATACAACACGCGTCCCACATACAACACGCGTTACACATACAACATGCGTCACACATACAACACGCGTCACACATACAACACGCGTCCCACATACAACACGCGTTACACAAACAACACGCGTTACACATACAACACGCGTCCCACATACAACATGCGTTACACGTACAACATGCGTTACACATACAACACGCGTCCCACATACAACACGCGTTACACATACAACACGCGTTACACAAACAACACGCGTTACACATACAACACGCGTCCCACATACAACATGCGTTACACGTACAACACGCGTCCCACATACAACACGCGTTACACATATAACACGCGTTACACAAACAACACGCGTTACACATACAACATGCGTTACACATACAACACGCGTCCCACATACAACATGCGTCGTATATAGCACAACGCCCCTATACAAGTTCTCAGGTGCGAGGTGTATTTATTCGTCTTCTTTCTGGGTGTGGCGGTGAGCGCTCCACACACCTCACGGTTACAAGACTCCTGACTCCCAGGTCGCTAACATTACTGCCGCGCCACTTCGCCGGAAGTCAACAGCGCTCGTCGAATGGATGGACCTTCCCCCGCCGTGGGAATATGGAATTTGCCAAACTGTTTCGGGACAAGCCAGAGAGAAGCGAGGCACCTCCACGTGATGGTAAAACGCGAATTCGACTTGTCTGTGCGTAAACAAAGACAAAGATCCCCCGTGTAGCCTCAACAGACTGTTGGGGCAAGTGCTGTTCGCGAGTAGCACCTACGAAGGCCGGCACGGCACACACGAGAGGGTGGGTGACCAGCACCACGCACGGCCGCCTTTGTCTCACTTGTTCCCAGGACCGGTTCAGGTAATCGCCACTGGTGTTGACCGTGAGCGGGAATCGAACTTGGGACGCCAGGTTCGTAGCACGGTGCGCTAACCGCTACACTACCGCTCCCCACAGACACATACACACACGTTGGGATGCTTGGATGGAATACGCATTATACATTTGAATTACAGTATTATTATTTGTGTGCGCATATTGACATAATTTACACGGTAGCGAGATATGGCCGGTTTCTATCGGCTTTAGCGTCACACTCTACGGGAAGCTAATGATGGTGGTGATGGTGGTGATGATGGTGGTGATGGTGGTGATGGTGGTGGTGATGTTGATGATGGTGGTGATGGTGGTGATGATGATGTGATGGTGGTAATGATGGTTGTGATGATGATGGTGATGGTGGTGATGATGGTGGTGATGGTGGTAATGATGGTGGTGGTGGTGATGATGATGGTGGTGATGGTGGTGATGATGGTGGTGGTGGTGATGGTGATTATGATGGTGGTGATGGTGGTGATGGTGGTGGTGATGTTGATGATGGTGGTGGTGATGGTGGTGGTGATGTTGATGATGGTGGTGATGGTGATGATGATGGTGATGGTGGTGATGATGGTTGTGATGATGATGGTGATGGTGGTGATGATGGTGGTGATGGTGGTAATGATGGTGGTGGTGGTGATGATGATGGTGGTGATGGTGGTGATGATGGTGGTGGTGGTGATGGTGATTATGATGGTGGTGATGGTGGTGATGGTGGTGATGGTGGTGGTGGTGATGTTGATGATGGTGGTGGTGATGGTGGTGGTGATGTTGATGATGGTGGTGATGGTGGTGATGATGATGGTGGTGGTGGTGGTGGTGATGATGGAGATGGTGGTGATGATGATGGTGATTTTGATGGTGGTGATGATGGTGGTGATGATGATGGTGGTGGTGGTGATGATGATGGTGGTGATGATGGTGGTGGAGCCTCGTCTGCTTGTGAGTTTTCACCACGAGACGCAACCCAGTGTAGAACTGGAGGCTAACCCTATCCCGTAACACCGATCTCAACAACAGTCTCCACGTTTCACAACGGAGACCGTTGTTGCATGCGTCTGGATTGTTGCTGCATGCGGCTGGGATGTTGTTGTTGTATGCGTCTGGGATGTTGTTGTTGCATGCGTCTGGGATGTTGTTGTTGCATGCGGCTGGGTTGTTGCATGCGGCTGGGATGTTGTTGTATGCGGCTGGGATGTTGTTGTTGTTGCATGCGGCTGAGATGTTGCTCGTGCTACGCGCATCGACTTGACCGTATTTGGGTCGAATTTCAGATATATAAACCTTCGATAACATCTTTAGAATTGTACGCCAGTAACACAGCCAGTCGCGGTCGTCTGTGTGCATTCGATTACATATATAGTTCATAATACATATATAGTGCATGGAATCGGTATTTGTTGAGCGGGCCTGACACTGCTGATGAGGCCCAGAAGGCGCGAAACCGAATTATTATGTTTTGTTGTTTGAATATTCGGAAAAGAAAACACCCAGAAGGGAAAGAGGAAACACGTCTCCAGCAGAACATCGGCGGGTTGAAGACTGCGCGGACTGCGATGGCTCGTACGCTAAAGCCTCAACACAGCGGTTGCCGGTTCGATCTCCCTGGGCGGCAGTCGAAGCAATGGGTCACCTCGTAGTGGAGGTTGCATGCGGTGGGGTAAATTGTGGGTACCCCCCCCACCTCTTCCAAAAACAGTTTTTTGCGTGTTTAGTTTGTTGTCCTTCCCCCGTACTTCCGATTAGCTACGTACCATGCGAAAGACGTTCAACAAACAAACATACATACAAGACGTCTGGTCAACGTAGAAGAGGAGGCCAAAATATCCCCTCGAGAGGGACTCTCTGTGGTTCACTCTCGTAGAGGCCTTTCTGCCAGCAGTGGCGTGAGGAGGTAATTGCAGGGCTGCGCTTTTACCTTCACGCTTTTTTTTTTTTATAATGAACCTCGTGCACGGGAGTTGTGATGCATAAGTCTGAACATTTATTATCGGGCACCATTGTGAGTTCAGTCCATCGCGAACGCGCCGCGCTGATCGCACACAGCGCCGCGCTGATCGCACACAGCGCACGCTCACCAACAAGGACGCCACTGCTGTGGTTCTGTTGCAAATCTGGCTCAGACTCGAGGATGGATCCCGAACATCTGACGCCGGCCACTGGGGTCCAGGTCTATGGGGGAACGGAGATTCCGGCCAAGCCGTGCTGGTCGCGTCGCGGCACAAGGTGCGTGCGCGGGTCCTGCAGTAGCAGCAGCAGCAGCAGCACCCCCAGCAGCAGCAGCAGCACCTACAGCAGCGGCAGCAGCAGCAGCACCTGCAGCAGCAACACCTGCAGCAGCACCTGCAGCAGCACCTGCAGCAGCACCTGCAGCAGCACCTGCAGCAGCACCCCCAGCAGCAGCAGCACCTGTAGGAGCAACATCACCTGCAGCAGCACCTGTAGGAGCAACATCACCTGTAGCAGCACCTGTAGGAGCAACAGCACCTGCAGCAGCACATACAGCAGCAGCACCTGCAGCACCTGCAGGAGCAGCAGCAGCACCTGCAGCAGCAGCACCTGCAGCAGCAGTAGCAGCACCTGCAGGAGCAGCAGCAGCACCTGTAGGAACAGCACCTGCAGCAGCAGCACCTGCAGGAGCAGCAGCAGCACCTGCAGGAGCAGCAGCACCTGCAGGAGCAGCAGAAGCACCTGCAGGAGCAGCAGCAGCACCTGTAGCAGCAGCAGCAGCACCTGCAGGAGCAGCGCAGTCAACTGCTGATTGTAGCCGGCGCCGGCGAGTCCGGACGGAGCGGTTCGACGCCGTCTCCTCTCGTGCGCGTTCCTCTTTGCGCCGATGGATTTCCCGGCGCCTCTCATGAGCGGGGGGCGGGGGGAGGGTCTCTGGGGCCGCTGCGTTGTGTGTTTGTGTTCGTTGTGTTTTTGTGTTTTACAAACAAAACGAGCACAGCGCGGCGGCGGAGGAGGAGATGAGAGGAGCGGCGGCGCTCTCCACCCACGCGGGGTCTTTATCCCGCAATGCCCGGCGCCAGCGGTTCAGCCTCCCTACTACACCACGGCGCAATTACCAGCAGCGTCTACAGTACATGCGGCGTGCACTCTTGAGTGGGATCGTGTGTTGTGTACCTCGCGCGCGTGTGTGGGGAGCGGTCGTGTGGAGCGGATAGCGGCGCTGCGCTACCAACTTGACGACCGGCGTTCGATTCCCGCTCACGGCCAAGACCAGTGACGATTATCTGAACCCGTGTTGGGCCTCTCTTTGGTTGACTTAGCCTCAAGTGAGTACCTGGTGAGGTGTGTAAGCATCGCTTACTGGGGATACAAAGGCGGTTGGGGCGTGGTGCTGTCCATTCACCCCCTCGTGTACCGCTGCCGCCTTCATTGGTGCTCGCTAACAGCACTTACCCCAACAGTCCGTTAAAGGCTATACGGGGGGTCTTAGTCTTTGTTTTGTGTGCGTGTGTGTGTGCGCGTGTGTGTACGCGTGTGTGTACACGTGTGTGTACGTGTGTTTAAGTGTGTACGTGTGTGCGTGCGTGTGCGCGTGTATGCACGCTTGCAGGTGGCGTTAATGTCTTAGTTAATAACAAACAAAGAACAACATCGCGAGCGTGTGACGGACAGGGGACCGTGTGAGCGGACGTCGGCGTGAGCGAGCTTGGGGTAATTGCGCTTGACACGCGGAACACGAGCCCCCCCCCCAGGGCTGTGCGACCAGGGACGGCGACTCGAGGGAGAAACGTGGAGACGCGGAACAAAGACAAAGGGGCCCCGTGTAGCCTTCGCAGACTGTTGGGGCAAGCGCTGTTAGCGAGTAGCAACCTGTGAAGGCCGGTAAAGGGACACGAGGGGGGGGGGGTGTTTGGCCAGAACCACGCACGGCCGCCTTTGTCTCCCGATTTTACGAACTATACCCGGTACTCATTTGAGGCTGAGTCGATATAAGGGAGGCCCGGTTCAGATATTCGTCACTGGTGTTGACCGTGAGCGGGAATCGAACTCAGCGCGCTAACCGCTACGCCACCGCTACCTACAACAACACAAAGACAAAGATCCCCCGTGTAGCCTTAACAGACTGTTGGGGCAAGTGCTGTTAGCGAGCACCCAGAACGGCGCACGAGGGGGTGGGTGGCCAGCGCCGCGCCCGGCCGCCTTTGTCTCCCGAGTGGCGATGTTTTGTCAAACCACACCCGGTACTCATTTGAGGCTGAGTCGACCTAGGGGAGGCCCCGGACCGGTTCAGATAATCGTCACCGTGGTGTCGGCCGTGAGCGGGAATCGAACTCGGGTCGCCAGGTTCGTAGCGCAGCGCGCTAACCACTGCACTACCGCTCCCCACAAACACATCGACAAACACACAGACACAAACACAGAACACACATACGGACGTATACACAGTTGTACATACAAACACATAGACAAAGATACACACATACACAACATCCATATACACAAATATAAACACAGACATCCACACACACTCGATACATTCTACAAACACACATACATACACACATACTCAATACATTCTACAAACACACACATACATACACACACTGCTGGACAGGTATACTCAAGACAAAATACAAATGAACCTTATGGCGGTACCCTGGGGTACCATTGTAGTACCCCGGCTTTCGCATCATGTCCGTGATGCAGTTATTTCTAGTCTGTTGAAGGTCGGCGATGCGGCAATGGACTCATCTCGACGAGCTGTACTCACGATGCACCACTACGCCTCGTACGAGCGTTCAGGGTCTCAGCACAATCATCGTCCTCGCTGCGTTTCGACATCGCCGAGTGGCACCGATGTCGGATCGATTTGTGCCCCAGTCACGGAGTGAAGTTACACCCCTGGAAACAAATGGTGTCCCAGAAATAACATATTTAATTGCCTCGGTCATTTTTGTATTATTCGGTACCATCGTAAGGATCAAAGATAGAAGTTCCCCCGATAAACGAAGAGACTGCTGGGGCAAGTGCTGTTTGCGAGCACCTATTAAGGCCATGGTGCACCAAGGGATGGGTGGCCAGCACCACTCACGGCCGCCTTTGTCTTCCCAGTGCTGATGTCCACAGGTATTCACGCAAGCGCATTTCCAAAACACAGTCGCGATAGCCCAAACAGCGTATAAGTACACGCATATGCGCTTGTATTTAAAGTGCATACATATACATTAGTTTGTGTATGTATATATGTAGAAACGCACAACTAAGACAAAGATCCCCCGTATAGCCTTCACAGACTGTTGGGGCAAGTGCTGTTCGTGAGGAGCACACGAGGGGGGTGGGTCGCCGGCACCACTCCCGGCCGCCTTTGTCTCCCAAGTGGCGATATTTTACAAACCACACCGGGTATGTACATTCGTTTTACAGTCATATACTGTGTACACACACATTAGTTTGGAACGATATATGCATATGTTAGTGTTGTGTATGCACTATAAAAACTATGACAAGTTGTACAATACTTAATTAAAGCTTACACATTATATTGATGGAAGCAGAGTATACAATGTTGGCTTTATGCACTGCAGTATCCATAAGGGGCATAGAGCACTTTGTATTTTGCACTGCGATCGTGTTTTTTGGACTGTTTGTTGTTGTAACATTCTTACCCGCACCAATTGGACATCTGTCAAAAAGAGCTTAATAGCACATCGGATTTCTCCAATATAAAGAGTCTGCATTTATGAAACTATATACTGTATGTTCGTGCATAGCTATGATGTGGTCGTGTACACTACAATGAATTTAAATGACCTATAAACTAATACACTTTTTTTAACCAGGTAAGGCCCACTGAGCTTTATATGTAGATATTTTTCAGAAGCGACCCGGCTGCCACAAATGATAGCTCAACGAAGTGGCGGATCGCGTGGACATCTATAGCGGCCAAGAACTCTAAACGCGTGGATGCTGATTCTAAAATGTGGAGGCAAAGAAAAGTGGTGTTGCGTGCAGAATGCGCACTACTGCACGTGTGTGGGGAGTGCGTTGCCTTGGTAAATGGCATGGTGCTGCTGTTCATTATCCCACATATTTGAATACACGCATGGGAACACGTGTCGCATGTTTAAAACTTCTTGGCGTCAACGTCGCCTTATTTTCGGAGCGGGACATTCCGCAGATGACTTAGACAAGTTCAGATTCGTAAAGCAGTCAGTCTGCCTGTATGTCGCCTGTTGCCCGTCTGTCTCTTTGTATGTTTTGTCTTTCTGCATGTGATTGTCCATCGTCTGTCTATTTGCATGGATGTATGTCTGTATGTCTATGTTCATATATACATATGACTGTCTGTCTGCGTCCATGTGTCAGTCGGGCTACCTAACCGTGTTTCTATTGTTCCGTCTGTCTCTCAGCGTTCACACATTCACACCACTCTGTCTGCCTGTGTGCGCATCTCTCTGTCTTTCTCTTTGCATCATAAGTTTTGAATGTACGTACATTTTCTATCCGTCAATGTGTCCGTCTAAATTGATAAGTGCCGTGCCCGTCTGCCTGTTAGTTTGCGCGTCTTTCCACACGTCCGCCTGTAAGCCTGTCGGTCTGCGTGTGTGTGTTCGTGTGTCTATCTGTGTCAAGGAGCACGCTTCGATTTCGTGAACATCTCCCCTCTGAGACTGACGCCAGCAGCCACCTCGGCTCTAGGGCTGAACGATTAATCGATTTCAAATCGAAATCGCAATTTGAAACAATGCTATTAGCAAATCGTAAAGGCTGCGATTTGAAAAGTCCTATTCATTTATCATTGGAATTGTTATATATTTTTATCATTATTACTTTATTTATTTAACTTAACGATTGTTATTTGTTTGATTGTTCTATTTCAATGAATTTTTTTTTAATAAATACATGTTGGAAGCAATTCATATATTTTAAGTTCTCATCCTTGCATTAGAATATATAGAGCACGTTCATACTTTGATGGTATCAGGTGGTAATGCTCCATCACATGTTTTAGATCTATTACACAGTGAATATTGAACTGAAGCTTGACTTAAAAAAAAATCGCAAATCAAATCGCAATATCTGTCAGAAAAATCGCAATTAGATATTTTCCCCAAATCGTTCAGCCTACTCGGCTCCAACGCGCTCTGTTTGTGATGCTGCGTTGGCAGTGGTACATAATAAGGAAAGACAAAGACCTCGCCCCCCCATATAGCCTTAACATAAATACAAATGTCAACATACACAAAAAGATAGGGCCCTTGGCCGAAACGTCGCCTATTCTTTATTGTTTTCCCTTTTAGGGAAGTGTTATTGGCGTTTGTACTTTGTACACTTCACAAGAGTGCTTCGTGCTTTTTTTTCCTGTGTGAAACGAGACCGACTCTGCCGATGAGCCCCCAAAAGGTCAAAGCTAGAGTTTGCTTGCTTAAACTTGCGCTGCCAGAGTTAACACAAGACTGAATGGCGGATAGGTCGATCGACTGAGAGGTATTTTAATTTGTATACAGAGATACACAACACCTGGAGGTGGCTCGTTGACTCCACACGAGACGAGGTCACTTGACTCTCGACAACGGAGTGTACGAGAACTCTGTTGGCTCAATCTCTTCTGCTGCCCCGGAGTCTGGAGATCTCCCCCAGACACCCGTGCGGTCGACTCCACGCCCCGGTTTCATTCCAGACTCAACGCTGCATTGTGTACACTCGCACAGATTCACAGGGAGAGCCATAGACGCACATATAGCAGCTATGCCTTAAACGCATCTTTGTCGCTATTAAATAATAACTGCGCCCCGCGGTTCATGTACAGCGACTTCAGATGCGGTCACATGGGTACGCAGCGGTGTAAATCCACATCGTATTTCAATTTATATAGGCAAAAATAGAAGCACACTTCTAAACTAAAGTATTTGTGGTATATTCTCAAGAAAGGTCCACTGAGCTATATAGCTCTTTTTCCCGAAGCAACCTGGCCATAAATGATAGCTAAACGAAGTGGCTTAGCACACGGACATGAATAGCAGCCAAATAGCGCGATGTTGTTTCTAAATGTGGAGGGAAAACCCGGAGGACCCGGAAAAAATCCACGCGATCACGCGGAGCGAGACACGCAAATTCCAAATATGCAGAAGGCGTCAGGGTCGGGATCGAGCCCACGACCTCCTGCATACAAAGCGAGGTAGTTGACATCTCCTAGCCACCACAATTGGGTGATGCAGCTGCGTTAGCAGTGGTGCAACGAACACAATTAACAAATCCAAACTCAACACATTCGTCAATGACACTGTGTGACCTGAAACAGAAAAATACTTTCGGAAATGTGCGTGTGTGTTTACGTGCGTGTGTGTTTACGTGCGTGCGTGAGTTTACGTGCGTGTGTGTGTTTACGTGCGTGTGTGTTTACGTGCGTGTGTGTGTTTACGTGCGTGTGTGTGTGTTTACGTGCGTGTGTGTGTTTACGTGCGTGTGTGTGTGTTTACTTGCAGGGGGCGGGAGTGTAGCGGTTAGCGCGCTGCGCTACGAACCCGGCGTGCCGAGTTCGATTCCCGCTCACGGCTAACAGCAGTGACGATTATCCGAACCGGTCCTGGGCCTCCGCTAGGTCGACTCAACCTCAAATGAGTACCTGGTGCTTCGTGTATTAGAAATCAGCACAAGTGAGACAAAGGCGGCCGGGTGTGGTGCTGGCCACCCACCCCCTCTCGTGAGCCGTGCCGGCCTTCATAGGTGCTCGCTAGCAACACTTGCCCCAGCAGTCTGTTAAGGCTATACGGGGGATCTTTGTCTTTGTTGCGTGTGTGTTTACGTGTGGATGTGTATAACCGGCGTTCATTCATTTACAGCCCGAATGTCCGGGAAACGCCGTTCCGGGAATTATGTTTGGCCGCTCCACATCCATATTTTACTTTATTTTGTCATCACAATTTGTGTCAACCTACCGTTCGGAGGATTATATGAATCAAGGGTACAACAGTAATACGGGATTATAACGGATGGGCGAATGTTACACTCCAGTGGTAGTGCCGTACGCCGACATTTCCTACGCGCAGCGTTCCGTAAAACATCGAGGCGTCAATGAAGCGCTGTTGACCACGGTGAATCAGACGTCGTGTCCGTGGGTTGCGTTAGAAACCCAACTTCACCACTGACATCACCGAACACGCAACCGACATTGACAAATAATATTCACAAAGCAAACCGACGTTTCAGACATTGCTCCTTATCCAGATTGCGAGAAAAAAGCGCATTTGTAATCACAACCGGTTTGCGGACCTTGCCCGCCCTTCTACTCGATTGAACGTTGACACTCAACCAGACGCAAATTACTCGTTTCACTGATACGGGGCTCGCGTGCGTGTGTGCGAGCGTTTAGTCGCCGCAGACTAAAAGCGACGTGGAACTTTAGGGCGAGTCTGCGCAATGAGTGGAACCAATCAAGGGCTGTGCTTGTTCCAAATGCCAGCTTCTCCACGGTCCTTTCTAGAACACTGATAATTGACATCGGTCGAGATGGCCTCTTTTGGATGAGAACAAAAAGTGAACACGAAAACGGGAGAAAGTAGTGTTAACAATAGAACCCATGGTAATGTACATACACGAACATATACACACACACACATAGACGCACACGTGATGTACGACAGAAAAGTTAGATCAGTAGTCGTTAATATACCACCTTTATTTTACCATTGGTTAAATTAAGATTCCCAAATGTGTCTACAAATATGATGACGGGAACACTTTGATTGCAGGCAATATTGTCTATGTATACAGCAGCGTCGATTTTCAAGTCGCCGTGCAAGACACAGCGGGCACGTTTTAGACAAACACTCGCTTGAACAATTTATACCAAAACGAAATCAACTTTAAATTCACTTACAGCAACACAAAGTTGGGCCCTCTAAGCCATAAGGTTCAGAATGTCTGGTCCAAAGTCTTGGGTTACTTGTCTTAAAGGCACACTGGTGTAGGGTTCTGGGTCTCTGTTCTAGAGTCCTGGGTTCGTGGTCTGGGCTCTGGAGTCCCCGTTCCAGAGCCACGGATTCCTGTTCTAGACTCCTGGATCCCTGGTCTCTGGTGTGGGTCCCTTGTACCCGAAGTCCCGATGTATGGTATTAGATCCCTAACCCCTGCTATCGAGTCCTGGTGAGAGTTGCAAAAACCAAAGCACGTAGCAATATCCCTTACTTTTGTCATGTACATCAGTGCAAAATAAGTAAACCATTTTCAGGTAAAAGATGTTTTTGGTTAATTTTACGCAATTGACTACTGGTCGTCTGGCCTCTGGTCTGATGAGATCCCTGTTCCGTTCCAGAAACCCCTTCATGTGCGTTTCCGCAGCTCCCTGGTTTGCAGTTGCTGGTCCAGGGGTCCCTGACCCAGAGAGTTGAGCGAGCGAGCGAGTGAGGGTGAGAGCAAAGAGTCACTCACCCCTAGCAGTGATGCCGCCATCCCTTGGAGCGAGCCGCTGCTTCCACAGTCGCTTTCATGTGCGTCTCTCAGGCGCGCGCCTCAACTCACACGGTCCGGGCACCGGTCATAGGCCCAGCCCACTGCCACGCCCCCCCCCCACCGCATACACTTACACATACACACACACTCAAACACACTCACACATACACACATAAATACACTCACACATACACACATAAATACACTCACACACTCACACACACTCAAACACATACACACACACTCACACACACACTCAAACACATACACACACTCACACATACACACACACTCAAACACACTCACACATACACACACACACTCAAACACACTCACACATACACACACACTCACACACACACACACACACTCAAACACATACACACTCACACATACACACACTCAAACACATACACACACTCACACATACACACTCACACACACATACACTCAAACACACGCACACTCACACATACACACTCAAACACACGCACACTCACACATACACACTCAAACACACACACACATACACACACACTCAAACACACACACATACACACACACTCAAATACACACACACACACATACACACACACTCAAATACACACACACATACACACACTCACACATACACACACACTCAAACACTTACACAGACACTTACACACTCACACAGACACTTACACAGACACTTACACACTCAAACACACACACTCACACATACACACACTCAATCACACACGCACACACACCCTCAAACATACACGCACACACACCCTCAAACATACACGCACACACACCCTCAAACATACACACCCTCAAACATACACGCAAACACACACACACACACATACCCTCAAACATATACACCCCCTCAAACACACACATACATCTCAACCACACACACACCCTCAAACATACACACACCCTCAAACATACACACACACCCTCAAACATACACACACACCCTCAAACATACACACACCCTCAAACATACACACACACCCTCAAACATACACACACATACCCTCAAACACATACACACACCCTCAAACATACACACACCCTCAAACATACACACACACCCTCAAACATATACACACCCTCAAACATATACACACCCTCAAACATACACATACACATACCCTCAAACATACACGCACACCCTCAAACATACACGCACACACACACCTTCAAATAGACACGCACACCCACAACACACAAACACACCCTCACACATACACACATGCACATGCACAAAGACAAAGATCCCCCGTGTAGCCTTAAAGGACAGTAAGTGCTGTTTGCGAGCACCTATGAAGGCCAACACGGCACACAAGGGGGTGGGTGGCCATCACCACGCCCGACTGCCTTTGTTTACACACCGCACCAGGTACTAATTTGAGGCTGAGTCGACCTAGAGGAGGCCCGGGACCGGTTCAGATAATCGTCACTGATGTTGGCCGTGAGCAGGAATCGAACCCGTGTCGCCGGGTTCGTAGCTCAGGGCGCTAACCGCTACGCCACCGCTCCCCCATAATACACGCACGGGCACACACGCACGGGCACACACGCACAGGCACACACGCACAGGCACACACGCACAGGCACACACGCACAGGCACACACGCACAGACACACACGCACAGGCACACACGTACAGACACACGCACAGGCACACACGTACAGGCACACACGTAAAGGCACACACACAGGCACACACACAGGCAATCTTGTGTCTCCTTCACAATACGTACACACGCGCAAACACGCATGCATTTCATTACCCACTGCACACACACATACGAACACACGCGCACGCGCGCTTAGGCACCCTTGAATTTCATTATCCACCACGCACGTACACACACGTACACGTACAAAGATCCCCCGTATAGCCTTAACAGACTGTAGAGGCAAGTGCTGTTAGCGAGCACCTATGAAGGCCGGAACGGTACACGAGGGGGTGGGTGGCCAGCACCACGCCCGACCGCCTTTGTCTCCCTAGTGGCAATGTTTACACACCGCACCAGGTACTCATTTGAGGCTGAGTCGACCTAGGGGAGGCCCGGGACCGGTTCAGATAATCGTCACTGGTGTTGGCCGTGAGCGGGAATCGAACCCGGGTCGCCTGGTTCATATCGCAGCGCGCTAACCGCTACACCACCGCTCCCCACTACACACACATACACACGTACACACACGCAAACAGCCTTGCATTTCATTAACCACAGCGCACACATACGAACACACACAATTACCCACCACACACGCACACTCATACCCACACAATGACAAAGATCCCCCGTGTAGCCTTAACAGACTGTAGGGGCAAGTGCTGTTAGCCAGCGCATATGAAGACCGGAACGACACAAGGGACTCATTTAAGGCTGAGTCGATCTAGGGGGAGGCCCAGGACCGGTTAAAAAATGATCGTGAGCGGGAATCGAACTCGGGTCGCCGGGTCAGTTGCGTAGTGCGCTAAACTCTGCACTACCGCTCCCCAATCGGGATTAGGGCGATCTCCTTACCCACACATTCACTCACCCACCCACTTACTCACCAACGCACTTCACATGCACAGGGCATACAAGACAAAGATCCCCCGTGCAGCCTTAACAGAGTGTAGGGGCAAGTGCTGTTAGCCAGCGCATATGCAGGCCGGAACGGTACGCGAGGGGGTGGGTGGCCAGGACCACGCCCGACCGTCTTTGTCTCCCTAGTGGCGATGTTTACATACGCGCACACACAAAGCACATACACATTTACCCATATGCACGTAAACAGTGCACGCCCACTCAGCCATCGCTGAAACTTGATACAGTATGGTACTTTATCACTCACCGCAACAAACACGCGTAGACAAATACGCACAGAACCATGCACGCACAACCTAAATGATGTATAGATTGTTGGAGAAAGTTCTATTTGCGAGCACCTATTAAGATCAGGAGAAATACATACACACGCGCAAAACAAAGATTCCCTGTATAGCCTGAGCAGACTGTTGGAGAAAGTGCTGTTAGCGAGGACATAAGAAGGCCGGCACGGCACACGAGGGGGTGGGTGACCAGCCCCACGTCCGGCCGCCTTTGTCTCCCCAGTGGCGATGTTTACACATCGCACCAGGTACTCGTTTGAGGCTGAGTCGACCTAGGAGAGGCCCCGGTACCATTTCAAATAATCGTCACTGGTGTTGGCCGTGAACGGGAATCGAACTCGGGTCGCCAGGTTCATAGCGCAGCGCGCCAACCGCTACACTACCGCTCCCCACTACGTACACACGCACACAGACGCAAATATAACCTGAATGTGAGTCCAACCACACACAGCACACACAACACAACACACGCCGTCGCCAGCCATCACCTCATCGAAACCCGCCCATCACAACGAGGGTCCATGATGTCATCACCCATCCCCTGACCGCGACTCACACCTGTGTGTGTGTGTACGTGTTCAGGACGCCCTGAATCAATTCCCGTGTGTTGTGCGCGTTTGTGATATTGCAACGGAGCGCACGCACGTGTTAATGTTAGCGGTGGTGTAGCTGCTGCCCTGCGACACGGGCTACTCGAGTTCGATTCCCGCTCACGGCCACAACACCAGTGAAGATTATTTGAACCGGTACCTGGGCCTCTCCTCGGTCGACTCAGCCTCAAATAAGTAACTGGTGCGGTGTGTAAACATCGCGACTCGGGAGATAAAGGCGGCCGGGCGTGGTGCTGGTCACTAATTCCCTCGTGCGTCGTGTCGGCCTTCATAGGTGCTCCCTAACAGCACTTGCCCCAACAGTCTGCTCAGGCTCTGCCGGAGGATCTCACAGCTGTCAACCCCTCATCAGCGCCCTACCTTATTACAGACCAATTCAGACCTTATTGGTCACCCCGTGCCCTTATAAATCTCAACGTTCATCCTACAAAGTCCCATCACAAGGGAGAAACACAAACAATAGACGCATTTTTGTTGCCCGCATTGAAACGGCTGCACGCCGTATGGACCTGAAAACTAAAATTCCCCCTGTACAAGAATACGGGGTAACCCGCTATAGGTTCATAGGCATGGGATCTTTGTCTTTGGATGAAGATGTATAACTGGTGGGGGTCTGTGCACCCTCCAGAGACACAAGTCCAAGTTCGACTCCCAAGTAACGCACAACAGTCGCGACCCGTTCTCCCAATGCACACCCGCTCCGCCTAGGTGAACTATCGGTTGTCATATCCGCTGGTCGGCGTTGTCGTCAGCAGCAGTACTCGAGATACAAAGGCGGTCGGGATGAGCAGATTTATCGTGGAATGTTCAGCCCTTAATATGCTCTCACTCACGGCGCGTACATGCCTCTTTATGTCATCTTCCAAGCACGACTTGTGTCCATGCACGCGTCAGTAAACATGATCATTTGTTTCGATTTAAAGCTTTCGTGACTGCAAGGATTCATCTTCTTTACCGAAAGAACCAAAGAAGATGATCAATTGTTTGTTAATTCGATCATTTTTACACGATACATATTGTTTTTGAATCTCTGAAATTTATTGAAAGTGGATATTTCGGCCAGCTGGAAAATACAGTTTTGTACAAAGGTGAGTGTGTTTTAATGTGATACGAAAGGTGAGTAATACTTGCTTGGTTATTTCAACAACAGCGTTGACACTGTGATGAATATGCAATACAGTGCAGTCTGGATGTTTACAGCATCTCAAGACGCCGTATACAGACACAGTGGCACTTTAACACGTAACAGGCTTTCGCGACCAATATTATATAGAACAGAGGTTATTTTTGGGTTAGATCGCATAAATATAAATGTGTCGTTAAACCCGCCACCATCCGACACAGGCAGTTAGTAAGGTTTGTCACGAAAACAAAACGTGACAATTCGTTACTAGTTCAGCACACCGGTTGTGTGTTGGAGAGTCAACCCACAACATTTACAATTTGAGCACGACGTTTCGCTAGCAATGACCGATGCTAGTAATTACAACCAGCATCATCAGGCAACAGCCAACTGTGGCGAAACGTCGTACTGTGGCGGTGACGTCACCAAGAACTAGTGCCAGGCTAAGTGCACTTTGAACAACAACAACAAAAAGCACGGACATAACGACACACACCACAAAGATGTACATTCGAGCACACGCAATTCATGAATGCACATGTCTAATACTGTGTACAGCCGATGGCTGAGTGGCTAATGTACATTCTCACGACATCTCAGACGAGCCGGAGATGATAATTGGCTTAAGTATAGTCGACGTGAAAGTCAGTCGGCAAAGGCAATCGGCTAAATGAATGTTGGTCAACGTGTGGAGACACGAGATCGGAGTTATGCTTCCGTGCGCCTCCACGTTGGTCACCGCAGGTTGGTTCCGGTTGACTTTGCTTAACCACGTGAGAACACAAAGCAAGTCTCACGTGACGTGCGTATTCGTGTGCCGGTATGGGGATGATGATTGGCTATCGATAATTTCCGATGTTTTTGCCCCAGTTTGAACCCTGAAACCCGCTCTTGGGAATGACGTCAGTGGATCTGTAACGTCCACTGTGAATCAGACGGCGCCTACTCTTGTGGCTATTACACACAACCGCAGTTTTAACCAGGGCGGCCGCTGGGTTTCGAACCGCGAACCTCTGCAACGAGCGTCCTGGCGAAGCGGTGTCGAATCAATAGACCGGCTCAGATGTTACCACTGATGTCAGCCGTGGCCACTGATGTCAGCCGAGTCAAACTCGTATTGCCATATTGGACGGCAGTGTGCGCTGTCAATGAACCAGCTCTATAAAGTCAAATTGTATGTACGTTGAACTTCTTTCACACCGTACGTAGCCAACCGTGCTAATCGGAGGGAAAGACAACAAACGTAACACAAAAGTCAACTTGATTTGTTTGACTCGCTGATTTTTTTTTCTTTTGGTGTTGGCGGTAGCGGAGTGGTTTTAACATGAGTTCGATTCCAATTCCCGGCCACGGCTGACGTCAGTGGCGAGCGATACGCGAACCGCGATCCAGTGCCGTCCCCTTCTTAAACCAACTCAGACTGACCAGCGTGGTGAAGTATGGTCAACCAGTCTCCATGACCGGCAACATCACGGAGGGATCGTTCATCCATCAGTAGATTTACAAAGAGTCGTTACATGTTTGTTCACCATCATCATCACCATCGCTTCACAAACTTTGCCGTGGGCTATACATCGATTTGCTGTACTGCCCGGACACGTGTGTAACACGCGGTGCAGCCGTGGAATGGCAATGTGCAGACTTGCTCTATTGCCCTGGCACGTGTCCAGTCGCTGTTTTCGTGTTTGTTGTTGCTGCTGTTGTTGTTGCTGTTGTTGTGCGGTGTTTTGACGAGGCGCTTCCAGAGCAGTCGACACCGCACGCAGCTCCGTGCGTGATCGGCTTAAAGAGACGGCACGGGGCTGACAGATCGCGAGTGCTGTGGACTGCCTGTACACGTGCACAACGCAGGCGTGCGAATCTCGTTGTGTTCCTGATATGCTTCCCGTGTGCACCTATAGATTATAATTAATTGTACCGATCATGTCTAGTGCAGGCTTCCCCACACTCCAGTCCTCGCGACCACGCTTACTTCGTCTTTCCGCGTTCACCAATTCACTCCCCATTCAAATTACAAATTAACTCGTTCCACGCTGCACACCCCTGACGATTGTTAAACACATCGCAAGTGACGTGGGAAGCAATTTACGCTGGCTGCGTCCCGTGTATACGCGTTGGACACGTGTACACACGGAAACCCTGAGATCTCAATTTGAATCGTCTCTTATTCACACAGAAAGCACGCGAGGAGGTGGGTGGCCAGCACCACGCCAGGCCGTCTGATGTTTTACACACCGCCCAGGTACTCATTTGAGGCTGAGTCGACCCAGAGGAAGCCCAATACAGTACTGATTCATATAATCGTCACTAATGTTGGCCGTGACCGGGAATCGATATCGGCTCCACACAAAGACCCCCCGTGTAGCCTTAACAGACTGTTGGGGCAAGTGGTGTTAGCGAGCACCTATGAAGGCGGGCACGGCACACGAGGAGGTGGGTGGCCAACACCACGCCCGGCCGCCTTTGTCTCCCTAGTGGCGATGTCAACACACCGCATCAGGTACTCATTTGAGGCTGAGTCGACCTAGGGGAGTCCGGTTCAAATATTCGCCACTGATGTTGGCCGTGAGCGGGAATTGAACCCGGATGCACACGTGCATACGGAAATGTATGAATGCGTCTATCCACATTCACACACAAAAACACACAAATCTCCCCCCTGCAGCCAAACCAAGTGCTATTAGCGAGCGCCTATTAAGATTATATTAATCTATTATATAACTACAGATACAAAGACATTCACACACTTTACACGCACGAGGGAATGCCACGGGACAGGTAAGGCGAGTTGCGTTGTGGCGGCGGATCAGATTACCAATCGCTTCTCTCCGACGCGGGGGGTTCGCCAGTGGCTCTGTGTGTGTGTGTGAATTGAGTCAGTGCTTCTCTATGTGTGTGCGAATTGAATCAGTGCTTCTCTGTGTGTGTGTGCATTCACTCGTCTATTATTTCATTTCTCTTTTCACTCCATAACCACTACGCGCCGCGCACACACGCGCACACTCAACACGGACTAAGATTCCCCCTCCACCCACCCACCCACACGAGGGGGTGGGTGGCCAGCTCCACGCCCGGCCGCTTTCGTCTTCCCTTGGGGCGATGTTCACGTACCGCACCAGGTACTCATTTGAAGCTGAGTCAAACTCCGGGAGGCCCAGAACCGGTTCAGATAATCGTCACCGGCGTTGGCCGTGAGCGGGAATCGAACCCGGGTCGCCAGGTTCGTGGTGCAGCGCGCTACAAGCTGCGCCACCGCTCCCCCAACACACGCGACGGTTCGCGCTGCGCTGCGCTACGAACTTGGCCTCCCGAGTTCGATTCCCGCTCACGGCCAACACCGGTGACGATTATCTAAACCGGTGCTGGGCCTCCCCTAGGTCTACCCGGCCTCAAGTACCTGGTGCGGTGTGTAAACATCGCCACTCGGGAGACAAAGGCGGCCGGGCGTTATGCTGGCCACCCACCCCCTCGTGTGTGGTTCCTACCTTCATAGGTGCTCGCTAATGGCACTCGCCCCACCAGTCTGTTATGACTATATGGGGGGGGCGGGGGGTCTTTGTCTTTGTTGTCGTTGTCGTAACAACGTTAAAACGACGCCTTCATTTACCCCCTAAAGCCCGAGTCTCGAGACACCCTTCGAGGGTGGCGCTGGGATGTTTTGGCCAATTCCATTCATTCACGAAAGTTTGACTTCGCGTGCGAGCAAACCCGAGAGCCTAGAGACAACCCATCACGCACCGGGCGGGGGGTGACGCTCAGTCCCGCTATCTGGTGACCCACGCGACGTAGCCTCGTGCCTACAGCACCTGCCAAGTCGTCACCCATCTAGAAACCAGGCTCAAACCTGCTTCGCTTAACCCGAGACGATCTCTGACGTGTTCAGGGTGACTCGCTTGTACATTTGCGCGAATGGTAGTGGTGGTGGTGATGATGATGAGAGATGGAAATGATGGTGGTGGTGGTGATGGTAGTGGTGGTGATGATGGTAGTGGTGGTGGTCATGGTGGTGCCAATGGTGATAAGCTCACATCATCACCGCGATCAAACGAGACAGGGATCTGCCGCTCAGGGAGTCCGTGACGCTCCGTGAGAAGCGACCCCTAACCTCTTCCACCGACTCCGTCTCCCCCAGGGATGTGCGCGGTAATTCAATTACGCGGATACGGCATCGCCTGCTTGCTGTGCCTTCACGCGCTTACTTCAACCTCTTGTTATTTGCGGGTTATATTATTTATGTAGAGGCTTATTTTTGTGCTGCTCCAGCAAACATATCGCGATCGTCATCACCGGCAGCAATGGTATATCCACTGCTGGATGAAGGCCTCCCCAAGTCACCGTCATCTCGCACGTGATGCAATGATCCAACTCGCTCCTGCACGCGAGCTGGTGTCGTCGCTACTTCTTACCTTGTTCGACGAGATGTATACAGCGCCTTATTCCAATGCGCTTTACAACAACTATAAAAGTGTACGTAAGATGATAGTGGTTGACGTAAAGAGTGGGGTTAAAGAGTAGGTTACATACACGCGATGGTTCTCCTCTCGGACGCGTTCCCTTTCATTCATACTGGAGAAGGAATCCGATGAGCTATAAAGCTCTTATTAACATGTCCAGGAGGGGGCGGGTCAGAAAGTTACAACAACGAACAATACAAAGAAGGAAAATGATACAAAAGGCAATGACATCTATAACACAATTAAAACTAAACTATCTTTAGCCAACCAGGTAAAGGCCACTTAGCTCTTGGCTTATTTTTCATGAGCGAACTGGCTATCAAAACCCATAGCCCAACAGCCAAGGTGATGTCTCCACCTTGGTGCGTTCTGCGATTCCTGTGTTCTTCTTTCTCTCTCGGTTGAATTTATTAATATTTAGACAATTATTGTTAATCCCACCGCCCTCTACAAAAACGCCGACATATATACAGTATTGTACACACAAGAGACAAAGTTCGCCCTTATAGTCTCCACAGACTGATGGGGCAAGTGCTCGTCTGGAAGCTGCTATGACAGTGCACGAAGTGGTGGTGTGGCCAGGCCGCCTTTGTCTCCCCCGTGCTGATGTTTACACGCCATACCGGATGCTCATTTTCAGGTGAATCGATCTGGGAGAGAGAGGCCCAGGACCGTTCACATGTCACTCGCCACTGATGTTAGCCGTGTCCGGAAATCAAACTCGGGTTCCACGGGTTCGTAGCGCAGCGCGCGAAGCAGCACGCTGCCACTGCTCACGACAGAGACACACAAACTGATACAAACACATGACCCCAGTATAGCCTTTATACGATATTGGAGCAAGTGCTCAGACGAAGACAAAGGTTCCCCGTATAGCCTTGACAGGCCAAGTACTGTTAGCGAGCGCCTATGAAGGCCGACAAGGCGCACGACGAAGCCAGCACCACGCCCGGTCGCCTTTGTCTCCCCAGTGCCGATGTTTACACATCGCACAAGGTACTAATTTGAGGCTGAGTCGACCTAAGGGAGGCGTAGGACCTGTTCAGATAATCGTCATTGGTGTTGGCCGTGAGCGGGAATCGAACTTGGGTGTCTGCCGGGTTCGTTGCGCAGCGCGCGAGGCGTTGCGCAATCGCTCAGACACACACAAAGACAAAGATCCCCCGTATAGCCTAAACAGACTATAGGAGCAAGTGCTGTTAGCGAGTGGCACCTAATGAAGGCCGGCACACACACAGACACGCATACACGCGGACAGTGATCCAAGCTCTCGCTGGGATTGGGGATAAACTCCCCCTAATCCCAAGATTGCCTCCCCGCCCAGGACCCACAGATCCCGCGCCCTTCATGTCCCTCGGCCCCGTGCCGCGGGATACAAGAAGAGCCGCTCCTGCATGGAACACGACAGCAACATTCTGGCTGATATCCGTTCGTGCATTCATTCATTCATTCAATAATTCACGGTCATTCACTCACTCATTAATTAATTAACTATGTATAAACCAATTCATTCACTCATTGATTAACTAATTTGTCAACAGTTAATTCGCCCATTCATTCATTAATTAAAACTCTCATTCACTCTTCATTCGTTAACCATTTAATCGCCCATTCATTTTAAATAATTCACTAATTCATTCATTAAACGTGTATCCGTCGATGTGTGCAATCGTTCAGGCTAATTCACCCACTCCTTCACTGATTAAACAACCATTCATGCATCATTTCGCGAATTCACACACACGCGATAATTCACTATGTATTCACGACTTCATTATTTCCCTCGATCCATTCGCTCAGTCGCACAGCCTCGCCGCTGGGAACAGAACTCAGGAAGCCGGGTTCGAAGCGCAGTGCGCAGTGCGCAGTGCGCTACGAACTGCTGAACCGTCATTCATTCAGCAGTATATTCAATTCTTTGTCCACTGCTAGATGAAGCCCCCCCCCACGTCGTCGGTCGTGGGGGTGGTATAACCATACTTCACCACTTCGTTAATGCCGGTTGGTGACCGCTCAATGTTCGCCGTGGACGGGAAGAGAACTCAGGTCACTGAGATCACGGCGCAGTCCGCTAACCACTGCACCGCCACTCCATCCCACCCAGCGGAATGTCACTTGTGTGTTTGTGTATATGTGGCTGACGATTATCTGAACTGGTCCTTGGCCTCCCCTAGGTCGACTCAGCCTCAAATGCGTACCTGGTGCGGTGTGTAAACATCGCCATTGGGGAGACAAAGGCGGCCGGGCGTGGTGCTGGTCACCCACCCCCTCGTGGGCCGTGTCGGCCTTCATATGTGCTCGCTAACAGCACTTGCTCCAAAAGTATATTAAGGCTATACAGGGGATCTTTGTAATTGTGTGTGTGTGTGAAAACCGTGAATGCAAACTGGGTTGCAGTGACGTGCAGAGCTATCCGTGTGCAGAGTGAGCGTCATATTTAGCCGGGCTGCTAGAGGGATACTATACATTCACAGAGGTAAATAATGTCTAATAAATAAATACACTCTTTAGCTGTCGTGTTCACCTCGCTAGCCTAATGACTCGTGTAATGCGAAGGCATTGCACGCATGCATACATACATACATGCATACACTCACACTTTCATTTACATATACATGTACAAAGACAAATAATCCCCGTATAGCCTTAACATACTTTTGGGGCAAGTGCTGTTCGCGAGCACCCATAAAGGCCGGCACGGCACACGAGGGGGTGGGTGGCCAGCACCACGCCCGGTCACCTTTATCTCCCGAGTGGCGATGTTTACACCGCATCAGCTATTTATTAATGTGAGCCTGAGTTGACCTAGGGGAGGCCCAGGACTGATGATGATGGTGATTGTGATATTCGTGATCGTGCTGATGATGGTGCCGTGTGGCCACGCGTATTTGTCTGTTCGAACGAGCAAATGGGGCAACGCCAATCGCCAGTAGGGGCCCTGAGCTATTTGCGAAAATTCCACATTGCTTTGACGGCAGGCGGGTCTCTGTACGTATAGGATGAGCACTGTTGATTTTCCACAAAAGCGGTGCAACAAATAGGTGTTTCAACAAACACCTATTTGTTAGGCCGCACTTCTATGCTCCCGGGTCCGTAGTCTACTTCATCACGTTGGTCAGTGCCGGTTTTGTGAAGGGACTCGACATCGGTTGAGCTGCAGTCGCATTCGCCACTGATGTTAGCCATGACCGGGAATCGAAGTCAGACGCTTTATTCGGTCTGACAGCACAGTTGCCCCAACCACTGCGCCACCGCTCCCCGCCTTGCATCAGGAAACACGAAAGCTCTGTCTGTCGACGGATGCATTGCATGTGTACGGCCCAGCCGCCCAAGTTCGATTCCAACAACACACCACTGACGATATTTTCAACAAGTCGTGGGCTTCCTCTAGGTGGACTCAGCCTCTTAATTAGTAACCGATGGCGGTGTGTAAACATCAACACTGGGGGAGACAAAGGCGGCCTTGCTTCACTTGCTCCCGCCCCCCCCCAACAGCCTGTGACACAGGGCTGCACGGCGCGGGTGGTGTCTTTTGCATATGAATGCGCGCGGCGTTTTGCGAGCACGTGGCGACGTTAAATAAGATTTATTGGACGCGTGGGGAGCCGAGTCATTTGCACCGGCGGCTTTTGGAGTAAAAACCCCGCTGCAAATAATGACAACAACAACAGCAACAACAGCAACAACAAAGAGATACCGCGACGACGATCACCACGTCCGTGTGCGCCGCCGAACTGGAAGCGAAGGCCGACGGTTATGGGCACGCGCGATTATGGCAGCGGGCAATTAAACTTCATGGCTAGAGGATCAATTGCCGTGCAAATAGCGGTGAGAGTCGCAGCACAGCGAAGGCGATGTTCGAGATGCTCGACTGCGGCGTCGCTTTTCCTTTTTGCTTGCCACGAAGTAGTTTGTTCTGAAAGTCTTCTTGATGCCGGGGCGTACCGCCGACGGACGTGCGTGCGTCTGGAATGCAGCCATATAGGCTAATGCAAGGACAAAGATCCCCCGTGTAGCCTTGACAGATTGTTAGGGCAGGTGCCTTGAGCGAGCACCTATGAAGGGCGTTACGGCACACGAGGGGGTGGGTGGCCAGCACCACGCCCGGCCGACTTTGTCTTCCTCGTGGCGATGTTTACACACCGCACCAGGTACTCATTTGAGGCTGAGCCGACCTAGGGGTGGCCCAGAACCGGTTCCGAAAAGCGTCACTGATGTTGGCGGGTAACCAGCTGCACTCTCGCTCCCCGTATATATTTAGGTGCATACACACGTACACATACACGCCTGTGTAAAGTGAAATAACCTCCGTATAGCCATACATGAATACGTGCTTGCTGTTAGCGAGCACGTATTAATGCATTTATATCACCACACACCTGAATACATACATGCGTGATTACATGCTCATAGATATGTATACATATAGACGCATATATACATATAGACGCACACGTATTCGTGTGTATTAATTCACTAAGACAAAGATCCCCAATATTGTATAGGCATAACGGACGTCTTCCTCGTGGCGATGTTTACACACCGCACCAGGTACTCATTGGAGGCTGAGTCAACCTCGTGGTGGGCCGGGACTGGTTCAGATAAACGTCACCGGTGCTGGCCGTGAGTGGACAAGCACAGACACACACACAGATACGTATAAGCATATATGTAGGCTATGCACACACGTTTACATATATAGACACATACGTATAAATGTATTCCTACACGGACAATACCATCACACATACACAAATGCATACACAATACACCCACATACCGTTAATATATACACACATACACACATACATATACAACTTACAAATGCAGTGCATACTCACTATACATAAATATATACACTCACACAATACAACACACACAAACACACATATATACGTGTGTTTGTATATATGTGTTGTGTGGGATTATTGCGCGCACAATGTGTATGAGTGAGTGCATTAAAATATAAACACAAAGACAAAGACCCTCCGTATAGCCTTAACAGACTGTTGGGACAAGTGCTGTTAGCGAGCACCTATGAAGGCCGGCACGGCACACGAAGAGGTGGGTGGCCAACACTACGCCCGGTCGCCTTTGTCTCCCCAGTGGCGATGTTTACACACGTTTACCAGGTACTCATTTGAGGCTGAGTCGACTTAGGGGAGGCCTAAGACCGATCTTGGTGTAGGCCGTGAGCTGGAATCGAACTCAGCTATATGCCGGGTTCGTAGCGCAGCCGCGCTAACCGCTCCACTACTGCTGCCCACACACACACGCGCACACACACACACGCACACACACACACGCGCGCACACACACGCGGACACACATACACACGCGCACACACGCACACGCACGCACACACACGCACACACACACGTACACACACGCACACACACGCACACACACACGTAAACACACTCACACACACGCACACACACACGTACACACACTCACACACATGCACGCACGCACACACACGCACGTGTCGTCATTCTGTAAAGGCACGTGAGGGTTAACACCTATTTAATTTGCCCGACCAGAGAGGAAAATATAAATCAACCTTAATCGCATAAAAATATATATAATACTGTACAAAACAATCAGGGAGACTGCACGGGGCATCATGCACACACGCACGCGCACACACGCGCACACACGCGCACACACGCGCACACACGCACACACACGCGCCTACACATTGATAGTACATTATAACAAACCGGAGCAGTACAGCAAGGGGGACTGCAATGTCACCAGCAGTATCAACATTCGAGTCAAAGTCAGTAGGTATATATCGTCTTGCAATCGTTTAGATGATAAAACTAAGTTTGAGTTGGATCCACATTAACAATACGTATATACACATTTTGGACACAACCACAATTCATTGTGTAGAAGTAAATTACTCTCGTGACGTATTGAAGTTTGGCTCTGATATATGTTGATACATGGCCCTCGCTATTAGCCAAGCCTGTATTTAATTTATATACTTGCGCATAATAGAGACGAAATAATAATCATCAGGATAACTCACTGTCCTTTATCAATCCATTGCTGGCTATGGAGTTGTTTGATGATACTTCACCACGCCAGTCAGTGCAGGTATTGTCATGATACTACAATAATCATGAAGGCATCAAACCACTCGGCGTGGGTCATGTCTGGCCATACTTCACTACGCTGGACGGCATGGTTGGATTGGTCTAGGATCAGGCCAGATATTACTCACCGATCTTGTTAGTCCGTACCGGGAATCGAACCAGCGTGTTCATAACGCAGTGCGCTAATAATCACTGTTCGATCGCTCTGCGTGATTAAATATATTGGACCTATACTGACACACAAAGACAAATATCCCCGTGTAGCCTTAATAGACTGTTGGGGCAAGTGCTGTTAGCGAGTACCTATAAAGGACGGCACGTCACGCGAGTTGGTGGGTGGCCACCACCACGCCCGGCCGCCTTTGTCTCCCCAACGCTGATGCTTACACACCACAACAGGTACTCGTGTAAAGCTGAGTCGACCTCGGGAAGGCTCGGGGCCGGTTCAGCCATGTGCCACTTGTGTTGGCTGTGAGCGGGAATCGAACTTGGGTCGCCGGGTTTCATAAGCGCAGTGCGCTCACCACAGCGCCACCGCTCCCCGTGTTGACACACACACACATGCGCACACACACACGCACACACACACACCTGTGTGTACGCACGTGCGCTCGCGCAGTGGAGCCGCGGGCCGTGGGGTAGAAACCCGTGGATTTATCGACGCCCGCGTCGCGTTTTTTGAGTCTCGGTATCATTTGTAATTCAAATGTAATAAGCGAATAGGAGAGCGTCTCTTTCTCTCCCTTTCCGAGACCATCATTTCCCTTCCATTTCTCGCGCTCTCTCTCTCTCGCCTACTCCCATCTCCATCCTTCTCTCTCGCTCTCTCCGCGCATTTAATATGAACCGCGGGACGAATGCTATCTCGCATTTTTGTTGTTGTATATGTTCAGGACCTGCTCGTTCCGCGCGCGCGTGTGGGTTGCTGTTTAGCGCAAAGGTGGGGGAGCGGGTGGCGCGTGGGATAAGCGCACTGGCGCCAACAACCTCCTGGCCACACTCGAGTTGCATTCCCGCTCACGGCTATAACGTCACGTCTTAACCGGTCCTGGGCCTCCCATAGGTTGACTCAGCCCTAAATAATTACCTGCCGCGGTGTGCGAGCGTTGGGGGAGACGGAGGCGACCGGGCGTGATGTCCCTTCTGTCGTGCGCGATTCCTGTCTTGATAGGCGCTCGCCAACACCGCCACTTGGCCCAACAGTTTACACGCACGCCCTAAGGATCTTTGTGTTTGCCTTGATTTAGTACAAGTGTAATGACAGTGTGACACCTGCTGGCCTAGAAGGGGAATCACGGGTACGGGCACGGTTACGTAACAACCAATCAGAAAAGGAGGAGTATCTGGGGCAAAGGTAACAGGTGGGGCTAGCCGAGAAACTCCGGGAACCTGCTCGAAGGTTCCACGAGAGGGCGTGGCCGGAGGCGGGGCCTAGCCACGCCTGGGGGGGTATATAAGGGGGAGCGGACCCGGGGCTCGGGGCTGGTGTGGGGTCGTGGGTCCTGGCTGTGTCGCTGATCGTCGGCATCGCTCTCCGTCGTGGAAGATCTCCTGCGTGGCTTCCATCGCCGTCATCGTCACGCCAGCCGGCCAGCGGCGTAGCCGAGGGAGGGCGGTGGGACCACGCCGAGTGATCGGCTGTGCGTGTCGCCAGTAGAGACGTTAATATCTAAATGTTGTACTCAGTGTGAGAAGGAATACGTACTGGCCTGTGCTGTGCCCAGTGTGAGTAATAAAGAAGAAGAAGAAGTCGCTCGTTACACACTATGCACACGCCTATATACGTACTGTATACACCCTCATAGTCGTGGTGAGTCTCAATCACAGGGTTCCACGTCTCATAGTTGTGGTGAGTCTCAACCACAGGGCTCCACCCCTCATAGCCGTGGTGAGTCTCAACCACAGGGCTCCACCCCTCAGTCGTGGTGAGTCTCAACCACAGGGCTCCACGTCTCATAGTCGTGGTGAGTCTCAACCACAGGGCTCCACGTCTCATAGTCGTGGTGAGTCTCAACCACAGGGCTCCATCCCTCATAGTCGTGGTGAGTCTCAACCACAGGGCTCCACACCTCAGCGGTGGTCAGTCTCAACCACAGGGCTCCACCCCTCAGTCGTGGTGAGTCTCAACCACAGGGCTCCATCCCTCATGGTCGTGGTGAGTCTCAACCAGAGGGCTCCATCCCTCACAGTCGTGGTGAGTCTCAACCACAGGGCTCCACCCCTCAGTCGTGGTGAGTCTCAACCACAGGGCTCCACCCCTCAGTCGTGGTGAGTCTCAACCACAGGGCTCCATCCCTCACAGTCGTGGTGAGTCTCAACCACAGGGCTCCACCTCTCATAGTCGTGGTGAGTCTCAACCAGAGGGCTGCATCCCTCACAGTCGTGGTGAGTCTCAACCACAGGGCTCCATCCCTCATGGTCGTGGTGAATCTCAACCAGAGGGCTGCATCCCTCATGGTCGTGGTGAGTCTCAACCACAGGGCTCCACGTCTCATAGTCGTGGTGAATCTCAACCACAGGGCTCCACGTCTCATAGTCGTGGTGAGTCTCAACCACAGGGCTCCACGTCTCATAGTCGTGGTGAGTCTCGACCACAGGGCTCCATGCCTCATAGCCGTGGTGAGTCTCAACCAGAGGGCTCCATCCTCCTTAGCCGTGACGCGTCCTGCCCAAGCCCCACTCCACTCGTCATGCGTATCTGTAGTTTATTATGAATAGCAAGATGGTGTTCATGTATTAATGTTTCAGAATCCAGTTGGCATAAACGTGTGCCTCTGTATAGATGATGATGTGGGTGCGGCGGCCTACGAACACACCGACGTGAGCTCGATTCCCCTGGCCACAGCCACCACTGTTCACACGAGCGGGCGAGCGATATATTTCTGAACCGGCCCTGGGCTCCCACTCCACCAAAACGCACCGACCGGCGTGGTGAAGTATGGTTAAAGAAAAACGCACGACAGACATGGCGTGGGGTAGCCCTTCAACCAGCAGTGTATAATTATCAAGGGACTCTGCACACACACACACACCAAATAATGAATGTATTTTAAATGTCTATTGATTCAAGTGTGCTGGACAGATTACGTACGGCATTCCTAATAGGGTTAGGATTATTAATCGGCAGCACGATGGACACGTGTCTTTTTTTTTTAAAGACGTGTTTGAAACACGATACCGTACAACGACAAACAAAACAAACCCCAACGGGCTCCATTGTTCAATATCAATTTTAAATATTACGACGACAACGACAAACCAGTCCGCATTGTCACGCGTCAAGGAAGTTGAGCGCGCTGCGCGACGTTCACGCGGGGACGTTGCTCACGAGGCGCTCGTTCTTCTGTGCGGCGTGGTGCCACGTCTCAATTTACATGTCAACAGCCAACACACGACGCGCTCGCGAGTGACAATGCCCATTGTTGTGGCTCTGGTAAATGCACCACCGCCACCACCACTTTACATTAATGTTCTCACTGCGGTGCTATCCCCATCACCCGGAGTGGTCCAGATCACGTGCGCAATTAACACGCGCACGCTTGCTTGCGTAGATTCATATCTTATATCTAAATGTGTGTGTCTGTTGAGTGTGTCATCTTTTTTGTTGTATGGCGTGCACATGTTTTGTGTTTATTGGTGCTCGTGTTAATGATGTTGGTTTTCGTGTGTTCATTGTACAGTCTATCCGTTGATGTCAGAGCGTTTATGACTTCACCGATACATTCGTGTAAATCCGTGAAAATGACCGCTTCAGATTTACGGGAGGCACCCAGGGACGATAGCCGTGGCCAAGACACGATTGTAATTGTCTACGGAGACAACTCTGGCACCCAGAAAAGGAACGTGGAATTTACACCACTCGCTACGGGTGTTCGTTTAAGAACTGGTGCTGAGCGGGGCTCCGCTTCGACTGTCACAAACAATAATAACACGCACGCCAACGCACTGACCAGGGTGGTGAAGTATGGCCAAATAACGTCCACGACCCGTGCAGCGTGGAGTAGGGGGGGGGGAGCTCTCATCCAGCAGTGGATTGACCAAGGAGGCCGCGTATTGCACGCGCGGGTAGCGGCAGGGGTGCTGAGACGGAACGTCGTACGTGGCGGTTCGTGGGATAGGAGGCAGAGACGAGGTGGGAGGGGAGAGTGTGAGTGAGAGACTGGTACGTGTGAGTATTATCAGAGAGTGTGAGTGAGTGGTACGTGTGTGAGTATTATCAGAGAGTATGAGTGAGAGTGAGAGAGTGGTACGTGTGTGAGTATTATCGGAGAGTGAGAGAGTGGTACGTGTGTGAGTATTATCGGAGAGTGTGAGTGAGAGTGGTACGTATGTGAGTATTATCGGAGAGAGCGTGAGAGAGTGGTACGTGTGTGAGTATTATCAGAGAGTGTAAGTGAGTGGTACGTGTGTGAGTATTATCAGAGAGTGAGAGAGTGGTACGTGTGTGTGTATTATCGGAGAGTGAGTGAGTGGTACGTGTGTGAGTATTATCGGACAGTGTGAGTGAGAGTGTGGTACGTGTGTGTATTATCGGAGAGTGAGAGAGTGGTACGTGTGTGAGTATTATCGGAGAGTGTGAGTGAGAGTGGTACGTATGTGAGTATTATCGGAGAGTGAGCGTGAGAGAGTGGTACGTGTGTGAGTATTATTGGAGAGTGTGAGAGTGGTACGTGTGTGAGTATTATCAGAGTGTGAGTGAGAGAGTGGTACGTGTGTGAGTATTATCGGAGAGTGTGAGTGAGATAGTGGTACGTGTGTGAGTATTATCGGAGAGTGAGAGTGTGGTACGTGTGTGTGTATTATCGGAGAGTGTGAGAGTGGTACGTGTGTGTATTATCGGAGAGTGTGAGTGAGAGTGGTACGTGTGTGAGTATTATCGGAGAGTGTGAGTGAGAGTGGTACGTGTGTATCATCGGTGAGTGTGAGTGAGAGAGTGGTACGTGTGTGAGTATTATCGGAGAGTGAGAGAGTGGTACGTGTGTGTGTATTATCGGAGAGTGTGAGAGAGTGGTACGTGTGTGAATATTATCGGAGAGTGAGCGTGAGAGAGTGGTACGTGTGTGAGTATTATCGGAGAATGAGAGAGTGGTACGTGTGTGTGTATTATCGGAGTGTGAGAGAGAGTGGTACGTGTGTGAGTATTATCGGAGAGTGAGAGAGTGGTACGTGTGTGAGTATTATCAAGTGTTCGTTAAAAAACGTCTCTGTTTCACCATTATGTACGAGGTTTATACATTAACGGTATGTATTATCAGCTGGCATTCACAGTATGTATATGTATGTGTGGCCAGTACATGTGTGTGTATTACGCACGTGTGAACAGTGTGTATATAGGAATGAAGGCACGTGTATGTATCTGTGAAAAGTACGTGCCTCTGAAAGTCATTACGCGTGAGAATGATGTGGCTGTTAACGTGTATGCATGGGCATTCTGTACAACTAACAGGTATCATTCATATACATGTGTTGTGTGCACGTATACGTGGACAGCACGTATTGTGAGCATTGTTTCGTATAATATACATAGTGAACATACGGACAATGCGTATGTGTGGACACCATATGTACTGTAATCGCGCGTGTGTGAAAATAATTTGTGCAAAAACATGTTTATGAACCGGCGTGTGTTTAAATATAGCCAAGGAAACAAGCCGTACTCACTGTGTACTATGAAGAAGGGCCATTGCCCGAAACGTCGCCTGTACGTGTGTGTGAGCAATACTGACATGCCACCGGCATTCGAGTGCATGTACTTATACGTGCAGTGTGTGTGTGAAGCCTTTTGATGTTTCTCTGTCGTTTCATGTCTAAATGTATATACATTTTATATATATACACACACTTACTCTACACGTGCACAAGCGTGAGCAATGGAGCATTGCACTGAGTTCGACTCCTGTCCACGTGCTATAAGCATGCCGGTGCTCAGCTACAGCCATCAGCAAAATGCACTACTGACCAGCCTGGTGAAGTATGGTCAAACAGGCCCCCGTGACCGACACGGCGTGGGGAAGGCCTTCATCCAGCAGTGGATAGACAGAAGGGCTATTACATGATGATGACGACGATGATTATTATTGTCATACCATGCACACATGTGCTGTACGAACAGTACGTATTTTGAAATGTATACAGGCATGCACGCATATACCAGCTGTATGTCAAATGTGCACGCACGCAATTGTACGAACGCGCTTCTATGCGTTGTAGGTGCAACAGTCTACACGCAGTCAGCTGTGTGCGCGCGTGTGAATGTGCACGCGTGCTGTGCGCAGGTGAACAGATTGGTACAGGTGCACGCTTAAGCACTGTCGATGCACACGTGCACGCGGTGTGTTTGTGCGGCGTTTGTGTCGGCACGCGCCTTCGCCTTTGTGTACCGCCTGCTCGTGCAGTGTGCCCTACCTGGTCGCTGCTGCGTGTGTCGCTCACGTCTGTCGCAACAGGGTGGCGCGTGGGACGAGTCAGCGACGCCCGATTCGGGCTCATCCACTGAAACTGTCCGGACGCGTGAAGACGCGTGGCAGAGCATGAAATCAGCGTGGTGCCACGGTCACCACCACCACTACCAGCGGCTGCTGCTGCTGACAACTCCATGCACCCGCCTTTGTCTCCGATACGATGACAATTTACAGTTGTGCACATCATCCTTGCACACGTCTCTCTTTGTATGCAAGTATGTATATACAGGCTCTCTTCTTTATCGATACGACGGGGAGGAGGGGGGAGGGGAGAGGTTGTTGTCGTAATGTGAAAGGTGTTGCGGAATGTATTGAACAAAGTTGACTGCTGATGAGACCCAGAATGTCGAAACCGCCCCAGCGTCTTCTTGCTTCAACAAATGCGTGATCACGTTGACCTGCGTCTCACTTCCAGCTATCAGGTCTGACAGTGTTGCTCTTTCAGCAAAATCAACATTAGTGTAACATTCAATTTATAAACAGGTAAAAATTACGTGTTTTTGATTTATTAATAATATACAGCACTTTGTCACTCCACTGCTGGACGAAGCTACTGAAATCCTGGGGAAGGATATTGGCCCGACACGTTGACGTGTTTTTCCTCCTTTGGATTTGGACAAAATAACTTACGCAAGGAGTTTTTTTGCTTAAATTACATTTGTGCCTTAAACATCTTAGTTACTACCGTATTGCCTGGACTATAAGACGCTCCGAATTGTAAGATGGACCCCACACTTGTGCCCGATGTCAATAAAGTGTTGTACAAGTCTGCTCGTTCCACACACACGCACACAACTACCTGATGATAAAGACGCATTCCCAACAATTGTTGTAAACTGAAGGGGGGAATCGTGCGTCTTATAAATATAATCCGCAGAATACGGTATTACATTATTTATTAATGTAATAGTGAACCGGGGTATAACACGAGACGCATCTAAAAATAATATATGGCATGAATAATGAACGATTATTGTTTTTCATCCGGAAACTAATCAACAATAAAATGAAATAACAACTTAGGCTCTTTGGACTTCCAGACCAAATGTTATTCCAGTTGGATTTGTTACAGGATCTACATACCCCACGGAACAGTTTAGACTACTCAGTCTCATCAGCAAGGCAATGGCCTGTTTTGTCTGATGCCATAGCCGAGAATCCTTCACGAAGAAAGGCGCTAAGAGACACCGATGCCTTTAAAGGTTGGCGTAACAAACAAAGAATAGCATTAGCCAATGGAACAAGCTGTACTTGTCACTGTGTGCTATGAAGAAGGCCCTTTCCCGAAACGTCGCCTTTAATTATATATATTTTATTTCGTTAATTGTGCTCGTGCACCTTTGCCAACTCAGCAGCGTCACCAAACATTGTGTCCACTTCGCGTGAATCGCTCACACACAATACCCACGTATCATGATCATGAGCCATGCTTTATCCACTGCTGGCTGAAGGTTTCCTTACTCAAACCATCGCCGTTCTTCACCCTTACATACACATCCATGCAAAATAAATACATACGCAATTCATACACACACAGATATACATGTATCATTAACGTGTAAACGAATATATAAGACACACACACACAAAGATCAACACGTTTTGCCGTCAAATCTGTAGGAGCGAGTGTAGCAGCGAGCACCTATTAAGGCCCGTAGAGCACCAGTTGTGTGTGAGGTGGAGCGTGAAGGTATTCTGCGAAGGGATAGTGTGTGTGCGTTGGAAGCATGGTCAAGGATGGTGGTGATGAATATCGGCTGTTGATGGTGTGTGTGTGTGATGAGAGGAACGGTAGTGTAGTGGCTAGCGTGCTGCGCTACGAACCCGGCGACCAGAGTTCGATTCCCGCTCACGGCCAACACCGGTGACGATTATCTGAACCGGTCCTACACCCTCCCACAGGTCGACTCAGCCTCAAATGAGTACCTGGTGCGGTGTGTTGACATCGCCACTCAGGAGACAAAGGCAGCCGGGCGTGGTGCTGGCCACTCACTCCATCGTGTGCCGTGCCCGCCTTCATAGGTGCTCGCTAACAGCACTTGCGCCAACAGTCTGTTAAGGCTATCCGGGGGATCTTTGAGAGGATGATTTTAACCGTTTTGTTTATGGAGCACGGCTATCGTCAGTGGCTCCCAGGAACGCAATGTTGCTCAATAAACCGGCTCGCATCAGCATCAGCGACTAGCGCAGTAACCACGTGTGAACCCCTCCACTGCCGCGCGTGAGTGTGAGAGATATCGCGTGCACGCGTGTGTGCTTGTGTGTATAACGTGCGCACGTTTGTGCGCAAATGCACCCGCTTCATTGCAAACGCAACGCAGAAGGCACGCGCGCAGCGCACGCGTTCGCAGACAAACACAAATACACGCACGGACACAACCTCGGGGGGAAGCACACACGCACAGACGCACAACAAGGACGCACGCGACAACACGCACGACCAGCTCCACGCTGGGTTGCTGCTATCAGCCAAGTTTAAGTTGCATCGACCCCACGCATCGATTTGTTTTAACACTGACGGAGTGGGACCATTGGCAGTCGTGCTGGTGGGGGGGAGGGGGGTGCACGGTGGATCTTCGCAACACAAAGACAAAGATCCCCCTTATAGCCTTTAACAGGCGATCGGGGCAAGTGCTCCCAGCGAGCCCCTATTAAGATCGGAACGGCGCGCGAGACGGGGCTGTAGCCAGCACCACGTCGCGGTCGCATTCGTCTACCCAGCGTACTCGTTAAGGAAAGGCCGAGTTAACCTGGGGGAGTCCCAGGACCGGCTACGTAGCGGCGTGCGCTAACCACTGCCCCACCACTCCCTACTAACGATACATAACCCCAGCCTCTGCGCTCGCTCCTGACCACCGCGGTCGTGCTGAGCCGCATCACCCCCCCCCCCACCTTCGAGCCCCTGATCCCCGCTGATGGATGTCTCGTTAGGGGAAGGCGCCTCTTTAATTACTGGTCTCGCATTAGAGCCTTATGGTGTCATCATTTGTCACGCTTTTATGTCATGAAACCAGAGTTTTAATTTCCCACTCGATATTTTTTTCCGGCAAGCTGCTTGGTTGGCTTGGAGCAGAGAATGACGGCATAAGGCACTACAACTAGAACACAAGGTATGCCTATACATCATAATCCTATATTAATGTACCCTATATTTATATCATCCTATAAAGAGGTTTATAATATATACACTGTATTTGGTAAAAAAAATAATGTGAGATGGATGTGGCATGCCAATATTATCCCAGAAACAGCGTTCCAGACGGACAGTTCCAGCCTAAAAAAGCTCTGGGCGTTAGTGCCGATAAGCGGGGTATCTGTGTGGTCACCCGAGTATGTGCACATAGCCTGGCACAAACGCCGTGGTGACGTCACAGCCACTTAGTGGCGAACGGCGGTTGTTTTGTGTGGGTAATTGGGGAGTGGTAGCGTAGAGGTTTAGCGCACCGCGCTACGAACCTGGCGACCAGAGTTCTATTCCCGATCACAGTTAACATCAGAAGCGAATATCTGAACCGACTCTTGGCCTCCCCTAGGTCAACTCGGCCTTAAACGATTGTGTATCCATTAGCACTTTGGAGACATAGCTGGTCGGGCGTAGTTCTGGCCACACCACCCCTTCATAGGTGCTCGCGAACATTTCCCCCAAAAGCTTATGCAGGATACACGGAGAATGTGTCCAGTATTTAGACATCAGTTCACGTGTGTAAAGTGTAGCAGTAAAATAGTGGATTCCTGAATCTATCTGTGCGGGGCTGTGAGCTTCGTGTGCGTGATGGAATTTCTCTGGACTCCACAGGAACCCAAATTCTTTGTTAACGGTCGCGGCCAGACATTTCAATATCGCAGGACTGGTCTAAAGATTAGCCAGATGATACTCGGCGAGGCTATTGTGGGTTACGGGTATATTGTCATTATTATTGCCTTCCTAAAAAAAGTATATAATTCTCAAAGATGATTCGTGTTTTTTTTCTGAATGAATGAGTCCAAGATGCAGTGAACGAGGACACAAACATTTGTTGGTATCATTTGATCATGCATTTGATGTCGACAATTATAGAAGCAGGAAATGTCGAAATAATTGTTTGTCTAAGACTCCATGCGATAGAGCTTTCCTTCACACAGACAAAATAATTTAACTCGGCACATTCGTCACTATTATATATATTCTTTATATATATATTCTTTATATATAATAGATGACGTTTCGGGCAATATTTTTTCTTCATAGCACATAAACCCAGGGACTAGAGCAGGGGTCGGTAACCTGCGGGTTAGTCACGTGGCATTAGTCACGTGCATTGCGCATCTTGAAATACGGAGTTTCTTTTTGCTTACCGAATTTGAAAAAAATGCCTCTTTGCTATTTTTGTTGCCGATCCCTGGGCTAGAGGGATAGAGTGGAGACCAGTGCCGGATTATCCTAGGAGCAAAAGTAGCTACATACGCTGTGGGCTCCGCACTTTCAAGGGCCCCGCGCTAAATATTTTCAAGCTATCAATTCCGGTTCAGTGATTCTGCACTTGCTCTATTACTATAGTACTATACTGCCTTCAACTTTCATGAACAACTGGGTGTTTAACGTTAGCGATTTGTCGTATTATCTGGCTGTGTAGCAAATAAAAAAATACAATTACTTTACTATGCAAGTTTAAAATGTGTTGTTTTAAATGCGGGGCTCCTTCATAACATATGCTACAAGCCCCGCACTCGCTTAATCCGGCAATGGTGGAGACGAGTTGGAGACTGCCCTTTACACAATAGGGCCTGAGAAGAATTACATTTAAAACATGTTTGCTAATTAACATGTTTTTTTCATTTGCCTAATGAACAGTTACCACCCATTAGTCTATGGTGACTCATTGTTTTTTTCGGTAAAGTCACGTATGTAGAAATACCATAAAATCACATTAAAACAAATCAATCACGACGTTTCGACCGCAACACAAGCGATCTTCATCAGGTGTAAGAAACAAATAGCACATAGGGTGACATCAACGCAACACATAGAGAGCGTTAAACTGCACGGAGGTAAATACAACAAGAAGATGAGAGACGAGAATTCAACAAACCTTAGAAAAATTTACGTGATGCAAAACCAGTCGGCCAACGACACAGTTAGACACTTGCCTGGCAGACCACGAATTTCAGAAGAGTGCTAAATTTCGTGTTCATCCTCTGGATTGAACATACCACCAGCATGGACAGAGTGAACAAATACGAGGTACAAGATAGCAGACATACATATACAGGGACACCAAGAGGTAAGAAGAGGAAAGACGGACAGAGAAGCAAGATAAAAGGGGGCCAGAGGGATGAACAGACAGAGGCTTAAAATAAGCAGTAGAGGTGGGGGGAGGGGCCCAAGAAAGCAGGGGGCACGGCAGCAGCAGAAGAGGGGGGAGGGGCAGGAAAATGTTCTACTTAATCAAATAGACTTTTTAATAAATGTTTTCTCCTACAACATCAGAGTGGAGCGGCACATGAAATACGCACTACAATGACAATAGTTTAAAGCGATTTGAAGCATGTGTTTTTTTTGGGGGGGGGGGTAGAGCTTTGTGACGTCATATTTGAGGGGCGGTCTGACTTTTTGTGACGCCGTATGACGAGGGGGGGGGGGGTCAAAAATCGTCCAAAATCGCTACGAACCTGGCAACACGAGTTCGATTCCCGCTCACGGCCAACACCAGTGACGATTATTTAAACCGGTCCTGGACCTCCCCTAGGTCGACTCAGCCTCAAATGAGTACCTGGTGCGTTGCGTAAAAAAACATCGCCACTGGGGATACAAAGGCGGCTGGGCGTGGTGCTGGCCACTCACCCTCTCGTGTGCCGTTCTGGCCTTCATAGGTGCTCGCTAACAACACTTACCCGAACAGTCTGTTAAGGCTATACGGGGGATCTTTGTATTTGTCCCCCTCCCCCCCCCCCCCCACGTGAAATTGGGCAATCGTCCTAATATCGGTATCAGAATCTGTGTTGAGACTGGAGGAGAAATCCGATGAGCTATGAAGCTCTTTTTCACAGGTGTCCAGTAGGGGGCGGGTCACAAGTTTACAACAACAAACAGTGCAAAAAACGATAGGAGTGCAAAATATAGAAAAGGTAAGCAAGTCGCTCATAAATAAATAAATTCAGTAAAGTACTAAATGTGGAGGGGATACCCGGAGGACCCGGAGAAAAATCCACGCGACCACGGGAAGAGAGATTAGACACGCAAACCTCAAATATACAGAATAAGACTATTTATTTTCATAGGAGAAATCCGATGAGCTATAAAGCTCTTTTGTCACAGACGTCCAGTTGGGGCGGGTAAGAACGTTACAACAACAATAACAGCCGGCGTCAGGGTCGGGATAGAACCCACGACCTCCTGCATACCAGGCGAGGTAGTTAACATCTCATAGCCACTATGATGATGATGAGAGAGAGACACACACACTCCAAATACACAGCAAGCGTCAGGGTCGGGATAGAACCCACGACCTCCTGCATACCAGGCGAGGTAGTTAACATCTCATAGCCACTGTGATGATGATGAGAGAGAGACACTCACACTCCAAATACACAGCAAGCGTCAGGGTCGGGATAGAACCCACGACCTCCTGCATACCAGGCGAGGTAGTTAACATCTCATAGCCACTGTGATGATGATGAGAGAGAGACACTCACACTCCAAATACACAGCAAGCGTCAGGGTCGGGATAGAACCCACGACCTCCTGCATACCAGGCGAGGTAGTTAACATCTCATAGCCACTGTGATGATGATGAGAGAGAGACACTCACACTCCAAATACACAGCAAGCGTCAGGGTCGGGATAGAACCCACGACCTCCTGCATACCAGGCGAGGTAGTTAACATCTCATAGCCACTGTGATGATGATGACAGAGAGACACTCACACTCCAAATACGCAGCAGGCGTCAGGGTCGGGATAGAACCCACGACCTCCTGCATACCACGCGAGGTAGTTAACATCTCATAGCCACTGTGATGATGATGAGAGAGAAACACTCACACTCCAAATACACAGCAAGCGTCAGGGTCGGGATAGAACCCACAACCTCCTGCATTCCACGCGAGGTAGTTAACATCTCATAGCCACTGTAATGATGATGAGAGAGACACTCACACTCCAAATACACAGCAGGCATCAGGGTCGGGATAGAACCCACGACCTCCTGCATACCAGGCGAGGTAGTTAACATCTCATAGCCACTGTGATGATGATGAGAGAGAGAGAGACACTCACACTCCAAATACACAGCAGGCGTCACGGTCGGCATCTCATAGCCACCGCAGTGGCGTGGGCGCGGCAAGCAATTGCAGGGCTGCGCCTTCGGCTGGGAGCACGCGGCGCAAGCCCCACGTGGCCGCCAGCGTTGCCACCGCCCCCTTTGCACGCGCGCTCCCGTGACGTCACCGCGCGTCACACCCCCTGCCGGTCACGTGTCCCTCCAGCAGCGCGCACCAGAGGGCTCCGGGCACCCGCAGGTATTGGAGCGGCTTCTCCGCGTCTCCTCGGGTACCCCACCGGGTCCCCTTCGGGTCTCCCCTCGGGCCCCGTTGCTCCAGCTGGGTTCCCTTGATCCCCCCCCCCCAATACGGCTCAAGGGTCCGCGTGGGTCCTCCCCCTTGCTCGCCCGTGGTGTGCCGGACGAGGCGGCGAGGCCTTGCTAGCCGAGCTGGGAGTGAGGGCACGTGGGCGTATGGTGGCCTTTATTTAACCATTGGGGATGCGTGCTTTATTTAGCCATTCATTGATAGTGTCTTTTATTTAGCCCATCGTTGATAATGTCCTTTATTCAAGCATTTATGCGGAGTGTCCTTGATTTAACCATTCATTACAAGTGTCATTTAGCCATTCATTGATAGCGGCCTTTATTTAATCATTGACGTATACCTTGGCCGCCTTTATTTAACCAATAGGGTATGGTGTCCTTAAACCATTGACATGATTTATTCAAGCATGTATTCGAAGTGGCCCTTATTTAACCATGCATTGGCAGTATTCCTTTTTAAACCATGCATTCATAGTGTCAATGTAACCATTGATTGCTCGTGCCATTTAGTCATTCATTGATAGTGTCCTGTATATGACCACGATTTGACAATTTCCTTTATTTAACAACGCATCGCAAGTCTCCTTTAAGAATGCATTGGTAGTCTTACATCGTTCATTGGCCGTATTCTTTAACTATTCATTGACGGTGCCTTTTAAACCATTGGCACTGCCCTTTATTAAACTATTGGCAGTGCCCTTTATTAAACCATTGGCAGTGTCATTTAGCCGTTAATTATTATTGCTAATATAAGCCAAGAATGTGTCCCGTGCGTGACGTCACTCCACATGCCGCACCCCTCGTTAATAATCATTAGCGGGCGACGTCACTCCACATGGGGCACCCCCCTCATCAATAATCATGGACTGATGACGTCACTCGTGTGGACCCCACCCCTCATTAATAATCATGAGCGGGTCATTATTTTCGATTGAATATTTCAGATTAACTCCAATATATAAGCTAGTTGCTAATGATGTAACCATTTGTGTATGAAGTGGTGCCACTTTAATTAACCATTGGGTGTGCAGTGATTTCCTTTATTTAACAAATAATTTCTAGCCTTTATTTCATTATTGAGAGTTTGCGGTAGTGTCTGTTATTTAACTATTGATGTATGCAGTTGTGTCCATTGAAGTGGCACATGGGCATTCACTGTACCTGCACACACATAAGGGGTTAACATTTGAATGTGCACGCAGTTGGGTGAGGAACTCAATTGCTCTACTGTCGTTTAAATGTCACCTTTCTGCCCAGCAGATCTTGACAATCTCAGGGCACAGATGAAACCATTAGAATGGTATGGTCCCCACCATCCCTCTGCCTACAAATCTATGGTCTGCATGCACATGCCAATCGAGTCAGTGTTATAGTTAGCTTATGCTTGGTGATTATTGATTTTTTTTCCAACAGAATTGTTTACAGAATCGATTATTGTAACGAAACGCCATGAAATTGACAGTCAAATCCGGTTAAATGTTTGTAACGGTAGCACTCGATTGGCACGCGAACGTTCAAACCACATGGAAACATTCAATTGTGGTGGTTTGTCGCGCAATGACCCTTTACGCACAAGATAGGGTAACAACCTACAGCTCACTCATTGTCAGTCCGTTGCAAGATGAAGTTCTCAACAAAGATGTGTCGGTCATGGATCTTGTATGACCATACTTCGCCACGCTGGTCAGTGCAGGTTGGTGACGTTTGGTTAAATGATTACACTTGTAACACAATTTTTGTTCCAAATTATCAAATGTTCATAACTTTTTAACACGTGATTATCGAGATCACTTAAACCCATTAACAGCAACCCTCAGAAGGATATTAAACACTTGATACTGCGTTGGCACTGGTGGTGCACAAAAACTCAACACATACATCAATAACACTGCCCTAAAAGGAAAAACATTACGTATATAACAGGTGATGTTTCAGGCAATAGCCCTTCATGATAGAGAGATTGAGGCCAGAGTAGTGTAGTGGTTAATAGTTGGAGACTGCACTGTGCACCATATACACTGTGGGTCCCTGATAGAAATAAAATGTTCAGAATGTTTCCCAATCTGCATGGGAACAAAAAAAAGTAAACTTGTTTTCCTGCCTAAATGAGCATTGACGCAGCATCATTCATCTCCTGTTTACAGATCTGAGCCAGTGGTGGAAACTCCACATCCCTATGGTTGAAAATTACAAATGTCTATCTATACATATGCTAACCGCTTCGGACTTGCCCACAAGGTGATCCTGATTTATTGACCCCAGAGAAGAGATGGGCTGAACAGTTACCCATTGGTAGATGTTGCACATGCTGGATTTGCCGGGTCTTTTCATTCACGGTTGTTTGCGTTCCTTCAGAGACCATGGCACCAAAGAAAGCTGAAGACAAACCCATGCCCATCATCGGGCGCTTTGGGACGTCGCTAAAGATCGGAATCGTCGGCTTGCCGAACGTCGGGTAAATACTCATTTGTTCTACATTTTTGTATTTTTTGTTATGAAATAAAATTGCGTCTGTGACTTAGCGATATTTGATTGAATTTCCAGCTGGCCTAGTTGTACGATATTTGTATGACATCGTATGCAGTTGTCAACAGCATACGGCTGACTATAAAAACTTGTGTTAATATATTAGGCTTGCAGCTATTTATAAATCTAATAAAATCACGTATTATGCTCACAATACATGCATGGAATTTGTTTCTCTAAGCATCAGCTATTTACACTGAATGCAAATGATGGGTGCATCATTGGTGCATTGGGTTAGCATTCTGTGCAATGAACCCAGGCAACCTGAGTTTAATTCCCGGTTACTTCACTCACCCAAAATGGCCAGCGTAGTGAAGTATGGTTAAATCAACCCGCTTAACCAACCTGGCAAGGGGAGGCGTTTGTCCAGTTGTGGATTAGCACGGTTGGCTACATATGGTGCGAAATAAGTTCTATATGCATACATTGGCAAAGGACTGTGAATTGTTATTCGAATGATATTCTTTCATTTCACTCAAGGCTGATATAACAAACGAGACTTAAAAATGAGACTTATACCTTATTCCCTACGTTATAAGATGCACTTTTTGCCACTGTATTTGAAAGCTAAAGTTGGCGATATTTCCTAAATTCAAGAGAATGTATTATCTTCTGAAAGACTTGTTTTAATACGATTTTTCTGAATCAGCTTGTGGGAAATGACTCTTCATCGCTATGCAGAGGCCACCAGCCGTGCAGAATCATCTTCCAGAAGGCACCGTTCCCCATTGTAAAGCAGCGCATCCATAGCCATCTTCTGGATAGCTCTCCCTCGCTCCGCAGTCTCCCGATTTATCAAGCACATTTTTTTCCAAAATGACCCCAGAGTTTGGGGTGCATCTTAATTTTCGGAGCATCTTATAATCCGAAGTATACGATCACACAAATGTGAGGGGTGTGATCGAGATCAAAGTAAAGTTCTTAAGCTCCAAATTAACTTTATGGCGGGACCCCGGGGTCCTGAATAAACAAAAGTCAAAATCGTAATTTATTTACTTTTGGCGACTGCGTCCCACCGCCACGACCCACCTGGCACGGATCATTCTGTTTTCATGTCGTCCAAGCTCAGCGAGGACGAATGCGCAGAAGAAACAAAACTTTGAAACTTTGATTAGCGCATCGTGTAGAGCTCATCGAGAGGAACAGATTGCCGTATTGGTCCCGCTATGAGGTTCAAATTATAATATGCCTACGATGCACCACTTTATCACGAATTTAAGAATAAATCGATGGCAATGCATATATTTATTTTATTTTAATGTAAATGAAAATTCTTCCGGTGCAATGAGCACGGGTGGAATGCTTGACTTGATTTATTTTGGGCGAGCCATGGTGATGTTTCGGGGTGGGGCAGTACCCAAAAGGAAGCTCTGTGTAGGACTACAAGTTTGCTGTTAAAAGAAGTGGGAAGCTATTTATACAAACAGCTGCTGCTGCTCCACACTGTTGGTCCAGTGCGCTCTAGTATTGCTCATAAGACCTCCGTTGTGCTCATTTATAGCGACGGTGTATTTAAAGCGCAGCGTCCCGAGACCGTCACTCAAAGTGATGTCTGGTGGCCACAACTAACAACGGAGTGGCAGCCAAAGGAGGCAACAGGGCCGAGATAATGCCCACCACGGAGATGGAGCATATAAATCGTATCATATGTAAGAGCTCGGCAATATTGTTGCAACGCCAGACTTTAGGGGATGGCGACAACTTCGGGAGGCCTTAATCCAGGAATGGTTAGAGCCTGGCTGATGATGTTCATTGAATATTCTTGTGTTTCACAGTGATTACGGTATCTGAACTTGCTTTCCTGCTGGCAGTAGCGTGCAATAAATGCACATACACAACACTTCTGAGTGTCGTTATTGGCCAATTAAGTTTGTTGTATGAGTCGATGCGATTGATCCAGGCTATTAACTATCTGGGGTGGATAAAATGGCAAACATTTTGTGGGAAGGCAATGGTGATTATTCCATGGGAATTTAGAATTTCCACCAATGACTGGGCTGCCAATGCAAGTAAGTGGCACAACAATGCCCATTAGAGGAAGGAGCCGAGTGCTTGAATGTGGCAGTTCTCACGTCGTAATGTATTATAGACGGCATTTTATCCATCCACCGCTAGATGTTCTCCCCACATCTATTGGTCAGAGGAGTTGTTTGACCGTACTTCACCACGCTGGTCAGCGCAGTTTGGCGAAGGGGGGCAGACCCAGGACCGGTTCAGATATCTCTCGACGTGGCCAGGGTGCCAGGTTTACAGCACGACACACTAACCACTACCGCGCTGGTCCACCCCCTCTTGGTGCCATTCACTGAATTAAATAAAATGTATTTAATTAAATGCCTGATGTTTTTTTTTCCTTCCCCAGCAAGTCGACGTTCTTCAACGTGCTGACGAAGAGCCAAGCGTCGGCCGAGAACTTCCCGTTTTGCACCATCGACCCAAACGAGAGCCGCGTGCCGATTCCCGACCCGAGATACGACTTCCTGTGCCAGTACCACAAGCCGCTCAGGTGAGCCCTCGCGTACGGGTGGTACGCACGCTCACCGCTAACACTCACCCTGAACACTCACCCTGAACACTAACCGTTAACACTGACCGTTAACACTAACCATTAACTTTCACCGCTAACACTAACCGCTAACACTAACCGTTAACACTCACCCTGAACACTAACCGTTAACACTGACCGTTAACACTAACCATTAACTTTCACCGCTAACAATAACCGCTAACACTAACCCTGAACACTCACCCTGAACACTAACCGTTAACACTGACCGTTAACACTAACCATTAACTTTCACCGCTAACACTAACCGCTAACACTAACCGTTAACACTCACCCTGAACACTAACCGTTAAAACTGACCGTTAACACTGACCGTTAACACTAACCGTTAACTTTCACCGTTAACACTAACCGCTAACACTAACCGTTAACATTAACCCTTAACACTAACTGTAACACTGACCATTAACACTGCTAACACTTGCGGTCACCATGTGAAAGACGAACCATTATATCCCCCCCCCCCCCGCCAACGCCCCCCTCCCCCGCACGCTGGAGGATCATTTAATTATATTATTAGTCACCCCCCCCTGCTGTCGGCGTGCCCATTGGCCGTTTGGCGTCACGTGACGGCTGCAGAGCCGGCTGGTGAAATAAACGTTGGTTTATTTTATTTGCATGTTTACTGATTTGTTTACCTTTCCTGTACTTGCGCTCCTATCGTGTTTTTTTGTATTGTTTGTTGTAACGTTCTGACCCGCCCCTCCTGAACATCTGTGAAAAAGAGCTTTATGGCTCATCGGATTCCTCCAGAATCGAACGATGGGAGTGTAATGGGGAGGGACGTACCGTGGCGTGACGTGATGGAGCCTAATGTGAAGTGATTTAGGGTAATGTAGTGTGATGTAGTGTGATGGGATGAAGTGTGGTAGATTGTGGTGGAGTGTAATTCAGAGTGATGGAACATGATGGTGGATGCTGTGGGATCATACAACCTGATGCAGACGATATCAGGTCATGTGGGATGCTGTAGAAGCGACGGAGCATGATGCAGAGTAATGCAGCATGATGATGAAGGGTGCAGTAGAGACTGGTTGCCTGTAATTCAGGGTATTTGAACACGATGGTGCTCGTTGTAGCGTGACACTGCATGATGTAGTGTAACACAGTGTGATACCCTGTGATGTAGTGTGACGTGGTAATGAAGTGTAATGCAGTGTGCAATAGTGTAATGCAGTGTAATGTAGCGTGGTGGAGCATGGTGCAAGGTAATTGAATGTGACGGTGCGTGATAGTGCGTCGTAACGTGTCATGTACCCTGATGTAACGTAACGCGCTGTGACGGATTGTGATAGATCATGATAGTCTGTGATGTCACGTGACAGATCACTATGGATCACGATTGTCTGTGATGTCACGTGGTGCACCGTGATTGAGTGTGACGGATCGCGATGGAGTGCGACTGTCGCTTCATGCCGCGTGATGCCGCGTGATGCCGCGTGATGGAGTGTGATGGATTGTGGCGGAGCAGCGCCGAGCATGCCGGAGCACGTGGCTCTCGCTCTGCGTCCCGCCAGCGGCCCGTGCCGCCGGCGCGCTGCTGATTAGCGTGACCCGCCGAGACGTCCGCCCCGTGTAATTAGAGCCGGGCCGTACGCATCCATCTCCGCTAATTTAATCTTCTCCCGCCTGGGCCATCTCCAGCGTCACCGCCCGGCGGGGAGTGGCCGCGGCCGTTAAAGCAAACCTTTGTTCCGCACTCAAGTAGGAAAACAAACAAACAAACACATAAACAACACCGGGTTTGTGTGTGTTTACCTGCCTGTCTGTGTGGAGAGCTGTGATATAGCGGTTAGCGCTCTGTGCTACAAACCCGGGGACCCAAGTGCGAATCCTGCTCACGGCCAACACCAGTGACGGTTATCTGCACCGGTGCTGGGCCTCTCCCAGGTCGACTCGGCCTGAAATGAGTACCTGGTGCGGCGTGTAAACATCACCACTTGGGAGACAAAGGCTGCCAGGCGTGGTGTTGGTCACCCACCCCCGCTTACAGCACTTACTCCAACAGTCCGTTAAGGTTATACAGGGGATTTATTTATTCACGTTATTTTCCCTGTGTGTGTGTGTGCACAGTAAGGTGCCGGCGTTCCTGAACGTGGTGGACATCGCGGGGCTGGTGAAGGGTGCCCACGCCGGCCAGGGCCTCGGCAACGCCTTCCTGTCCCACATCAGCGCCTGCGACAGCATCTTCCACATGACACGTGCGTGCCAGCCGTGGGGACACACAGACACGCACATGGACACAGTTCGCCATAGTCCTTGAGCCGAGGGGATTGGTCGGTTACCACCTGGGGTGGCAAATGCTAGCAATGTGCACCATGGGCAACGTCCACCATGGACGGAAAGCTTAGTATATATGCTATGTTTTTTTTTATACTTTATCTAATGACATTTAACTCATAACAGCTACCACATTGATCTTGCTATCATGCTTATTTGTCATCTAGAGATTAAATGCTTCAAGAAAATCATTGTTCATATTTGCCACTCTGGGTGGTACCGATAAGCCATTTTTAGGCCAATAGCTCACGGAGCACGGGGGCGGCGGGGATCTCAGCACTTGTGTTTAAAGCGGCAGGTCTGCTGACGGCGACTGCTGAGCGCGAGACCTGCGTTGTCATTATGACGTGCTTCCTTCTCACGTCTCGTCCGTCGCTCGTTTGGCGGACTGTGCAAGCGATAATTTGGAGCGTAGCTGCGGTGACGGACGGTTAATGGCACCGGGAACGGGTCGACAGAGGGCGAAACAAACGCAATCGCCAAACATAGAATCATAATCTTTATTTAGACTCCAGGAGGAACCTGATAAGCTACGAAGCGTTTTTTTTTTACAGATGTCAAGTATGAGCGGGTCAGTAAGTTACAGCAACAACACAACGTCGCCGTTGAGCTACCGAGCGAGCTTGATACAAACGCAGACCCCGAAGCAACTCGCCACAATTGCTTCCGGCTCATTGTTTGTGCAACCTCCGCCAACGCGGGTCCATTAGATTTCACGCACAGTTCAAATGATTTAATCGCTTGGTGCCGTCGCGAGCAAGCACCGTCGCACGCGCACGAGGCCGGCGCCGCGCAATCGATGATGCGGCGGTCCCGCGCGCAATTTGTTTTCCGCGGCAAAATCTCGGTGAGCGGCCGCGGCGGCCGCGGCGGCCACGGCGGCTCCCAATTAGGAGGCGAGCGCGACCCTGGCGGGCTCGAGCGGGGTTCGTTAAACAGGGGGAGTGTAATTTGTTTGCGAACGGGACCCGCTCACCCTGTCACAATCAATCAGCGCCGGTAAAAAGCCCTGAATTTAATCTTCCCCCGCTCGGTGTTATTGTGGCGGACGAGTTGCCAATCAGGCCTGCACCCAGCCACCCACCCACCCACCCCGGTTAAACCGCACCTCCCCCCACCCCCCCCACTCCACCTCCTCCACCGGTGCTCTTCCCCTGGCCGCTCGCCCGTCCGTGCTCGTGGTTGCACGTGTGTGTGTGTGTGTGTGCGTGTGTGTGTGTGTGCGTGTGTGTGTGTGTGCGTGTGCGTGTGTGTGTGTGTGCGTGTGTGTGCGTGTGTGTGCGTGTGTGTGCGTGTGTGCGCTGACCACCTCCCGATTGTTCCGATTGACTTGTTTTTCATTGGAGATTCGGGCACGGACCCCGCGACCGATAAGGCGAGAGTGCAAGGCAACGGAATCGATGCGGAGACGCGGAGGATAAAGCAGGCAGCACAAAAACACCCATGCACCAAACCCCCCTGCGCGCAAACGTGCACACACACGTGGACACACAAAGACAAAAGATTCCCCGTATTGCCTGTAACAGACTGTTGGGGCACGTGCTGTTAGCGAGCACCTATTGAAGACTGGCACGGCACACGAGGGGGTCGGTGGCCAACGCCGTGCCTGGTCGCGTTTGTCTCCCCAGTGGCGATATTTACACACTGTACTAGGTACTCATTTGAGCCTGAGTCGACCTAGGGGAGTCCCAGGACTTGTTCAGATAATCGTCGCCGGTTAGTCGTGACTAGGAATCGAACTCGTGTGGCCAGGTTTGTAGCGCAGCGCACTAACCGCTACACTACCTCTCGACATCACAAAGACACGCACACACACACGCGCACGCACACTGAGAGGGGGGAGGGGGGGTGGTGGCTGAGAGGAGGCAAGCGAGAGAGAGGGGCATGCGAGCAGGCAGGGCCAGAGGGGGGAAGTGTGGGGAATTAATACAAACTGCCTTTAAACGGCCGCTTTGTTTAACAAATCCTGATTGCCGCCCGGGCTCATTAAAACAGCGAACCAGTTAATTACTGCTGCCTGATTCGCTGCGGCCCGATTGAGACACTTGGAGGGGACTTAATGAACGCTAAGCGGCAGGCTGCTCAATAGTGCCGTTTTAATTGGCGCAGAAGCGGGGTTGATGGGACCGGTTAAAAAAAAAATGTTGTGGCGCGTGCCCGGGGCTTTTAAACACGGAGCAGGTTTCTCACTTTCACTAAAAGCGCTGCCAGGCCTCGAGCCTTCCCAAGCCCGAGCACCAGCGATCCTTGCGTGGCAGCTGGCAAAAATAAAGAGCGCCAATCTCCGAGCTAGCTGCTGCAAATTTGCACGCCGTGACGGCTTCGACAGACAGCGCTGGATCTCGCGCCCCGTGTAATAATCACTTTTTATCGAGCTGGAAAAAGCTGAAAAACTCCACCCAACCCAACCGGGCGCTCACGAGGACCTCAATCCTAAACGACGGCCAAGAGAGCTGTGTCGTTTTGAACGCCAGTTCTGAACATGCAGTTGGTTTGTTGGTCCATCCGAAATATAAATCTGGTGGCCGCGGAGCGAGTTTGAATTGCCGTGCTTGGCTGCTCACGAATTCAATTTGGACTTTTCCAGCCTGCGCATCGTCAGACAACCTTCGGTGTCTAAAGAGCGCGCGGCGTTCTCGGATGTTGCCTCGATCCTCCGTTCTGCAATTTTCTTAAACACTAATATTAATGTCGTGGTGCAGTTGACGTAAAAAAAAAACTATTGAAAAAGGACACATTTCACGTAATAACGACGCCGACATTACCAAATTGCCGCTATTACGCGCTGGACGGTGGGCGGGTGACTGCAGAAGGCGAGTTTTAATAAAAGTAGTTTATTTATTTATTGTTTTCTCGTGCACGCGCGCGGGCTGACGCTGTCAGGTCACCAGCCCGTTGAACGACTCCGTGATTTACACCGAAGAAGTGGGGTTCCTCCTCCTCTTCCTCTCCCCTCCCTTTCCCCTCTTTTGACGTAACAATGTTGCAGAGTTACAGCTCGTCCTGGTGGGCGAGTTGAGGAGAGGGGGCTGAGGAATATGATTACTTTAAGGAAATGACTGCACAGAATGAGTGATGTTAATGGGGTTAGCGTTTGTCACGAGTTATGCAACTTAGCAGACGTTAATAAGAGTGACACTGATGGTGCAGAAATGTGATCCTGATGTAATTTAAACGAGAAACTTAGCTCCGAGGGTTCGTCTTAATTAAATCTGCGAGTCCGATCTAATTATTTTGATGTTGTTTTAAGAGTAATAAACCGATAATGATTTCGCTTGCAGTTAATTTCAGTGTGATTTGAAATTTCATTGTACCTCATTTAGCCCGGGAATGATTTGCCTAATAATAATAATGCTCTAGATTGGAACAAATATTCCAAAGTACTAAAGTATATAACGACGTATTAATTTTTTTTACGGTCTTGTTTTAACGGCTTTGCTGGAGTGTACGTGTGAGTGTGGTCAGGTGACACTCCTGCACGTAAAAGTCCACTATGGTGGCGAGATATACAGGAGGTCGTGGGGTCGATCCCGACTCTGACGCCTGTATATTTGGAGTTTGCATGTTTTCCCTGTAGTCGTGTGGATTTTTCTCAGGGTCCTCTGGTTCCTCCTTCCACAATTAGAAAGATGCGTTTCGAGTATTTGTCTCAAAAACACATTTCTACATGATAAGCCACTTTATTTGTGGCCAGGTCGCTTCTGAAAAAGTTGGCATTACCTGGTAAAATAAAAATAGTTTTAAATATGATAATTGTTTTTTTACCCTTTTATCTGGCAACAAAACTGACACCTTTTTTTTACAAGGAGTCATGTTTGCATTGACCACAATACCTGCGGTCGGAATGCAAACAAAAAACACAACTTATAATGTATGCACTGTCCTTGAAATTGATTGGTCCACACCCGAGACAGCTTTCCTTAGAGCCTAGTCTCACATGGTGTTGGACCAGATGACGCCAAAAGGCGCACAACTCAATGATAATGCACCATCAGAGTATGAGAGCTCGGGGTAAAAAAAGGTGTCAGTTTTGTTGCCAGATAAAAGGGTAAAACAACAATTATCATATTTTGCTACTGGCAAACGAGCTTCCAATGGTATAGTTTTAAATAGTTTACAGTTAATAGGCGTTGATGTTTGTGCTGTAAGGCTCGCCCACGTATTCTCGCGTTGCACCGCGTGCCGTTCGGCACGAAGCTCCCTTCACGCGCCGCGAAATGTCGGACATCGTTCCACGCAACACGCGGTACGACCTCTAAACCACGCCAGAAAGAGCGATCGTATTATGCACGGACGATCGCGCACAAGGAGGGGTGGGGCAGCGGGGGAGGTGCGCTCGAAGTTTTCCCTCGCCTGCGCGAGCTCGTAATCGCTCGTTAGGCGTGCTGCCCGCCCTGGCCCCCCCTTTGCGTGGGGGTCTTGGTCGCGGGATTTGGCCGCTGCCCGCTCGGCCTCGCGTCTCCGGCGCGCGCCGCGTCTCCGGCGCGACCTCGCGTCGCAATTACCGCCGCCGGAGGCCGCCGCGCACCGCCAACGCTCGCGCGGGGGGTCGCGCGGGGGGAGGGGCCGGCGGCTGGGTGCGGCGCGGTGCGAAGGTTGGGACGGGCACTCGTGGAGGGCGCATCGTGACACCGCGGTGCGGCGGGGGGTAGGTGGGAGGTGTGATGGGGGGGGGGGGGGGTTGGTGGCTTCACACGCCCAGCGCATGTTCCTTTTAATCGGAGCTGAGCTGATTTCCCCTGCGACCGTCCGCGCCAGATAACGCGAGCTGGTGCTTTTGTCGGGGACGCCGCGGCTTGGAGCGGAGTGTGGGGGGGGGGTGGCAGCCGTGGTGGTGGTGGTGGTGGTGGTGGCGGTTGTGGGAGAAAGGAGGTTGGGGGTTGGCGGGGCCGACTCCCGGAGGGCCGCTCGCTTGGGAGAGAGCGAGGGGGGAAGTGAGTGCCTGCGCGTGGGGTGATGCCACGGGGGGATGTTCCCCCATCTGCCCCTCGCGCTCTCTCTCTGCGTCTGGACGACGTCGAGGGCGGAGAGCGAAGCAGCGTCCGGCTCCATCGCCCTTGTCTCGCGATTCCGGAGTCGTGGTGCTATTCAAGATTAAATACTTTTGTTTGTTTGTCATGGTACATTGTTGTGCCTATATTGGCTGCAGGGGTCACAATAGCTAATTATTTACAACATATCATCATTCACGTACGAATCAAGAAAACATTGATTACATTGTCGTAATTTCAATGGAGGGCATCAAAGAAATCCACTCCACATCAGCTAATGCCATTCCCTGACTAAGCTCATCTGGACAAAGACAAAGATCCCCCGTGTAGCCTTAACAGACTTTTGGAGTAAGTGCTTTCGCGAGCACTGATGAAGGCCGACACGGCACACGAGAGGGTGGGTGGCCAGCACCACGCCTGGCCGCCTTTGTCCTCCGAGTTGCGATGTTTACACACCGCACCAGGTACTCATTTGAGGCCGAGTCGACCTAGGGGAGGCCCTGGACCGGTTCAAATAATCGTATCTGGTGTTGTCCGTGAGCGGAAATCTAACTCGGGTCGCTCTGCTCGTAGCGCAGCGCGCTAACCGCTGCACCTCCGCTCCCCCTGGACACTCGCACACTTATAGACGTTGCTCTTTATTCAACCGCATGCAAGGAGAGGACCGGATTTTCCACATGAAGCGCGTTCCTTTTCCGGCCGTGGTCGGGGGGTGTCTCCCGCATGGGTCTGGCGCGGCGAGGGGGAGAGCTGTACCTTGCGCCCTCCGCCCCATCTGTCTCACCGACACGTCACCCTCCAGCGGTTTGACTCTGCCGCGATTACGCGGCGGTTCGTGCTCGTTTGCAAGTGAATTGGTGGATGGGTGTGCTTGTGGACATGTGCGTTTGGATTTTGATCCTCTTTAGCGCCGTTCGTAGCCATCCGTGCTGAGCGGAGGTGTGGGGGAAGGACACCAAACTAAACATTAACAGCAGTTCTAAAGAAATTAATTTTCACTCCAGATTTTAAAATGCGTAGCTCCAGTGGCTTCCTAATATCGGTAGGAAGAGCGTTCCAGATGACTGCAGAAGTGCATCTGAATGTATGCGATGCACTGACCATCTTTGTTCGATGGCTGGCCAACAGCCTCTGGGATAGTCGCGTGCAAAGCGCCGCTTGTTTTACAATAAGACCTAGAGCTTCGTTATTTTTTCGTGACACAAAAAAAGTTGAGCGAGGCTCAACTTAAAAGTTGTTTTTATGCCACCGCTGTGTGAAGTGTAGTTTCCACAGCCTTGATCTATTAACTGCTGGGTGAAGGTTTCCCCAAGCCTTCGCCACGTCTCGACAGTTCTGCCGTAACCTATCTCCGCGGTTGGACGTCATCCCAGGCGCGTTCTCTTCCTTGGGCTGCCACCTCCGTCGTTCGTCTTGACCGTGGGCGATCGCCGTCCCTCCTAGCCCATGCCCAACTTTTATTAACGGTCGCCTTGATGTCTCTCAGTTGTTTGCATGCTCTCGAATTCATGGGTCTTGTCTTCATTCCGGCTCTTGAGTTGACATTTTCAATTTGAAGATTTGTTCAGCCCACTGTGGATACACACATGTCCAGACTAGTGCTGTCAGCTAGTGGCTATGAAGGCCGACAAGGCACACGTGTTGCATTCAGAAGCTATATATATCCACATTGCATTGCAATGCAATGTGCTAATCGCACCTCCAATTAGCACAGTTAGCTGCGTCCGTAAGGGGGATTTGGCAAGAGGTCAGTGTCGAGGCTGCCGCAGATTTCTAGCAGCTGCAGAAGCCGGGGTGGCAGTTTCATTTGGAGAGGCGTCTGGCCACTCGCTGGGTTTACAGACAAGCTCTCCGATAAGGCCAGGGTCCCCTTTACAAGCTGCCAGTCCTTCGGTCGCACGCGAGAAAAAGAGGAAGGGGTTGGGGGGGGGGGGCGGCGGTGGTGTGTCGGTGGTAAAAAGAAAAAAAGAAAGCGGACGGTTCATCAATAGTGGCCGATAAGGAGTCGCCGTCGCGCGAGTGTGCGGTGAGAGATCCGGCGCTGTCCGCTGGACGTAGCCGTCCCCGAGAATTCCCCCCACCGCGAATTCTCGTGGTCACCAAAAGCGCCTCGAGTTGTGTCTGTCCAGATGGGCACGATGGACGGACTACTACGCACCTCGTGGGGTTGATGATTGGCAAAATCACTACACAACTCAGGGTGATCTCTTGAGTTCCAGTCCCCATTTGGGGGTTGTAACTGTTGGAACAATCAAGAGATTGACCTCTGCCGGACATTTACGCTCCCCACGCTGAGATTGTGGAATTTCTACCATTGGCTCCAGGCCACCATAGCGCTGCGATGCGTTCAATCAAGCGGGGAGATGATTTCGTCGTAAATTTTACAAACATGAAGCGCGCGGTTAACACGCTCGGTCACGCTGCTCGACACAGTTCAACGTGGACTTGCGTATCGTCTAAATGTAAACGCATCTTTAGATCCTTACACAGGTCGAGTGGTCTTTGTTATGTCAGAGAGAGGAAGGGGAATCCGGTCATAGGCAGAACAAAAAAGGAAGGGTCTCAACCTGGACTTGAACATGGGGAAGGAAAACGGCAGCACAGATGGTTGGGGAAGGGAGTTGTAGACAATGAGGGCAACAGAGGAGAACGAGCGACCTCCCGCTGAGCGAAGGTCGACTGGGTGCTCCGACAGAGAGCCTTCATTGCTGGAGCGGAGAGTGCTTGGAGGGGGGAGGGGAGTTGAGTTTCGGGGAGAGGTAGGAGAGTCTGCAAGAAGGATCTAGAGTGTGGTGAGAGGGGAGAGGTAGGCAGGGGCGAGTCCACAGAGGATCTTGAAGACGTGTGAGTGTGATCTTGAAATTAATTTAGGATCGGATCGGGAGCCAGTGGGGCGATTGGGGTGTTGGGGTGGTGTGGTCTCATGTGCGCAGGTGCTGCCGATGAGACCCCAAAACTATCATGAGTAAAACAACGTTAAGTAGCTGCCATGAAAAATATTTTATTTTTACCCCCTCTCATTGGCAGAGTCAAGCCGTAGATGCCCGGCCGGATTGAATGTTCTCAGACGGTGAGCGGAGCGCGTGAGGGTTTGTGCGGAGGTGCACACCGTATTGGGGAGGAGGAGGAGGAAGGAGGTTTCCTGTCCCCCACAACACCCCCTTTGTTAAATCGGAACGCTCCACTGTGATTGATGCCTCTCCTGTGTAACTTGGAGCGGCCCACTGCGCGTGTACAGGTGGAGTTGGTTGGGCGGTGCTTATCCCTTTAACAAACGCGTGCATAACACCGCCGTGCTTTCGTAATTGAGTCAATTTTGAAAATTTATGTCTGAGTCAGGGGCTCCATAATTGGTTAATTCTAGCGTAGATTTTTTTTTTCCCCGCATGGCATATTTAACGTCTCATTGGCGGCACAGTTACTGATTAAACGGAAGTGCGTTTGGGTTTCTAGTTGTCCTCTCCGCAAAAACGTATGCCTTGACAGAAATACTTGCCGATGTTATGGGGACATTATATCGATGCACCTTAAGGTTTGGGATGGCGTGAAGATCAGCCAATCCTCAGTGACGAAATCAAAATGCAAATGCTTCGGTGAGATGTCTTTTTACCGGAAAAAAAACCCGTTTCGTCTCAATATAAGGGGCGTATACATTTTGAGCTCTTTGCCCTAAGAATAGTTCTGCTCGCAGCGGCTGCCGGTTGGCTCGAGGGGTCAGAGCACCGAAACTGCAGCCGCCAAGAAGCCTGAGTTCAAATCCAGGTCTCAGCCCGTTATCCCAATGGCTGCACAGATAATTAATTATTTTGCCGCTGCACTTAATTTGATGACGAGCTGGCACCAATAATTGGCCAAGCTCTGCAATCCTCTATATATATTAAGGTGTTATTAGACAATTAATGAGTATCAACATTAGAGAATGAGCGTTTCTAATGTATAAATGGTGAATTAGCGGACCTAACGGATTAGGATTTTGAGTTCTCGCCCTTTTGCCTGCGTGTCGAGCGCTTTATAACTAGGGCTCAAGTTCAACCGGGCGTGTCCGGGTCGGTGAGCCGGTGAAACATTTCTACACCAGGTGCACAGCGTCCAGTATACTTCTCACTATATGGCTTTAGCCGCTCCCATGGCGGTCCTATTCTTGAGGCCCACTCCAATCCACCAGCGATTCTCAAATACGGTGGTGACATTATTCCTCGGCTCTTCCCCCCCCCCCTCCCCGCACGGCAGACCGTGTGGGAGACTTTGGCTCTCTCGCGCATGCATTGCCCTGCAGTGGCGGCGTGTCACCTGCGTCGCTTTAACAGCGATATGAAAAAAATGTTAAGCTCCAACACGAGCCCACTACGGAGCACAAATTGCAGCGAAGAAAAGCCGGAGGAGGCGGGAGGGGTGGGTGGGGCAACATATACCAAACAGAGCGATAGATTTAACATTTTAATTCACTTACACGGCTACCCCGGTGCTCCCCCGTCGACCTGATTGATTGCGAAATAGCTTTAGTGATTATATTCGTTTATTCCGTCATAAAAAATTAAGCGTTGGGGAACTCCCCCCCCCCCACTCCTTCATCAATCTCTTTAGCTGCAGCATCATTTGTTTGGCGTTCGAACGGGGATTAAAACGATGGCTGCGCAGACAAAGGGGGAAGGATTTGTTATTTTACTGTGACGTTCGACTGCTGTAAGGCACGTGGAAATTACTCACATTGATAATGATGAAATGCACACCTTTGTCAGTCCACTGCTGGATGCAGGCCTCCATTCGTGCGCCGCCTTTAATTGTTAACCCCGTCATTGACGTTGATTCCTTCCTGCGTTTTTCGGTTTCCTCCCACACGAAGCCAAACACTTTGTGAATGAAACTGGCCAAACATCCCAATGCAAGCAGGACCCTCTAGAGAGTCTCAAGACCCAGTCTTTTCCTGGATGAATAAAGGACATCGGTGTCAGTGAAGCACCCACCATGTTCAGCACAGTGGTGTAGTTGTCGAGTGTGCAGGCGCACCGGGGCTGACGGACAAGAGGCCCGGGCGCCAGCCTATGAAGTGGGGGGGGGGGGGGAATTGTATGGGGGGGCCCATTTAATTCCTTACACCAGGGCCCATGCCAAGCATCCTACCCCACTGGGTCACCATAGCATTGGGCTCGTGATCAAAGGATCCCTGAGTAGAAATCCTGGCCAGGGTTGACTTTGTCCCATCCTCCCAGCAGCACTGCCATCATCATAACTGTAACTGGGATTGGTGGATCGGCGATGGAGTAAAGTTTGGTTTTCTGCTCGGCAGCGGAACAGACTTTGCGGAGGATATATTAGCGGCGGCCGCCGGCTTATTAACTTCAAATATTCTCCCCAACTTTGCGCTTTCACGGCATTTATCATTTACATCACAAAGCCGTCCCCCGCGGGAGTGCGACGAGTAACTAAATAATTAAATTAACAGCTGAGCGGCACACGTTTTGTAAAAAAAGACTCGCAGGAAATCTTTCTAAATCCCGCTCGCTCGCTCGGCGCTGCGGCAGCTTCGGGGTTCAGTTACTGGGGACCCTTGTGTGGAAGCAGTGCTGCTGGCTCAGTGAACACAAAAGGGATTTTCAATTGATTCCCTTTGATCAGTCGCCAGTAACCGGATAAGTACTTGTTAAAGCATTACACACTTACTCGACGACAGTCTGTTCACGCGTACGCACGCGCGCGCACGCGCGGGTACTCGCACTCGCACGCGCACGTGTACGCGCGAACACACGCAGCGACCGCCATCTGCCCAAAGACTCTCATCCTCTCTGTGCGTGCCGGTGTTGTCCGTGTGTCCGTGTGTATGTCCGTCCGTCCGTGCGTGCGTGCGTGCGTCTGTGTGTTCGTGTGCCACCGATTATCAAAGCCAATGCCGCGTGGCTTGCCGCATTAGCGGGAGCGTTTGGTGCCCGTCGTGTGACGAACAAACGAGGGGGAAAGTTTGATCCGGCCTAGTCCGAGGGCGACGGCAGGATTTTATATCCGGAGTATCGCTCACCGGCCAGGCTCTGTGGGGTGAATGATGTGATTAATGTATTGTATAAATTAGATGTGCGTCGGTCGCTGCAGCTTAACGGCTTTCATTTCTGAGATTTATACTTTACGAGGAAATACCTCTTAATAAGGCAAGGGAGGCCTGGAGTAAATAAGCGTTTAAAATAACCATTTAGAATATTGTTCTTTATGCACACTTGCGGCTACCTCGAATACAAAAAAAATCTCCATATATAAAAAAAAGGCAAAGTTGTGAATTTGTGTGTCTGTTCAAAATGTTTAGCCTTCTTGCCGACATGCAACAAACTTGAAATTTGTCATGTGGGTACTTTCCAGGCTGTACACCATGCAAAAATTATAAAAATATACTTTTTTTGGGGGGGGGTGGGGGAGCTCAATAATGCATTTATTTTTTGCACGGCAACTGAGCTTTGACGTAAAATCTGTCATGTGACCCACGCATGTGGAAGCGTAACGCATTGTAGTGTAGTGGTTAGCGCGCTGCGCTATGAACCCAGCGACCCGAGTTTGAATCCCGCTCACGGCCACCACGATTATTTCAACCGCTCCTGGGCCTCCCCAAGGTCGATTCAGCCTCAAACAAGTAACTGCGTTACGGTGTCTTAACATCCCCACTGGGGAGACAAAGGCGGCCGGGCGTGGTGCTGTCAGCCACCCCCTCGTTATAAATTAAAAAAAAACAGCATGACTCCGACTTGGGAGACTGTTCCACACATCGCTTGTCAACAAATTCGAAAACAATCGGAGGTTAGTTTAACACGTAGGCTTTCGCGACCAACATCATCCATAATACAGGTTTTTTTTGGGTTAGATCACAATTTCTAATTGGCTGTGTTGGGTGGTGGTGGGTTTAATGACTCATTTATATTTACACGATCTAACCCAAAAAAACCTGTATTATGGACAATCGGAGGTTACCAGGTCAGAGGTCAGAGCATTGTGCTGCCAACCGCTGAGATGCTCGGTTTGATTAAACCGTATACCCAAGTGTAGCAAGTTAATGGTCTCAGCCCGGTCAGTAATGCCCCACAGAAATAAAAAAAACATGAACAAATCATATTTGGCTTAGTTTGGTTTTTAATTTGGCTGAATTACACCTGGAGAGTTACAAATTAAAGGCTCTCTCTCCAAATCAGGAGCACATGGGAAATCGCAGCGCCCCCGACAGATCGCTCGAAGAGGTCTCGGGAGTAGTTCCGAGATGTCACCTTCCGCGGACCGTCATTCTATGACACAAAGGCCTAAGGATGCGGCCGTCACCACCGCCGTCACCACCGCCGTCACCACCACCACCACCACGCTAGAGTTCCCAACAGACGCTTGTCTCGGCGCGCGACGCCGATCGCGCAATTGGAATAAAATTGAGCAAGAGATGCAGTTTTTTTCTCTCTTGAAAAACGAGCCCTAATTTTATCTCCCTTCAAAAGTTTACATTCTCCTCCCCCCCCCACCCCACCCCCCGTCTCTGTGTGTCCGTCTCTCTTACACCCGTCGCCGAGCACAGAGAAGTGTGTCGTGCGCATCGCCTGCTCGCAAATGCCCCCCCCCCCCCCCCCCCATTTCTCATGCCGAGAGGACGACCATTATCCCCCAACTCCCCCCCCCCCGTTTTGTTCTTCTCACAGCCGTGATTGAATGCAGAATGCAGAGGAAATTGGGAAGCAAATTGCGACAGATTGTGCTTTGTGGGGCCCGCGAGGCAAATTGTGGGTTTCTGGCGGTTGCCGGGTGAAGGGCGTTCACGCGTCCCCGGGGCTCACGCGCCGCGTTGGCCCTTAATAGGCGCTCGCTAACAGTGCTTGCCGCGTGATAGTCTGTGTGGCCTAAGCTCGGAGCGGGGGGAGGGGTGGGCTGTGAGTGTTGTTTTGTGTGTACACGTGTGTGTGTGTGTGTGGGCGGTTGGCGTGCTGCGGACCCGCCAACCCGAGTTCGATTCCCGCACGTGGCCAACACCAGTGTCGATTATCTGAACCGGTCCTGGGCCTCCCCTAAGTCAACTCAGCCTCAAATGAGTACCTAGTACGGTGTGTAAACATCAACACGAGGGAGACAAAGGTGGCCGGGCGTGGTGTTGGCCACCCTCTCCCTCGTGTGCCGTGCTGGCCTTCATAGGTGCTCGCTAGCAGCACTTGCCCCAACAATCTGTTAAGGCTACACGGTGGATCTTTGTCTTTGTGTGTAATAGGGGAGCGGTAGTGCAGTGGTTAACGTGCTGCGCTACGAACCTGGCGACCCGAGTTCGATTCCCGCTCACGACCAATAACCGTGGGGAAAATCTAAACTGGTCATGGGCCTCCCCTAGGTCGACTCAGCCTTAAATTACCAACTGGTGTGGTGTTTAATATCAGCACCAGGGGGACATGCAGCCAGGCGTGGTGTTGCCCCCACCCCCCGCCCGCTCCTTGTGTGCCGTGGCGGTGCTCGCTGACGCCACACACATTTTACTTCGGATTCCCTTGTTCTTCACTGCATGCTTTGTTGAATTGTCATGGGCAGGACTCCTACTCCCAGCGGGGTTTCTGTCGAGGGGATAACAATTTGCCTTCCTGTGTGTTATCTGTCCCGTTTGTACGGTCTTGTATGTACTCTCTCGTTTGTGTTTCGTTTGCGTATGTTCAGTTTGTCTATTGTGACGCATGCATGAATATGGAAGAGGCGATTAACGATTCAGCCCCATCGTTTCGTTTTTCCCGTCTCGCTCGTATTGTTCCTCTTTTGTTCTGTGCCATCTGAACGCTTTCACTTTTATCCAATGTGTGACATGAGCATGTCGTCATGATTATAACCGTATAAAATAAGTCGCACGAGTTTTTTCTAAGGGTCAGCCTCTGCGCACACATTTCGCGGGAACGTATCGTCGCGAGGTGCGTCGGCACCCGACGGACCTCGCGGAGCCCAACCGGCCCGGCAGGCGGAAAGGTTGCGAGTTCAAATCCCGGTTCAGAGGTTCGATTCGGCTCCCCGTCCCTCGCATCGATCCACGCTGACCAGCGTTGTGACGTATGCTCAAACAACCCACCCCAACGACCTGCACTGCGTTCGGGAGCCTTCGTCTGTACCGTGGCTGTGGTGTGGCCGTTGTGCCGAACAGGTCCCCGCCTTGTCGGCCCTTTGCCGTGACCTTGTGTACAGTGGCAGGCCGTGCACCATACAAAACCCTCGGGATGGGGCGAGGGGTACAACACGATGTGAAATAAAGTGTAAACAAAAGTGAAACTCTCATTTGGGAATGCTACCGCATGGCGCTCTAACACTGGTGTGTTAAACGTCGCGTCAGTGTTGTTGCCTCGATGATAAGAAATCATAAGCGGGGGGGGAGAGGGGGGCGGGGGGGAGAGGGGGGCGGGGGGGGGGAGAGGGGGGCGGGGGGGAGAGGGGGGCGGGGGGCTCAGCATTCAGCCCAGGAGTGAGGTTGGGGGATGTGCGAGTTCAGGTCGCCCGACGCTTCGGGCCTGAGCCGTGTGTGCGTGCAGCCTGCGGTGCCATCGCCACCGTCGCTACCCCACGACCGTCGTCACCGCCGCTTGCCTCGGGCGCGGGGCGCGCGCGCACGCGCAGGTCGATTCACTCGACTGGAAACGGCGCCCTGAGCCTCCGCCTCCCGCATAAGCTCGCCGAAGATGAGGTGTCATTGCGGCGGCCAGGTTTAAATTTACGGCTGAGATCGATATCGCGGCGGCGGCGGCGGCGGCGATCGGATCCACATTTGTAAGAACTTTACACGGCGCGCGCTGACACGGGGCGGGTGCCGCGCTTCGCCGGGACCCCCGCGACCGTGCCGCTAAACGGCCGAGATTCATGGCCGAAGCCAAAGGTTACGCCGCTTTGAGAAATTACTTGGCCCCCCGTGTCTGTTCCGCTGTCGCCGCCGCGGCCGTGCGCACGTGGAATTACGTCGGCGCAGCAGCCCCCCCCCCCGCCCCCCCCCCCCGTTCCACCTGCGGCAGCCGCGAGCTTCGCCCGTTTAAGGTTAAGCCCCAGTGGCCGTTTGAATCGCGTCGCTCTCGCCGATGGCCGCCCACGGAATTTATTCGCGTTTCGTTTGCCCGTTGGCTTAGCGACGGAGCGGACAACTTTGCCGCGCTTCTTCGCCAGCGCTCGCGCCCGCCCGCCCGCCAACTGCTGCAGGGCGTCTCGGTGCCGTTGGTTTGCGAAATTTGAGTTTGAATACCGCCCGGAGAGAGGTTGCGCGTTGAGTTGTTTGATCCCTCCTGCGTAGATGCGGTTCTTTCGGAAGCCTGCATATTGAAAGATGCTTTATTAAAGCATCGGCTATTTCTCATGATGTTCTGGTGAAACCCAACCCACGGTAGAGACAAACGACAGGGTTTCTTCGGAGAGAGGGCGTCTGCTGCGGAGATTGAGCAATCGAAATCGGCTTGTGCACGGCAAGTGTTCGGTGGTTTGTTGCAGTGTGGAGCCGTGTGAGATGGTGAGGATTTGGCGTGGTGGTTCTGGGGGGGGGATTGATCACGGCTGATGATGATGATGAAGTCTCCTCTGACAGCAGAGCCTGCAAACGCTCTCAACTGTCTCCCTCTAATCCCCTCCACTCTGCCACCAGAGCCTTGGGGTGTAAGTGTGTCCTTAAGCTGCTCACGGCTCCTTCCCTCCCTTCTCGCCCCCCGCCCATCCGCCTCCCAGCCCATGCCCCTTGTTGGCGGTTGTTGCGGTGCTCGTACTTGATAGGGGTTTTGTGGGTAATTATTGTGATTGTCACGAGAGTGGGCGCGTGCGGGCGGGGGGGGGGGGGCGGGGGCGCTTTGGGCTCTGTCTTTTTTTTGTGTGCTCTGGTGGAAAAGTGGTGGCTTGTCTTAGGCCTTGGGGAATGTGTGATGGTGGTGCTGATGGAGTTGTGGCGCAGTGGTTAACGCGCCGATACGAACCCGCGCTTCCGACCGCGGCGAGCATCGGTGTCGGTGATGCCCTTATGATGATAATTACAACACTGATAATGCCCTAGGTATTGATGGTCGTTGTAACAGTTGTGACGATAATGATAATAAGCATAATGGCAATTATGACGTCAATGTTGATGATGCTCATGTGGATGATGGTGGTCACGAATGTCATGTCTGCAATAATGATGACGATGACAACTTTGATGATGCTGGTGCCGATTGTGACGAGTGGAGGCTGCTATTGACATTTGACATTGTGTTATTTTGTTCCCTGCCCCATCACCACCGCTGCTTCCGCTACTACTCCTACTTCTGCTGCATTTGCGCCTACTGCTGCTTCTCGTGTTCCCACTGCTGCTACTTAATTCGCTGCACTTGTTGCTGTTGCCACTACTCCTGCTACCCTTTGCTCCTCCTGGTTCACTTCCTGCTTCTGCTGTTATTACACCTGTTGCTGCTTCTGCTGTTGCTAATGTTGTTGCTGATGCTGCACCACTTTCTACTATTGTTGCTTTTGCTCTTTTGCTGCTTCGGCTACGGATGCTACTGCTTCTGCTGCACCCCCCCCCAATCTCCGTTGCACCCCCGCTGCAACTCCCTGTTGCGCTTCGTGCTGCGACTCCCACTGCACACGCACGATGCCACGGGGCCTGCCGCACACGCTCTTGCTTCTTCTGTCCCCCTCTTGTACCCACTGCTGCACGCGCCGCCGCGGCCCGAGCAGGGGCGTTTGACGACGACGACATCGTGCACGTGGAGGGCTCGGTGGACCCCGTGCGCGACATCGAGATCATCCACGACGAGCTGCGGCTCAAGGACGAGGAGCTCATCGCGCCCATCCTCGACAAGCTGGAGAAGGTGGCCGTGCGGGGCAACGACAAGAAGCTGAAGCCCGAATACGTGAGTCTCGCACCGCGGCGAGAGCGAGAGAGCGAAGAGCCTCTTTGGTTTAATCGAAAGTAAACCACTGTTGAACTTTATTTTTGTTTTACCAAGGCTCGGACGACCACTGAGCTATATAGGTCTATGTCATAAGCGACCTGGCTTTAGGTTGCTAGCTCAGCGAAGTGGCTTATCGTGTGAACGTTTGTAGCAGCCAAATACGCTAAAGCGTACATTTATTCTCAATGTGGAGGGAAAAACCGGAGGACCCGGAGAAAAATCCACGCGACTACCCGCGGGGAGAGAAGAGACACGCAAACCACAAATATACAGGCACCAGGGTCCCACGATCTTCTGTACACCAGGCGAGGTTGTTAACATTTCGCCACCGTGGGGTAGGCACATTTTCCAACGTGGCCTGGGTCACCGCAATGAGACGGCGGCAACAAGAAGGGAAGAAAAACCACGCCTACGCAGCGCGATGCTTTGTCGTTTTATTGACGGTTGGCTGAGCACAGGCCCAAAGGCCTAAAAATGCCCAATGGCCAGCAACAAACACCACCCTTGAAGTTGCAGTAGAAGAGACTCGACCAAAGTTGTAAGTACTTGGGGAGCTAGACCATGGGAGGGATTCCAAAGTGGGTGCAGTACATTGGAAGACACAGAAAAACAAGCGTCGTGACCTGCCGATTCAGTGGTTGTGGTTGAACACTGTGGATGCAGCGCAACGGTCAGTCCGGTGACGTGAGCTCCCCGTGGGAACGGTGACTTTCCACCACCGGTTTAAATCCGGCCAAAGGAGGTTGTTCCAATGAATGTGAACGATAAGAATAACGGTAACAGTGTCATCTTCGTAGGCTCACGCTAAACCCTGCTTCGCTGCAGACCTCAGGAGCCAAGCCCTTGATAGTGATTTGGTGGGTTGCCACCATACGGAATAGGTATTGTAGGCTACGTGTGGCAGGAGAGGGCGGTGGAGCATAATGCATTGTTTTACTCTGCTATGCTGCGACGTTCGTGCTGCCCCGCCTTCATCAATCCGCACGAGCCAGCACGGTGAAGTATGGTAAATGAACTTCCGTGACCGAGCATGGCATAGGGAGGTCTTCGTGCAGCGGTGAATTGACACAACGGGGTGGTGTGGGTGGGTGTGGGTGGGTGTGGGGGGCGTACGATGATCGTGGCGAATTGAGCGAAGCTGTTGGTTCTCCTCAAGATAATCTAATCTAAACTAATCTGCCGCTGTGTTTCCGAACGGCAACGGGGCTCGCATTCGTTTTGAGGTGTTTACCAAAATATAGGGGGGAAGGGGGGGGGGGAGAGCAGCGAAGAGAATTTGCATTTAATGTATACGAATTTATGCCACTCCCGTTATATGTGAAAAATCCAAACACAATCGGCCTCGCACGGCAACAAAGGACGTTGATGGGTCTGCGTGCGCAAGCTACCTCGGTAACTCTTTATTTTTACGTTCATCATTTTTTCTTTCCTCCCCCCCAGTCGCTTCGGCGTCGCTTTTAAATTGCCGTATATTTTGGTTTTAATTACGCTTTTGATTTGAGTGTTACCGCACAATTGGCGGCGATCTGCACGCGCCGTCAATTTGTGTGCACGCACGACAGCGCGCCACGTAATTAGGGCCTTGCGGTCGTCCCGGCAGCTGCACCATTATTTACCCGGATCGGACGCCCTCCGTTGCACCTCCCCACCCCATCCCCCGCTCGCTTCCCCAAAAACACGGCAGTCTCAGCCGCCGCTGTCACTACCGCTGCCATCGCCGGTTTCACCGCCGCCACCACCACCTCCACCACAAATCACTGCGGTCTCCGCCACAGCCACCATTGCCCCCACCACCGCACAGTAGAGTACGAGTTTTGGCGAGCGCGCCTTCTCGTCCGCTGGGCCCAAGGCTTGAAACTCACTTCCCAGAAAACTGTGTGCCGAGAAAAAAAAATCTATTATCTTTAGGAAACTTTGAAAATCTTTCGAACTAGCTTTGAATGATAAAAACACAGAACTTTATAACGTGATGCGCTTATGGTCACTGCCAACACGACCTCTACCGCCACCATCACCAACCACGGCCATCACCACCCCCACCACGTCAAAATATTGTGGTCTCCACCGTCATTACTATCACAGCCAAAACCATCACCGCCACCACAAAAAACTGCCACCTTCATCACCATCACCCCAAAATACTGCGGTCTCCACTGCCACCACCATCACTGCCGCCACCACCACTTATCTCCACCACTGCCACCTCCAGCACTCGACCCACCACCACCACAACCATATGCCATGATGCCCCCCAATGCCTGGGGCCGATCAGCCAATTCCAGAGAACTTCGCTGAACTTTGAACCGATGTGAAATAACAGCAAGGAAATAGGAAGGCAGAGAAATAAAAAGTGCAGCGTATTTCGGGAGCATTCCCAGGGGGCAGTGTGGCGGGCACTTACACGCACTTGTGTTTACACGATTTACCAAATACTGGCTCACTCGCCCTAGGGGAGGCCCAGGACCAGTTCGGATATTAATTGCCACTGGCATTAGTCGTGGCTGAGAATTGAACTGAGGCTACAAGGTTCGTAGTGCAGTACACTAGCCAGTGCGTCACCGCTTCCCAACACTCATTGTGATCACCTGGTGTAGTACTTCTTTTAGTTCGAGTCAACCTAGGAGATGCCCAGTTTAAAATCCCCTTCCATTTGTTACCGGGGTGGGTTTTGCATCTTGGCCGGCAATAAACCTCACGATGTTGTGGTCGTAGTGCAATGCGTGAACCATCACAACAACCACCATCATCGTCTAAAGACATACAAACTCGCGCAAAACTTAGTTTGTCTTGAAAAGTGAGCTAAAGAGCCTAAATTCCTAGCGCTCGCAAAATGTCCAAATAAACAACAATGTGCCAAGTCTGTCGCTCAAAGAACACCTCTAGGAAAAAAAGCCTTTGGAAGGCTTTCGCTTTTTGACGTAAATTCTGCGAAGAAAAGTGCAGCTGCGAATTGTGCGTGTGGCTGTCTTGAGAGCATGTGTGAGCTGGGAAGGTTGCGTGTGTATGTGCAGTGGGGGGAGGGAGTGGATTTGTGTCCGGGTTGGCACATTAGTACGCATCATTACCTCCTTTTCCGCGGCAGGAGTTAGGGCAAGGGTTCCTAACTGCGCGTAAAGCATCGCACAAAGGGAATAGGTTATTTTTTTTCCACCACCGTTTTTTGTGTCTCTTTTTTTTTGTGTCTCTTTTTTGTGTGTGTCATCTGTCCGAAAAGTGGCAGATCAGCCAAAAACACCAGCTGTTCGGTAAAGGGCGCAGAAAAAAATAATTTGCATCATAATGAGCGATTCCCACCCTGCACGTTACATCGTTATGCGTTCTGCTAATTAATATAAATCGCGCAGTATCAAAGCGTGTGTCGGCCCTTATCAGAAGCGCGGGATAAACACAATTGTCCATGATAAAGTCCGCATCGCCTACATGCTGTGTCGCATCAAAAGCACAACATCACACTGTGTGAAAACGTGTTTTTTTCTCCCTATACGTAAAAACGGAGTTACATCTATTTAGAAACTGTTGACGGTCATACTCAAGCCCTGGCGCTTTAATTATCAACCTCTCAAGCCGTTTTTTATTTGCAGAAGTGAGATGGAAACGTAGAATGTATTGACGTAAATGAACGTCGGCTTGTCGGAAGAAAAGGAAGGGGTAAAACCGCGTGAAGAGTCGCCGACTGATTTGCTTGGCGTTGCATGTGGTGGTGCTCACGGGAGCGCCGCAGTCGTAATTCCGGTTATGAGAACCCCTCCAAAAAACATCGCCTATGTATGTACGTATGTTGACCTTCTTTCACACCGTACGTAGCCAACCGTGCTAATCGGAGGTGCGGGGGAAGGCCAAACCTCTCGACGAAGTCGCCCATGTGCTCATTCCGCTCGACCTATTTACATCGCTGTGCCTCTCCGCGGCACGGTCATGCTCTTGAAAAATAAAACAAACTTAATTTCACGCGATGAACACAAACCGGAGAGAGAGAGAGAGAGACTGTCGCATGTGACCTGAGGCAGTGAAGCCCCTCTGTTGAGTTGTAATTAGTGGCTGCCGCATGCAAGGGGAGTTGCGAGCAATTTTTTTTATTCTTTGTTTAACCCCTTTCCGTTTTTTTGGCGTTGGCCTCGCAGTCCCTGCGGGTGCATGTGGTGCCCGACAGAACTCCGTTCCCGGCGAGACATTAATTCAAAGGCAGAAGCGCCGTGCCGCGTTTGATTAAAATGTCTTTTTTTTTTAGCAGGCATATTCCGAGCTGCGAGCGTGGATTACGCACACTCTCCAGCTAATTAAAAACTTTCCAGGGACCCGTCTTGTCCGAGGCAGTCCCGTCTGCGTTAACCCGTGGCTGATAATCTGTGTGAAGTGTGCGTGTTTATATTTTCTGTTCATGTTGTTAAATTTCGAGCCCAAGTCTACTCGTTATGTCCAGCGCCAAGCGAAACATGTGGAGTGGCGGACGGCAGCAGCGTTTGCACGTTCTTGGAACAAAAGTCCTGGTGCCGGCCTTGTGAACGTTCGATAAATGTAACCCCATTAGCCGCACTTGGTTAATTCATGGCTGGATTATTCTCCGGGCAAGGATTGGAACGCTGTGTTGTCGGCGGTTAGAATTCCCCGTGCGTCTGTCAGGGGCATGAAGATCACCCCTCCCCGGTGATTGGATGAATCGTCACGATTCCGTGGTCAGGATTCAATTAATTAATCGATTAGTCATTTTGTCCAGGACTGTACTGTCTGGTTTTACCATTTGTCGCAATCTCTCTCGCTTGCTTTGCTGTGTTAGTTCTGCGCTATTTCCTTTAAGTTACATTCCATAGTAACAAGAATAATAATTATATACAAACTACTACTGGGTGAAGGCCTCCCCCACACTCCGTGTTGTTTCATGACCACGCTGGTCGGTGTGGGTTGGTGATGGTGGGTGGGTGGGTAGGGTTCGTCTCTCCACTCATGTCACAGCAGCCGGGAATCAAACTCGGATCGCCGGGTTCATAGCAGGATACATGAATCACTGCTGCACCGCTCTCCTTGGTACAGCGGCTGGCGGGCCACTCCAAGAACTTTGTTCGATTCCCGTCCGCGTCTTAAGTAATTTACTGCAGCAAAGACCAACGATGGTAGACTTTGACAGGTTCTGGACCGTTCAGATAAAGGTTCAGACGTGCAGTTGCTTGCCCACGGCACCACTGCTGGCATCTTGACATGAAACTCCTCAGTGCCACAACCCCCAACGGTCATTGCAAGGGAGTGAACCTGCAGATTTCACTCCTTCACGATGACGGTGAAACTATCGCCGGGATGTACCCGAGGAGAGCAGGCTCTGGGCCTACGGCAGGCTGATCACCGCTGGGAACGTCGCCCTCCATTTTTCCACCCACACTAGTTTCCGCACCGTTTCCGTGTGGCCGTCGCCAATGAGGCTCGGTGTGCCGCCGTCAAACCCCTCCCCCCCCCCCCCCCCGGACCCTCGCCGTAACCTCGGGGGCGCGGCGCGTGTGGAGTGGGGTGGCTCGCCACGCCGGCGCTCCAACCACGCCGGCGCTCCAACCACGCCTCCGCTTCTGCGCTGTCGCAGTGCCCCTACTCACTGGGTCGTGGCGCTCGGCGGATACAACCGCCGAGCTCTCGTCCCTCGCTGCGCTGGTTTACCCCCCCCGCCCCCCCCAACCCCCCCCCAGTATCACGAATATTTTGTTTTTTGCAATTCCGCAGTCGCAATTCGATTCGAGAATCGGGTTTATTTGTTATATCGTTGTAGATGTAGCCGGTAGGTGTAGGCATCACACACGCTAATTGTACATAATGTATAAATATCACATGCTAGTTCACAAAGCTTGTCTTCGGCAGGCAAAATGTTTCAATAAATATCGTAATTAACTTGATGTGATTTTTTTACAATTTTTATCTACGATCAGGCACGAACAACTACTCCAAAAATTTGTATTTTTCTGAAAAAAAATTCACTGTTGACAAGTTGATTCAACTTCTTATATTTAAAGACATATCCATCGAAAGCTGCTCAATTTAAAGATACTGTTCTTTTTTTTTATTCGAAAGAACAAAAATGTATCAACTTTATACTCTCTCAGGGGAAGCTCTTATCTTTTACCGTTTTAGAATTCAGATTTGAACATCATAAAATTATATTTTATCATGCTAAACTGCTTCAATCTGAAATATCTGGAAAACAATAAAATATAGAATAATGAGTCTCGCTTTAATTTTATTTGATGTTTAAAGCTCTATCAAACGAAACAAACCACAATCTTATAATTTGAACAGTTTCTGAATGACACCACGCGCAAATGTAATATGGGGCACTTAAAATCGAGATTTGGGCGGTTTTGAAATGAAAAAATCTGGTATTTTCAGATTTTTCCTGTTGTTCGAGTCCTAAAAGCTGCCTATATACCAAATTTCAGCTTTCTCTTTGACGTGGGCCTGCCTGCACTGTCATGTCTCAAACATTTTTTGTTTTTCCTTTGTGTTCTTTTTATCTGTGAAGCCTCCCTTGAGTCTCAAGACTCGAATGTTTAACATGTAACATGCTTTCGAAACCAATATTAACCGTAATAGAGGTTTTTGGGTTTAGATCGCGGAAATATGAATGTGTCGTTAAACCCGCCACCACCTAGTAACGAATTAAACCAGTAACGAATAGGCACGTTTTGTTTACGTGGCAAACCTTACTAATTGGCTGTTGTTGGGTGGTGAAGGCTTTAACGACACATTTATAATTGCGCGATCTAACCCAAAAACCTCGATTATGCATGTTCAGGAATGTTTTGCACTGGAATGTTTGCCAAAATTCCGTCTGTGCGTATGCCTCCGCGTGGGAGGATACCAGAGTGCCCGGAGAACAGCCCACACGTATGAGGGGATGGCTCTCATTGCCGTCATCTCGCAAGCCCCATGCCTACGACGTCTGCCAAGCCCTGGTGGTCACCCGTCCGGACAGTAGCCAGGCTCGACAACTGCTTAGCTTCAGAGATGCCGATGACATGTTTAGGTTGCTTTTATCCTTGCACGAATAGAAACCAAAGTGGCGAGAGAGAAGCCACGCTTCATCTGCAGATAACGTTTAGAAAGTCCGCACAGATGGGTCCGCAACCGACTCGCTGTACTGCCATCTGCCGGCCACCTGCGATTTGCGAGTTTCACACGTGCGATCCACCGTCCGTCTGCTGGCATAAAGGCGCATGCCCATCACACGGACGACAATGGCCGTGACAAAAAATGGTGATGAATACGAGGATAACGATGATGGTAGTGGTAGCGATTATGATGATGACAAAGATGATGATGATGATAACGATGATGTACCAAAGCCTTGGTCTAGAGCAGCGATGATGACAGGCGCTCACCGCTTTGAGGTTACAGACAGCTGGTGTCGGAAGCCGCCACAGTGAGCGCGGCGCAGAGCTGTAAGTGACACGGCAAACGGGAGTTTCACCAAACAAATAACGCGCGGATTTACAGTCGCTCGCATGCCTTGTTTGGACGTGTGTGTGTGTGTGTGCGTTTGTGTGGGGAAAGGTGGTGCAGTGGTTATTGTGTTGCGCTACGAACCCGGAGACTCGAGTTCAATTCCCGCTCATGGCCAACACCAGTGACGATTGTCTGAACCGGTCCTGGGCCTACCCTAGAGCGACTCGGCCTCAAATGAGTACCCGGTGCGATGAGTAAACGTCGCACCGGGTACTCATTTGTCCGGGCGTGGTGTTGCCGCCCCCACAACACCTCATCGTGCGCTGTGTCGGCCTTCGCCGGTGCTCGCGAACGGCACTTGCCCCAGCAGCGTGTGTAGACTGTTCAGGGGATTTTTGGCTCTCTGTCAGGGGGGCGGTTTGGTTTGGCTCTGCGGTCCCCACGTTTATCTTCCTGCTCGTGCCGCCTCCTTCCGGGGGTGCGGGGGGGACGGGAGGGGGAAACCCAGCGGCCTGCCAGGAGGACTCGGACTCGCTTGCCCTCGTTATACCGTTTCGTATACATTTATTTATTTACTTTACCCCCTGCTCTACTCATCCCCCCTCCCCCAACACAGCCAACTAGAATTCCCCCCCCCCCTCTTATTTTGGCGCCGAGCGCACTGCGCTTTTAAAAGGACTCGGCGGTGGAGCCCTAATGCCTTATCTCTGCCCACAGGACATCATGTGCAAGATAAAGAGCTGGGTGGTGGATGAAAAGAAGCACATCCGATTCCACCCCGATTGGAATGATAAGGAGGTGAGACCGCTCTGATATCCCCCGGTTTTTCTCATTAGCGGCCGACACCGCCGCTGCTACCCGCCGACCTCGGCCCCTGCCGCGCCACAACCACCGTGGCCCCCACCACTCCGCACCTCCCCCCCCCCCCACCGCCACCGCCGCCGCTGCTGCTGATGGTGGGAGGGCGGCGGGCAGCGATCGAGGAGGAAAACCAGCAGGCGCTTGTGGTTGTGGTGGTTGTGACTGCGGTGCTGGCAGCAGCATCGGTGATCGTAGCGGCAGTGGTGGTAATGATGGTGTGGTGGCGGTTAATGGTGGCGGAGGCGAAGGTGGTGGTGGTGGTGGTGGAAGTGGTATTAATGACGGTGTTGGTGGGAGTGGTGTTCATGAACGGTGGTGATAGTGAGAATGATGGTGTTTGTGGTTGATGGTGGTGGTGATGGTGGCATTCGTGGTAATGACCAGTGTTGGTGGTGATGGTGGTAATCATGTTGGTGGTGGTGGCTGTGGTGGCGGTGGTGCTGAGAAGAGGGAGCGAGAGAGAGCGGTGCGCGCGGTTGTTTAATCTTCTTCCACATCCACCGGCTTGATACGCAGCCTGTAATGCAAATGAGGACAACAGTGGGATGCGTTTGATACGCGCGTGGGAGTTCATGAGAGTGCGCGTATGTTTGAGCAAGCGTGTGTGCGTGCGTACATGCACACACGGACTTTAATCCGCCTTTAAACTGTCGCTGCACTCGTGTTCCAATCAGTCCAGAGCTTATTTTTATCCGTTTTCTCCTCCCGATATTTTTTCACAGTGTTACACTGCATATACAGTATATGAGCGTGAGCGCGTAGCTGCAGCGTGAAGCGGTTAGAGCACCTCGCTACGAACCTGACCCGCTTCAGGAACGATCCCTCGGCCTCCTCTGGCTCAACCCGACCTTAAATGAGTTCCTGGTGCCATGTGTGTATGCATCAGCACTGGGGGAGACAAAGGCGGCCGTACTTCATACTTGTGCACCATGCTGGCCTTAATAGGTGCTCGCTAATCAACACTTGCCCCCAACAGCCTGTGAAAGACGACACGGGAAGAAGGTGGGGGGGAGAAATCTTCCATCTACTTATTTGATTCTAGATGTACAACACTACTGCAAGACATGGCGCCTCCAGCCGAGCGTGAGCGACACAGTCTGCAGCGTGTTCCTCAGATGACAGTGCCGGCTCGGGAGCTGAACATCGACGTGAGCGGTCAAAGGCCTAGGCACGAAGCGCAACTCGTCCGCTTGGGCGCGACGGACGCTAGGCCCGGGAACATCCGAATAAAAGGGCAGCAAAGGTCGAGACACGCAGCGACGCCCTTCGCAAGGAGGCCGCTTCGCCACGGGGTGCAGGTGCCACAGCTGGTAGGACGTCAGCTCCCGCTATCTCCTACTCGGCGGCAGAGGTACTGCGCGCCAGGCCGGCGTCGGGTCTTCACGCGCCGAGCTCGTCGACGCGGAGCTACGCTCGACGATGCGCATCGCCGTCTCGGGAACTCTTCGACCAGCCCCTCTACCGTGGCAGCTTCCAAGTCCTGAGCGAACATTGCTCCCCCTTCACATCCGACGGAAAGTTGCAACAGCTAACTAGCGGCTGGGGAAAATCGACGCCGGGCTAGCCCTGCCGCTGCACAGAAGGTCTCAGGCGTCCACGTGCGCCGCACGTCTTCCGTCACCACGACGCGCGCCGCGGAGAGCGGCTGGCGAGAGGGACGGAGGACAACATCGTCACCAAACCGGTTCGTTACCGCGGATCCTGCAGTCTGTCAACCTGGCTCCAACCTACCCACGCCATCAATGTTCCGGACAGGGCAAGGTCTCTGTGCAGCCAACCTCCACCGCTGGGGTCTCCGTGACAACGACGACTACACGTGGCCACCGAGGACGCTGTCGCATTGCTCGGCGATTATACACACGCCGAATGAACGAATGCACACACTGTGCAGTTTACATCGAGGTATTGTTACCGATTGGTTCACATTTCCCCCGAGAAGAGCACGTTTGGCATGCCGGACAAACGGGTTGACGGTGCTCGACTAGAATTCGGTCCAATATTAATAACAACAATGACAAATCCTACGAATCACATTGTTTTTTTTTTTGGGTTAGACCGTGAAGGTATAATGCCATTGTCTATCTATAACCCGCCACCGCCCCACATATCTGATCAAACCAAGTTGTCACGTGGTCAAATGTGCCCACCTGATTTGATCTTTCAGCGAAGCGGAATTTTAAGGCAAGCAAAATGTTGACAATTTCGCGCGGCGTTTCGCCGGAGGAGATTATTGCGGCGTGGCGCGGCGGAGCCATTACACGGGCCCCAGCGTCCGCCCCCAAGGCGTTAAGAGGCGAACGAATTCCCGTGAAATAAAACAACCGCGTGATTGTTCCAGCGGGTGCGTGCGTGCGTCTCGTCCCACTCGCTGTTAATGCTCGTAACATTTTTATCCTGTGACGGTCGGCGGTCTCGATTATCCGGGGGTAACGGGATCGGGGAGGGTGGGGGCGTGGTGCCTCGGATAAAACAAACATGGAGTACTTGATGAATAGTATGTATTATAACGAGCACAAATCCACATTTTTTCCTTTTAATCCTGAAGATAATTCGACGTCTCACACACGCTGCGCTTGTATTTCCACTCGCTCGACGATTTTGTGAACGTTCCGCGGACTTTTGGGAACCCTTGCCACCTACGTTGAAGCATCGCAGTGGGGTCCGTCTTCCTCGTGTAATAAAGAACGTACACCCCTCTCGCACACTTTACATGCAACTTGTTGTCGACGTGAATGTGCCTGTTGGCATTATGTTTCTATTGTTGTGATTGCCGTTTCAGAGTGTTTGGCTCCTGCCGTAAAATATTAACGCGACAAGCCACTTCAATTGTATGGCTCAGTGGGCCTTACCTGGTAAAATACGCATGGTAAAAATGTTATTTGAAAAATAAGATGAAAATTGTTTGAATTGATTTTGTCCTTCAAATGGGCTTCGATGAAGCCACAGCGGCAGGCCTGGGTGACTCGTAGAGACGTGACGGCATGATGAGTTGTCTGGATGAGGGCTCGCTCTCCAACTGGAACGTCGTGTTTCCCGCCCCGGTTGTATCGCTCCTCCTTTGTTCCGTCTCCCTTGTGGAGTTGTGTTCGCTCCATTAGCCAACGTGTAACCGTCCATATAATTTATTGTGCATGTAATTAGCATACATTTGTGCTAATGTATTAGCCGTGCACGTAATTTGCACGTATTGTACATATATCGTGAATATATGATTCTTACACAATCACACCTGATTGATATACTGTACACGTATTGTGAGATAAATAATAATAACACTTTAAACAATGATAGTCGATATTCTTGAGGGGGTGCTGCCGTGGTGTTAATGGTTAACGCTGCGGTCCAGAGGTCGTCAATTTGAGTTGACCTCCTGGCGAGACGGTTTAGACAATTTGGGAAAGTTTCTTTAATCTCCCCGTCTCTGCCCACCCAGAGGTTGTGAACGGGTTCACCACACTTAGCCGATTGGCGGGTCACGTGTGGTATGTATGTTGAACTTCTTTTGCACCGTACATAGCCAATCGTGCTTATCGGAGGTGCGGGGGAAAGACGACAAACTAAACGCAAAAGAGCAGTTCGTTGTCCTTCCCTCACACCTCCGATTAGCACGGTTATAGCTGCGTAAGGTGCGAAAGAAGTTTAACATACATATGTTACTTTATAAAGTGTGGGTAACTCTCAAGTCTTCCAAGATGTCTGACGAGTGTAGAAGAGTAGACCAAATACCCTGTTGAGTTTCCCTCTCGTGGAGGCCGTTACGCCAGCGGTGTCATGAGCAAGCGATCACCTTCACCATTCAACTGAGGCGCACGGGCAGTTGTATCACGTGGTGATTTAGGCCTCAACATGGCTACCGGGGACCCATCAAGAGTCGCCACGCGGCTCGAAGGTTGGCACGTGCCGGTCGGTGCATTCATTCGTAACATTGTAATTCAAACAGTTACCAATTCCTGATTTACCAAACCGATTGTCGGTTCGGAGAACGATTACCGATTTACCCATCATCTTTTAGCAAGCCCATGAGATTGCTAGTCACGAGGGTTGCGACGTTATCAGGGCGGAGGAGGCTTTACCGTCGCCGCCGTCTCGCCCGTGTGCCCGCAGATCGAGGTTCTGAACAAGCACCTGCTCCTCACCTCCAAGCCCATGGTCTACCTGGTGAACCTGTCCGAGAAAGACTACATCCGCAAGAAGAACAAGTGGTAAGCCTTGGCGGAGACATCGGCTTGAAATTCAATATTAATTTACAATTAAAATAATTATCGTGCTCGGGGCCCACATTTGAGAGAAAGGGGGGAGGGCCCTTGCCTATGGGCACCTGGTAACCGGTCCCAAGTATGCCCGTGTCGAACCAATGTTGCTGAATTTATACTCTCCCGGAAGGCCGTGTGGCTGATGGGGTGTGCAAGAGGTGATTTTATTTTTTATGTCGAGGGACATGTGGGAAGGGGGGGGGGCGACGTAATGTCTGCTTCTTTGTTTTGTTACGCTCAAGTTGAAATCGGTGCTGTCCCGCTTACGTGAACGCAGGGCGGGGAACCCCTCTTCTGTTTACAGCTACGAGCCATTGGTGGGAATGCCACATTCCGATGGCAAGGGGGCGAGTCTATCCGTAGGACAACCACTGCCGACTGCCCTCAAATTGGTACTCATTTTGTCGATGCTTGAACTGTGAAGGGCCGAAGTCAATCCCTGACCGGGGTGCGAACCCGCGACCCCACGGTTTTGAAGGGGAGCATTTCTCCAACCGCTGTGCCAACTCGGCAGAAATGCCTCCTCTGAGTCTCGGGGCTCTTTGGCAGGAGGGGGGTCCTGCTTGGGAGTCATCAATGAGTGTTGTTGACTTGTGAGGTTTCTCCGGGATATTTGGTTTTCTGCTAGCACCTGTCAAATATCACGTTACACGCTCTCACGAAATTCAGACTCGCCGAAGCTTTCCTGGATTATTTTTTTATGAATTTGGATGAAGTGTAAACATGTCCTCTTTGGCCTTATGGACTTTGGGGGCCAAAAGTGCCTATCTCGAATGTCTATTAAGGCGAACAGCGCACGGAGGGATAGCGTGGCTGGTATACACTCACGAGTCATGAATACACACCCATGCGTGGAAGATCTTGATTTGATTGAACACAGCACTTTGACTGTCACATGTTGAGCAATTAGAATAATGATGTGACTTTACCACATACAGTGTTAGCCGACTTCTGTAAGCCATGCTTTGTCACCTTTGTCTCCTTAGTGCTGATGTTTACACACCACACAGCTTGCTGCACCTGCCATGCACACACTACCACATGCACCCTGACACAAAAAAACAAAGACCTCCGTATAGCCTTAACAGGCTGTAGGGGCAAGTGCTGTTAGCGAGCACCTATGAAGGCTGAAACGGTACACGAGGGGGTGGGTGGCCAGCACCATGCCCGACCGACTTTGTATCCCCAGTGGCGATGTTTACACACCGCACCAGGTACTCATTTAAGGCTGAGTCGATCTAGAGGATGCCCAGGACTGGTTCAGATAATCGTCACCGGTGTTGGCCGTGAGCGGGAATCGATCCTGGGTCGTTGGCTTCATAGCGCAGTGCGCTAACCGCTGCACCACCGCTCCCCACTCTGACACACGCACACTACCACACGCACCTTGCCACAGGCACTCTGCCCACACTCCACTCTGTGATAGGCACGGCTAGACCGCGTTGGCGCCTGTGTCCCCTGTGGCGTTGTCTCGTCCCCGCCGCACACCTCGCCCCGTTGTGATTCCCCTCTCAGTGCCCAGGCGGCGAAGGGGGTGCGTGGAGGTTGGGGGGGGGGCGACGGCGGGGGGGGCGGGTGATGAGAGTGTGGGTGGAAGTTGGGGCGGAGGGGCGGGCGGTGGCAGACAAAATTACATCTGTGCTCCTCTCCCCTCCCTCCTGCCGTCACTCTCACCTTTCTCATTTCTCTCCCCTACACTCAGCAATTACTTGGGCGATCCACACTCTTTGTGGGGATCGTGTGGGCCACACCACCCCCTCGTGCGCCGTGCTGGCCTTAACAGGTCCTTGCTAACAGCACTTGGCCCAACAATTTCTTCAAGGCTACACTGCCTTTTGTGTTTAGTTTGTTGTCCTTCCCCCGAACCACCGATTAGCACGGGTGGCTAAGTACGGTGCGAAAGAAGTTCAACGTACATATGCACGTATATTGCGTTATGTTACAGCGCACGAGTGCACAAAAAACACTCGGTCGTAATTCTAATGATGATCGTCGTCTTGATCGTCAGCGTCGGTGAAGTTCATACCACGTGTGTGATGGCTGCACGACTTTGCGAACGGAAGCCGAACGCAGTGGCCCCTTGTGTGTGTCGGGCCCCCGGGGCAGCTTGACCTTAAGCATCGTCTGGCGCGGGGAGGCGGGCGTGGAGCGATGCGGCCGCCCTTTGGCGCTCGCCGCCCCGTGATTGTAGTCGCGGAGGCGCTTCCGAGACCAGAATTCATCATTGTTCCCGCTACGAGTGCGGTCGTAGTAGCTGCAGTTGTGCTGCTTTCTGCCTTTAATCAGATGAGTCGTCCCCCCCCCCCCCCCCTTTCGATTTGCCGACATGGCGAGCTGACATTTTGATGATGAGCCGAGGAAAGGCCCACGTAGTGCCCTGCAACCACACACTACCACGCGCACCCTGCCACAACAACAACAAACGCCATTCGCCACTATGTGGCGGTGACGTCACCACGACGCTTGTGCCAGGCCATGTGCACCTTGAGGCCACGTGAAGTATTGAACGCCCGCTGGCAGAAGGTCACGGGGCAGACCCAGATGCCAGAGGTCGACTGACTGAGACAACTGGCTGATGCACCACCTGTGCCCCCCCTACTGTGCCAACTTGCTGTACTTTAGCCACCCGGCGCTCCGCTCGTTGTTGTGAGCGTCGCTCCTCCGCCCTCCGTTGTTGTTGGAGGGCGACTGCCTCCAACTGCCGAGGAGCGTCCTTCACGAGCCTCCTCCACAGAGGCCGATCTTGACACCGCTGGTACCAGTCATCGGCAAGTCCACTCAGCTCCACATCCTCCTGTACCACATCACCCAATCTCTTCTCTAGCCCATGCTACACCCGTCAAGCCCCCTCGATCCGGCCGAACAAAAGCTGTTTAGACATGCGGTGGCTGGGCATGCGGGCTACATGGCCCAGCCGACGCAGCCTTGCCTGCCGGAGGAGCTCACCGATGGGACTTTGTCCAGATCTTTCAAGGATTTGTGAGCTCCTCACACAATCCAGCCTGGTTAAACCCAGGATGGATCGTAGGCAGGCCAGCCTAAATGTTTCTAACCGGCGAAGATGTTCTATTAGGGGGGTCCACGTTTCGCAAGCATAGAGAAGGGAGGGAATGACTGGCCGAGAAGACCTGAAGCTTCGTGCAGAGTGACAGACCAGGTAGCTTCCACACAGCGTTACGCAACCGATGAAAAGATAATGCCGCTTGACTGATTCGTAGTGAGACCTCTGCTGTCAAACCGGAGCCGGTCATGAGCACACTGCCCAGGTATGGGAAACTCTCCACTCCACAACTGCCCCATCACCAATTTAGAGTTGTGGGGGAGGTGTATCCGATGGTACAAAATACCCAGGCAGGTGCTTAGTTTTGGTGGGGCTGATAGTAAGGCCCCCACCTCTTAGTGGCAAGCTCCAGGTTCAGCAGCAGCGCCTCCAACTCCTCCTCTAAGTGAGCAGCAATCACCAGATCATCGGCATACATAACATGGTTGACCAATAGGGAGCCATCCCTTGACCGTATCCGGGCATCGATCAGCCTCCCATTGTATCTGTACCAGATGGAAATTCCTCCGGTACAGCTATTGAAGGCTTCACGAACTGCGTGGTCGAAATGGATGTTAAATAATGTGGGAGCCAGAGGACATCCCTGTCGCACCCCAAGGTGTACAGGGAATGGCTCTGGCTCCCGGCCACGCAGTGTTACCCGGGCCCGCTCACCATCATGAAGGTCCTTAACGATCGTGAGCAGAGTGTCAGGGACTCCGAAAGCACGAAGAACAACCCAGAGCCCAGGCCTACTGATGGTATCATAGGCCTTGACCAGGTCAATAAAGCAGAGATGTAGGTCCGTCGCTGGCAAACCTCTTGGCAGTACTAATCGGTGACGAGAGGAGAAGCGTTTCCACCTGGCAGCACCGTTTCTAATATTAGCGCTCTCAGTTACTTCCATAAGTGCGTTGGCGATTTATTTTTCTCTTCTCAAAAATGACACCTGCTGCCGATGTGAATTTCCACATTCACGCGGTTGGCTATGTGCTGTGCGACAGAATTTCAACGTACATAAATACGTACAGCAGAATGTTATATGAGCTGCTGGTGTGCAAATGGAGAAGGGAGCGTCTCGTTATTGCAAGAATGTTTTTTGGCGCCTTCGTGGATTCCTCCGACAATATAATAGCAGGTCATCTCATGCCCCAAAAACGGCATTGCCGATGTAAGCGAGATTTCGGGAATAAATCCGTGAACCGACGGGGCCAGTCGACGGGCAGGCGTGCCGCCACGACGCGGACACATTTGCCCTCTTGGCCACGTTTCACCGCAAACAGTCGCCACCAAATCCTCGCCTTCCATTGCCGCTTCCTCGTAAACGTTTTTTGCTCGCGCGCGTGCCCCGGCTGCTTTGCGTTGTGGAGCCATGTCTGTCGCAGGAACGGCCCTTTACGAGCGCGTGTCAAAAAAAAAAACATTTCGGATTCCGCTGCATGATTTCTTTTGTAATTTGTATCCGGGCAAACGGCCACGGTCTCAACACACCCCACGTTTCAGCTGTACATAGAAAAAAATAACAAAACAAATAAAAACTTGTTGATTTCACAATTTGGCCTTTTCCGTGTTAGCTTTCATACGATTGGATGTTTGAAAAACCACATTGTCAAATATTGAGGTTGCCGCCACCATCGTGATTTGCCCGGATCAATCGACCCACTGCTAGATGAAGGCCTCCCCAAACCGCGACCATCCCCTCGCGGTCTTGCTATGCGAAATCCACCGATTGCCTTTGCACGAGCGGATTTTAACCGCTCCGTCGCTGGCGCGGCGGACGTCCCCTCGGGCGCGATCCTGGCTGTCGCTGCGTCGTCCTGCCGGGCCCGTGAGCTGCTCGTCCTGCCCGACCGCGGCCGGACGCCACTCTCGTGTTAACGACCTGCGCGGTACGAGGTGGACACTTTTCGTGTTAGTGGTCAATCCGGTTGCGTGTTTTAAACATCACAAGTGTCAAGAAGTAAGGTCCACCGCCCCCACCCCCCCCCCCCCCATTTAACAAAAGAACAGGATGAACATTGGGAAATTGAAAAAGTGAGGTTTTATTTTAATCAGCTTTTGTTCGTTGATGTTCAAGCGCTCACTCTGAAGAGCACGCTTCTTGCCCCCTCATCTTCTCCCTCCTGGCACTCGCAATTTGTTTGCCGTTGTTGACGACAAAAGACGCGCGTTTGGTCCCCGTCATTCAGACGGCCAAATTGCTGCCAATAATCGTCGTTAATTCCATTGCCCCTCGGGCAGAGCCCACGGTTTGACCAAGTTACACAATCTCCACAAGGAGTAGCCCTCGCCGCTCTACCCCGCTCCACTCCACTCCTCCCCAATTCACCCCACTCCTCCCCGCTCCACCCGCGCCACCCCTCTCCGCTCCACCCCGCTCCACCCCACTTCACCCCGCTCCACCCCGCTCCACCCCGTTCCACCCTACTCCTCGCTACGCCACCCTGCTCCACTCCACCCCGCTCCACCCCGCTTTTCCCCGCTCCACCCCGCTTCATCCCGCTTCACCCTAATCCTCCCTACTCCACCCTGCTCCACTCCACCCCGCTCCACCCCGCTTTTCCCCGCTCCACCCCGCTTTTCCCCGCTCCACCCCGCTTCATCCCGCTCCACCCTACAAATCCTGTCGCCCGGGCGGCGACAGGATTTGGCGCCGTACGCAGTGAGGGGGCGGAGGGTAGCGGGTGGAGGGTGGGGGGGGTGGGTCTGGAGGAATGTTGCTGTGGCGAGGCGGCTCGCCGGACACATAGCTGCGTGTCTGCGCGGCGGCGGTGGCGGCGGTGGCGCCACCGTAAAGTCGCGGTCGGCACTCCTCGCGTAAATTACGCGCCGGGCTGCGGTTTATAGAGGCCTCTGTTGCGAGCGACCGAGCCTGGCGCTTTGACGTTGACAGATCAATTGCGCCGAGTTTGTGCGAGCCGAGGTTGCGAGTGCGTGTGCGTGGGGAAGTTGTATCGGAGTGTTTAGGGTCGCTGTGCTGTACCACCACTAATCTGGGTTAGATTCCTGGCCGTGATGCTTACTGCCTGCAGATAGCGGGAATGGGAGCCTGTGTTCTCAGGTCTCCGCTAATATGGGAGAGGCTTTGGTCTAGCAGTAGATAGACCATGGCTCATACCGATGGTCAATGAGCAGTGTGGCAAAACCTCGGCGCAAACTTCCAAGCTGTTGACAAATGTATTTGATAATTAAAATGTACACGTGAATGAAGTCTGGTCCGGATATTGGCACTGTCGTTTGCAGATGTGTAAAATCAGTTAAATCAGTGAATGCTCAATTTAAGGAATAATAAAAAATTAAAAAATACGAATAGCAAAGAAACGATTTAATAACATACAATAACTTTAATAATATGCATTTGCATGTATTATTGATTAAGTTCTTGGTGCACAAAATCTAACTGTCTTAAGATAACAGGGTAATGTTCGTATTCTGAAGCTATTACCAAATATTACGGAAGTTTTATAGCGTAACAGATAACAGCAGTAATCGTAAAACGCAGGTCAATCGAAATCACATTCAGCGTTGGGAATAATTAGGAAGGTTGCCTGTGAATCACCCTCTAAAACAATTACCATCGCGCGGGAATCGATCGACAAAATACACACTTATATTCCCACACTTGTCTCGCTCATAAAAGACAAACTGCAAAATCGATGATGCGGCGACGATGCGGCGATAGTACGCGCAAGAAGAAACCCCGACGCGCCGCTCGCCGCGTGTCGGGGCGCAACTTAAACAAATTATATCGAAAAAAATCTAACACCGTGGACAAGGGGGATATAAAAGGATTCCCTTTAACTCGGGGTCACGGGACATGAATCCACAGCCTGGCAGGTTCATCTCTTAAAGGACCCATCGGGGTTTCGCGCGAAGTGTAAACGTAATTCGCTAATATAAATTCTCCCACCGCGCGCTCGCCGTAAAACGGCTCACGTGCTGGCTAACAGCCGTGTAATCACCGTGCTGTTTCGACGCTTCCCGCTCCCCCATCGGTCGCTCCCCGCTCGCTCCCCATGCTGACGGCCGCGCTCGCTCACTCGCGGAGCTCCGGGTGACGACGGGCGGCGGAACGAGACTCTTTCCTCCGCGCGCCGCGGTCGTGTTCCGTTCCGCCCGAGCCGTTGCGTGGGATTGATTTGATTTTGTTTCGTGATTGCCCGTGGGGCTTCGGTCCTTCAGTCCTCGGGGTTGTTGGATCGCGTTGATATGGAGCCATCGTTCCGTGTTCGTGCGAGACACCGGTGGAGCAGTGGTTAGCCCGGTGACCTTTGTTCAATTCCCGCCCGCAGCCAACAATAGTGGCAAACGGAACCGGTCCTGCGACTCGTGTAGGTCAACTCGCCATGAAATTGGTACCCGGTACGATGTGGAAACGGGCACTGGGGAGACAGAGGCGGCCAGACGTGGTGTTGTTCACCCTCCTCCTCGTGTGCCGTGCCAGCCGTCGTAGGTACTCAAAAACAGCATTTGCCCCAACAGTCTTTGTAGCCTATACGGGGGTGGAGGCCTTTGTCTTTGAGACCCATATAAATGGGGGCATATTAAATGGTGTGTGCATGAGGCAGCACAGCAAGTAGGTGTTCTTGTATTTCAAGTTTACCTCTTTGGAATTTGAACATTCCCCTTTGTTTATGGGGTTTTCTGCCAAGCGCTCCAGTTTTTCGTCCACACAAACATACTGAAGTAGCGATCGACCGAACATCTTAAAGGCAGGGTCCTCGCGAAACAGACCCCCGGCGGTGTGTGTGGTGAAGCTGTCGCTCTGCGAGGGTAGATCCACTGCTGTTGTCATTACACAGATCGCCGCAGCGATGACGCGTTCGCCCCTCCGTGCGTGCGCCCCTTGATGGCGGCTTTTGTGACGGGCCCCCCCGGATCCCTTTGTCAATTCCTTTCCCAAAAGAATCTTGCTCTTGGCGAGGGGCTGTGTTGTAAAATACACGTGGTGTTTTTTGCCGTAGAAATGAACCTTTTTTGAGCCGCTATTAAGGGACGGGCCCAGGTGTCTAAGCCCGTGGATTGACAGCGAGTTAGGGCTGTGCTTCAAACAAAAACAGTATTAGCCAGCTGCCGTATCAACAAGGTTTTTTTTTTAAAGTAAAAATACTCGCGAGCAGCGACGGGAACGGACGAGGTGGCAGCTGAGAGAAACTCCGTCCACTTTGCGGGTAATAACCCTCGTAATATTTTGTGCGTTAATGCCAAACAACTGACATCTTTTGGGCTAGAATTTAAGGTGTGTGTTCAGCGCACGGTCAGTGTTATTTACACGTCACATTGAAAGTAAAATAGAAGCGTTTTTAACGTGAGGTGCGTACGTTTACAAACGTCCGACATTTTATGAATGCAGTCGATGCAACCCGCGTCCTTCAGCGGTGGAATATAACTTGTGCTCAGTTTAACACGTAAGGAGGCTTTCGCGAATCAATATCTTTCGTAATCCAGGCTTTTCTTTTCGTTTGATCGCATAAATATAAATGTGTCGTTAAACCCGCCACCACCCGACAGAGCCAGTTGGTAAGGTTTGTCACATAAACAGAACATGCCCATTCGTTACTTGGAACAGCACACCAGTATGTTGGAGAGCAAATCAATTTTTCTTGTAAATGTTGTGGATTTGCTCTCTAACACGTGACAAACCTTACTAATTGGCTGTGCCGGGTGGTGGCGGGATTAACGACACATTTATATTTACGTGATCTAACCCAAAAATCCTCGATTATGAACTTTTACTCAAGGAAGATGAATTTCAAGACGTGTTTGGCTCTTATCTTGTCGCTACACAACCAGGTTGCGCGATTTTATTCGTAAGATTTATTGATATTGAACGAGATTTTAAACTTTACTTTTAGGACATCATGAGAACGTCAATTGAAAGTCTTTGTTTTTCATTTACGAAGCTTCAAACTCACGTGCACCACACACCGTCCGTACGTAGCTGCAATTCAATAGCCGTTTGCTCTTTGACCTGCGTCCCCCTTTGCAAGTAGTTAACTCTTCATGAATGCATCACGTCAGTGAATAGTTGACGCGTTCAGACCCAGTGGTGTAACGACGCTTCGGTCCATCGATTTAATATCAGCTCACGAAACGCGCATCGAAGCATGTGTGTGGGAGCCGGCGTGTGCCGATTCCTACACACGGCTTACTTGAAGGGGGTTCACATGATGCCCCCCTCTCCTGGAGCCGCTACAGTGTAAAACAAATAATAGATTGTTAAATGACATTGCGACCCGGGATCACGGATATTCGGGGGGGGGGGGGGGGGTGAAATTGTGACACCGCTCTTTAAAATGACCTTGGACACGTGAAGGAACGAGAACGAGCGGAACTTACGCAGCCAGGGCAGCTAAACTGATAGATTCATGGCACTGCTGATTACTGCTGGGCTCGGCTCGGCGGCAAAAATTATATTAGCGACGGGTTTTACCCCTAACTTACTTCACAGCGACAAAGGTCCTCCGTTTAGCCGTTTACAGACTGTTGGGGGCAAGTGCTGTTAGTGAGCACACGGAGGGGGGCGGTGGTGTGACCGCCTTTGTCTCCCCAGTGCTGACGTTTACACACGCACAAATTTAAGGGGGCAGGCCCCAGCACCGGTTCAGGATATCACTCGCCAGTGACGTTGGCCATGGCCAGGAACCTACGAGTGCACACACACACACGCGCATACGTACACACACGCGCACGCACACACGTACACACGGGGTGGTGCGTGCACGTGCAACGGTGGCTTAGCCATGTCACGGCTGCACCGCCCCCCTCCCTTCACCTTGCCCCCGCCCCCTTTCCCGTTTTAATTTTAAATATTTTTTGTTTATCCCCACGGGGAATGTGCCGTGCGGAACGCAGAGCCCTTCCAGGTGAGCCCTTCAAAGTGAGGGGGGGGGGGGCATGCGCGTTCTGTCCTCCCAGAACTCCCGGCTGATCCCACCTGCTGACCCCGGAGAAGCCCCGTCCACCCCCTTTTCTCCAAAGCGTTTCCTAAAAAACGCGTGGCTGTGGGCTGGTCCCGGCTGACGGCCGCCCCTGTCATGTTTTCCCTCCGGCCTCTCCGGCCTGCACCTTCCGCGGGGACCGTCTGCCCCCCCCCCCTCCGTGCAGCTCGCCGACTCGCTCGTTGAACCGCGAGCCTGATGCTCGTGGGAAAAAAATTTGCGGATCACGGAGAACGATTCTCGCTCGGAATGCCCGGCCGTACAGAAGAAAAAGGGTTTTGTTGTCTGAGGTCCCCTGCACTTATTTTCATCCGTCACACGCTTAATTCGCCGCAACAGTCATATTAAAATCACATTTGTGTGCCGCATTTTAATATCGGCTTGTCTGCCAGATTTCAATTGCACGTTAAGAGCTTTTGGGTTTGTATTTTTTATTTATTTTTAGCATGTGCAATTTTTCTCCCCTTATTACAATAAAAAAACACGAATTCTTTGACGTTTTTTTTTTCGCCGAGCAAAAGTTTAATGCACTACTCTTGCGGCAAAGACTTTTAAACATAACAGCTTGTGGGCAAGTAGAAATCCACTCACTCCAATCGCCGCGGTTACTCTTCATGTCGGCTGCTTTTTCATCTCACCGCCGGGGCTCATCTAACAAGTGATCGCGTTATTTAGCGCCGCGCAAAATAATCACGGCGCCTTTGGTGCAACATGAGACGGCCCCCGTGCGCGCGGTGCCTCAGTTGTAACCGCGGGGAGGCCACGCCGCTCGTAATTAAGCTCGCGAGATGAATGGCGCGAGATGAAGAGCCCCCCGGACGGGTCGCGGCGGCGCTACGAGGGTGCCGCGGTGGTGTGCGACCTGTTTGCTGCGCGAGCGGTGGTGGTGTCGTCGTCTTCGTCGTCCGTGCGTTTGTTTGTTGTGGCCGTTGCGGGGGGCCCCCCGTGCAGATCGTCAGCTCTTTGGAGGAGGGATGGGCGGACGGGCCTGGAGGGAGGGCCGCAGGAATTTTATGAGAAGGAAACCGCCGTCGTTTAAGCGGAATTCGCTGTCACCAGCGGGCGCCTAGGGGGCCACCGGTGACGGCCAGTGTGTGTGTGTGCGTGTGTGTTCGCTCGGTTTATTATTATGAATGCATTCAAGCGTCTCTAACTTGCCATCTTACATTCACCCCAGTCCTGTTGTTCGTGCCCCTTAATTGTTTTATGATTGTCATTGGTTTTTATTTTATTATTTTAATCTGTGTTGTCATTTAGACATTTAACCTGCATGCAAAAGCCGGAAAGGCCCACAATGCATCGTGAGATTACAAAGAACATTGTGTAGGCATTTGCCCTCAAAAGGCCAATGGCTGATCCTCTGCATGATCACATTTGGAATCCCACAGTCCCCCTTGAGCGATTGTATACTTTTCATTTTTGCCATCGCATCGTTGCCAAGTTTCACGCTTGACGACGCTGTAGTTGGTAGCATTTCTAGCGCTCGGGGTATCGTGTAATCGTCTCGTTTCTCCAATGTAACCCAGCACTACAGCCGTGTTGGCTCAGCGCTCCAACGTAGGCATTATGCACCAAGCCACCCCGGCTTTACAGCTATGTCTGAACTGCTGTCACTTTCAAAAATATGGCGCTCTGAGCCCAGCTCTCTTTAATTGAACATCAAAGCTCCCGGCGATCTTGTTTTTTTTTACTGCGTGTCGCAGATAACTGAGCTATTTATGACATAATATTTAAGCAAAGCTCCTTTGCCGTTTTCAAGGTGAGGCACATAATCCCTTTAGCAAGCTACATTCTGTTTTCAAATAGAATTTTTTTTTTTTTACAAGTTGAGGGGTCGTTTTTTAGATTCACCGTCCGTCGGCGCGCAGCTCTGGCGGTTTGGGCGACGCCGCGTCTGCGTAACGCGCCGCCGCCGAGTCACAAGGCCTCTCCGTCGCAAGCTGGCGCCGGGGCAGATTTCAAGATTTATTAAAGTTTTTTTTGGCGCGTTTCCGCCCAAAACACCACTCCGCTTCTCACACCGCCGCCGCCGCCGCCTCACGAGGATGAGGAGCTCATCTTGCAGCACGCTCACGCCCATTAGAATTATGACCCTGGCCTGCTCACGGTGCTTTGTCACGTGCCTAATTACAGGCGACATTTGAAGTTTCGGTATGTCCCCTGCCGACCCCCACCCCTCCCCAATCGTGCCCGCGCACGCTGCCTGCGCTTCTTCTTCCCCGCTGCGTCGCTCCCTCCCCGCGTTCGTTAGGAGGGCCTGGCGGAGACGATGGCCGCGTTAGCACCGCAGAACTTGACATCATAATGGCGGCGCGACCAAGCGTGTGCGCGCGCGTGCGCGTGCGTGCGTGGGTGACGGGGCTCGGACGGTCGGGGTTCGGTGTAGCGTCACTCCGAGTGAAGCCCTTTTGCCCGCGGGCAAAGCCTAATTTGCAGGTAGGGAATGAAAAGGGGACCCGTTTTGCGCGGTCGAGATGTGATGCACGGGACGCGGAGGCTTTTGTGCTTTATTGAGGTGGGGACGCCTACGGCTGTCGGGAGTCGAGAACCCCCCCCCCCCCCCCCACGAGCTGACGGACAGGCGATTTGAATCGCTAAACGTGGGGCGAGCCTGGTGGCATTGACAGCGTCAAAACAACCCATTGTTGCATTCGAACGGCAAGCACTTGAAAGAATAGGAATCATAAGTATACAACGCGCACTCAAACACACTGTGATGAAGGGCCCGTGCCCATAATGAAGGCAGGTGTTGATTCAATTCTCGGTCGGGGTTTTTGTTTATTGATTCATGGGGCGGCGTGCGAACCACTGTGACACTGAGGCCACGTTCTGGCATTCACACACGCACATACGCGCACTCGGGCGCGTGTGGTGTGCCTCATCGCGAGCGTCCGCTGCGCTGGGGCGGAGTGGCGACTCCGCATGATGCGTGGAGCTGCGGGCCCCTGAACCCCTGCCACTCCCGCCCGCCGACCCCCACCATCATCATCGCTCCTCCACGCGCGCCCCCTTAGCTGTGGCCGCGGCCGTGGAGAGATAAGTGCGGCCCATGTGGGCCGAGCAGAGTGTGCCGAGAGGGCAGGCCCAGGGGCGGCATCGCCCACGGAGAGGATAGCTCTGCAAGCCCCATCGATCCGTGGAGCCTTTTTTAATTTGCAAGCTGTTTTCTATCCCAAACCTCCAACCCCCCTCTCGCTCTCTCGCTCCCTTTCTGTTGTGCCGCTCGGCCCAGTGGTATCGTGCAAAGTGATGTATTTTTGGGTGGCGGCAGGAGAGAAGTGGAGTGAAAAACGAAGAAAAAAACACCACCACCACCACCCCGTGTCTGCTAGTGAGGCCCTGGGACTGTGCGGGTTGGCGGGACGTGCTTCAGAATCACAACGAGCATGGCTGTGCACATCCTGTAATGCCTGGTGCGCTAACATGAAATTATTTCCGACGCCAAGCCTCGGACTACGTCGAAAAGGCTTCTGCTTAATTTGGCACGTGGCATTTTGAGCGAAATTGCCTTTTGAATGGCAATCGCTATTGCAAAAGTTGAGCAGTAAAATTACTTGAGGATTTTTTTTTTTATAAATGATATATTTTTACTTGCCAAGGCTCAAGTGCGTAATTGTATATTTGATGCATGAGGAGGGTGGGGGGACGCAGATGTCACACTTAAAATGTATTCATTTTGTTGCCAGTGTAATGACTTGGCGGTCATTACCACAATCTCCTTCATCATCGTTGTTGACTAATTTTACCAAAAGTTTATACAACCAGTGTCCCTCGCAGCACTGACAGTCACACACACAACGAATTGTGATTCATGAGCCAACGTTTATGCTGTCCGCCTTCACCAACCGGCACTTGTCAGCATGGTGATGTAAGGTCAAAATAACTCGCATGACCCGCACGGTGTGGGCAGTTCCTCATCCAGCAGTGGATTGACAAAATGGCTGTACATGTATCAGAAGTGAAATCTGTCAAAACGAATAACAATGAGGAACCTGGTCAAAGCTGACTGGTTGACCACTATAATGAGGCTGTAGAAAGATTGGCGAGTCGAATTCCCGCGATACCAGACTTTAATCACCGTTTTGTTGGCCTCCTTACTGCAGCCGTCATGAAGAGCATCCCCAAAGGCATCCGGAAATAATCCACTCCCTGCTGGACAAATAAACTCAGACCTGCTCCAACAGGACAACCAGTTGTAAATGCCCTGCTAGAGTCTTTGAGTGAATTGAAGGGCCTGGACTTAACAGACTCCAGCTGCCATGCCTGGGCCCTACTACGACATCTGGATGCTGCTAATACAACAGAATACCGGACTGCACAAGTCCTTCCCAACTCTGTAGCCTGCAAACCAGTGGAGAACACAAAAGGACTGCCAGACAAAAACGTCAAGCAAGAGATCCATCGCCAATTACACCAAACAGTGCCCTAAATTTATTCGCAAGACCCCACCGCCATCAGCACAGACGAAGTGAGGGAGAGTCTGGGGCTGCAATGAAGAAATGCAAGGCTAAATTTCGATTTAAAGCTTTTGTGACTGCACGGATTCATCTTCTTTGGTTCTTTCGGTAAAGTCACGTAGAATGAGAATAAAATAAAATAAGACAATAAAATTCTCACGACGTTTCGGCCACAACATAAGTAGCCTTCATCAGGTGAAAGAACAGAACTGATGAAGGCTGCTTGTGTTGTGGCCGAAACGTCGTGAGAATTGTATTGTCTTATTTTATTTTATTATTTTATTCTCATTCTATGTGACTTTACCGAATGAACCAAAGAAGAAAGGCAAGGCTGCCGGTAGAGATGGTATCCCCCCAGAATCCCCCATCACTTAGGCCCTCGGGTACTCGAATGGCTGCCAAAACTGTACACCAAAACCATGAAAATCAGATGCAGCCCAAAAGCATGGCAGGAGGCAATGGTTATTGCAATACCGAAAACTGAGCAAGCCAACCGACAAAACTATAGGCCAGTATCACTCCTGTGCACGACCTATCAACTCCTGGAATGCATCATCCTCCGGAGAATCTGCCTCGTCAGTGAATCCTGAAGAACAAGCGGGATTCTGGCCTCGATGCAGCTGCTGTGAACATGATTTGGCCGCAGCGCCCCAGAATAAATCCAAGACCGGCGCAGCCTTTGTGGACTTATCTTCGGCCTACAACACAGTCTGGATTAAGGGCTTGATGTTGAAGCTCGCAAGGACCATTCCTTCTTTCCTCGGAACAATACGCTTGATATGGACGATGCTGAGCAATAGGCGACTGCGCGTCTATATGGGCGACAAATATAGCTCACCCCGGTTCCTCAACAACGGATTGCCACAAGGTTCAGTACTCGTGCCAACACTCTTCAATGTCTATGCGAGCGACATGCCTGAATAAAGACCTACACACCACCGGAGGAATATTTCTGGAAATGGAGGCTCAAGAAGTCCCCACAAAACAACACTCACTGCATTTTATCCTGATAATAGGAGCACCAAGCACAATCTGAAAGTGACCTGCGGCAACACTCTGCGGCACGACCCCACTCCAACCTATCTCGGAATGAAGCTGGACCACACGCTAACCTTCCACGACCACCTGAAAAAGGTAGCGGCAAGACCAAAACAAGGGACAACCTTCTCCAAATGCTGCAAAACACAAGCTGGGGAGCATCAGCACCGGTGCTACGGACATCAACGATGGCCCTTGTGTACTCTGTAGCCGAGTACCGTGCACCGCTATGGACCAGAAGTAGTCACCCACTCGACGTGTTAATGTCCAACTGAACAAAGCAATACGGTGTATCACTGGAACCCTCAAGTCGACTCCAACACTCTTTCCACCCACCCATCCGCCACAACTCTGCAACCCTCCGGGAAGTCGTGCGAATCGAGAAAAACAGTCGCCCCTTCCCATTCATCAGGACCTCGGTAACGTCCCTCGTCAGCGCTTGAAGTCACGCAGCAAGGCCCTTTTGCACTCATGGCACTTAACCCTCAACAGTAGGCGTTCAATCCCAATGAAGCTTGGGAAGCTGGAGGGAGTTAAAATAGGGAGTTAAAAATAACTCCCTATTAAAAATAACTCCCTACAGCAGAAGATCCCTGACTTTTGATCTTCCGCGAAGCTCATGGTCCACCTTAAACCACATCCGCACAAACCGTGGCAGATGCGGATACCTGATGCACAAATGGAAAAAAAAATCTGCAGTGTGTGACTGTAGCCATCCAGAACAGATTGTACAATATATAATGGTGAAATTCCTTTGTCTCTCCGAGAGAGACAAAGCGATACTCCGCTGCTCCTGACACGGTTGTCTGGATTGACCACTTGAATGTGAAATTGGCGTTGTTACTCTGCATCTGGATCAGCTGTACGAAAGAAGAAGTGATGCAGTCCAAGTACAACTCCGGTTTGAAAAGAATTAGGAGCACTGGCCGACTTAATTCTTAACGTCAGTGTATTCGCAAACAACAGCGGGACCAGTTACGCTTTGCATTGCCAAAAATGTGCTCTTAAAGACCGGCCTAACAAGCCAACGAGTTTTCTGGCCTGTGATTTCCGATCTCTCTGCCGTTCCAATTCATCTAAATAATACCCCGCCACTCTGTGGACACGTCCACCGTCGAGCAAGCGGTGTCGCCTGCCAAGCAGCGTGGACCGCTAAAGGTCCCACGGCATCGCTTGAAATTGTAGGCCATTATGTATCTGGGGCACGGCCAAATTTGAAGAATTACCGGCAATTACTAAATTGTGCCTTGCCGAGTGCTATAGCTGCGGCTCTACGCCACCCCCCCCCCCACCTCCCACCCTGCACTGGGAAAGGGGGGTGTCCCCTGCGCGGGGGGGGGGAGAGCGACGATGATGACCGTTTATTTTATTTGTGGAACGTCTGGTGGATAATGGATGAAGGCGCGAGGTCACTCGCGTCGCAGCAGCACGCTTTGCGTGGTGGTTCGACTCGTAAATTGAACTGCGGTAGCGGCAGTGGTAAGGACAACAACGCGCAGCTGGGGAGCGCGAGTCCGTTAGCGAGCGTGCAAATGAACTGTCTGCCGTTAAATGGATTTCCAGCACAAACTTCCTGGCCACTTCGCATTATTGCCGTATAAAACACAGCTCTCTGCTACTTTAACTGATCATCAGCGCAGAAGTGCAAAGGGTCCGAATTTTTTAATTAAAGTGGCTCGCCGTGTTTACATGGCGATAAGTCCTGACGGAGCCAAAATATTGACTCAGCGCCCCCATCTGTTTTCCTGAGCATCTATTTTATTTCCTTCTCAATGAGCTAACCATTACGGCAATAAAAAAAAAAGGGCCTACACTAAAAACCTGACTTGTCACGCAGGGAATAGGCCTCCTGTGGGTTTAAATAAAGTGTGGAGGTGGCTCAGTGGGCTAATGTTATTGCCCGTGTCATAGACACTGAGCCAGCATCACTTGTGAATCCAGGTCTTAGTCACCCGTGACTCAACAATGTTTTTACGTGGAGTGATTTTAATTTCAGGGTTGCATTGAAGACTGCCTGGAAAATACCAGGTGGTCGTCGGCTTTGGCTACAAGGCAGCCAGAAGATTATAGCACAGCGATGGATTCTTGAATTTTGACTAACTGGGTTGTCCGGTTTTCTCCCACATTCAATCAAATACTCATTTATGGAATCCCAATGCAGGATCTTCCAGAGAAATAGTCTAGAGACTCAGTGAGACTTTGTTATTAATTGTGTCATCCCAGATACTAAAACTAAACTAGTTTTTATTTTACCAGGTAAGGCCCCCACTGAGCTTCATAGCTCTTTTTCAGAAGCGACCTGGCCCCACATGATAGCTCAACGAAGTAGCTTATCATGTGGAAATTTATAGCAGCCAAATACTCTTAAATGCCTGTTAATTCTAAATGTAGAGGGAAAAACCGGAGGACCCAAAGAAAAATCCAGTTGACAGTGAGAATGAACATGCAAACTCCAAATATACAACAGGCGTCAGGGTCGAGATAAAACCCACAACCCCTTGTATACCAGGCGAGATAGTTAACATCTCGCCACCATGGCGCCACTAATGACTGCCGAGGAAAATATCTTCCGCTATTTAAAGTGTTTCAAGTTAAATTTGTCAAAACTATAGACACGTGGGACAGTGTGAAGGCGACGTTATTCATGGGTGGGTTGGGAGGCCTGCTGAAGAAAGTGGTTCTGCGGGCTTCTCTTCCGGGGTAGTTCCCTCGCGTGACGTTCCGATGCTTTTCTCAAAAGGCCGTTCTGAGTCTTTGTGCGCGTAAACGTGATGCCACCCGATACCACGTGACACCATTTTTGGCTTGAAAAGTGCTGAAATATAACGTCATGAAAGTGAGGTGACTTCCCGTGACCACAATTTTTTTGGATAAGTCTGATACGGAACGTTTTTGATGGAGCAATGGGAAATTTCCTTCCGATTTTTCAGATTCATTCCAAAATCGGCCATCACGTGTCGTCCCTGGTGCATGCATCTTTACGATGATGTCGTCCTCAACTAATGCGTAATATAATTTTTATTCCCCCGACCCTCCCCCCCCCCCCACGAGCCCAGATGCGTCTCTCTGCGAAAGTAAACGTTTTTGCGAGGCGAGCATCATTAGCGCTCCCCCCACCCGCCACCCGGCGGTCCCCGGGAGAAATTGGCGAGCGCGGCGGTGGCAGGAGGTGATGGCGGTGGCGGCGGCGGCAGAGCGATGGGCCCTCCTCGCGGACGCGTGATGGATTGCGCAGAGACACGGAGGGTCTCTCAACTCTGACTCTATCCTATTAATCGTCCGCCTCGCTCGCGTGCGTGTGCCGCTCGCCCGCTCTCCACCCTGCTTCTCTCTCTCTCTCTCCCGCTAGAGCCATCCTCTCGGTGGACATTGTTGGGGTGTGGGGGGGAAGGAGAAAAAAATGCGACCACGGTTATGGATTAAATTTCGACCTCCCGGTCTCTTCTCCACTGCCGAAGATCTTTACTTATTAAATCAAAATTAGTTTTGCTTTGGCCGTTTGTTACTGCTGCTGTTGCTGCTCTCGCCTCCCAGAGAACTGCCGCGCGGTTCTAGATGCAGTTAACTCTTGATTATTTGTGCACGGATTATATGGATAACCGGTTAACCGTGCTTGGGATGTAATAAATACACTGTCCGCATGCGCGCCTGTTGAATAATTAGTTGCACCTCGGTCGTAGTGGGTCAGTGGTTCAGTATCTATGTGACTGCAAACGTAGTAAACTTTGGTGGGGCAATGGGTTGTGTCACGGTGGTTGTGTGGCGGACCAAGGAGTTGTGGTAGCTTGTTGTTGTGTCAGAATATTGTTTCCTGCTCAGTGTTATCTTCGTGGCCTTGAATCGGCACGTTGTTGTTGCTGCTTCCGTGCCGACGAGTCCGTGTGTTGCTACACAATGTCGCGGGGGTCACCGTGCCATTTTTGGGACCGCGTCACTTCGGCACGGACCCTTCGGTCCAACCCCGCGTCGGCAGCTTTTCAATCACCCACACGCGTACGAGGCAGAGCACTAATTACTAACGAGGACCCCGCGCCAACTTAATCAGCGCGAGCGCCCGTGATTGAGCATCCAGACCACTTGCCGAGGAGTGAGTAAAACGTGCGTGTGCTAAGACACACACGCACAGAGGGTTTATTTTGAAGATTTATACAATACTGTTTACGTGTTCAATTTTGTAAGCTGCTTATTTTTATAATAGGACGCACAATTGGGATTTTTTTTTTTAACCATCTACCCGTGACCGCCTGTTACAACCACATCATCACCCGGGATTCGCCCGAACTCGCGTGATCTGGATGGGTGATCACCATGCACAAAGAGATTGTTATAGGCCGTGTGGCTACACTCTGGGTAACAGAGGGCAGTGCATCTTAAACACATCGTCGTCTCTGCTCGCACGACTACTTGGGATCCTTGCATCAAGTGCGCCTTACAAATGTAAATTATAATATTACTGTGTGCTCCTCTAGTCACTAATCCTCGACGATCAGCGTAGTGAAGTATGGCCAAACAATCACCTCCACAACTCGCAGGGTGTGGCCGAGGCTTTCATCCGGCGGCGGATTGACAAATGCGACGACAATTCAAGATGCTCTATAGATAGGTGAGCGTGCACGTCCAGTTAATTTTAGGAAGGAGGGATTTTTCACGTGTTTGCGTGTCTGTGTGTGTGACTCATTTCAATGTCTATCGCAGCATATTGCTCGGGCATTTAAAAGAGAAATGCAACCAAGCGTGAGTATTTACGTATGTTGATGTTTCCACATTGGTCCAACTCTGCGAGCTTGCCACTATTATCACAAAAACAAACAAGGGTGCAACTAAATCAATACCAATTTAAAACCGCAAATATTCGTGCAGAAGCCACGGTTTGAAATCCAACAGAGCCTCGGTCCCATGATTGATCGCGGCTTCATGAACCAAATTGTAAATATAAATGAATAACTCATGATTACTCTGAACATTTCCTTCCTTCTACTTACGATTAACTATCAGTTATTCCAGGTAATAGGGGGGGGGTGCGGGGGGGAGCCGAATTAAACAAAATCACAGATAACGCAAAACACACGCCAGGCTGTATACACATTGGATTTCTTGCATAGACTGGGAGTAGAATTGGGAGTGAAGACTTAGAATGTATGCGGCTGTGCCATCTGTTATTATTCCTTCTTAAAATAATGGGTTCACTTGCAATTGTGTGTACAAAGAGTAATGGACTAAAAGTTAAAAGTGTTTAATAACTTAAACGAGCATGCACCCACATTTTTTTTTCTCGCAAGCATTGTTAATCCGCAACCTGTGCAAGCCGCCCACGGATAATGGAGAGTGAACCGCATTCCCTGGTCTCCCTTGCAAAAGAGACATCTCATCACGACCGTTTTTCTGCTTCTGAAGAGGCGAAATTGAATTTAGCGCAATATCTGGAAAGCATCTACAAATAAACCCCCTGCTCTTTGTGCGCCCGCCGTCAAGAGCGCTACAGCCCACGGCCGGACTGGGGCTTATCGGCCCGCCCGGCTGGCTCGCGAAATTTAAAGGGACAGCCGTGCCCCTCAGCCGGTGGGATCCGCGACCTCGTCCCCTGGGTGCCGAGGCTTTGAACGTCCGTCCCAGGCGGCCGCTTGCGCGTCGTCGTCGCCGCGGTGGTCTCGGCAGCGTGAAAAAAACGAAAAGCCCGTCACTCCCGCGGGCGAGGGCACAGATGTTAGGCCCTGCTGTCCCTCTCGCTTGCTCGTGCGCGTGTGTGCGTGCGTCATGCACGACCACCCCTCTTCTTTTTGTTGTCGTTTCCCCGGAGTCAACAGCTTTGTGCCGGTGCCGCGTCCAATTAGAGACTCGCAGTTGCTGCTGGTGGCGCCGGTTGCTTCTCCACGTCCCGCTGAGAAGGCAACTCCAGCAGCAGCAGCATCACTGGGCCATCGGTGGGCTAGTGGACACGTGTGTGAGAGAGTCTGAAGTGTGAGAGTGGGTGGTGCGAGAGTGTGTGTGTGTGTGTGTGAGGGAAGTGGGGAGCGTTAGTGTAGCGGTTAGTCCACGGCGCTCACAGTCACCAACATTGGTGCAAAACTTCTGAACTGGTCCTGGGCCTCCCCGAGGTGGACTCAGCCTCAAGTTAGTATCTGGTGCGATGTGTAAAATATCGCCACTGGGGAGACATAGGCGGCCGGGCGTAGTGCTGGCCACCCAACCCCTCGTGTACCGTGCCGGCCTTCATAGGTGTCCTCTAACAGCACTTGCCCCAACAGTCGGATAAGACTATATTGGGGATCTTTCTCTTTGTGTGTTTTGTGAGATAGTACCGTGTGTGAGCTTGTGGTGCCGTAGTAAGTAGGCGCTCACTAAAGTAGGTGCTCACCATAAGGTTTAATGGGGCATCTTTGGCTTTTGTGTGTGTGCTTGTGTATGGTATCTTGTTCTGAACAAGTGTTTGCGGGCATAGAACTGCTGGGGCTCATCTACATTCATGGAGGGCCCTCATTCTTTGTTTACTCAAGGCAGCCTCGGTGAGCCCCACCGAGTCTATGAACACCGCAATTACTTTGTTTTCCATTTGCAAACTAAGTTTCACTGTTGGCGCCCCGACACCGTCTCGTTTAGAGCCAGCCGCTCACGCGATAAACCGAGAGCATCTCATCGCTCGGGGGACGAAGTTTTCGAAAAAAATGTCGTGATAAAAGACGAGGATGGGAAGAAAAGGAGCAAGTTTGAGAGCAGTAACAACCATAGCAGTGGCGGCAGCGGCAAATAACCGGCGATTCGATCTGAAATGACAATGCTCGGCTTGTGTTACAGGGCATGAAAATGATGTACAGCACTTGCTTGACACGAAACGCACACACACAAAAAAGCCTCCTTTCATTGGTCACCGGGAGTGGGGGGAACATTTTCAGACTCCGCTGAAAGATGACGTGCCGAAAAATTGGGCACGCCGAGCGCTATATCGCATCTGCGCACACGATTCCCGTCGTGTGCGTGCGTCCGTCGCGTTTGGGGGAAACAAACGGAGGAGGGAGGGTGAAGCCTGGGAGGGAGTGCATGGACACCTTTGCATTTATCAGGCGGCAAAGTTTGAAGGGTCCTCCTCGCGAGTTGTGGGTGCGCCGCTTTTTTATTTGCGGAAATTGCGAGGCGGTTCTCCTCGCGCCCCTCGCATCTCGGCGTGCGCAGGGGGGATACTTTGGGTGGGATTTATGTCGGGGGCGTCCCTCCACCACCCCCCCCCCCCCCCCCCCCCCGTTCCTCGTCATTTGTGGCAGCTGAGCGGTGCGGTCGAAGGTAACGGAAGCGTTCCCGAACGGTCACAGCAGCGGCGCTGACGAACGCCAGGGACTCTGAAATCTCGATGCGACGAGTCTCGCCAATGCCAAGTCGCACTAGTGCAGGTTTCATAATCATCGTCATCGTCATGATGATGATCATCATCCGCTGTAATCCATCCACTGCTGGATGAAGGCCAGATTCGTGTATGCTGTATTGTGCAAGTTTAAAGGGATGAAAGCGTCTTCCAAGTGTGTTTGTACAATTTAATTAGCCTAGCTCAAACTGCTAATTGTAATAATTCTACAATGGAACCCCTGTAGAATGATGTGAATGAGCTTCCGTCGGGACTGTGACTGAAGCCATAGTATTTTTCAATCACATTTAATATCGTAGGGCCCTTGAGACAGATTCACGTTTCCTGCATTCGTATTTAACGTCAGACTAATCAAGAGTGAGATGTGATCTGAATATGCCTACGGTTTCTCTACAGGTTCGTGACATGTGGCTAATTTAGATGCTTGATTAATAAAATTGTATTGGGTTGTACGCAGAATTGAGAACGGGCAACAAAAAGCGAGTTTACCCCGTACGCAAACTCGTACATCTATGGATGTGCAAACGCTAGTAGGAAATGCGCTCGTATGGTAAATGTTGTGGGTTTACGCTCCAACACACTGGTGTGCTGTACTCGGAACGAATTGCCATCTTCTGTTTACGTGACGCAATTTAATAATTGGCTGTGTCGGGTGGTGGCGGGTTTAACGACACATTTATATTTACGCGATCTATCCCCGAAAACCTCTTATGGAGGACATCTCATCGTTAGTCCTGCTCTCTTTACATCTAGGTCTACAATCATGCAATTTAGTTCCCGATTTCCCCATGTAAATGTATTCCGCGGCCGCAGCAGCAGGGAATCCAACCGCCGTTTAGCGCTAACTGGCGAACGCGCCGCCATTCGGCTCCGCCCAGCCGTTGGAGGGTCCACGATACATATCCCCGGCCGCTACGAGCGAGCGGACGTTCCGGCAGGGAAATCGGCAACACGTCTGCCTATGGCACGACCCGCGTCCCTCACCGCAACGGGAGCGGGAGCCCAGTCAATAAACGGCATTGTGGGGGGGGGGGCGGTGGGGGGGGGGGGACAGTGGGGGTGGGTGTGGGGGAGGCGGGTGGGCTGAGCCACTCATTTGGGTTGAAGGAGTACGGGTGGATGAGGAAGGTGGAGGGGGCTCCGGTGGTGGCGGGGGGTTTCAGCAGGGGCGGGGGCGGCAGTTTGGGGTGATTATATGAGGAGCCGTCAGCGGAGGAGACGTGGAGCGAGGAAGGGCACGTCAGGGCGATAAGAGTGATGGGACCGTCGCACTCCTCACAATCTCTCCGCTGATGAATGAACAGCCGAGGCCCAACGGGAGTCCGGGCAGATGTTAGATCATGTGATCTGTAACCCTGGCTGTGCTGCGCCGCCACCACGCCTTGTGGGGGAAAGAGGACGCGTGGGGTTGTCGCGCACGCACGTCCGTGTGCACAAGTCGACAAATTTCCCTTCATTGTCTCTCTTTGTCTCTCGCTCTCTTAGCGTGCCGCTCGTCCTCCCTCTGTCTTGCAAAGTGGCTCCTTTGTTTTGTCAATATCGTCCCTTCTGGTGAGTGCGCTTGGGGAAAAAAATCATTCAGACAAGTGCACGCGCGGGGTAATATAGTCCTAACGCACTCGCTCGCTTAACGCTATAGATTTCTGTCGCCGAGTTTGTGCCTTTTCAAGTAATTGAACTTTACGCCCGAGCAAAACTCTTTCTCAGTTGTGCACCGAAGCCGTTGCCACTCAGGCTTTTGAAATACGGCGCTGCATATGATCCTCAACACACCGCCACACCGCCGCTGACTTCGGGCCCAGTTCACGAATTTCACGAGAACGCTTGGACAAAATTGACAAATGCCCGACGGCAGATACGAACACGTAATAACGTTATCGTGCTCTACCGTTGCTTTTCTTCATTTGAATAATCTTAACTAAGTTACCAAGAATCTTTCCGAATAATGGTGTGCGTTTAAACAAACTTAAGATGGCACGTCAATTTATTGGGGCTGCTTTGCCAACCGAGTGGATGGATCCGGGGACTGGCTGCCTTTGTCATCGGATGGAAAACGGTTAACCAAAAAAACAGAAAGCGCACTTTTTGTGTGTTTTTTTTTGTCTCCCGCCGCTCCCTATCATCTAGCGGTTGTTTCAGCAAAGCCACGCTCGTGTGGGTCAGTGCTCCCCACTGATGGATACTCCAGATGAAGCTTCATTATCGGTAGCCGCTTTATTACCCAGGGCTCTAATCCCCTTCCCTCCCCGCTGCCCGTCCCAGTGAGACAATAAACCGCGGCTCCCTAAATGAACTGCCCAAAACAAATCCAAATTACAAGCCGCACTTAAATGGATTGGAAGAGGCTAGTTAAGGCTCAATATTTTTCACCGGCGGAATTCCTGCACAAGAGCCGACGAGGGTGGGGAGACTGATTATTAGCGTGCTCGTTTGTCGCATCGCTGTCGTGTTGACGCTGTGGCGCAGGTGTGCCGAGTGCCGGGCTTGATGATTAAATTTTAACGGTTTGGGGGGGGGGGGGCGGCGGAGGAGGTGGTTGGAGCTAATGGCTCTGTTTGCACCGTGTCGTCGTGCAAGGGGGGGGTCTGGGGCGGCGCGACGAGTGGAGGGTACTTCCGCGGTAGTGGGGACGCAGCCGGAGGTCGGGCGGATCGGCGCTGTCCTTCGCCGCTATCATCAGTGGCAGCACTGTTCGTAATTTACCGTTTGGCCATTAGCATTGGTGTAAATTAAAGGCCGGCTTCGTCGTTCTAACAATTGCACCTTTTGCAACTTGTTAACTGCGCCAATTTGCACAACCGCTGTTTGTTACATCTGACGTCCGTCTGCGTCCGCGCTATTAATGGAGCAATCGCGACGATAACGGTGAAGTAATACGATGCAGTTTGGAGATAAAGAGTGTGTAAATGTAACCGCATCTCCAGACGCTGTGAGCACCAACATCACGTACTCCTTTAAGGCTCGGTCAACCCATGGGAACCGGGCTCACAGTGCAGTGAGCTAACCACCACGACCATGTCCTTTTCACCAGCCCACACCGACCAGTGTGGTGAAGTATGATTAAACAGTTTCCTTGACGGACACGACATGGGAGGTCTTCATCCAGCAGTTCATTGATAAAGGGTTGAATGATTACTATCATCGTGGTCGGGATAGATTTCTTTTTTTTGTTTGCTATGGTCAGGAGTCGAACCTACGTAAACGAGATCGTCGTGTAGTGCCCTAGCCACTGTGCCACCGCACTGCCTTTTTTGTTCTTTGCTTGATGAATACTTTGTCACCGTGAAAGAAAGAAGGATCAGGACAATTTGCCCAAGAGGCCTTCTACATTTCTTGAATGAGGCCAGTCAGCTGAATATTGATATATTCCTTTTTGTTCCTCAACGTTATTTTAAAAAGAAAACAATTTCCTTTTCATTTTCTATCTAGCCTTGTTATTTATCACGTTAGTTCACTGAAGCGGTGACATTTTACCACCGCTCTCCTGGTTAAGGTCAGTCGAGACAAATAAACGAGGAAGCCCTGCTTAGCAGGGGAGCTTGCGGTGATGAAACGGCCGCTTGGCGGTGCTGCCCCTCCCCGTACCTCGTCACGCCTGCCGTTCGAATGCCAAGCGCCCTTTTGGCCCCCCGTGACCTCACAATGAGAACCGGGGTGCAGAGGTCTCTCTTCATTTCGCTTATAAATCGATTCCGCTCGCCAGAGCAAGCTGTTGGTCGGTGTCACGCCTGCGCTGCACAACTCGTAAATCTCTACGGGGACGAGGAAGTGAGCCAGCGAGCCAGCGAGCGCGTGAATGAATGTGTGAGTGAGCTTCCAGGTGAGGGAGCTAGTGCGAGCGAAGTGAGTGTGCGAGCGAACGAGCGTGTTGAGTGAATGCGTGACTGAAGTGAGTACGCTCAAGTGATTGGGCGAGTGAGCGTGTGGGCAAGCGAGTGTGCGAGCGAGCGAGTGTGCTAATGTCGGGGTGAGCGAGGGTGTGAGTGCGTTTGCAGGTGATAGTGAGTGTGTTTGCGGGCGGAGGGAAGTTTTTTTTCCCAGCTTTTGTGAACCGTCGTGCGGTGTTAGGAAGAAGTTGAACAGCTCGTGAGCGTTGGGTTGGGATTTGAGTAGTCAGGCCAGAGGCACCCAGCCACCAGGCTAAATTGGACAGCGGGCCCCATTTCATTATTTGCACCAGGGCCCATGCCATCCAGATTAGGGCATGATATTATATTTGCAAGCTGTGTGATTTTGCTTGAATCCGCGTGCATAAACATGAAGTCTTATTTTGATTATTGTTGTATACGCACTGTGTGTGTAACAACAACAGCTGCCATTTGTCACAAAGTGGCGGCGACGTCAGCACAGCGCTTGTGCCAGGTGAGGTGTACTTGAGGCCACGTGAAGTGTCCAAGGCTCTCTGACAAGAGGTCATGGAACAGACCCAGGTGTGATAGGCTGACGGACCGAAATTATTGGTATACACACACACACTGTGAACGTGTGCTTGAATGTGACCATTCACTCATGAAGAGTTTCAAGTCAAAGTGCTCAACGGATCCCCCCGTACGCTTGGCGCCACCTCCAGGTGACCGCTGTCACTGCAGCGGTTAAACTAGTGAGCCTCGCCGAGAGCGGATGGGAGATCCACGGCCACTTGATCTTGAGCACCCACAGGGCACACGCGATCGCAATGCGCGCACTTATTATGACCGCTAGTGCCTGCGTGTGTTCGCTGTCTGGATATATTAACGTAATTTTGGCATGCTATACATGAAATGTATAACTGTACATTGTTATTTTTGTTCATGTATTACTTCAGTAACATTTATATCACAATTGTGCAACGATCAGTCGTGATGTAATTTTGGAGTGGCCGTATTATTTCCGACGACGAACCCCCTCCTCTTGCTTGTTGCCCAGCCTGTACCGTGTGGCTGTATGTGTGTGTGTGTACAGATGATCATCACTGGTGTGTGTGGAGTGGTAGTACAACGGTTAGCACGCTGCGCTATGAATCTGGCGCCCTGAGTTCGATTCCCGCTCACAGCCAACACTAGTGGCGATTATCCGAACCGACTCAGCCTCAAATGAGTACCTGGTGCGATGTGTAAACATCGCCACTGGGGAGACAAAGGCGGCCAGGTGTGGTGTTAGCCACCCACACCCTTGTGTACCATTCTGGCCTTCATAGGTGCTCGCTAACAGCACTTGCCCCTACAGTCTGTTAAGGCTATACGGGGGATCTTTGTCTTTGAGCGTATGTGTGTGTGGATACGTTTCGGTAAGCCTTTGACACTTCACGTGGCCCCAAAGTGCACCTGGCCTGGGCACAGGCGCCGTGGTGACCTCACCATCATGCAGTGGCGAATGGCGGGTATTGGTATATGTGTTTGTGTGAGGAGAGGCATGGGCAGCGGTAGTGACGTTGTTAGCGCACTGCATTGCTAACCCGGTGACTCATGACCAATAACAGTGGCAGATTTTTGAACCAGTCCTGGGCTTCCTCTAGGTCGATACAGCCATTAAAATGACCTCGTGTAGTGTGTTGTCTAGGCTTGGTGATAACCACGCGATTCTTGCATGCCGTACCCACCTCACTCAGCGTTCATTTATTGGTCTTTCCTATATCAACAGTAAGACCGAATGTAGAAACCTTGCCTTTTTAACGCTTTCCAAACTAAGATTTCAAATGTTTACGTGTTACCTCTGTCCATTCATCGACAATAATTCTCATAAACATGGTCCAGTATGAACGAACCTATATTGTAAATGCGTTTCGCTGATCTAGGGACTTTCTCTCTTGAAAACTGGGCAAATTAAACCAAAGATTTGCCCAAAGCTTGGAGAGACTCACTGGGTCAGGAGGATTGTTTTAAAATAGTCAAATGAATTTGGCTTCACAGCTACCCATTAGCTTCCATGCTGCTAATTAAACATTTTGTAAATAGATTCGCGCAGTCGCGAGATTTCCGAATTTATTGCGTGCGCGTGCTTGCTTGTGCATCTCGCTTGCGCCGCAGGTTGATCAAAATCAAGGAGTGGGTGGACAAGAACGACCCCGGTGCCGTGCTCATCCCCTTCAGCGGCGCGCTTGAGCTCAAACTCCAGGAGATGACGGACGAGGAGAAGGAGAAGTACCTTACCGAGGTCAAGACCACCAGGTGCGATCCCTGGGCCAGGAGTGGAACTGTGTTTCCGGGGGCCAGCAGGGGGCTGGGCATCCAGTGATTTATATCACGGTTGCAAAGCACAAGCCTGAAGGCCCAAAAAACGCCAGCAGTGACCAGCATTATTAAAGTTGGAATAGATAACAGTTAATAAGTTTCTTTAATTGAGTAAGGTTATATGAACTTCAGAAAAGTGATGTCGAGAGTGAATTCTAACATGGAGCAGTGCGAGAGAAGAGGCAGAAAGAAAAGTGTTGTGACCTGCAGTGTATTGGTTGAATATGGAGGGGAAGCCTTCATCTATGGCTGATGATTAAAGTACTATGTTTCCCTTTTAATCCATCTTTGCAAATGAATCTGAAGCTAACACGCTCCAGGGATGGCTTTGACATTGATGCCTGTGCTGTTGGCGGAGACATCGCGTCGTGTTTACAAATCTGCTCGCTCTTCTCCTCCCATGTCTGCCCAGCGCTCTGACAAAGATCATCAAGACGGGATATGCGGCCCTGCAGCTTGAGTACTTCTTCACGGCGGGGTCCGACGAGGTCAGGGCGTGGACCATCCGGGTGAGTCAGCCGTGCCTGGCCAAAGAGAGTGGTACAAAACAACGACCACAGTTAGAATTGACGTAGCGTCTAAAATGCAGTCGTGTCTCAAGACGCATCATGAACATAAAGAATAGACGCCAGGGTAGGGAAACATGGGAGAGAGGAGAGAGGGGGCAGCACTGCAGCACAACCCAGGTCCAAACAACAATGACGCCGAGCCCCAGTGACAGCCGGGACAGCACCCATTAAGTCCTGGGGTGTCCTTGGGGGGCCAAAGATCTACAATGGGTCCCAGGGCATCCTTGGGGGGGGGGGGGGGGTGGAGTGGTCCAGGGCCCATTCACCAACGAGTCCCAGAGGGGATCTCAGGGGGATTAATTGATTAAAATTGATTCCTGCACTGACCAGGCATGCATTGAATTGTACGTGTAAGAATCGATTGTTTACCTTAGGCTCTTTTAAGAAATAATAATTCGATAAAACAAACGAGACGTGTTAAAGAGAGGGTACAAATGCTACATTATGAGGGCAAAACAAACAAGATGGTTTAGCCCAGATACAGAGTACAAGGAAGTACATACAAGTCCTACAAACAAATCAGTACAGACCAGACGGATGGTATCCATACGACATTACAAAGGGGACACATGACACAGACAGTACAAAGAGATGGGTTTACACAAGACAGTGTGGACAAAACAATGTACAGGGTGTTGAGACTAATCGCACCTCCAATTAGCACAATTGGCTACGTGCGGTATGAAGGAAGTTCAACATACATGAATAGATGAGGGTGTGCTTACGTGGCAGTTGAAATTACTACACAGTCGAGACAGATGTGGAACGATCGTACAAATGAGATGGTACAGGCAACAGAAATATTGTATTCGCAGTTATAATCGTTATCTCAAATTATGACAATGCATGCAGTCGCTTCGTGTGTGGGTGGGTCGCTGCATGCTTCGTGAGGGAATTATGAAGGCCATATGGGGAGAGAACTGTGGCGAAGTTGATGATGATGATGATGCTTGCTTCCTTCCGCTTGCAGAAGGGAACCAAGGCTCCTCAAGCGGCCGGAAAAATCCACACGGACTTTGAGAAGGGATTCATCATGGCCGAAGTCATGAAGTATGACGACTTCAAAGAGGAAGGCTCAGAAAATGCTGTCAAGGTGGGGTTACCTTTTCATCTGGAATATTTATATTTAAATACAAGTAATAATGTGTCATCCCAAATGCGGGGGTTGACAGTCTTCGATCTCCATATTTTATTGTCCTTTGTAGCATGTTGCACTTCATCTGTCCTTGCGAACCAAACAACTTCAGTGTTGTGCAGACACCGATTTATTTGTCTCCATTTTTATATTTTTCCCACATGTTTCCAGCGATGCTCGAGTTCGCCAAATCCAATGGCCTTGCTTCCTAACAGAGAAAAGTCTCTCTCGGTTGTGAAGAGTGGCCATACACGAAACGTCACCTATTACATATACATGTTCCTCTTTACAGCAGCGTTATTGACGAATGTTTTGAGTTTTTTAAAAATCATTTGTGCTTGTGCACCATTGCCAAAGAATGGCATCCAATTATTGTGCTATCAAGTATTGTACAACGATCAGAGAGCACAACATCAATGGGACTCTTAATTTTTATATCGCACAATATATGCACGACGACACAGTATTTTTTGTTGTAATTTCCCCCCCAGTTTTTTATCCCGATTGTTCTATTACAACTCTTCATGTGAGAAAACGGTCCATGGAAGCAGATATCACAGAGCTACCTCTGAGATCCCTTCAAGTGACTTCCGTCGTGACGCTGTGCTGTAAAATAAATGCACACCAGTCACGCACAGTCACAATCCAAATGTTCACCGGTGCTTGCGGTCTCACATTTCCGACACCATGACAACGCTGCTCTACAATGCTTTGCGCACTGCTGCGCGTGCAGGGGGTTGGCAAGTACAGGCAGCAGGGACGCAACTACGTCGTCGAGGATGGAGACATCATCTTCTTCAAGTTCAACACGCCGTCGCAGCCCAAGAAGAAGTAAAGCGAAGAGGTTCCGCGTGCAGGCCCCGGCGCTCGTGCTCACGAAAGCCCCTGCTTGATCGCTCCAGCTCGCCCGTGCTCACATCCGGCCCTCCGTGACACAAACTTCATGGATTTCAAACTTCACGGACTCAAAATGTGCATGCAATGCATTTGTTTTTCGACGCTCGGCAGCGTTTTTAAAGGAAATTGCGTGGAACGAGTGTACGCGTTTTCTTTGTTTGCGTCGTTTACATCGTTGCCAAATTAGTGGCCGATACACTAGTCACAGGTTTTATTTTGTGAGGGTATATAATTGGTGGCATATCTTGTCGGCTTGGCTTAAAGGGGCACTTGCCTGTGTTTCTCAGTCCGGCATTGGTACAGCCATGATAAATAATGAGTGTTTAATTACTAAACCTGACGGTCTAGAAAGCATTTCTTAACACATCTAACAGTCACCCTGGCCATCCTCCCATTTGGCTGCAGTTACCACTGCTGTTATGGGATTTTATTTTTCTTGAAAAAGGGAACTCCAAATGCTATCTCTCGGGGTACACCGAGCAGCACACAGTGGCTGTAACAATCCGTTGAGTAGCTGAAATGACCCGAGTGGCTCGGAGATTGGGCATCCTTGCATGTGTTGTGGAGATTTGGGGTGTTTGACGAGGCTTGATGCGAATTTGGGTCAAGATCCGATCGAGGGGGGACCTCGACTTAAAAGATCAGCCCATCTTTTACGCTGGTATATTCACGTGAGTTTCATGCACCTACATCTCACTCACATTTAACAAAAATGACATAGATAAATATTGTGTGGCATGTCAAAAAATGATATCGGAAAACGTTTGAAATATATACCACGAGAGCTGCAATAAAAAAAAGACGATGCTTTCAGAGAATCTGCAGACTGGAATGGTGCCAACAGGCCAAGCAGCGTACATACAATTTGACGAAAATTCTGTAAAGCTGTGCTTTCTTGGGGCCCTCATCTTGAGGGGGGTACATCGAGACAGGGATGACCGCGTCTGGAAATAAAACAGCGATGGAAGTGCGTGCTGTGTCTTGTCCTCATTACATTACTTTGACCTCGATCGTAAAGTGGAGCTGCCACTTGACATGGAACGATTCAATGACCCTCCCACCCCAGTTGTCATGGTTCGTGGTTGCAAATCAGATTCGACTATTTATTATTTTGTTATCTCCTTTTTACCATTTCATTGGTATTTTTAAATTTGATTATTTCAGTAGTCTCCTTCCCTCAGCCTAATTATAACATTGCCCTATCATCGTCATTGTAATTAGCAGAAATTGTATATAATTATCAAGATCTGGATAACATGCACATAGCATACGTGTAAGAATGGATTTTAATCGATGAACCATTGCTTCATGACATGCATAGTTGCCACTAGATAACCTCCATAAAGATAATGTGGGAACGTAGGGAATATCCCCCGGTTTATTTCACTTGGGCATAAAAAGGTACAGAAGGCGTTCTTGATTTGGATCTCAAAAGCCCATTTGTCAAGCCACGTAAGAGCATTCATCACTGTTAAAGCTGCCTTTGTGAAACTAATCTCTTAAATGTTTAATACTGCACGACTTAAGCGTGCAGTCAAAGCACAGCTCTGACGATTAAGCCCGCTCTCTGGAGCAGCGATAAAAGGAGAATATGAACTCTTAAATGCACTGCTTCTCATGCCTCAAGAGGAGCCAGTTTTAATCAACCTCTGCATCTTCAGTGAATGTGCCTAGAGTTTTAATGCGCTGCTAAACACGATATTGAGCCGTCCGCATAGACACCACCACCATGTTCATTGCGGCGTAGTTAATGTGGTTTTTTTTTATATAAATAGCGACCGGCAAATATTAAAACCCCCGTCGACAAATGCTTGCGGGCTCATTCTATTTGACCATGAAGTCTGTCTTGACTGCCGGGAGCTTAGTGTCACGGTTTTTAACTGGACAAGCCAATATGAAAGATCTCTTTGGGTAACCTCTGCTAACCGTAATGAAATTGATGACAAACCAGAAGTGGCTGCACAATTAACTAAATCATTCACTCCGTCCACTAATACTGACGAATCTCGTCAGATCTTCCGAAGCTAAGCATTGCTTAGCCTGGTTTAGTGCTTGGCCGTGTGAGACCGCTTTAAATCCCTTTAATTTACTCCAAAGTATTGGGGATAAAGGAGTCTGATCTCGGCAGGTGTGTGTGTGTGAGACCATGGAGAAGGGATACTTGGGTGCTTGTGTGAGATTTCGCTCTTTACCAGCTTCAAGGCTGGGACAATCCATCATCAGGTTCACAATGTCTCGGGCCATAGCTCCTGAAGAGCAATAATCAAGGACGTGCACTTCGCCAATTGGACTCGCTGGACCAGAACGGAGCATACATATGGATATGCAATTTAGTGTGCGTTTGTGCAACAACGGGCTCCCTCTTTCTGGCTATGTTTCCATTGGAATGATACGAGTGAATGTGATGTTCTGCACATCTGCAATGTTTTGCATTACACTTTGCAGAAACGTTCGCTTGCGCTGGATAGCGAATCGACATTTACGAATTGGGGTAAAGTGTATTTTGGAGAGTTGCGCAACAAAAAATTTATATGACACACGTTTGCATTGAACTTTATTGTCACTTGTTATACAGAGAACTAGTGATGTTTGACCGCTTGAGGTTTTGGAACCTTTGTTCAGCAACCATAATTTAAAATACAGGATTAAACATTAGCAATATATGGAAGCAATTACACTGAATCGGTCAAACTGAGAATCAGTGATCAAATGCAAACAAAACACAATTGTAATTGATTTGAAAAATAAAAATTTTTAGATTGTACAAGCTTATAAAATAATTCGGCTGAACTATTACTTCATGCCCGGAGTTGGTTAATTTGTATGCATTGTACTGTAAATGGACGTTTGTTTAAAAAACAAAAAAGTGCGGTTGTATTGTATTTAATATCCGTCAGGGAGTGTGGCAACCTTGAGCATTTCAAGCACGAAGTTATGGTTAATTTAATGTGGTGTTTCTAGTTCCCCCATAGCGTGAACAAGGAATAGGGGGATATTGTATTATATGTTGTATTGGTTCAGGCGCTGAAGGGCATTTGCGGGTCAAGGGCACAACTCGTCATCATCGGCCACGAGCAATCCGCTGCCGTAAGGAAGCCGTCACCAAGTCGCCCTCACTCCTCCATCGTGATACAACGATGCACCCTACACGAAGATTCTCGGTTAAAAAAGAAAAATAGAATCTAAATCTTGGAACGATGGAAATCTCGATTACACTCCGATATGCGTCTCTCGTGTAAGGCGCCACTTTAACATTGAGCGACGCCTCTCCGTCAGTCATCGCTCGTGTCACGTGACCCCTCATTCGGAAATTCCCTCGCGCCCCCCCCTCCTCAGCATTCCCGCCCTTTTAGCCCCCCCCCCCCGCGCTCAAGGTCACGTGGTATCCAGCCCGTGCCTCCTCCACCCCTCCCTCCCCGGTCACGTGGTCGGAACCACGCCCGGTTAAGATCGCGCTCCTCCACCCACCTACGCGGGCTTCCGGCGGCGACGTCACATCTCCAGAACCGGATGTCCGGCCATAGATCACGTGAGACTCTAGGCTAATCCTCGTCCGCTAGGCCCGTGTGTAACGCGCGCTTCGGGAGTCCTCCGCGGTCACGTGCTCTTCTAGGCCAAGCCTCCGTCGCCTAGACCTGATCGCGCGGGTTTGTTCGGCTTACGCCTCGCGCGCAGACCTCACGCGGTAAGCCGGGCCGGCGTGGAAGGTTAGTCCACCCCCACAACCGAGCTCTACGGGCGAGCGTTACCGGACTCGACCAGCTCCGCCCCGCGCGCGCGCGATCATGTGGCTGCTGACACTGTAGGGGCTACGGCCTTCGTCGCGGGCGCGCATCTCTACAGAGTACAGTATTAGAGCCCCCCCCCCATACCACCGCCCCCTCCCCAGCCCCGCCCTCTGGTGGTCACGTGGTGCCCTGGCCGAAGCCTGGTCACTAGGCCCGTGGTTCCTCTCCAAGCTCCCCCCCCTCTCTCTCTCGGTCACGTGATGAGACCAGTCACGGCGTCACGTGGTGCAGGCTCAAATTCAAATCTGGCCCCCCGCCCCCCTGGTCACGTGGTTGTAACGACTTTTCGCCCGCCTCCAACCTTTGCGATTCGATAGGTGCTCAAAGTGTACAGATTCGATTTTTAAAAATCGTACAAATTACGGAGGGGGGATGGTGTTGCAGGCCACTACGTGAACCGATGCAAATACACATGAATCATACGCGCTTTATATGTAACGCAAATCGATCCATCGGTAATGCTGAGTCAATATATACACACACTTTGGTTCTTTCGGTAGTCACGTAGGTATAAAATTATATATATACACAATTCAGCTCTCACCCACGTAGCGTGTCACCCTGCTACCGTATACTTCGGATAAGTTGCTCCAAAAAGCAGGATTCGGCATTGGGGTGTATTGAAGTTACAGTATACAAATCTGTTGACGCACAATGGGATTTTTTTGCACACTGCGTTGGTGTACGGTGCTTTTTTTAGGAATATTTTTTGCTGGTTTTTTTTCCATTGATTTTCTGTTTGCACGGTCACATAGTCACTTTAAGATGTTTTTCTTGTTCGTGTTTTTTTTGTTAAGGTTGCACCCGATTCAAGAGCCGAATGGCTCACAGGGCTATACCAAAATAAACTGAACAACCGGGTAATTAAAATTCAAGATTCGTCACTAACACTGCCTAAAAAAACACGTGCGACGTTTGGGACAACGGGCTTTCACGGCAAATAGGTACTGTATTCTAAATTATTATAAACTTTAAAACAAAGTGTGGGGGGGGGGGAAGGGCATGTGCGCTTTGTGCACGGAGAATACGGTCACCCCTCCCCTCCTCGCGGATCACGTGGTGCCGTCAGCGGCGTTCCAGCCGAAGCCTGCGCAGCCAGGCCGCGCCCTCCCCCCTCTCGCGAGCTTCCCGCCCAAATCCCCCCCCCCCCGCCGCACCCCCCGCGCGGTCACGTGGTGCACCAGGCGAGGCCCGCGTCGCTAGGCCCGGGCGCGGGCGGTATGAGCGGTAGGCGAACCCCCCTCCTTTCCCCTCCCTTGGACCGGGGAGACGCGGCGAGCTTCGTGGCGAGCTTCGCGGCGCGCGCGCGCGCACTCCTCACCCGCTTATAAACACCGCCACCACCATCAAGCAACCACCACGCACGCACGCGCCTAACAACGCACGCCCAATAAAACACCGATCGTCGCGCCGGGTTGAGGTAAACGTTTAGTTTTTTTTTTATAATACACGCGTATAAAGCCGAGAGGTGCATTTTAGAGGTGGTGGTGGCTGGCTGGGTGGGTGGGGGAGAGATGATATAATATCGGCGGCGAAAGAGAGAGCGTGAGAGAGACAGTGGCGTAGAGCGCGCGCGGCGCGCCAAAATAACAACGGCGAAGGCGGAGGTGGCGCGAATTTAATAAATAAAGGAGTCTGAGGCGAAGGCCATTTTCCCCCGCAGGCAACGCGACGCGGCCGCGTTGTTGCCCTTCCTCGTCGCGCTTTCGCCCCACGAATTCGGGCCGTCGGCGCGGGCTTTCGGCTTGGTCGCGTCGTCGGTAACGTGTCGTGATCGCGGCGTCGTCGGCGTTTTGTCCTGTCGCGTAGAGCCGGAAAAAAGCGAGCAAACCACGACGACGACTACTACTACTACACCCAGCGCTGCGAGTGCCACGGCCGACGGAAAGACGCCGCAGTCGAACCCCACAGCGAATAGCCAGGTGAGCGAAACCGCGATCCGTTCGCGCGAGGTAAACTGCAACAACCGAGGGGTAAATCTAGTGACGGCGGGTGATGTCGGTGCGGCGGCGGTGACTGCGGCAGAGTAAAGCGGAGGGCGCGGGGCTGAGGGAAATCCTCTCCCGCCGATGGCCGTCCCGGCTCTCGGGCCCGGCCCCTCAGCACTCCTCCCTCGCCGCCGTCTCTCCTCCCTCTCGGCCTCTCCTCCCTCCCGCTCGCCCGCCCACCCACTCACCCGTCCCGTGTGTCTCTCCTCCCTCTCTCCTCTCTCTCCTCTCTCATCCATGCCTGCCCTGAACACCGCCCCCCTCGGCCGCACCGCCCCCCCTCGCACCGCCCCCCTATTCCCGAAAAACCGCCCCCCACGACCTCGCGTGGCCCTGCGATGATCCATGCCCCTGCGATGATCCATGCCCCGCCGTCTCAAATCCCATGTGGGCCTGCGCCTTTTCCCTCTCAATCTTCCTCCTCCGTCGTCTTCTCCCCCCCCCCCTCCTGGCAGGCCCAGGACGCGCAGGCGTCGCCTCTGGCACTCCTCGCGGCCACGTGCAGCAGGATCGAAACGCCCCCGAGTGAGGCGCAAGCGGCCCAGGCGCAGGGGCAGCAGGTGCAGGTGCAGCCGGGAGCTCTGAGGATTGTGGCCGGCCCAGGCCAAACGCTTCTGCACGCGCTGGAGCTCACTCAGCTCGCCGCGACGCCCAATGGGTGGCAGATCATTGCCTCCCCGACCTCGGCCGGGACGGCTCCTGCGTCGTCGTCGTCGGCGGTGGCGGCCAGCGGCAGCACCACTGACGTGCAGGCCTCGTCCGGCGTGGTGCAGGTAGCGTCGGGCCAGAGCGGCACCGAATCGATGCTCAAAATCGGCCCGAGCGGGCAGCTGGTGGCGGTGGCGCAGCAGCAGTCCCAGCAGCAGGCGCAACAGCAGCCACAGTTCGTGCAGTATCAGGTCCTGCCACAGCTGCAGACAATAGATGGCCAGCAGATTCAGATAATGCAGCAAGATAGTCAGATACAGCTCGTGCCGGTGAGCCAGACACAGACCCAATCGACCCAAGGCGGCTCTGGTCAGCAGCCTGTGCAAATCAGGCCAGCTGGAACGAGCTCCGCGGGTGGTACGGCCACCACGGCCACCTTTCCCGTGCAGATCCAGGGCCAGATTGGCCATGGCTCGCAGCAGATGCAGCTCATAAACTTACCGGTCGGCGGTAGCAACAACCTGACTTTCACGTTGCCGCTGTCACTGGGCGGAGGCCCTGCGCAGAACGTGACAGTCGTCACTGGGGCCGCTTCGGAGCAACAGGCAGGTGGCGATGCTGGCGTCAGCAGCAGCGCCGCTACCTCGGCGGAGGGTGGCAGCTCGTCGGCCATCTACACCACGGCTTCGGGCACCTCGCCGCACGTCACCATCTCGTCCATTGACTGCGTGACGCCCATTTCGACCGCCTCGCAGGGCCAGCAGCAGGTGCAGTTGCAGAACCAGTATCACCTGCAGCAGCCCTTCCAGCAGCAGCAGGTGCAGATGGTGAGCGGGCTGAGTCCACAGATGCTTCAGGCCGCGCTGCAGGCCGCCTCGCTGTCTGCGCAGTCGCAAGATCAGGGCCAGCAGCCGTCCACCTTCCTGATCCGCACCCCCACCATTTTGCCATCGGGGCAGATCGGCTGGCAAACCATCCAAGTGCAGAATATACAGGTGAGCTGAAGCAAGCTGCTATTATTATTATGGTGCAGCGCTGGCTGAATGATAGGGGCGTTGGGGAGGGAATATGCACACAACGTATGTAACCACTTCCTTGGTTTGTCCTGTTATCATTTTTATGTTGAAGTAGGCACATTCTTCGACAAATGCTTCATACCTTTATGCTTCCTGATGCAAATCAGTTGGCACACCAACTCATGCCACGCAAGCAGTAGTCACTTAAGTTTCCAGTTTTCTCTTTTTTTATTGAATAAGTGTTTATTCAAGTTAAAAAGGCTTGGAAAGCAATTGGATGGATAAGATATCCATTACAAAAATATTCCATGAGACCAGGCACATTTACACCGTTTTTATTTATAATTACTCTTTGGTTCTTTCGATAAAGTCACGTAGAAGGGGAACTAATTAAATAATAGAATACGACGTTTCGATTGCAACACAAGCAATCGTCATCAGGTAGAACTAAATTGAGAGAGAAAACACAGACACGGAGACACAGACAGACACAAGCAGAGAGAGACAACACACAGACTCAAATTTAGTTCTACCAGATGACGATTGCTTGTGTTGCAATCGAAACGTCGTATTATATTTAATTTATTTTCTTTCTACGTGACTTTACCGAAAGAACCAAAGTGTAATTCCTGCAGTCACGAAAGCTTAAAATCAAATTTATAATCAATTGAACAAAATTTTTGAATAATTGGAGTAACTTCTCCTTAAGAACCCAGATGGTGTCAGTTGTTTACAGCACCAATTTAAAAGTGTGATTAAGGGAGTTTCTGTGTCTGTTAGCCTACAAGTACACTGGGATATTTAACTACAGGAAAGCGTATCTGGTAGCACATTGTGTTCTTATAGTAAGCAGTTTGGTGCGCTCACTGCCTGGTAAACATCACCACAGCGAATGCTTCAACAATGTTTTACCAACAAGCATTGCTCACCTTAGCAGGATTCACCCAACCCTGACACCCCCTAACCCTTCATCCACCCAGCATACCATCGCACGGAGTGGTTGACCGTTATCGCCATGGTAACCTGCACACCATTGGCCGGGAGGCACAGCTGGGCCCTCAGGTGTTGGGGTTGGTGAGGATTTGAAGAGCGGGTGGCCAATGAGGGTCCGAGGGTCTGGTGGCACAGCTGCACCCCGAACTGCATGCTTACTCCAGAACTAGGCTTGGGCAGGAAGGACGGGAAGGCGCTTTGAAGTTGAGAGTTGCAGCCCCCCACTCGCCCCCAATGCTGCTTGACCTAAGTTAGAAAACAAGCATATGACCCCAAAGTGACCTCTACACCCCCAGGGCCACATGCAGGAAATGAGCAGTACTTGTTGGAACGCTTGGGGACAGTGGGGGGAGAGTCGCACTGCAAAGATGTGCAAAGTTACTGCATATATTTTTTTCACTTAAGGTTTTTTTGGCAAATGTTTAAAATGACAAAATGTCGGCTTGGAGGGAATTATTATAAAGTGTTTCCATCGCTTCCTCATAGTTTAACTTAATACATCTAAATGAGTATTTTCTTCCCAAACACAATTTTGTGCTTTTATGGAAATGTGTACACATCATTATTTGGGCAGTTAATTGCAAGTTCGTGGGGGGAAAAATACTTCAAACTCTTAGTTTAGCAAGCAATCACAGGGCTTTCTTGCTCCCATTTTTTTCACTATCAGCAAACTTTTTATGAGAGCAGCACTGCCTTGGTATGTGACCTTTGCAAGTGTTTTTTCTCACGTCTTTAGTCAGTGGTCGTTCTTATCAAGCACAAACATGCCAAGGCAAATCGTCTTCTTGTGCTTAAGCATAACAGGGATGACCTATGCATGCAGTGACTGGTGTTCATTGCCGATGACTGATAATAAAAGATTTGTGCAACTGCATTGTGTAAGACCAAACCGAGGCTTTCAGTTTGAACTTGTGAAATGGATCCAGTTTAATCGTGCAGCTTAGGGCCATTGCCTTAATTGATGGGTCTGTTTTAGAAGGTCATGTGACATGAGATGTTGATGTTCCTTCTCTGATACTGCTTGGCTAATGAAGCATACTTTAATGTGCTACACTTTTTTAATGAAGTTTGTCGAGCCTAAATTACTAGGAAAAAAAGTTTCCACTCAATTTGGAAGTGCAGCATTAGTGAAAATGTAATGTATTCATAAATGTGTGCATGTTCCCTTAAATTTTAGATTTTAAGGCAAACTTTTGCACAAGACCACATTGTAAACCTGTGTGTGTGGACTTTGGCTCATCCCTTTATACACACAAGTATACTGTTATTCTCATCCAAGGTTATTTTGAGACTTTTTCAGAAGGATTCACAGGAATAAATTAAATAGGTCATTGCTTCGAATCCACCACGAGTAATGAAATGCATTATCCAGCTTTCCCATTCATGGTTCTGTTTGCCCATCCTTTGTTCCAAAGAAATTATCATTGCCCAATACAAGAAATGTGACAGTTCATCAATTATCATCAATGATTGGGGCTCATGAGAATGCATTAAGTCATATTCATAATTTATTATGCCCAATTCATACACGTTTTCACACTAATATATGGCTGTATATGTTAATACAATAATATACTATACACGTACCACAATAGAAAAAAAACATGTATTTGTAACCACAGTTGAATACCTCAAGTTGTGAGAGTTAATTTAACTTTTTACCCTACTACGTGTAGCCCAATATATCTTGTTCTGTTAAAAGGCAGTGTCAATGAAGATGGTGTTGTGGATTTTCTATTTGTGACTCCATAGACCCGGTCATTAGTAGTAGCTGCTTTGCGAGTAAGCAGCAATTCCATTGTCTGGCATGTGCGTGCATTTACGTCTTGTCCCACAGGGCCTCCCCATTAGTGGTGGTGGTGGGCAGGCCATTGCACTGGCGCCCGTTCAGGCCACAGCCCAGACTGGCGCCGGTACAGCTCCGCAGCAGAAGTTTGTGCAGACGGTGGTGCCTATCGGTGGGGCCACCACCACCACGGGCACGTCACAAGCATTGGTAAACTCGCTGGGCACTGTCGGGATCCAACTGCAGGGGACGCAAGTGTCTACTGCTACAGGTATGCAAAGTGGACCGTCATATCACATGTGGGTGTTTTAATTGCATAGAACTCTAGGAAATTCTGTGCATATGGTCAATGCAGTGCAGGAATTTATGGTGTTAACATTGTAAAATACAGTTTGATGTAAGCGTGTGCATGGAACAGTATTGTTCACACAGCACCATGATCCCGGTTATCTGTTTATGGCCGTGATGCACCCGCACCATTGGCTTTTGGTATCTGAACTTAGCCTGCAACTACTATAGGTTGGACTTGGCCTTAAACAAGTTTCTGGTGCAGTGTCAAAATCAGCACTGGAGTGACAAAGGTGGCAAGGCACTGCTGACCAACCCTCACCCGTTATGTAAATTGTCATTGACTATACATAAAACATGTTTTAAGGGCTCATGTGCCATTGATGTCCACACACTTTTTTTTTATTCACAACAGCAGCCCACAGTTTTGGCAATGGTAATTTTTGCCGACTTTCCCAAAAATGCCTGCATGAACAAGCGCGTGAAATTTGGTCTACGCCACGCAGGCCAGACGCTGACGGCACAGGACAGCGGCTATCCCAAGTGGCAGTTGAGCTCGCAGCCTGTGACCATATCCGGCGGACAAGGCGGGACCAGCATTTTTGCGCTGGACGCCTCCCAGCTGGGGCAGCTGGCACTGGCAGACGAGAGCGGTGGAGGTGGCGTCAGCGGAGATGCGGTTGAGGGAGAGGGCAAGCGGCTGCGGCGGGTGCCTTGCATGTGCCCAAACTGCAGGGACAGCGAGGGCAAGTGAGTTTGGGGGTGGGGAGTTGGAGGGCGTGGTTGCTTAAAAACTACGGCTCGCATTTCCATCACACCATTTGTTAACAAAATGCAGTTTTCTATCTCATTCTTGCTTGCTTTAACTGCTGATAGCGATACTGACAGTAGTTCCTTGTTCCTGCCTCTTGAGAATGGCGCTGTCTCTGTTGCTTTGTTCCAGGACAAAACATTCTTGAGCATTTGCTGTCTATCCTGTCTTGTGGCATTTGTACTGTCCTTATAGTGCTCGTGGCTGACACTGCGCCGTGTCCTGCCTACAACATTTTCTTAATTGTCAATATGTCTAATGTTCATTTATTCTCTCATACGTGCGTTCCTCATTCTGTTTAATGCAATTCAAAGCGTGTCTTTTTTACACACTTTAAGCTTTTCCATTTTCTTTGGCATTCATGGTTTTGATCTATGTCAACAGCAGGTAATGTCCACTTGTCTTTAGGCACATTTGTATGTTGCTTTTCATTATCAAAACACTTCCAATTCATTTGTCTGCGTCTTTATCATCATTTTGATCTTGATTCACCTTTAAAAACTGATCTAGATATACATATTCTGCTATTTTCCAGTTGTAACTTGTTTAGCTCATTAACCTTTCACCCAACTTTGCAAACAGTTAAATTAAATCATTTCCTTTTTAAAATTTACCATTGGTTAATGAATATTAGATGGTTAATACACGAAATTTAAATACCTCAATAGTGTATAATTCCTGAATATCTAAAAAAATACTAATTTGAATACTTGGCCTGTAAACATGTGCGTATGATCTATTTACGAAAATTAGAGAACAGAGTGATGGTTCATTACAATAACGACCACGAGAGTAAAGATATTTTTAGAAAAGGCCTTTGCCGTTGACCACATAGTGCTATCAGATCAGATTCTATCAAAGATATGAATTTGAAAAACCTTTTGTAGACTATAAAAAAGCTTTTGTAGACTATGAAATGGCATTTGGTTCAGCGGAGATTGATGGAGTCTTCCAAACTCTCGCAAACCGAGGCACTGTTAAACCATATACATTGTGAAAATGCAAAATAGATTTGAGACTAAGATTGCATGAAGTAGCAAAATACAATTAGAAGAAAAGTTTGGCATGCAGGCTGTCATAAATGGCAACACTAAAAGTTACCTCTTCAAAGCTGCATTTAAATATATTTGTGCTATATACTGCTGTATAATGTGTTTTGCTCGCAATTTTACTTGTAGGGTCACCGGAGAAGCCGGACAGAAAAAGCAGCACATCTGCCACATAACAGGCTGTAGCAAGGTGTATGGCAAGACGTCGCACCTGCGTGCTCATCTGCGCTGGCACTCGGGCGAACGGCCTTTCGTGTGTACCTGGTTACACTGTGGAAAGCGTTTCACGCGCTCTGATGAACTACAGCGGCACAAGAGGACGCATACAGGTGAGGTGTTGTGTTGCTGAGCTGTTTGGTGTAGCAGAGCGAGCATGGCCTTTGCCCTATGCTACTTTTGCTTACTCGTTTTTACAAATATAACACGAAAGCAAAAAGTATAGGCGTATCCATTTATAGATACCCCACAATCATGTGGAGGGAAAAAAAAGAAAACATTTAATTTCTGAACCTCCACATGTCTGCCACCAATGTGACTATACAGTAATCTCTATAATCAACTAGTCCCTTCCGAGTGCTGTCCCGCAGGCGGTACACCAACACCACCACACTCGAGGCATTAAGCAGTGACATGGCTTAGCGGTAGCCTATTATTCACTACTTGTTGCAGAGGTTCTTAGCTTGAATCTAATGGCCACCCTGATGAATTATTGCTGCAGGTGTAATAACCGTAACAAGGGCTGTCTGCTGGGAAGTGGAAAAGATCCCCTCATGTCATTCACAATAGTTGGCCATTGTGTGCCAGTGGCAGGGTGTACAATTTTTATTTTTCATAATTACTATATATATAATTGGCAACTGGCAGACTAATATTCCAGGTCACTCTTGCAAATGGGAATATCCTGGTCTCTGAGTTCTCACCTGGTTGAAGATATGAAACCTCAAACACGACTCCTTCCTCCCCACGCCACCACTTTTCTCTTCAGGCGAGAAGAAGTTCATCTGCTCTGAGTGCTCGAAGCGCTTCATGCGGAGCGACCACCTGTCCAAGCACATGAAGACTCACTCGGCCAAGCGCGTCGGCATCTCCGGTGACGCCGACTTGGACCCCGAGGCCAAAGGCGACACAGAGGTGGAGGGCGATGACGGCACCCGCCCCACGACCGTCGGCGACATCCTGGCGGCCGCCGGGCTGGTGACGCTCACGACCGTGCCGGCCGAGCTCATGATCGCCACCTCCGTGGCCACCACGCCCGAGTCGAGTCACGACCCCACCAATGGCGGCGGCATGTCGGGCACGGACGGCTGAGTTGGGGCGGGGGGCGAACGGGCGGGCGGGCAGCGCGCGATGCCACGGGGCTGGCGGGGGGCAGGCAGGGGAAGGGGGTTGGGGGGGGGGTCTGCGGAGGCGCGAGGAGCGATTGGGTTCAAACGATAGTCGGTGCTCGCTCGCTGGCAAAATACGTCTTGTCAGTACAGATCGGTATGTGAAAAGATAACGAACATTCCCACGGCAACGCGTCCTGTTCGTGGCGAGTGCGCAGCACAAGCTGCCCAGTTTAACCCTACTCCGGTAAAACTAAATCGGTCAATAAATTACACCTTTAGTAGTTCACCTCCGCTGTATGCGCACAGTAACAATACGTGCAGGTTATGACATTCGGAGACAATGTTCTGAAATACTCTGCAGTGGTTGCGTTACGGTTGGCCTCGGTTGTGTTGTGTGTTTTGGAGATGGGTTATAGCCGGTAAGATGAATTTTGCAGGAGCAGTCCCTCCAATTTCCCAAAACACTTGGTGTGCTTTTCAAACGAGAGTTAACTCTAAATGTCTCTTGCATTCATATAAATTGTTCAGTAATAAGAGCCTCTTGGCAGTTTTGAACCTGAGCGCACATTGGCCCTCCGTAATTCTAGCAGCGACTCCAAAACCCAAGGAAGTTTTGTGCTAAGAAGTTTGTGCTTCCTATGCCGTCTCGCCAGGTGTCAGGGTGTCACTCTCGTGGTCCCCGAACCGGTTGATTTTTGCATTAATATTGTTAGTTTAAGTTCCCTTTGTGTTTTATTTACCTTTTTTAGCATAATTTTGTTAAGTTGCTGTATTTTATTTCATTGGTATCTTTAATCACAAAACCCCCTGTTGCTCTCAAATTGCCCACACTTCCACAGTAGATGTGTAACGAATATTTTTCTGTCTCCGTAGGTTGTCACGACCATATGTGCAGTCCTTTTCACTTGTAGTCGATGCTTTATGACCATTCATATTGGATAAAACAAGCAAAACACGTAATGTCATAAAACTGCTACTTAGTGAGCTTATTCATAAAATAAAAAGTTTAAAAGACGTGTTTTTATGCTCTCACTGAGAGTACAGGAAGATCTTGACATTTCAGTTGACTGGCCTTATTCAGCAAATACTGAGGTTTACAGTCATATTTGTCATTAGTGATGTTTGGTGGTAGGGTGGTATTGGATTATGAATCCCCTGGGCTTCAAAAAGTCGTTATGTTTTGAAAAGTGTCAAATACATTCTAGAAGTAAATATGCAGATTGAAGTGTAATGAGCTCTCATGTTAACAACTTAAAATGACTTGCGTGCGTAGATTTTGGCGCATACCCGCGTCTACACATTTGGCAATTTAAAACAATTGCATTCCACAGCCTCATTCACACGCGTGTAGGATGCACGGATACACTCGCTATGCAGGACTGCTTTTAAAAAAGCATATTCACATTGACAGTCATAAAATACAACAGGTTTAATCAGGTCACATTTTGCCAACTTTTCACATGTCCACACAATGTATAACTAAAGTGTAATTATTTTCTGAATCTGCAAATTTCCGTAAAAAATGCATTCAAACGGCTTTCAAATTCTGATGACTAAATACACCCCAGTCAGTTGGTTCATTCATCAGCTGACACCCGCCCCCCCACCCAACTTCAACTATCAGGACTATTTAAATTCTGTAAAACTGAGTATTTACCAAAGGACAGTCGACTGAACACCAATAAAAACCTGATACAATTGGACTCGTAAGACGTATAACATTCCGCATCCATGTGCGGAATGCACCGTGCTCTCTCAGCAGGGTATGAATCCGATGCGCTGCGTACATTACTGGCAAAGTAGTGGGTTTGCTTTTTTTTTTACTTTGGTTTTGGTAAATTCCATGGTTCTGTTTATATGTATGTACTGTCAGGCATGGTGTTTGGGTAGGCTTGTTAAGTCCGGGAGCAATCGCGATGGCTCCTCTGCATGTTGTGGGATGTTGGGATTTTCACCCGTCTTACACCATGGCGTGTCGGTTACTGCTCACAAGCTACAGCGCGATAGCCTCTCCTACGTGCATTACCACTCCGGTAGCGAGATCTCCACGTGTAATCTAGCGACTGACATAGCATAATGCGCCATCATCCAGGATTTTAAAATAAAAGCGGCAAAGGTGTAAATTAAGAAATTCCGACTGAAAAGGAAGCCTTAACCAAACGTAACGTAACATTTTAAATGCTGTTCAATAATGGTTATTTTGTAATAATGAAAGTGCGCAAGGCCTTAAAGTATAACTTTATATATCTCCATGAGGATACTCTTGCAGGATACGTAGTGTAGTGTTCCATTAGTTTTAAAATTGATTGGGATGTTGGAATGCTTTTTTTAAATGTCGCTTTATATCAAGTTTGACGGCTCAGTGTATTTTCTATCGAAATAATTGTCGTGACCTGTTTCCCCACTGAGCAAAGTACTAAGCCTGGATGGGACGTTGGGTTTTACACTTGTGCAGCGGCATTTCAAGTAATTGTTTTGGATTTGTAAAGGCTTAAGTCATGATGTTTTAAAACCATTCTCTGTAAATGTGCCCTGTTTTATTAACTCTTCGCATATGTACCTTTACGTATAATGTATGCCCTCTTTTTTTAAGAAAAAAAAAGTTTTTTGTATAAGGTGTGAGCATTTGAAATTCAGAACATTGCTTGTACTTTTAAATTATATACAAGATTCTGTAATTTTATGCTTTTGGGACAATTCAATTTATATTCTGCCAAACAAGGATTATGCAAAAAAAATAATTAGACAAACATACTCCAGCGGTTGTAATTTTGACATTTTATTTTTTCTTTGTTTTGGGGATAAAGACAATTTAATCTTACCTAAAGCAGCCGAAAGGCGGCGTTCATCCTTCTATGCGTCCCATCTCACAGCCGTATGCTGCACCCTGCAGCAGGCTCAGCTACAGCATTTTATTGGAATCCGATTTTTTTATTGATCCCAGAATGGGAATGAATGTACCTCTTGTGTTTATTTGGTTTGACATGGTTTGGGGTGTGTGTGCCAGATGCACTGGAGCTGTTGTTTTGCCAAATAGCAAACTCTGGAAGGACCTTTGCTTGGATGACTTGTGCACAGCACATCACAAGTCGTCCTGGAGCCCATGTTCTTCTGGAAGGGTCCAGATCAGTGTCCTGGGATCGCCACCAGTGCACACACTTTATACCTATCACATGGCCAAATCCGGCCAGGTAGTTCAGAATATTGCCATTTTGTATCCTGGTTGGAGGTTGACTTGGTCCATGATCCATCTGGAGTTGATCAAATAAGTACCACTTTGTGGGGAATTTAACAGTCGATAGATTTTCCCCTGTCATAGAAATATGGAATTCCCACCACCTAAGGGCTGTAAACAGGAGATGAGTACCACCTCAATTTTCATTTGAGCAAGTAATTATTTTCAGCCAGGCCTCAAGCTCAAAAGAAAAAATACCTCTTGAATCACTACCAAGTTTATCTTCAGCTATATTCCATCACCTCCCCCCTTCATTTCCACTGGCTTTCCATCGTCAGCAGAGTCGGCTACAAGATTGCTGGGCCTTTTCTGGTGGTCAACTCTCTTTCTCCGCGCATGTCGCCCTGCACTACAGCTTGTCAGAGTACGACCCACCGCGCAATTCAACCTCCGCTCTACACCAAGGACCAGGGCCGTTACTGGCGGGCATCATTTCTCTGTGGCAGCTTCCACTTTTGGAACACTGTCTCACTGCACATTAATCCAACCTCCATCTACTTTTAACAGACACTTAAAGGGGGGCCCACCTTTCATCCGGCTTTCGAGTGACATTGAGCTTTGCGCCGTGGCTCGGTCACGTTCATTTGTATGAAATATTTTGCGTGTTATAATTGATTATCAGAAAGCTATAGAAACCAGTGGTGTATGAATTCTGCAAATGCGGAGCTGAAATGGCTGGTTAATGTTGGAAATATAATCAGAAAAGGGAAGTTGAGTTTTAAAACAAATAAAATTACCTCGACTCGCATTACTTTAATCCATGTCAGATGAAGTCGTAGACAATCGGTGGTGTTTGGTAAGAGTTTTTGAAGTAGAGCTGATTTGGCAGGTAAGTGTTTCAGACTTGATCGTAAATATGATTTTGAGATAGATTGGACGCGTGCCAGACAGAGGACATGTTTCCCCGAGATCCATTGAGCCCTCTTGAGGTCAAGGCGACCGAGAAGAAAGCCTAAACGTGCAAGGCGCCATGGAGCTGCAAGCAGACCCAGCAAGTCTTGACCAGACGGGTGACTTGGGACCAAACCCCTCGGGGAGGTTGGGTGCCGCCTGCAACATTTTCCGGTGGAGGTAGAAACTGGCGGTGAGGATGCGGTGGCAACGGACGCATTGACCCTCGATGACAACCACGGTGTGGGCGGCGGCGGGAGGTGTCTGGAAATGGACGCGATGGGGAGTGGTGGCGATCGGATGGCGAGCGTCTCGCTGCAGTGTCGGGGGTTTTTTTTGTCGCCGTCCAACCATGGCCTTCCCCTTTCGTGAGCCGGTGCCTTACATTGAATGCGAAAAGTCTCCACTGCAGGAGGGACGTTAGCGTTTTATGTAGGTCGTGCCACGTGTAGGTTTGTGGAGCTGCCGGAAGGAGCCTTATGATAATTTCAGCCAAATTCTAATTCTTGCCATTTACTTAACCAGGTGACACCATAAATCATTACCCTGAGATTTTACGAAATGTCATGCCTGCATGCTATTCAGTTCAACAATGGGTACTTTTATCAACATTTTGCCTTACAGTGTCTCTAAAGACTGCAGAGGTGACTAATCATACACCAGCGGGTGGTTCTTGCACAATTAGATGCGTGGGCCATGAACTTAAGAATCTTATGAATCTGTGGCAGTCCACCCATACTCCCCATTAAGATTATTTGAGCAGGAGAAAACTTGCAGTTACAATAAGGACCTTTTTTTACAGCAACGGTCACTTCCACTGAAGATTCCTGCGACGGTATACTCAAAACGTACACACATGCGTACTAATTGTTTAACCAAGAATGTTTAAGGAAATCTTTTATTTGTTTAACCACTGATGGATGAATGTCTTCCCCACGCTGCGTCGGTCTGGAAAGTTTATTTGACTACACTTCACATGTCACAGTTGTCAGTGTGGGGTTGGCGAACGCATACCAAATGCAGTGTTCATTCGTATTATTTCTCAAATTAGCGATTTGAGTAAAAACAAGTTTGCAACGTTATGTTTTTTTTTCTATATTACTCAAGACTAGCACAAATTCCTGTTTTGTTTTACTGCATTTATTACTGAATGAGAATTAAGGGGAAGTACTTTTTATAATTTGCAAAGCCTAAGTCCATTTTCACACTTTCGAATGTAAAATCAGACGCGCAGGTCTCTGCAGCTCGAAGGACGAACAGTCGCCCGTAAGCCAGACAATTATTAAATACCTGCAAAACCTGCCCTATAAGATGCCGTGGTGGCTACAGGAGGTCGTGGGTTCGATCCAGACCCTAACGCCTGTTGTATATTTGGAGTTTGCATGTTCTCCCCGTGGTCGCGTGGATTTCCCTCCGGGTGCTCCGGTTTTTTCCTCCACGCTTAGAATCAACATCACGCGTTTAGAGTATTTTTCCGCCATACATTTGCACATGATAAGCCACTTCGTTGAGCCATTATTTGTGGCCAGGTGGTTTCTGAAAAAGAGCTATATAGCTCAGCGGGTCTTTCCTGGTAAAATAAAAAGTAGTTCGTTAAATTACAGATGCACTTGCCAATACATATTAAATACCTGTAATGCCTTCCCACAAGACGCGGTTTCTTACAAACACGACATACCTGGATCGAACCCTAAACAATATGGTATACACCATAGGTATAAGTTTATTGTGGAAGCTGGGAGGCAGACGCCCTCACATGCTCAGGAGCCCATTTAGTGGCTGTCATAGTTCATCTGGCTTCAGGCAGAGAGGGTGTGGGGGGATGGGGGTGGGGTAGCAGGGAGACCTGGGCCCCCTGATTGATGGCCCTGCCGATCTTTGCCAAATGGAGACTCGTGGAGGATGGATGTGAGCCTCGTGCCCACAGTGCTTTGTCACGCCGAGAATATCCAGCACATCGAAATCGACTGTCGTTTATTTCATGCCTTCCAGTTGTTGGGTTATTTATTTACTACCTCCGTGTTATTTATCTGCGAGCTTATTTATGTGCGTCCCTTGCAACTGCGATCGCTCGTTAATTCCCTAACTTTGTTGTGTTTATGTAGCGTCTGTATTACTTCCCGCAGCTTGAGTATCTGTAAAGCGGATTGATGTGTGTACTCCAAAGCGTTACCGCCGCATATTCTAACTAATGCGTTTGTGTTAATGCTTATCATCCACAAGCACTCTGGAGGAGCAGCATTGCAACCATGTCACGGCTAAAGCGCCCTGCATGCACTTGGCCTCAATGGATCTCGGAAGCTAAGCGGAATTTATTTAGGCCGTTAATTGCATCTACGAGTGGCCACCAGTACATGCCGCCAGGTGTTGGAGGCAAGGGGCTCCAAAGGTAGCAGGGAGATGGCGGACTGGTGATGGGCTGAGTCCATTTAAGATTCACTTTATTGGATCTGTGGATTAAATCTACAGGGCGGTCCAGATGTCTTGTAACCCCAAATTAATTGACCCCATCAAAAAAATGTTCTCAGTTTAATGCCTTGTAGGCTTTCACGACCACTTATCCATAGAGTGTGTTGGGTTAGATCGCGTAAATATAAATGTGTTAACCCCACCACCATCCGACAGCCAATTAGTAATGTTTGTCACGTAATCAAAACGTACCAATTCGTTACGAGTTCAGCACACACCGGTGTGCATATTCATTTTGTTTTAAGTAAACCCATAACATTTTTTAGAGAATGAAATGGGGGTGACGAGACATCTGGACCTCTCTGTACAAAGATGTGAATGTTACATCTGGTATGCGTGCGTTCCTGCAGGTACACTTGATTTCATCCCACATGAATCCCAACACTCGTTAAAGTCATTGGCCAACCATCTCAATCCAGGGCCCTCCACAATATGACGAGATATGTTGTCCATGCTTCCCTGCGTAGAGGGAATCATTATTCACTATTATTAGCACGGGGTGGAACGGTAAAGCACTGGTTTGTGCACTACGCTACATACCCGGCAACCTGGTTTAAATTCCCAGCTACGACTAACATCCATGGCAAGTGACTCCGATTAGCACGGTTGGCTATATACATTGAGAAAGAAGTTAAACATGGTATTCCTCGACTTACGAACAATTCAATCCCGCGTCCCGTAAGTCTAACGGTTCGTAAGTAGGAACACAATGTACCTATTTTAATGCCCACACAAGCACTCACTCCCAGCACGAGGCTGACTCATTACATCTCGCCGAGGATCGCTCAGCTGAACAAAATAGTTGCACGGTTCAATTTGCAAATGCGATTTCGCTTTTAAGTCGATGTTAGAAGAATATATTTCATGGAAGCTGGTTCGTAAGTAAATGCGGGTGTTCGTAAGTCGGGTCTCCCTGCACATATATGGACTGCTCCCGGGCGTTCCCTTCAACTCACACTGACCAGCGTGAGGTTATAGTAAAGCAACCCCATTGATCAAGAGCGTGAGGGGGCCTTGACCAACCTATTGGGCCGTAAAAATGTATTCGGATTTTGAGTTGGGAGTTTTTTCTCAGAAAAGTTGCCGCTGTTACTTCAGCAGGAGCTGGTCAGATGTCCCAGGTGTCGTGGCACTTGTAATCAAGAGACTTGTGTGTGGGCAAAGTTTGGTTCATCACGCAGGCACCCAATGTGCCAGAGATTCCCACCGGCATTTCAACAAAGATGCAGCAAAGAAGACGATTGCTGGCCTGCTTTGTTCAGAATTTTGAGTGTCGCTCGGTGCGAGTTTATTTTGTTAACCAGATGAGAATTCGGGCGACCAGGATAGTATCATTGGCATGCGACGGCACAAAGCTTGCTTGTGATCAAGGAACTTTGGTTTCCTCCCACAAACAAATAATGAGGAACAGGACAAACTGGGCAAGCCAGTTGTCCCAAAAGCAGAGCCACGATGGACCCGCTCTGTTCCTGGCTCTCTTCACTCGGACTCCGTGCGACCACTATGGGTAAGCAATTCAAGTTTTTTTTTTAAGTTGAGAAACTGAAGTACCGTTAGCCCGATCGTGAAAAAAAAACAATTGTTCAGTTACTGTAGCCACGGAAACGTAATCGCTCCCTTTATTGCTGGAAACGGAATCGTTTTAACCATAGGTGGGATGAATGTCTTTCTTGTACAGATGTTTGTGCACTATAAGTCATAGGCATATCTACGGAATATGTGAGAACTCCTCTTGAGTTGGCTAGGTCCGACTCATTGGGTGTTGCTTGTGGTTGCCCGTGGTATGCAGTGGTGGGGAGTAGAATAGCTTGTATTTTTTCTCCCTAATTACGGCGTCATGTCAACAGATAAACGGCCTTAGAAGATGCTGTAAATGCCAGAAAACTGCTGAACCCACTAAAATCCAACGTATCTACACTAAGAGCACACCCTTATACATCCTGCAGAGTGCTTGCGGTGTGTGAATCTTAACTTGTTTAATTATCAAAGCTGGAATAAGCTGAATGGAGTAAAAAAAAGTTTACTTTGATGGGTCTTTGTTGTGCAGTTAACAGTGACTGGACTTTTCCCATCAATGCTCTACACTTGAGTACCTGGGTTCGACTCCAGGTCTCAACAGTGGCGGTTCAGAATCAAAAGCCAGGCTCCTGCCTGCGATCGTTTGTGCACCACTATCACACCCACACGTGCTCGGAGAGACGCACAAAGATTCCCTCTTTAGTCTTACAGACACTCGGGGCAAGTGCCGTTAGCAAGCCCCCTATCTTGGCCGATCCAGCATGGCGAGGCCAGCACCAGGCTACGCCCTTGAACCTGCCCTGGGGAGGTCCATGGGAGGTTCGGTTCTTATCAGTGACTGGAAGGCTAACCCATGTCGCGGTGTTTGTAGTAAAGTGCGGCAACAACTTGAACCACCGCTCCCATTAAAGACATTATATCCCGTAGAGACGACACAGGCTGTTGGTGTAAGTGCGGTTAACAAACACCGACTGAGGTCAGCATGGCGCAGAAATAGGTGGTGCGATCAGTGTCACACCAAGCCACATTTGTCTCACAAGTTCTGATGTACACATTGCGCCGCGTGTGTCTTTTAAGGCTTATTCGACCTCGGTGGTGGCGCCCTGGACCGGTGACTATATTCCACACTGATGTTGACTGCGAATCAAACTCTGGTCGCCGGGTTCAAAGTGCAGTGCACTAACTGGCACACATACATACACACACACAGGGTACACACAGCACACATACACATCTACAAAGCAAATGCCTGGCACACATACAAACAGCACACGTAGCAAACATTCACAATACAGTACGCACATACCTACACGCACTCACACCCAGCACACACACGGACAGGACACATACCAACCCCAGGCAAGGGATTCCCATGCATGTGTCGCCTGCACGGCCACCTCGGCTTGCCAGTGAATAATTGTCCCGGAGAGGGAAGCTCATTCTGCTCCTCGCACCCCGCTCGCGTATAAATCACCGCGCCTCCTTAGCGCCGTGACAAGTGACTTGACCGCATTCGGAATATTTTTTTCCACTCCAAAGCGATGCTTCATGCTTTGTCACTTACAGCGCCGTGCAGAGTGTAGGGGCTCGTATTTTACCAACTTTCTGTTACGCATTGTATCAGACGTGTTTGTGTCTGTGTGTGTGTGTTTTTTTTATCAGCAGTTTTGCGCGCTGCGCTACAAACTCGGCCCACCCGAGTTCGACTCCCACTCCCACTCGCAGCCAACACCGGTGACGAATATCTGAACGCGTCCTGGGCCTCCCCTATAAAGGCGGTCGGACGTGATCCCGGCCACCCACCCCCTCGTGTGCCGTGCCGGCCTTAATAGGTGCTCGCTTCTCCCCAACAGTCTGTTCAGGCTGTACGGGGGAGCTTTGTTTTATCACCTCCCGTTGTAACTGTCCTTGCAAATTTACGATCCGGCCAGGTGACTCAGCGGTAGAGCGAGCGGTTTGTAATCGGAAGGGTTGTGAGTTCCATTCTTGGTAGACAGGTAATCTCACCCCTTCCATCACTCAGGCTCGCGACAATGAGTACCACTTTGTGGGGAAGTCAACAATGGTTGTCCTAGAGATATACTTTACTCGGCCCCGCCACAGAAATGTGGAATTACCACCACTGGCTCAGGGCTGTAAACCAGAGATATAATCACCAACTCAATTCTCATTTGAGCTGTCAATCACTGACTGTTAACATTTTAAGTGCCGTAATATAGTGACTGTGCCGTCAATATTTATTGTGGCGGTTTATGAGAGCATTAAGTCAGCACCCATTCCCTAAATACAGCACTGCCAGTGGTGAGAATTCCACATTCCTATAATTGGGGCGGAAGCGGGAGCCAGTCTATCCATAAGACATTTACCGTTTACAAATCCCTCCAAAGTGGTCCTCATTTTATCGATCCTGGAGAGGTGAAGGACCGAGTCAACCCCAAACAGGATTTGAACTCATGTGCAGCCACCTGTCTGCGAGCCTCTCGCTCTGCCGCCACTGAAGCCACCGGGCCGGATCCAGGGGTTCCATCGTTGCAGCCGTAATCCCAGCGGGGTGTTCTACTCGCGCATCGCGTGTCATCTCGTTGTAGAATTGTAGCATATTGGGTAAGGACGGGCTCACCTCCCGAGTTTTCTGATTGGAAAAAAAACAGAGCTCCGCCCTAACGTGCAATTCCTCGTGCCGATGAGCGCAATGCGGGCTCCTGGACAATTGGGGGATTGGTGGCGGTGAGAGGAGGTGAGTGGTGATATAAACAATTTTTTTTTAACCTATTTTTTTTTTCAATTTTACCAGGCAAGGCCCACTGAGCTACTATGTAGCTCTTTTTCTGAAGCGACCTGGCAACAAATGATAGCTCAACGAACGTGGCTTATCACGTGGAAATGTACAATAAGCAAAATGCTCTAAACGCATGCTGCTAAATGTGGAAGGGGGAAAAAAACCGGAGGACCCGGAGAAAAATCCACGCGACCACAGGGAGAGAGAGACAGCAAACTCCAAATATACAGCAGCAGCAGCCGTCGGGATCGGGATCGCACCCACGACCTCCTGCATACCAGGCGAGGTAGTTAACATCTCATAGCCACCGCGGCGCCCTGAGGACTGGGACGTCTCGAGGCCGCTATCCGTCTCGCCGTGGAGTGGAATGGAACCCGCGCAGATGAGGGTCGTTTGTTAGAGCAATTCCGCCTCCCTCCGTGCCCGTTCACCTCCCATCTCGATTCTCCGGCCCCTTTCATATATTTTTTTTATCTCCTTCCCCAAAAACTTGTTCCCTTAAGTGTAAAGTGAAGGGGCCTGGATTGACAGCTGCCGGGGAGGGGGAGGCGGGGGCGATGACTCCGTTGTTCGCGAGGCGGTGTGGACAAATTGTTGGACTGCACTATGCTGCGCACCAACGTCTGTGCTTCCCGCATTCGCCAAACCCGCACTGACCAGCGTGGAGAAGCAGAGTCGAACAACTCCCATGACCCGCAGCAAAGCGTGGGGAGGCCCACATCCAGCAGTAGAGTAGGTTTTTTTAGTCGTGTCAAAGGGCGACGTTAACCAAGGTGGCGAGTTAATTGTTCTCATCTGAATCCACTCTCCTCACTTTGTTATTTGTCTCATTCAAACCATCTCTAATTTCCCATGCAATGCCCCCTTCACTTACTCCCCTCCGAGTACTCTCCTCCCTCAGCCGGCTCTCCTCTCTGCTTGACGTTTTCCATTCCCTCTGTTGCTCCTTCTCGCTCGCGTTGCCAACCTCTCGGGCATTTTATTCCTTGCAACGCTCTTCTCACTCACACACTCATCCCTCCAAACTTGACCTATTTCTTTGCTCTCTCCCCACTCGCCAAACTCTCTCTCTCTCTCCCCCCACCCCTGCCTTATTTTCTCGCTCTCTCTCCACTTCTCGGCACCATCGCTCATTCATTCCTCTTAGATTTTTTTTTTGGGGGGGGGGGTTCTCGTTTCCCCCTCCCACGCGCAATTCTTTTGCGCTCTGCCGAGCGTGACATTGCGCCCCTGTATCGCGTGCGCCGTCTCTCAGGAATTAATAACGCGCCCAGTAAATTACCGTCGCCTCCTCCTCCCTCCTCCTTCTTCCATCGGCCGAGGGTGATATGGGAGGGAGGCACCCCTAGGGAATGACTATGATGATGATGCAACACCTCGCACCTGTAATCTCGGCAGGCGGCTTGGAGGCGAGGTTGGTGGATCACACCGAGATGGGAACCGTCAGGCGATCGGGACACCCGCTAAGCAGGTCTGTCTTGTGACCTTCTAGTGAATATTTGACCTAAAAAGTGCACCGTGCCTAGCACTAGTGTCAGCCGTTGTTTTTGGGCGACGAGTCGGTTCTCTATACAGTGAGGGAAAAAAGTATTTGATCCCCTGCTGATTTTGTACGTTTGCCCACTGACAAAGAAATGATCAGTCTATAATTTTAATGGTAGGTTTATTTGAACAGTGAGAGACAGAATAACAACAACAAAAATCCAGAAAAACGCATGTCAAAAATGTTATAAATTGATTTGCATTTTAATGAGGGAAATAAGTATTTGACCCCCTCTCAATCAGAAAGATTTCTGGCTCCCAGGTGTATTTTATACAGGTAACGAGCTGAGATTAGGAGCACACCTTTAAAGGGAGTGCTCCTAATCTCAGCTTGTTACCTGCATAAAAGACACCTGTCCACAGAAGGAATCAATCAATCAGATTCCAAACTCTCCACCATGGCTAAGACCAAATAGCTCTCCAAGGATGTCAGGGACAAGATTGTAGACCTACATAAGGCTGGAATTGGCTACAAGACCATTGCCAAGCAGTTTGGTGAGAAGGTGACAATAGTTTGTGCGATTATTCGCAAATGGAAGAAACACAAAAGAACTGTCAATCTCCCTCGGCCTGGGGCTCCATGCAAGATCTCACCTCGTGGAATTGCAATGATCATGAGAACGGTGAGGAATCAGCACAGAACTACACGGGAGGATCTTGTCAATGATCTCAAGGCAGCTGGGACCATAGTCACCAAGAAAACAATTGGTAACACACTACGCCGTGAAGGACTGTAATCCTGCAGCGCCCGCAAGGTCCCCCTGCTCAAGAAAGCACATATACATGCCCGTCTGAAGTTTGCCAATGAACATCTGAATGATTCAGAGGACAATTGGGTGAAAGTGTTGTGGTCAGTTGAGACCAAAATGGAGCTCTTTGGCATCAACTCAACTCGCCGTGTTTGGAGGAGGAGGAATGCTGCCTATGAACCCAAGAACACCATCCCCACCGTCAAACATGGAGGTGAAAACATTATGCTTTGGGGGTGTTTTTCTGCTAAGGGGACAGGACAACTTCATCGCATCAAAGGGACGATGGACGGGGCCATGTACCGTCAAATCTTGGGTGAGAACCTCCTTCCTTCAGCCAGGGCATGGAAAATGGGTCGTGGATGGGTATTCCAGCATGACAATAACCCAAAACACATGGCCAAGGCAACAAAGGAGTGGCTCAAGAAGAAGCACATTAAGGTCCTGGAGTGGCCTAGCCAGTCTCCAGAACTTAATCCCATAGAAAATATGTGGGGGGAGCTGAAGGTTCGAGTTGCCAAACGTCAGCCTCGAAACCTTAATGACTTGGAGAAGATCTGCAAAGAGGAGTGGGACAAAATCCCTCCTAAGATGTGTGCAAACCTGGTGGCCAACTACAAGAAACGTCTGACCTCTATGATTGCCAACAAGGGTTTTGCCACCAAGTGCTAAGTAATGTTTTGCAGAGGGGTCAAATACTTATTTCCCTAATTAAAATGCAAATCAGTTTATAACATTTTTGACATGCGTTTTTCTGGATGTTGTTGTTGTTATTCTGTCTCTCATTGTTCAAATAAACCTACCATTAAAATTATAGACTGATCATTTCTTTGTCAGTGGGCAAACGTACAAAATCAGCAGGGGATCAAATACTTTTTTCCCTCACTGTAGGTCAGATGCAGTGCAGCAGGTAGGTTTCCGACAAGTTATTATCTATAATACTTGTATAGTTGGTTTTAAGCATCGCCTCTGGGTTTACAGCAGGGAATAATTGAACATCGTGAGCCCATTATTCAGGGACACTATTCAAAGCAATCATTGATTCTTTATTTGTACCGCCTGCCTTCGTATGTTCTGTCTCGTTTGTTCCTTGATATATGTTCTAGTACCGTACATTCACAGAATTACTTTAGTTATATATGTGTCTTAGAAGGACCATGGTAATCGGAATCAAAGTCAATCGGTGCATCGTTATAACCCTACCAGTATGGCCCTCCTGAAATAGCCATGACGCTGAACGTCGTCGCACAGTGGGTTTGTGTGCGGCATTGCGGTCCCGTATTGTACACGGAGCCCTCTTGCCAATATCATCTGGCAGTCTCGCAGCATCTGTTGAACAAGCGTGACTCTACTGATGAACCCCAGCATTGCGAAACTCGTCCATTGTTTTGCTTGTTGACATAAATCATCCTTTATGGTATTGCCCTGGAAAGCGAATACGCCGATTGACCGAAATATATTGATGTGTGGAGAGACGGAAATGCGTTCTTCTTGTGCCCTCTTTTACTCGTGGCATAGCGCTGAGACGTGCTTAATCTTGATTGACTAATTACAGGAGTATACGTTGATTAATTTGCCGGATAACAGGCTTATACATTAGATTACATCGTGATCTTCATGAGCCGAATGGAATACCATTGTAAGATAAGCTTAGCTCCTAGGCTCTCTAAGGAACTTATTGCACGTTAATGAGTTGAAAGAACTCCGGATTTCAATTGAATTCTAACCAGGATAATATCTTACACGTAACAGTATGTTAGGATAATTGATGTGTTGATTGAAATAAGGGCCATTGTCATCATACCTAATGCCAATGATGCCACCACGCTTAGCTGTCACCGCCTTCCGCGAGATCGTGCAATCGTCAAGGTTGACATCTGACCTTTAACGTCCCCTCTCACGATACTCCACCAGGTTGGCTTAGCTATTGAGTGTGCAGGCGGTGCAACTGCACCAGCACACACGGGCCTCAGGGAGCCAGCCCCATGTTCCGGGCTCTGAAGGAAAGGACGACATTGGATGGGTGGCCCAATTTTATTCCTGGTACCAGGCCTCATGTTCACCACGATATGCCACTGATCCCACCGTCTGTCGTTTGATCTTCCCCGAAGTCACTGACCTCTGGGTGCCACTCCAATGCCCGCATTGGTAAGCTGCCCTCCTCCATCCTGCGCATGTGTTCCATCCACGACAACCAGTGAATCTACAATGTTCGCCTGCCACGTTCTATCCCCAACCTCCAAGTTGCTTACCCGGTGCTCAAACATTCCCTGCGTCCTTCATACGCATTTTTTGTACTAACACCAGAGGCTTCTTTAGCAAATAAAGCCCAACACTCTGACCTGCACAGTGAAAAACAGACAGTACTTCTGCCTCAACCACGCATCTCATGAAACTAAATGAGGCATCCCTAATTCTCTACCCTTCCAACGTGGTTTTGTGCAGTAATTTTTTAAAAGAGCAACACTCGTTAAAATAGAACACGGTTCCACAGATTTGGGCTCAAGGAGGTACTCGTTAACCGTATTTAATATCCTCTGCTGGTTTTAACTAAGCCGCAATCTCTCACAGCCCTGTGATGTAACCGTTTACCGGGCACCTTCGGCTGCCACTCCTTCAATCGTCTTGTTCTTAAGTCGGTCACTAGCTTTTATGGAGCTTGTGCTGGCAATTTATTTAGAAGTGTGTTTTTTTAAAGCTCTTTGGAAACAATAGAACAAAAATAAATGTGGGAAACAATCATTTTCGCCTTTGTTTTTTTTTGTATGTGCCATTTTAAACATTAATTCAATTTCAATAATTTCTGCTGAAGCAGCAAAACATGACTGCGCATTTAATAGATTGGTCCCGGTAACCCCAAGAGGGTGATTTCCTCCCGCACGTATAGGCCATTGATTCAATCGTGTTAATAACTTCCAACAAAATATTGCTCGAAAATGTCCAACGGAGAGGAATATGGGAGAATTAAACTTCCGCAATAAATCTAATTTTTCCACAGTAAATTTTCTTAGACATAAATACAATCCAATGGTTTAGCGGCGCACCAACCTCCCCCCCCCTCCGATTGTTAATTAAAAAAACATCATCGGATCCATCTATGACAGGGGAAGCGATGGCTTTTCATTTAATCCTTGCGTAAATATCAATAAATTTAATCAACGAACGCGCGTTGAACTGTGTGGCTGTGTGTCTGTGTGTCTGTGCGCGCGCGCGCATGTGGTGGCAGTGCACGTGTGCACACCTGCGTGTCTGCGCGTGTGAGTGAACGAGTGTATGGGGTTCGATCTGCGTGTGATATGTAAGCCAAGGAGGGGGGTGGAGTAGTGGCACAGTCATTTGTGCGCTAACCTGCCCCACTGAGTTCAGTGGCGAGTGATATCTGACACGGCCTAGCACAGATGCTGCCAACCTTTCAATGTGGAAGAAGAAAAGCCATTTATTTATTTTGTTTTTTTGTCTGCTTTGTTTTTGTCTACTTGTATACAAAGACAGCGGGTGTACATCAGATGACAACACATTCTGACTTAAACAAAATAGGTGATGGAATAAACTGCGTCTATTTAGCTTTTTTTCTCCCCTTAGTTATTATTTAATAATACAATTTGGCTGTTGTACATTTTTGCCGTCACTAAGATATTCCCTAGTGACCCAATTCCCTGTCAAATTTAATCAATTGTCTTTACGTTAATTTTGTAAGATTCAAGTTGTTTCCGTTTTTTGTTAACGGCTGCCCATGAGGGGCATCAGCTAAAATAGACGCAAGGAGCCGCAGGGTGCAGACCCCTACTCCAACAGCATCACGTTCGCCGATGTCCACGGTTCGAATCCAGCGGACCACCCTGGTTAATACTACGGTGTGTAATAGCTGTAATAATATTCTTGGTTCTTTCGGTAAAGTCACGTAGAAGGGAAACAATAAAAGAATACAAATATAAAACAATTAAATTCTCACGACGTTTCAAAAATTTTGTCGCTGTGGTTTTCACACCGGATGATGATTGCTTGTGTTGCAGTCGAAACGTCGTGATAATTTTATTGTTTTATATTTGTATTATTTTATTGTTTCCCTTCTACGTGACTTTACCGAAAGAACCAAGAATATGAATCCCTGCAGTCGCGAAAGCTTTAAATCAAAAGCTGTAATAATGTTTCGTCCGCACTGCAGTGAAATGCTAAAGAACCCCCTGGCGTCAATGGCGAGAGGAGGGCATTGTTTGCCGGCATTTTCCATATTCGAAAATTACTGGTACATTACTCAATTGGGACTATCGAAAGCAATCATAGCCCGCCCTACCGGCAGAATAACTCTCCAAGGGGTCACTCTTGCAAATGAGAGATTCTGGTCTCTTTAGTTGTCACCTGGTTAAATAGAATAAACTTGAACTTGATCTAATCAGGTCGAGGATTGTTCCCTTTCACCAACATACACTGAGTAGTGTGCTAAACTATGGCCCGTGATCACGACAGTGTGGGGAGCCATTCACCCAGCAGCAAAGGGTTCGCTGTGTGTGTGTGTGTAACAAAGGGTTCGGTTTGTGTGTGTAACAAAGGGTTCGGTTTGTGTGTGTAACAAAGGGTGTGTGTATGTGTGGTTACGAGTGTAGATTTTATTTTTTGGCGGGTGATGTGCAAACAAGGGTTTGTGTGTGTGGTTAAACTAGTTAAATCTGTAGGTGTGCGAGTGTGTTTTGGGGTGGGTAGCGGTGACGCTGCGCTCATGGACATCACCGGTGACTGGGCCTCCCCTAGGTTGACTCAGCCTCAAATGAGTAGCTGGCGCAATGTGTAAAACATCAGCTATGGGGAGACAAAGGCGTCCCAGTGTGGTGCTGGCCACCCAGCCCCTCGTGTGCCGTTCTGACCTTCATAGGTGCTCGCAAACAGCACTTGCCCCAAAAGTATGTCAAGGCTATACGAGGGATCTTTGTCTTTGATTAACTCAATATGTGTCTGTATGTCTGCGTGTGTGTGTGTGTGATCAACTTAATGTGTGTCTGTATGTATGTATGTCTGTGTGTGTTTGTGACGTACTGTCTGTGTGATTAACTGAATGTGTGTCTGTCTGTATGTATGTGTGTGATTAACTCATTATGTGTCTGTATGTGTGTGTGTGATTAACTCAATGTGTGTCTGTCTGTATGTATGTCTGTGTGTGTGACGAACTGTGTCTGTATGTCTGTGTGATCAACTGAATGTGTGTCTGTCTGTATGTCTATGTGTGTGACGAACTGTGTATGCCTGTGTGTGATTAACTGAATGTGTGTCTGTTTGTATGTCTGTGTGTGACGAACTGTGTCTGTATGTCTGTGTGTGATTAACTGAATGTGTGTATGTCTGTGTGATTAACTGAATGTGTGTCTGTCTGTATGTCTGTGTGTGTGTGTGACGAACTGTGTCTGTATGTCTGTGTGTGATTAACTGAATGTGTGTCTGTCTGTATGTCTGGTCAAGGCCTATGATACCATCAGTAGGCCTGGGCTCTGGGTCGTTCTTCGTGCTTTTGGAGTACCTGACCCTCTGCTCACGATCATTAAGGACCTTCATGATGGTGAGCGGGCCCGGGTAAAACTACATGGCCGGGAGTCAGAGCCATTCCCTGTACACCTTGGGGTGCGACAGGGATGTCCTCTGGCTCCCACATTATTTAACATCTATTTTGACCACGTAGTTCGTGAAGCCTTCAATAGCTGTACCGGGGGAATCTCCATATGGTACAGATATAATGGGAGGCTGATCGATGCCCGGGTGCGGTCAAGGGATGGTTCCCTATTGCTCAACCACGTTATGTATGCTGATGATTTGGTAATAGCTGCTCAGTCAGAGGAGGAGTTGGAGACGCTGCTGCTGAGACTGGAGCGTGCCACTAAGAGGTGGGGCCTTACCATCAGCCCCACCAAAACTAAGCACCTGCCTGGGTATTTTGTACCATCGGACACTCCACCCCCACAACTCCCAATCGGTGATGGGGCAGTTGTGGAGAGAGTGGAGAGTTTCCCATACCAGGGTAGTGTGCTTATGACTGGCTCCAGTTTAACAGCAGAGGTCTCACTCCGAATCAGTCGAGCGGCAATATCTTTTCATCGGTTGCGTAACGCTGTGTGGAAGCTACCTGGTCTGTCGCTCCGCACTAAGCTTCAGGTCTTCTCGGCCACGGTCATTCCCTCCCTTCTCTACGCTTGCGAAACGTGGACCTCCCTAATGGAACATCTTCGCCGGTTAGAAACATTTAAGCTGGCCTGCCTACGATCCATCCTGGGTTTAACCAGACTGGATTGTGTGAGGAGCTCACAAATCCTTGAAAGATTTGGGCAAGGTCCCATCGGTGAGCTCCTCCGGCGGGCAAGGCTGCGATGGCTGGGTCATGTAGCCCGCATACCCAGCCACCGCATGCCGAAACAGCTTTTGTTCGGCCGGATTGAGGGGGCTAAGCGGGCGCGGCACGGGCTAGAGAAGAGATGGAGTGATGTGGTACAGGAGGACGTGGAGCTGAGTGGACTTGCCGATGACTGGTACCAGCGGTGTCAAGATCGACCTCTGTGGAGGAGGCTCGTGAAGGATGCTACTGGGCAGTTGGAGACAGTCGCCCTCCAACAACAACGGAGGGCGGAGGAGCGACGCTCACAACAACGAGCGGAGCGCCGGGTGACTAGGGCACAGCAGGTTGGCACAGCAGGGGGCACAGGTGGTGCATCAGCCAGTCATCTCAGTCAGTCGACCCGTGGCACCTGGGTCTGCCCCGTGACCTCCTGCCGGCGGGCGTTCGACACTTCACGTGGCCTCAGGGTGCACATAGCCTGGCACAAGCGTCGTGGTGACGTCACCGCCACTTAGTGGCGGTGACGTGTTGTATGTTTGTGTGATTAACTGAATGTGTGTCTGTCTGTATGTCTGTGTGATTAACTGAATGTGTGTCTGTCTGTATGTCTGTGTGTGACGAACTGTGTCTGTATGTTTGTGTGTGATTAACTGAATGTGTGTCTGTCTGTATGTCTGTGTGTGACGAACTGTGTCTGTATGTCTGTGTGTGATTAACTGAATGTGTGTCTGTCTGTATGTCTATGTGTGTGACGAACAATGTCTGTGTGTGATTGTCTGAATGTGTGTCTGTCTGTATGTCTGTGTGTGATTAACTGAATGTGTGTCTGTCTGTATGTCTATGTGTGTGACGAACTGTGTCTGTATGTCTGTGTTATTAACTGAATGTGTGTCTGTCTGTATGTCTGTGTGTGTATGTCTGTGTGTGATTAACTGAATGTGTGTCTGTCTGTATGTCTGTGTGTGATTAACTGAATGTGTGTCTGTCTGTATGTCTGTGTGTGTATGTCTGTGTGTGATTAACTGAATGTGTGTCTGTCTGTATGTCTGTGTGTGATTAACTGAATGTGTGTCTGTCTGTATGTCTGTGTGTGATTAACTGAATGTGTGTCTGTATGTCTGTGTGTGATTAACTGAATGTGTGTCTGTCTGTATGTCTATGTGTGTGACGAACTATGTCTGTGTGTGATTGTCTGAATGTGTGTCTGTATGTCTGTATGTGATTAACTGAGTGTGCGTCTGTCTGTATGTCTATGTGTGTGACGAACTGTGTCTGTCTGAGTGATTAACTGAATGTGTGTCTGTCTGTATGTCTGTGTGTGTGAGGAACTGTGTCTGTATGTCTGTATGTGATTAACTGAATGTGTGTCTGTCTGTATGTCTGTGTGTGATTGACTGAATGTGTGTCTGTCTGTATGTCTGTGTGTGATTAACTGAATGTGTGTCTGTCTGTATGTCTGTGTGTGTGTGACGAACTGTGTCTGTATGTCTGTGTGATTAACTGAATGTGTGTCGGTCTGTATGTCTGTGTGTGATTAACTGAATGTGTGTCTGTCTGTATGTCTGTGTGTGTGAGGAACTGTGTCTGTATGTCTGTGTGTGATTAACTGAATGTGTGTCTGTCTGTATGTCTGTGTGTGTGACGAACTGTGTCTGTATGTCTGTGTGTGATCAACTGAATGTGTGTCTGTCTGTATGTCTGTGTGTGTGACGAACTGTGTCTGTATGTCTGTGTGTGATTAACTGAATGTGTGTCTATCTGTATGTCTGTGTGTGATTAACTGAATGTGTGTCTGTCTGTATGTCTGTGTGTGTGTGACGAACTGTGTCTGTATGTCTGTGTGTGATTAACTGAATGTGTGTCTGTCTGTATGTCTGACGAACTGTGTCTGTATGTCTGTGTGTGATTAACTGAATGTGTCTGTCTGTATGTCTGTGTGTGTGTGTGTGACGAACTGTGTCTGTATGTCTGTGTGTGATTAACTGAATGTGTGTCTGTCTGTATGTCTGTGTGTGATTAATTGAATGTGTGTCTGTCTGTGTGTGTGACGAACTGTGTCTGTATGTCTGTGTGTGATTAACTGAATGTGTCTGTCTGTATGTCTGACGAACTGTGTCTGTATGTCTGTGTGTGATTAACTGAATGTGTCTGTCTGTATGTCTGACGAACTGTGTCTGTATGTCTGTGTGTGATTAACTGAATGTGTGTCTGTCTGTGTGTGTGACGAACTGTGTCTGTATGTCTGTGTGTGATTAACTGAATGTGTGTCTGTCTGTATGCCTGTGTGTGTGTGAGACGGTGGCAGATAGCGGCGTGTCGAGGTGGCGGCCTCCCCTTCTCGGCGCCGCGTGTCGAGGTGTGGCCGAGGCCCGTCTCGTTACGCCGTGTCAATGCGCGTAATTCGCGCCGCGTTATGATGGATCGCGCCATCTGCCAATACCCGCGGCGCGAGCCGCGTGTCCCAGCCCCAGTGCCGATCTCCAACTCGGCGGAATCCATAGAGAAGAGCAGCGGCGTCATACATCACGCGCGCCACGCACCACACGGCCTTGCACACGCTCCACGGTGTCTGGGTGCATGGGCACGTACACACTACAGGGATGACTTTCTGGGGGGGGGAAAGAGTTGGGTGGCTTCTTCGGGTTTTTGTTGTTGTTGTCGTTTAAAGTTTCGCATCATTTACAATGTGCGGTGATTTAATGTTTGGATTATTTAATGTCTCTCCCCTGCTCACGAAGGTGCAACGCCATAAAAATCACAACAGTGATGCGTTCCTGAAAGTTGCGACGACGTACATCGAAACGACGTAAAATCGAAGCGGTGTACAGGGGTAGGTGCTGGTGGTGGCGACGGATAACGGGGAAGGACGGACTGTGCTGGTCAGCGACGTGAGCGCGTGGAGTTGAAGCGACGCAAATCGGGTAGTAGCCGTGTTCATCATAAAGTGACGACGTATTTGCGAAACTTCGTTAAAGGGGGAAGACGCAAATCGGGGTAAGTCTGCACTATAATTGGGGTCGCATTACGCGACGTCAAACTTTCGGATAATCCGAAAAGTTACATCTAGGAGCACATTCCGAGTACACGCGAGACAGACCGTGGTGTCGTTGTGCATCCATTACCTTGATGCTAGACTTTAAAGCTGTCGCGCGTGTTTGTATTGCTCCCTTCGCCTAAAGGAACACGGGCATATCATTGGCGTGTAATTATAATTGTATACATAATCGATGGTCTTGATGAATGTATGCGAGCGCAATAATCGCTTGATATCGATGACTCGTGACATGCCTGGTACTGATAGACCACGGTGACATTCTAATCGGACGTAATTCTTCACCGTCTCACCATTCACTCGAGCAATTGTCACCGTTTGAATACATTTATTTTTTCCCCAATTAATTTGGAATGTATATATTTTTTGTCCCATTTGTACAGTTTTGTTTAGTCTGTGAGCAAATGGTTAACAATTAATTTGTTTAAATCGTAATCGATCACACACACGATCCAAATCATGCATTATGAGCCGAATAATAGAGTTTAATCAGCGCATGGTAACGTGTAAATATGTACATACACCACATGGTGTTGGTATACACCCATGAGTATACAGCAGGGTTCTTTACTCATTTCAAGAGGGGGGCCACTTTCGCCGATAAGACATCATCAGTGAGGGCCGCCACACATTTTAAAGCATTGGGGGTTTGACAGCAGCCCGATGATGATGATGGAGCGGTGTTTTCACTCTTTATTTATTGTCGGGGGCCGCACTAAAGGCCACCAGGGGCCGCCAGTGGGAGGCGGGCCTTGCACTGAAGAACGCTGCGCTAAGCAGTATACGATAGTAATGCACAGCCCTTTTGTCAATCCACTGCTAGATGATGGCCGCCCCACGCCGTGCGGATTGCCAGGGTTATCTGGCCACGTTGGTCAGTAAAGGATGGTGAAGGAATACATTGTGGACGTGGGAGCATAGAAGTACATTCCAATAATGGATTTTGCTGCAATGCCCTCTGCTGGTCACCACGTGACGGCACAGCCACGTGACGACCTGTTTACACGTATTGATGACCCATCCATAGCATCATCATCGAGACTCTTGAGGATCGGGAGATGATGGGTGATTTAATCATAGCCCCATGAATATATCCAATACTCTTTTTCTTCCAAAAATTGGTCAGAACTCGTAGGGCTGTGCCACGAATAAATCCTCAACTCGTCCAAAATTACCCGCAGGGCATTAACTCTGCTAGGTCCTTTCCCAACCCACCACTCACTCACTCGTTAATAAGCCTACCACTTTTTGGGTCACCGGCCGTCAACCGCAATTACTTTATTCGCTGGGATGAATGAAGCGTAGGCCTGGATTGAAAGCCACCAGGCAGTTGAGGAGCCTTTTACATTTTTAATTTGTATTATTTTTCTTCCACCCCCATCAAACTCGGCAAAAAACGCCCACCGGGCCAAGGTTTTCTCGAACGCGCTCCACTGAGCCAGCCCGCTCTACCACCACTAAGCAGCAGCACAACCTACAACAAATCGTGCCCGTTATTTATTATCATTAAATATCAAAACAAGCGTAGAAAGACGGGCTCCTTGTTAAACGGCACGCGGGGCGACGTCAATCTATCATAAAGGCTTTTTAATTAAATCCTTTACGCCGTCGCGCGCCAATTTGTCATCGCCGCCCATTGATTGCGCGGCCAGGCCTCGCCTCGCGTCGCCGAATCCATCACTGTCCTGCGCGCGGAGCGGCGAGGCAGCAGCAGCTTCGGGGAGACTAAAAACAATGGGAGGGGAGGGTGGGTGGGGAGGCAAGTGGCCCCCTTTTGGTTACCGCGAGCTCCTCCAATTCACTCCACTCGCGACGCGGTCCGGGCGGCTGCGCGTGGTGGCGGGGTGCCGCTCCCCTTGGGCGAGATGCCGCGTGTCGCCCCCGTTGCGTTTCTCGCTTGCGATGTCCCAGGCTTCGTCCTCGGAATTGACGGCACTCGCGAGCGTTCCAGGCTGAAGTTGCCCCCTTCAGGAAGATCGTCTTTGGTGTCTTCCCACTTGTGGAATGGCATCTCGTTTTTAATTTCAGCCGGAACACGGTTAGACATTTTGGCCACATCCATCTCACCTCATTTCATGGCCATGATTATAGATTGTAAGGCATACTAAGAATCAATTATGGATAGGTACATCTTGTGCTGGAGTGATATCTTACGCCGTGGTGTTCCACAAGTCATCTTTAAATTAACACCACTCGCGATATTGGAGGAATCTCTTTTACAATGTTTTCAGTGTATTCCCACCTGTATGGAATTGTGACCATTCTGTACATTACTGGGAGTCGTTGAATCGTTTAAATCCCTTAATTTAACAAATTTGGTTCTTTCTAGATTTGGTCCTAGCAGAACCTTTTTCCAAAGGGAAAAAATGTAAAGCAAAGAACCGCTTAAGAAACTTTATTCGTAAAATAAGACTGCTCTTGCAATCACAGTACAATCATTGTATAAACACCAAGCAATAAAATGGAACCGTGCAACAGAACAAGCAGAAAGTTACCCGAAACCAGTGGAAAATGTACAATTACAGGAAAGGCACACTGCCTCGTCGAGCAAGATAATGGAACCACTCGAATCAGTAGGCATTTTCCTTATCAAATCCTTTCAATTCCAGTCACAAGCCATCAACAGAATTTTTTAGGTTATAAACATCGCAAAAATGTTTACCAGAATGATAGACATCTATATTACAGGTCATAGCTGGTGTTTTAAGCCAATTGTTTTGGTATGTTAACAGTAGTAATTAAGTACGTGCCATTAATACAACTCAAGTGTGACCAGTTTCAAGTTTTCATAAATTGGTCCAAGAAAATCTAAAGTGTGAGTGCCGTGTTTAATTTGAACGTGACATTAACTTCAAGGAAATGAACGACGCAAAAAAAATCGGTTACTTTTGAATAAGACAAGCAGGTGAACATAACCTGGTGTAAGCATCCAGTTTATGTTACCAGAAGCAAAAATATATATTTGAGAAGTTCAAAAGCTTTATATGCAAATTAGTATGCAATTAACATTGATGCCGTGGTGATGAAACAACAGCTGACCAGACTAGCTTCCCCGTGAGTCAAGATGAGACCTCCACAAGTAAAATTAAAGCAACGCACCAACCCTAGAAAAACTAAATGATGCCTTTGCCCACTGAACTCGGTGCTCGGCTGAGCAAAACAAAGCTAAAAAAGTGTATTCCCTAAGTGCAAAAAGAGTGATGCATTGTTTACGTGCAAATTTTGTTTTAGAATTGTATGAAAGATCACAGCAAACATTTTGTATTAAGAAATCTACCGAATGAGTTGGCAATGTTTTTAACTAGGAACTGCTGTTTTTGTATGAAGTTCTGCGATTTCTGCACTTGTGCAAAATTTCAAGTAAGTTGCGCTCCGTTATAAAACCAACAGTTGACGTTTTAAAATCCTAAACGATCTTTCAAATACTCAAAAGGTTTTGCTCAAACAAATGAGAAGAGGAATGTACAAATACCCATCGGCCCTGTCAATACATTGAGAGGATTTTAACGGTACAAAAGTCACGCAACAATAAACACGGTTTTTTTCAGGGTTTCTTGAGGCGGCCCTGCAAAAGCAACAATATGAGCAACTGCGTTTTAGATGGCGAGACGGCACGAAAATCGCCTTGCGCCGAGGGGTTCTGTGCGCCCAGAAGTTGCAGCAACTCCGAGCAACCTCTCAGTCCTCATCGTCGATCTCCTTCTGAAGGCTGAGAACGGGACACCACGGCACACCCAATGATAATAATGTTATGCAGTGTCACCAATCAACGGTCTTTTCATTAATAACCGGGGAAGAACCGATTAGCGATGCGACTGTTGAAATTATTAATCTGATCCAACGACTAATCAAATACGTGATAAAATTAGCTCATCATTTTTATTCCTTGTGTGTTCATTGTATGCTGGACACCGTGTCCACCATTTTAAATTGGCCGTTGGCCAAACGATTACACATGCAGATTTTTAACAATTAAGAAATGTCATCGATTTTTTCAGGAAGTCTGGAGTAGAATATAAGGAAGCAACTTTCCATGGAGAAACAAGTGAAGCTTGCAGACGCTACAGAGCAGAGGAGGAATAAAATTAAATAATATATTTATCATGTCCACTGGATTGCTTATTTCCATAAGCTCTCTCTTGGCAAATACTATGCATCCCCACCTGATTGTACATAAAGCATTCAACTGACCAACAATTCACAGTCGAGGGATTATTTGCCAGACAAGGCAACTGATATTAATCATAGCTAGGACGTCCTGGAGGGTACCACTTGCCCAATGCTCCCACCTGCTGGTGAAACCTGGTGACACACCGCCATTTGAAGCTCAGCGTTAACCTTGGCGACCAGGACTCTTGCCTGCAGCACTGAGAACCAATCTGTCTGTGGCGGTGATGGCGTCGACACACGCCTGAAATCCAGTGCGCTTTGAGGGCAAGTGTGGGTGGATCTCTTAGAAATTGTTAAACTCCTAAACCTGTTGATCTGCCAAGTGGCCAGTAGATATGTGCAATTAAGCAGTTGCAAGAATCCATTTGTGTCCGTATTTGATTGTCATTCCCTGATGTGTTGGTGGGTTTTCCCCCCTCCCCCGCCAATCAGCAATAAACCTGGTTAATATTTGAATACGCACACCTTGCCTTGCTCCCAAGGAGTGTGCCTATTCATCAGCTACTGCGTTCACGTTTGGCCACCCACCTCTCCAGGTAGGCCTGCACGTTGTTGTAGCCGTGGTACTTGGCCAGGTGGATGAGGATGCCCGTGGCACAGCGGCCCTCCCGGCGACGGCAGAAGCTGCAGTTGCAGATCCCGCGGCATGAGGGGCAATGCCAAGCCTGGATGAAGGGGTAGGAGGGGGTGCGGTCAAGCACAGCGAGCAACCGTATTCACCAATTATTGACTTCCACTCTAGTACTTGGATAGATTTAATCACTAGGGCAATGATTCGATCCGAGAACCAATCGATTTCTGCCTCTCCACGGCAGTGTCGGTCGTGAGGAGTTATTTGACCAGACTCAAGTGTAGTTTTACGCCAACCATCACAACCCCAGGTGTAACCTTGCTAAATTCCCCCCCTCCATTAAACTTTCAACAGGCTCCCTTCTGGTTGAATCACGAACTGGCACGCGCACTGTGTGCGACTGGTGAGTGGTGCAGACAGGGTCGTACGGGGTCAAGCAGGGCGGCACGAACGTCCTCGCCATAGCGGTTGCGCAGACAGGGCCCGCAGAACTGTCCGCGCACGCCCCAGCATTCGGGGTTCCGGCAGCAAGTCTTCGTGTCGGATGTCTTCTGACGGCACTGGTGGCACGTGCTGCCCTGTTGACATAATTTTCAAATGTTACATTTTTCCATGACAGTTGACGAATAGCCACACGGACAATCTGTTACGAGAAAAAAACTGAGGTGCCACTGCTGAGGGCTTGCGCATCGTTACCACGAACGGTGAAAACCAGCGGCTCTGTTGGTTCGGCAGCGGAGCAGTACGTGCCGAGGAACTATAGCACCTCGGGGGCTGTCAGTCACCAGGCTCCGGGTTCAGCCAATACCCCCCCCCCACCCACCCCGTATCTTCTCTGCCCACATTTTCCAACAAGCACTCACGTTGACTTTGTTGTAACTCTTTTCAGAGGTGCAGGTGGCGATGAGAGTCAACTCGTCCTGGGTGATCTCGTCCACACTCCGTACGACATGCGGGATGGCAGAGGTGCTGTAGAATCCGCTGCGTCTCCTCTGGGGTCGATACTGACACACGAGCAGACAAAAGGCCGCCACCCAAGTAGCATTTAGTAGACCGCTGGGGGCAAGTATTGGTAGCGAATAACTCATAAACCAAAGTCCGAACAAACCCAAGTTTCCATTTCTGAACTCGTTCGTGCATTTCCCTATATACCACTCAGATGGGAGCCCTAATAAGAGCTCAGCTCCCAGCCCCGCATGTCATCGAGCAAACGACTCCCCTCCCTCACCTCATCGTCCCCGTCATCGTCGCTGTCCGAGCTCTTGCGCTTGTAGCGGAGTCGCTCCTCCAGCGAGAGGTGGGGCGAGGACGTTGGTGACGACGAGCGGAGGCCCAGCGAGCGTGCGTTTGTCCTCGTGCTGCGCTCCGGGTTGCGCCGTACGGGACCATCTGATAACCCGGGCGTCGTTGCCTTTGGGGGCCTTCGGGCCTTCTGCCGGGGGAAACAACATTCAGAGAGGAGGGTTGTGGCTTCTGTATTGTTGACCACTCACTGTGATGTGTGCACTTCTCTCCAGCTGCATAACTTCCACAATGACTCTCAATGCATAGAAATATCTCGACATCTATTGAATAATGCGTGGGCACGAATAGGATGAGTGGCCCCGCTTAGAAAGAGGAAGTTGTGAACACAGATATGAAAGACTACGAGCATACATGGAGATGGCCCAGGACGGAGACAGAGGATCAAGGTCTTTAGGGGACCGGGCGCTTTTGCCTGCATGGCCCCTTGACTCTGGAACGCTTTGCCAAAAGACATCAGGGATTCGGCTTCAATTGAACCGTTTCAGTCTCGACTTAAACATTTCTATTCAAGAAGGCTTTCACCTAATTTTATCTTCAGCTTTGTGCTTTCCTTTTACTATTATTAATAGGTTTTTTATGCTTACTGTTTATATTTATTTTGTATGTATATTGTTGTGTACAGCGCTCTGTGATCCATGGATGAAGAACACTACGTAAGTCTGATTTATGATTAAGGGGAAAATGCAAGGAAGCAAAAGACTGATGTGTCAGAGTGGTACAGTGGCAGGTTTTTTTTATGGGCGACTGCATTGACCATGACACTGTGGCAGTCTTTTTTATATTCATGTGGTCAAGCCAGATAACAGCGTCAGGAGCAGCGCGGAGTAGTGCATCGCTGCGACATCTCCGTTGTATTTGTGGATCGGGCAGCATTGCATCGTTACATGTACGGTTACCGTGGCAGTCCTCGTCTATCATACGCACCGAGGGGGTTGACGAGCGGACGGAAAACTTTCCCATCAGCCCCGGCATGGTCTTCAGGTCCGCCATGAGTCGAGCCAGCTGCAGCAGAGACGGCAGTAAAACAACGTTGTTAAAAGCGGACCACCAACATACGTGACTGAAAGCTCGTGGTTTGTACGAAAAGACCGCACCTCTTAATCTGTAACAACATTTAAAGTTCCATGATTCCATTTGCAATGGCACTGAAGTACAACCTTTAATTACATCAGTACGATTGAAGGGATTTCTAATGCAACCTCCTAAAGGCAGCAGACACGACCCAAAACATACAGCTATATATATGTACACATCTATACCATGTGACCTGGGCTGTCTGGCACGAGTTTAAAAATCTAAATAACGTCTATGCCAAGGCCCGCTAAGCAAACAATAGTGACGCTCAATTAAAATGTATGGCAGTCACACGGCCATTTTTGGGGTGTTTTTCAGACATCTGTGAAAAATAGCTTCATAGCCCATCTGAATTCTCTAGGATAAACAATGATTCTGATTGACAAATCGCATGAAACGGAGGGGCACAACGGAAAGGCACTTCAGAGATCTTTTCTCATTCACCAAGCTTAAAACTCCCACCAATTCCACCGTTGCTCCACGCCGCACCACTGCTCACCATGGCCTTGTTCTCCTTGATGTTGAGCGCTCGCCGAGTCAGGAAGTCCATCTTCTGCTCCAGCTCGGCCTCGCCTTCCGAATCGGAGCCCTCATCCATCGGATCCACCTTTTCTGTTGCCCGAGCGCTGTCCCTCTCATCTCGCACTTGCTCCTCCACCTCGTCGTTGACGCTGCTGCTGTTGTTGTTTTTGTCGCCTTGGGCGATGCTTGGCCCGGGTCGCAGCTCGTTCTTGCACGTGCGTCTCTGTGATCGCCTGGTCGGGTTATCCTGGGCGAGCTCGGTAAGCACAACCACCGGGAATACCGGAACGGCGATGACTGCAGACTTGCGCGGCCTCCCCCGCTTGCGCGGCGTTGCCGACAAGTTCGAGCTTGCAATGACGGCGGTGGCAGGTGGCGAGGACTTGTGGTTGTCGTTTTTGGTTGGGCTGTTGCCGGTTGCTCGCTTGCCTGCCGCCGGGAACTTGAGCATGACGCGGAGGCTGAATGGGCGGCCCCTGCCTGGCGTGGTCTCGCCCAGCGCGGTCTTTTCCAGCTGCGGGACCTCCATCGAGTCACCCAAGTCCGACTCGGACTCCATCGACTGTGAAAGGAATTACACAGTTTTGTTCACTTAATTACCACGTCAGTTTATACATTTGCCGAAACCAATACGTTTTGTATGCCCGACTCGATGCACGTAACACGAGTGTGTTCGTCAAATTCACTCACGATTCATTTAACCATGGCGGATCACCGGGGAGTAACGACGTTCAAGACGCAGTCGCGACTCCCACTTACTCCCATCGCTCCCGTCTCGTTACGTCAATCATACCGACGACCCCCCCCCACCACCGTACGCACCATGGTGCCAATCATGTTGCTGAGATTGACGTCGCTGTCGGTGAAGCCATGGAAGGTGTCGTTCTCGGTGTCCGAGTCGTCCTGGAAGAGTTTGGCCAGCTCCCGCATGCACGCCGTCTCCTCGGGGCTGCGTACCTAGCGACATTGCACGCGCGCCCAAGCCGTGTTACACGATCGCGTTTCACTCCGTGGTCGGGCCCCATCGAGAGATGCCACGCCAAGCCATTGGGGTTCTACTACAAAGTAGAAGATAATAACTAATTCGGTTGAATTAACCAACATGTACCCCTAACGGGTTTCCAAAACAGAATAGTTTAATATTCTTAGTTTTTTCGGTAAAGTCACGTTGAAGAGAAACAACAAAATAATAAAAAATATATAAAACAATAAAAAATTCTCACGACGTTTCGACCATAACTCAAACGGTCATCTTCAGGTGTGTTGGTTTGCATAAATTTATTTTTAAACGGCGCATTTATTTATTTATAACAAACGTTAGCGCCACGCGCAGCGATTTGGCAGTTTACCCAGGACTAGTCCATCTATATTCTGAAAAGAGGAGGGGGGAGATGAATTTTTTTATAATGTATGCTGTCTGAAAGCCACTGTAAGCGTGAACAATCAATTAAGAACTGAAATGGTTTATCAAATCTTTCCAATGATTGCTAAGATAGAATCCATCTTCTCGGTTAAAATTGTCTCTGTGCTTGTATATGTGGATAGCCTCATGAACGAATCTCTCATGGAAGCCAGATGGCTTACAAAGAACCTCTGTCTTGGAAAAGTCAATGGCATGTGAGCCTACTGAATTAGAACAATGATCTGCTACGGCCGAGGTGTTGGTCCTACCATGTTTAAGGTCTGCTTTGTGTTCACGAATGCGGTCCGAGACATGGCGTTTGGTTTCTCCAATGTAACTACTACCACAGAGGCAACTTAGTTTGTAGACACCAGGGTATTGTATGTCCGGAATCACATCTTTTAGAGACAGAACCAGATCACGGATTTTATGTAATGTGTTGAAACGGACCTGGATCTTGTGTTTATTCAAGATTTTGGAGATCTTTTATGTGATCCCAGCAATGTAGGGTAAAGTGATGGTTTTGAAAGGCTCCTCAAGAGGGTTCTTCTTCATGGTTTGAGTGATAGCTTTGCGGATTGTATAGTCGGAGTAACCATTAGCCCTAAGAGCTTGGTGTACGTGCTTGAGTTCACTGCTTATGTGTTCCTGGTCGGATATGCATTGGGCTCTATGATACAGAGTCTTGATGAGATAATTGTTCTGTGATGGATGGTGGTGGGAATCCGGTTTCAGATAAGCATCCGTATGGGTAGCTTTCCTGTAGACAGAGTGGCTCATTGAACCATCAGGTCTCTTTTTAATTAGGACATCCAAAAAAGGTATCTTGCCATCTATTTCGACTTCCATGGTAAATCTGATGGCTGGGTGTATGGAATTGATGTGGTCGAAGAATTGGTCTAGAGCAGGCCGGCCATGTGGCCAGATGACAAAAGTGTCATCCACGTACCTCTTCCATAAGGTTGGGCGCAGAGTGGCAGTCTGGATGGCGTCAGTCTCAAATTTCTCCATGAAAATGTTAGCTATAACTGGAGAAAGGGGGGAGCCCATTGGGGTGCCCTCAGTTTGTTTGTAGAAAGTTCCATTCCAAGTGAAGTATGTATTGGTTAAACAGTGTCTCACCAGGGGGGGTACCTCAGTGTTTAGTCCTTGATGAACCAAGTCTTCAATGATTGCAATGGTGTCAGGTACAGGAACCTTGGTGAATAAGGAAACTACATCAAAACTGACAAGCAGGTCGTCTGGGGACAGGGAAATACCCTTGATTGTCGATACCAGGTGAGTAGAATTTTGTACCGCAGAGGTGGTCTTTCCAGTGAAAGGACGCAGGATTTCAGACAAAAAACGAGCTAGTTTGTAGGTGGGGGAGCTGATAGTAGAGACTATGGGACGAAGAGGTGTATCTACTTCATGTATTTTTGGTAAGCCGTATAATCTTGGTGGCCTGGCAGCAGGTTTCAACGAAAACTGTTTAGATTGATCAATTAATGCGGTTGAATCAGAAATTATTTTGTTGGTTTGTGTGACGAGGCTGTTGGTGGGATCTCTTTTTATTTTTGTATAACTACCATCGTCGAGTAATTCTTTAATTTTGTTGTTGTATTCTATTTTATCCATGATGACAGTAGCATTGCCTTTGTCAGCTGAGAGGACTACAATATCATTCCTCTTTTTTAATTTATATAATTCAAAACGCTCATCTTTGCTGAGGTTGCTAGCTGGCATCTTAGCGTTTTTGAGGGTTGCAGCGATTTCAGATCTTGCTACGTCTGCAGCGATGTGACCCAGGCCCCTGAGAGCAACGTCTACTTGGGCAATTATATCATTAACTGGTATGTGTTTAGGTGTGACTGCAAAGTTTAGACCTTTAGCTAAAACGGATTTCAGACCATCGGAAATAGAACTGTTACTGCGATTAATTACGACTTTATTAACGTCTAACTTTTTGGTGTGTGGGTCCGGTCTTTTGTTGAAGAGGTTAAATTTGGAAATCAGGTTTTCCTTACATTTGGTCGACATAGTAGCAGCTGAAGAGGCAGTCATATTGTCTACATGTTCCCAATCCGATGTGGACATTATTGCCGTCAATGTTAAGTGTGATTTGTAGAGTGTCTTGTCTAACTGATCTAGTTCTGTGCGTATAAGTCTGATTTTTTCTGAGATAAGAGCTAAGCTAGTTTTGAAAAGAATTTGTTTCGCATTAGAAGAAGTTACAGCAGCAGAGGTCAGTGTAAATGCGATTGGTATTACCCCAGAGTCGCGGCATCTCTTCAGGAAGGTGAGAGACTCGATCAGCTGAGCTTTCTTATCCCGGAGTTTGTTGAAGGATCTTAAAGTTATGTGAAAACCCTCCCCGTAGAGGCGATTAAATTTTGATTTAAAGCTTTCGTGACTGCAGTAATTCATATTCTTAGTTTTTTCGGTAAAGTCACGTTGAAGAGAAACAACAAAATAATAAAAAATTCTCACGACGTTTCGACCATAACTCAAACGGTCATCTTCAGGTGTGTTGGTTTGCATAAATTTATTTTTAAACGGCGCATTTATTTATTTATAAAAAACGTTAGCGCCACGCGCAGCGATTTGGCAGTTTACCCAGGACTAGTCCATCTATATTCTGAAAAGAGGAGGGGGGAGACGAAATTTTTTATAATGTATGCTGTCTGAAAGCCACTGTAAGCGTGAACAATCAATTAAGAACTGAAATGGTTTATCAAATCTTTCCAATGATTGCTAAGATAGAATCCATCTTCTCAGTTGAAATTGTCTCTGTGCTTGTATATGTGGATAGCCTCATGAACGAATCTCTCATGGAAGCCAGATGGCTTACAAAGAACCTCTGTCTTGGAAAAGTCAATGGCATGTGAGCCTACTGAAATAGAACAATGATCTGCTACGGCCGAGGTGTTGGTCCTACCGTGTTTAAGGTCTGCTTTGTGTTCACGAATGCGGTCCGAAACATGGCGTTTGGTTTCTCCAATGTAACTACTACCACAGAGGCAACTTAGTTTGTAGACACCAGGGTATTGTATGTCCGAAATCACATCTTTTAGAGACGGAACCAGATCACGGATTTTATGTAATGTGTTGAAACGGACCTGGATCTTGTGTTTATTCAAGATTTTGGAGATCTTTTATGTGATCCCAGCTAATGGTTACTCCAACTATACAATCCGCAAAGCTATCACTCAAACCATGAAGAAGAACCCTCTTGAGGAGCCTTTCAAAACCATCACTTTACCCTACATTGCTGGGATCACAAAAAAGATCTCCAAAATCTTGAATAAACACAAGATCTAGGTCCGTTTCAACACATTACATAAAATCCGTGATCTGGTTCCGTCTGTAAAAGATGTGATTCCGGACATACAATGCCCTGGTGTCTACAAACTAAGTTGCCTCTGTGGTAGTAGTTACATTGGAGAAACCAAACGCCATGTCTCGGACCGCATTCGTGAACACAAAGCAGACCTTAAACACGGTAGGACCAACACCTCGGCCGTAGCAGATCATTGTTCTAATTCAGTAGGCTCACATGCCATTGACTTTTCCAAGACAGAGGTTCTTTGTAAGCCATCTGGCTTCCATGCGAGATTCGTTCATGAGGCTATCCACATATACAAGCGCAGAGACAATTTCAACCGAGAAGATGGATTCTATCTTAGCAATCATTGGAAAGATTTGATAAACCATTTCAGTTCTTAATTGATTGTTCACGCTTACAGTGGCTTTCAGACAGCATACATTATAAAAAATTTCGGCTCCCCCCTCCTCTTTTCAGAATATAGATGGACTAGTCCTGGGTAAACTGCCAAATCGCTGCGCGTGGCGCTAACGTTTTTTTATAAATAAATAAGCCGTTAAAAAATAAATTTATGCAAACCAACACACCTGAAGATGACCGTTTGAGTTATGGTCGAAACGTCGTGAGAATTTTTTTATTGTTTTATATATTTTTTATTATTTTGTTGTTTCTCTTCAACGTGACTTTACCGAAAAAACTAAGAATATGAATTACTGCAGTCACGAAAGCTTTAAATCAAAATAGAATAGTTTAACTTCGATAATTCGCTGTTGACGTCTTGTGCTGGCAGTTTGTGTTTGATTTTACAGGAGCGACTGATTAAAACCATATGTAATTTGGTAGAATGTATAATAGCTTAAATACGTAATTGATCTTTGCCGAATAGCTGGCTATCCTCCATCCCACCTCCGAATTGATGTTGTGTTTATGGTTGGGCAGACAGCCTGTACTGGGACTTTTATGTCCAAGTGGCAGAAGCATGGATTGGAGTTACTTTGACTTGATCGGAAGACTGGGTCGGGAGAACAGTTGCAGGAAGGTTAGTTGCATTTGGGGTGCCACGGTGGCGAGATGTTAACTACCTTGCCTGGTATACAGGAGGTCGTGGGCTCGATCCCAACGCCTGTATATTTGGAGTTCGCATGTTCTCACCGTGGTCGCGTAAATTTGACTCTAAACATGCGTTTAGAGTATTTGGCTGCTACTACACATTTCCACGAGATCAGACACCTCATTGAGCTATCATTTATGGCGAGGTCGCTTCTGAAAAAGTGCTTTTCAGCTCAGTGGGCCTTACCTGGTAAAATAAAATTTATTTTAGTTGATCTGTTCTCACCTGCCCAACGCCGCCGCTGCTAAAGTGGTCCGAGGAAGTGGAACTGTCCGAGCTGTCCTCCGATGTGGTCTCCATGGCGACCAGCTCGGTCTCACGGAAACCGCGAAACTCTTCTTCGTCGCTGGGGCAGCCGACGAGAGAAGCCAGCTTCTGTGTTTGTAAGGGAGAACAAAATGAGCACAGGTGAAGTGGAGAGATGCACCCCAGCACGGGCATTTTGTTATAACTTTACAAGAGTTACACGTCTGAAAGAACCATCGAATATGGATTCCTGCAGTCACGAAAGCTTCAAATCAAGATTATGTCTACTCATTGGTCCGTCTGGGCGGATCTTGGATTACCACCCCTTCGTATGCCGGGTGGCTTTCACACTAGCCACTACAAGTCTTAAAAAGAAATGGACCATCTTAAAAATTATGGACCCTCCTCGAGTCTTTAAGACAATGCGGCTTTCCTATACAAATAAATTGTACAATGACCCAGCAGTGGATTGACCATGACCGATGATGAATTATTATAATAAATTGGAACCTTAAAGGCGACTTGAGATTGTAGTAAGGTTCAAGGAAGAAGCACGCAAGCGCCTCCCCACTGCGGTGTTTATGAATGATTGGAATGCGGTGACGTCGTTTTCCCGCCACCAGATTTCCCGCGCTAATATGCGAGCGATCTTTAATGTCCGACCTCAAAACACAGGACAATGTCAAGTTGCGAACTCAAAACTTGGGGTGCTTTTTGTTAGTTATCCACTTAAAACGGCTCTTTTAGAATTATAAATTCGCGCACACTGCACGTCGTGCGCGTTCATTAATTTATCCGTCAATTTATTACCATGTGGTGGTCACAAACGACGTGTGGTGGCCACGAAAGACGTGGCTTGTAAAACTTTGAATTAACCGAAGCACTTCATACACACGGGACGTATACCGCACCGTACACAGTACCATTGCACTAAACAGTATAGGGCAATATACTGCATTGTATGTTTTTACAGTACTGTATATGGCAACGCTTTGAAATGCAAATGTACACGCCGATGCAAACCTAGACCGTTGTGCTAATTAAAGCGTATGATAATGTAGTCCCCTCGTGACAAAACCACCGCTGAAGACCCCCCTCACGCCGTGGTGGGATAATTTGACCATACTTCACCGCGCTGGTCAGTGCGAGTTGGCGATTAGAAGTAATCGAATGAGTACAACCATCGCTCAATGGGCTAAAAACATAACTTTGCAATTGCAGTACAACGGATCGTAGCTAAAAAAAACAATATAAATCTCACACTGATAGAAGTATTTTTTATTTGAAAAAAATGAATGCGTTACACGCCACGTGTTTACACTGGAAACACATCACTACGGAAAATGTAAACACAATTAATATACACACCTCTACCACCGCAGACATGACGCCTTCGTATTTGTTCCGCTTGTTTCTTGCAACGAACGTAAAAAGGTTTAAGTTATTTAATTGAAGTAGCGCCGATAACTGCAACCACCACTCTAACCACGCGCGCAACCGACGAGAGCGGCCAGACCTCGCTTTAAGTAAACTTTAACTAAGGACTGTACCACTTATACAATGGGGTACACGCTTTAGCCTATAAAATCACATCTACGTGGTAATACGACGAGCTTCCGCCAAGAGTCACCCTTTCAAAGAATTATATATAGTACGTATTACAATAAATAGTTAATCGTATTTTATATCGTTAATTGGCTATTAACCATGCAGTGTCCGTAATGAAACACCCCCGCCGCTGTAATGGTGCCGTCCGTAACGATCAATCATTGCGGTTGAAAGACCCCGAATTTTCGCGGGTAAAATTTTTTTAGGTGCCTAATGCGGCGGAGTGCCTGACTCCCTAGCACGAATTTAAATTACTTTTCCCGTGCAAGCGTTTTAACTGTTAATGCTGCAAACTTCGCAAATCCGTGCTGCACTTGCCATAGCTTTTGACTCACCGTACGATGCTGTCACACTCCTCGACAACGCACTCGCGGCGTTTTGTGACCGAACGACTTAACAATTGCGATGCAAATACGCGGTGGTGAGACGTTTAACTGTGCAAGGAATGTCGTAGGGGTTTCGATTCCCAACGCCGAGGTCGCCTTCTGAATGTTTGGAGTTTGCGTCTCTTACCCGGCTCCTCCGGTTTTCCCACACCACATTTAGAATAAGCAGCAGCACGAGTTGGCTTACTGCCACGCGAAGACAACAATCCTGCTTCGTTTTTTTAAACTATTATTTGTGGCGAAGGTCGCTTCTATATTAAAAAAGAGCAATATAGCTCGGTGCGCTTATACCTGCGGCAATAGAACGAACTGAATAGTTTAAGAGTCGGAATTGATAAACGAACAATGAAATTAAATCGTTAACAAAACACAAAGATTCGTGGCTAGTGCTTAGCAGCGCCCTTTGAAGGCTGCCGGCGCTGTGGTACGTGAGGGGGGGTGGGTGGCCAGCACCACGCCCGGCCGCCTTTGTCTCTCCCACTCGCGATGTTTTACTACACACCGCTACACCAGGTACTCGTTTGAGGCTGAGTCGACCTAGGGGAGGCCCGGCACCGGTCCTGATGATGTTGTTGGCCGAGATTATCAAAGCTGTTAACTCTTCATCAGCGCCCTAGCTCATTACAGACTCATTCAGACCGTAAATTTAGATTTAAAGCTTTCGTGACTGCAGTAATTCGTATTCTTAGCTCTTTCGGTAAAGTCACGTTGAAGGGAAACAACAAAACATATATAAAACAATCAAAATTCTCACGACGTTTCGACCATAACACAAACGATCATCATCAGGTGTGAAAATCCAACGGCAAGAAACATTTGAAAGAAGTGGCGGTATGCATTTATTTATTTTTAAAACGGTGTTTGTATTTATTTTTAATAAACGTTAGCGCCACGGGCAGCGATTTGGTAGTTTATTTAGAAGGACTAGTCCATCTATGTTCTGAAAAGAGGAGGGGGGAGACGAGCACAGAGACAATTTCAACCGCGAAGATGGATTCTGGCTTAGCAATCATTGGAAGGATTTGATAAACCATTTCAGGTCTTAATTGATTGTTCACACTTACGGTGGCTTTCAGACAGCATACATTAATTTTTCGTCTCCCCCCTCCTCTTTTCAGAACATAGATGGACTCGTCCTTCTAAACAAACTGCCAAATCGCTGCCCGTGGTGCTAACGTTAAAAAAAAATAATTACAAACACCGTTTATAAATAAATATAATTCAAACAAACCGCCACTTCTTTCAAATGTTCCTTGCCGTTGGATTTTCACACCTGATGATGACCGTTTGTGTTATGGTCGAAACGTCGTGAGAATTTTTATTGTTTTATATATATATTTTATTATTTTATTGTTTCCCTTCAACGTGACTTTACCGAAAGAGCTAAGAGTATCACTCAGACCTTGGTCACCCCGTGCCCCTTGCAGTGAGGGAATAAAGTATTTGAGCTTGAGCCCCTGCTGATTTTGTACGTTTGCCCACTGACAAAGAAATGATCAGTCTATAATTTTAATGGTAGGTTTATTTGAACAGTGAGAGACAGAATAACAACACAATAATCCAGAAAAACGCATGTCAAAAATGTTATAAATTGATTTGCATTTTAATGAGGGAAATAAGTATTTGACCCCTCTGCAAAACATGACTTAGTACTTGGTGGCAAAACCCTTGTTGGCAATCACAGCGGTCAGACGTTTCTTGTAGTTGGCCACCAAGTTTGCACACATCTCAGGAGGGATTTTGTCCCACTCCTCTTTGCAGATCTTCTCCAAGTCATTAAGGTTTCGAGGCTGACGTTTGGCAACTCGAACCTTCAGCTCCCTCCACAGATTTTCTATGGGATTAAGGTCTGGAGACTGGCTAGGCCACTCCAGGACCTTAATGTGCTTCTTCTTGAGCCACTCCCTTATTGCCTTGGCCGTGTGTTTTGGGTCATTGTCATGCTGGAATACCCATCCACGACCCATTTTCAATGCCCTGGCTGAGGAATGGAGGTTCTCACCCAAGATTTGACGGTACATGGCCCCGTCCATCGTCCCTTTGATGTGGTGAAGTTCTCCTGTCCCCTTAGCAGAAAAACACCCCCAAAGCATAATGTTTCCACCTCCATGTTTGACGGTGGGGATGGTGTCCTGGGGATCATAGGCAGCATTCCTCCTCCAAACACATCGAGTTGAGTTGATGCCAAAGAGCTCCATTTTGGTCTCATCTGACCACAACACTTTCACCCAGTTGTCCTCTGAATCATTCAGATGTTCATTGGCAAACTTCAGACGGGCATGTATATGTGCTTTCTTGAGCAGTGGGACCTTGCGGGCGCTGCAGGATTTCAGTTCTTCACGGCGTAGTGTGTTACGAATTGTTTTCTTGGTGGCTATGGTCCCAGCTGCCTTTAGGTCATTGACAAGATCCTCCCGTGTAGTTCTGGGCTGATTCCTCACCGTTCTCATGATCATTGCAACTCCACGAGGTGAGATCTTGCATGGAGCCCCAGGCCGAGGGAGATTGACAGTTATTTTGTGTTTCTTCCATTTGCGAATAATCGCACCAACTGTTGTCACCTTCTCACAAAGCTGCTTGGCAATGGTCTTGTAGCCAATCTTGTCCCTGACATCCTTAGACAGCTCTTTGGTCTTGGCCATGGTGGAGAGTTTGGAATCTGATTGATTGATTGCTTCTGTGGACAGGTGTCTTTTATACAGGTAACAAGCTGAGATTAGGAGTACTCCCTTTAAGAGTGTGCTCCTAATCTCAGCTCGTTACCTGTATAAAATACACCTGGGAGCCAGAAATCTTTCTGATTGAGAGGGGGTCAAATACTTATTTTCCTAATTAAAATGCAAATCAATGTATAACATTTTTGACATGCGTTTTTCTGGATTTTGTTGTCATTCTGTCTCTCATTGTTCAAATTAACCTACCATTAAAATTATTGACTGATAATTTCTTTGTCAGTGGGCAAACGTACAAAATCAGCAGGGAATCAAATACTTTTTTCCCTCACTGTACTACTACACTACTATAATACACTATACACTACTTTACACTATACACTACTATACACTACACTAGTATACACTACACTACTATACTACTACACTACTATAATACACTACACTACTATACCACTACACTACTATGATACACTATACACTACTATACACTACACTACTTTACCACTACACTACTATAATACACTATACACTACTTTACACTATACACTACTATACACTATACTAGTATACACTACACTACTATACTACTACACTTCTATAATACACTATACACTACACTACTATACTATAATACACTATACACTACTTTACACTACACTACTATAATACACTATACATTACTATACACTACTATACACTACACTACTATACACTATACACTACACTACTATACCACTACACTACTATACACTACACTACCATACCGCTACACTACTATAATACACTATACACTACTATACACTACACTACTATACACTACACTAGTATACACTACACTACTTTACCACTACACTACTATAAGAAACTTTACACTACTATACACTACACTACTAAACACACTACACTACTTTACCAATACACATTACACTACACTATAAAATGTTGCCCGTATTGAAACGGCTGTTCGCCGCATGGACCTGAAAACTTGATTTGCCTGTACAAGAATTCGGGGTAATACACCGATTGGGTTGACAGCTATGGACTATCAATTATCTTTTTCATCTTTTTGCCATTGGGGTCATAGCGTCCTCAAGTGGCTGCAGTGTTTACACGAACTGATCCCAAATAATGTAGATAATCAAACAATACGTATGTATTGTTTCGCACCGTACGTAGACAACCGTGCTAATGGGAGGTGCGGGAAATACGACTTCACGCATCTTTCTCTGCACATAAAACAATATATAAATGTATATTTTACACAACCCATCGTCGGCCTTGTGGGAGTGAATAATTTCAGCAGAATCGATTTAGTGACATCTAACTCTAGACTGGATTCAACATTCAGCGTCTCATCAGCAGTCAGGCCTTTTGCTGGAATCGATTCTGGTGAACTACCAGATGTTGTAGACGGGGATCCTCGCTTAAATATAGGGGTGTTATTTAGACACAAATAACGTCATTAAATAGAATATAAATACAATAGATGTGGGTAATGGATGGCTCCTTCGTGTATCTATCTCTCCACATGGTGATTCTTAAAAAACCCCATACACGTACAGTGCCGTACGTAGCCAACACAAACCCTCGGATGTTCTATTCAAACGGGGCATTAAGATGTTGCTCATCTCCTGCTCACAGCCACGAGACTGGTGGAAATTCCGCATTCCTATGGCGGGGCGAGGTGGACACGTCCACGGGACAACCTCTGTTGACGTATCCCACAGTGTGGTTGCTCAAAACAGGCTACCTGTGCGCACACTGGCAAAGATCGTCTCAGGCGCAGCATGCGTGGACGTTTGGTGCCTGCAATTTGACGCCACGTCTTGTGTTCGTGCCACTGGAACCGCAACGCCGGGTGCCTGACCTCTGACCTGCCATCGAGCCTTCAAAGCTTCACGCGACCTCAAGAGTGCAAACCTTGGCCCGAGCGCAAGCGCCACGGCGTTGTGCGCGAGATTTCTAATCTCTAACGTCTCCCACGACTCCCTGACCCACCGCAGATAAGGTGAAACGTTGCTGTGCCACATCTTGAACCGTGGAATTTCATAAACATGGACATTTTCGAGTACGTACATAGGGCAGTAGATTGGACGTGTTATGCTTATTGGTGTAATTCCATTGCTTAGCCAGACCCTTGCCCTCCACCCGAAATCCTGTTGCCTCTGGGACTCTTCAATGCTTCCATGCCTGTTCTCCACCTTCACTCGAACCTACTCAGACAAGCATAGTGAAGTATGGTTAAACAACAAAAACAACTTAACCCACACAAATGTGTGGGTGCCCTCATCCAGCAGTGGTTAAACAAGGGTCTCACGGGTACAATTATGCTTCGAGGCAAATCATGTTCAAAAATTATGTTGTGTTATGTTTACACTGTATGTAGTTTCGTGTCGAACTAGAACATATTTTTAACAGAAGGGGTACATTGCCCATACACATCAGGCGGTTCATTAGCATTGATTGAAGCAAGTCCAAATCTACTGATGAGACACTGAATGTCGAAACCAGTCCAGAGTTTGCTTGAGTTGAACGATTGCTGCCTAAATGACGTGCTCCCAGAAGGCCGTGTGGCCGAAGGGATGCGTACAAAATACTTTATTTTTTTAAAGTGGAGACAAATATGGAAAGGGGAGGCGTTAAGTCTGCTTATTTATCTAATTACCTACGTTATCCACAGCGAGACTCGATGATGGTTATTATTGTGTGTTACAATGACGTAACAGCCACTACACCACAGTTGCATGCATTAAACAAGGCCCTGCAGACGCCGTGTCTTTGTGACAACATTCGGGAAGTAACGGGGGGTGGGGAGTGGTAAATGTTTGCACGAGGATGTGGAGTGATGGCGTGGCCGTTCGCAAACAGCGATAAAATCAGCAAACACGCAGTTCGATACCTGACCACAGGACCCCGCACCGGGGTGCCAGAGTATCGAGGGACCTTTGTCCCCCTTCACATTTTAGATGGTCGTTTAATATCATTCACCGTTTTTTTTATGAATGTAAAATTATAAATGCATCTTCTTGATGTATATTTTATTTCGTACTATCGGTAGAAATACAATTAGACCTCTCGGAAATGTTGAGCTGGGTCCACCACTTCCTGAACAGGCCTCCCAGTGCTGTTGCATGCATGGGTGGCTTATCTGATGGGCTTCCCCCACTAGGTCAATTCAGTCTAAAACGAGGCTGGTGTACCGACTTATGATGAGATTCTCAGTTTTCCTTCGTTGTATAAAAAGTATTTTAACATTACTTGGGCTCTGCTCTGCTGAGTAAAAATAAGTAACTTAATAGACTCTCACCTGGTTACAAAAAAATGCAGTGAAATGAGTCGTTTATTTTATTGCTTCGGATATTTTTTGAGAGTCGCTGCCACCAGCGAAACATGAATCTGTCACACACTCGGCCATCATGTCAGATCTGTTTGTGCCCACGTTCAATAGATGCGCGCCGAAAATACTGTAGCTCTGCAAGTGGTCAAAATGAAACAATCGATAACATGATTTTCCCAGGGGTATGCTTACAAAGCTCACCGCCTTGAAATCACATACTGCATCCTCTTTGAACAACGCGAAGCACCCCATCAAAAGCAAACGGAACTTTTTATCATGCAAATCCTGCAGGCCATTAGGCGATTGTCAGAAGCAAAAAAACAAAGCCGCATGTAACAAAATGTAATTTGGTGGAAGGCACAAAAAAAATGTACAACAGAAATGAGTATGCCCACTTATGGCGGCAGTGAGGGGATGTTTTAGCCACACTTTGATTGCAACGCTTCGCATCTCTCAGTGGGACTCATTTACGAGCTTTTGTGTCCTGCGTGAAAGAAAAATGGTACGGGGCTCAGAAAATAACGCCACAGACACTGGCAGGCGCGGGCAAGTGCATGCGTCGACAAGACAAGCGGCAATTTCACTTGTAAATGTGGTGAAAATAACGGCAATTAAAGGCGGTGAAATTGTCATGTTTCGGGGACAGCTTAAATGGTAGCTTTGACGTATGTTTTTGTTGAATTGCAATTGCACGCTGAAATGATGTGCGGCGAAGTGGGAAATTACTATGATTGTATTATATGTATGGACACACGCGCACACAAGGTAAGTGTATAAATAGCGTTCAAGTGATGTCAAAGCGTCTTCCTGTTCAAACGAGCGTGGAGCGGTGCTTCTATACATTGGCGGCCCTGAGTAAGTGGGGAATTTTCCACATTGCTTGGTTGAGGCCAAACTTTTTCATGGACTGATCACTGGTGAATTGTTCACCAAATAAGGTGCCATCCTATTACCCGTTTACTGCTCCTGGTTGACAGATGTTGTGCTGCTGTATCAGCCCTGGTATACAAACACATGGCGTGAATATACATCATAATCTACCCTTTTGGACTGGTTGACCATCGACGTTTTCCAGGTGTTGTAAACATTTGACTGCAAGGTGGCCAAGAATTGTCAGTGCCCGTTGTAACCTCATCGCATGCGTGGGGTTTCTTCGCCAGGTTTCACCAGGCACTTTGGCTTCCTCCCACATGGAAGTCAATATCTCAATGCAGGACCCTCCTGAAAAGTGGCCTTGAGACATTTGTGAAACTTTTCTGGGTAAATCAATGGGTCTATTACGCTTTGGCTTTATATTTTCACTGCCGTCTGTCGCTGCTCGAATATCCATGATTATATCGTGAGAAAATGGCCAAAGCACATCACCTTGGCAATTTTCCCCATAGACAGAGTGTCGTGTGTGACGGAGACATAGGAAAGTTTATTTTGCCAAACATCGGATGAAAAGGGCACATTTGTCATCGCACGAATTGGGCCACGAGAGCGCTTCGTTGTAATTTTGTTGTTCGTGAGTGCCATCTAGAGTCCGACTGCGCGATGCCTGCTGCCCTGCAGCACTGCCAAAAGAAAGCAGACACCCCGAGAAGATGTGCTCGATGGCGCCAGGAAGATTAAAATAAACGACCATAGAGAGGCTCGGCCACAAGTACCCAGCCATTGACCCCACCGACCATCTGGGCCGGGGGACCACCCTATGAGTGTAACTATCGAGTGTGCAGGCGGTGCGACTGCACGGGCCCATGGGCCAGAGAGGCACCAGAACCCACGAAGAGTGCGGGGATTGGACAGCGGACCCCCCCCCCCCCGTCGTCACACGGCGTCACAAAAAGTCAGAACCCCCCCCTCAAATATGACGTCACACAGCTCTGCCCCCCCCCCTCCAAAAAATAAAACATGCTTCAAATCGCTTTAAACTATTGTCATTGTAGTGCGTATTTAATGTGGCGCTGCACTCTGATGTTGTAGGAGAAAACATTTATTTAAAAGTCTATTTAATTAAGTAGAACGTGTTGTCTATATTTATTTAAAGTTGCGCATTTTGATGTGACATCACATTTCTCAACCCCCCCCCCTCGTCACACATCGTCACAAATGTCTGACCCCCTCCCCCACCTAGGTGCGTGACGTCATTTATGGACGGGCCCCCAAGCATAATGCATCGCACCATGCTGCTGTGTTGTATACACCATCACTCACCATTGTCTATTCACTGCTGAATGAGGGCCTCTGTACGCTGTCACCATCCATCACGGTCCAGTGCTAGAACCATCCGTCTCGCTCCTGCACGTGGACTGATCTCATCGCTCAATCTCCACGGTGTTCGGACTCTGGGACACGTTCTCTCCTTTGGCTGCCATTCCATCATTAATCTCGTTCATCAGCAATAGTCATGTCTAGCCACGTGTCATGCAGTAGCCCATTTTCTTTTCTTAACTGTCAATGTGTCTGTGATTTGTGTTTTTTTCCCCCCTGATGCATGTGTTTCCTTGTTATATACACACACAAAGTATTAATATAATAGCTCCAACAATCTGAAAACAAGATCACGTATGCTGTGGCTTTACTTCACAATTACAGACAATGGTGCAAATAAAATAGGATCTTTAACACGTAGGCTTTCACGACCAGTATAATCCATAATGCAGGGTTTTGTTTGGGTTAGATAGCGTAAATATATAAATGTGTCTTCAAACCCGCCACCACGCGACACATGTACAATGTTGCGGCTTTGCTTTCCAACACACCGATGTGCTATACTGGTAACGAATTGGCACGTTCTGTTCACGTGATAAACCTTACTAAATTGCCTGTGTCGGGTGGTGGCGGGTTTAACGACGCATTTATATATTTACACGATCTAACAAAAAAACCAACAACCCACTGCATTACGGATAAAATAGGGTATTTACGTGTTTGCTGGGATTTCTTTTGTTATCGCACTAAAAGGGAAATGCTGTTGTGATGTTTCGGGAATATCGTTGTTCAGAGCGAGTGTTAAATTATAACTATACCGAAATGGAAAGGTGGGATGTAGCGATTGGCTCCCCAAGCGATGTAATTAATTGTTTCTATGCATTGTAGCGCCTCTAGCGGCTCCATGAGTCAAGTGAATCAGTTGCATATGGTATTCAAAACGTCATTTGCACGCGCAATTGACACGTGAGTTTATGAATCGACTTTCATCGTAAAATCTATGCGTAGTCACATTGCCTTCCAGAAAGTAATTAATTCGTGCTGCACTCCATATAGACGCGCAATCTTGAAGTGGGCTTGGGCAGGCCACGTCACGAGATGGACCACATGGTACCAGACACCTGGGATCACGTACATTGCAGAGATGGAGCGATGGAATTATCTCGAATTCAGGAGCTTGATGGACTGTTGCATTGCAGGACCGCGATATGGGAGCAGCGGTGGAGGAGGACTTGTCACGTCCGATAATGACGATTAAATGTTGAATGAAGATTTGCTAAGTAGTACATTACACTGTCTTTACATAATGGGGGGTGGCCTATATTCCATGCCAAGTCATTCATATATGTAGCTTAGACCCTGCCTGGCAAGGGAGGGTGGGTGCCAAGTCCACTCGATGGTGTCAGCAATTGTAACGGACGAGCAGAACTGGCAAAGCACATTCAAGGGCTGAGCATCCTCCCGTGACACGATCAGCTCAGAGCCATGCTCATGTTTGGACTGTGTGGAGCGTAGCCGGCCATATTTGGGGCACTGACGTGGCTGTGGTATTTAGAAAATCCCACCCGTAAATTTCCTACCCCAGTATCTTATTGTAGTTTGCGCTGTTTTGAGTGCCCCCAAACTAGACAGAGTGCCACTGACACTGGAGGTTTGAGAAGGTGGTGCCGTAAAATAAATGCGTGTTTTGTTTTTACAAAACTGTTTTAAAAATTGTTGCACACTCACGACTCAGGATCGCTCTTGAATTTACTTATTCCTGCTCGGACGTACGGATCAGAAACGTGGAAACTGACAAATAATATAGAATAAAATCTGAAAAGTGTGTAAAGAAGGAAGCACGGGGACATGGCATGCTTGGAATTACACCGAGAGACTGAAGGAGGAAAAGCAGTCGACAGCGTATGCATGCTAAAGACATGATTAAAATTGTTAATAAATGTAAGTGGGCTTGGCCAGAACACATCATGACTGGAATAAATAATGGCTGGTGGTTGACATTAATGACAGAGTGGCAGCCAAATGAGAGAACACACCAGAGGGGATGTGGAATGCAGAGATGGAGCGATCATAGCTCACGTGCAGGAGCTCGATGCGTTGTTGTATCAAGAGATCGAGAGATGGCGACAACTCAAGATGGCCTTCACCCGGCAGTGAACAGATCATGGCTGATGCTGATTTGACTAGAGAATAATTTATTTTCAACACATTTTGGTGAATAGAGCACATCTCGTGGATGCAAAGGTGATGTAAACTCTTTTCAAATACGAATAAAAAATATTGATCCTTACACGTGTGATTCCATGAGCTTAGGAACTGATATAAATTAATCAATAAATTATTTGTTACACTCCTAGCAAAATAATGAGCATCCTCGTAAATTATATGAGTTCACTATCCGCTATGATCTTTCCACTGCTGGATGAAGGCCACCCTGTACCATCCCTCGTGATGCCAAAATCCCTCTGCTCAGTGATTGAGTTCACTCGACAGATTTTTTTTTACTTTTCGATTTCTTTAATCCATCGACCATGGAAGTCCGACTGTTGATTTTGACTCAACGTAATGCAGTTATCCCACACTGACAGCCAAGTGGCTTCAATACATTAATTGAACACAATGCCAGTGTAAACAGACTGGAGGTCATTTGATTTGGTAATCTGGCTCGACACACAATTTCACACGGCTCTTTTTTATTGAAAGTTTTCTCAGGCTTGGCTTATAAAAATGACGAAAAGTATTCACATGTGACTTCCCAAAGTTGTGCTCTCCCATACGATCCAATGCGCCGGGTTCACAATTCGAGTCCTTCGGAACCCTCGTACGATCCACAATTCACGTTCACCAACATTTCCCATCGACAGTCAGATTTAAAATAAAATAAAAACCCATCACCTCGGATTGGTTCAGCTCAGAGACCTTGAATTGTTCAGCAATTCGCATCAACCACAGTCACCTTACACCAGCCAGACGAAAAAAAGCTATACAACCGCAGTAAATGGGGTACAATGTGGGCACCCAAATCCCCCGGCCAGCGTGGAGAGGTTATCCCAAACGTCTGGGTTAAAAATGCCATCGTTTTCCGCAGTAAACTAACGTAGACATATACAGCCATTTGTTAATCCACTGCTTGCTCGATGAAGGCCTCAAGGCGCCATGTGGGGCGGGGGAGTTGTCTGACCATACTTCACCACGCGAGGTGGTGTGGTTTACGGGGGGGGGGGGGGGATCCTAGGACGGGTTCAGATATCACTCGCCGATTGTAGCCATATGTGGCCGGGTTCATAGAGCAGTGCACAAACCACTGCGCCACTGCTCATCCCCAAGACATGTACGTTCTGTATTACTCTACTTAATTTTTTCTCAACTAAAAGTTCCAATCATTGAGTGGGACTGACTGCTCGCAATTTCTTTCTCCACGTTACCGCCCCGCGTTAAATTGCAAGCGCTGGGAGCTGTGTGGTGGGGTTCCTAGGGGACTGGAGTTTGAGCCGCGGGGCCTCCGTGAGCACTCGAACACGCGCAGAGTTTGTGGACTCCGCTCGTGTACGGGTCGATCGCACTGACGTCACAACAAAATATACCCATTCAGTGTTTTAACGTCGCATAGGTGACCCAGCTCTGTGTTCGTCACGAACGCATGAAACCTTAGACGGGGCTTTGTTGCTCACGGCGTACTTCACTGGTCGCTGGAATACCAGAAGGTGGCACGTGACGAGTAGCCACTGCCATAGCGGGGGGTATACTGGACGTGGTGTGCCGGGTGTGAACATATTGTCAGTGGTTGCCGATGTGTTCCGACCCGGCTGAAATTAAAGCCACATCAGAAAGGTTGTTACTGGGGTTAGAGGTTCACACGAAAGATGCAATCCAATTCTTTTCGCATCCTAATGTCTCCTTTGTACCATAATACAATTCGATAACTACAACATTCTGTACCTTTCATTTTATTTTTTTACATCCCCTTTGTCAATCAACTGCTGGATGAAGACCTCTCCACACCATGTCGATCATGGTGTATTTAAACTTACTTCACCACGCTGGTTCATGTAAGTTGGTGAAGGGGTGCACTTGACACGATCAGATATCACTAGCCACTGATGTCAGCCATTGTCAGGAATCGAACTCAGGGTAGCGAGTTCATAGGGCAGTGCGCTAACTGTTGCACCACAGCTCCGTCACCTACTCCGAGACAATTTTTAGTGGAACGGATGAATCGCTGCCATCTGGAAAATATCCCTTTGCAAGGAAATGTGAATCTCAAGGGTTAGTCCTAGTCACATAAAGTATCTCAACAATGTTTTTGGTTACTTAAAAGATTCATAATAAAATTGCGTCTTATCATGTGTGGAACATCCAACAGAGGCAGAAAATAAAATATGAATTTACCCTTTGGCACAAGTGCTGTTGTAGAGCACATTTTAAGACTGACCAGCACAGCACACAAGGTGGTGATTTGCCTAGAAGCGGGCATGCCTGATCACCTTTGTCTCCCCAATTTGCTGATGTCAACTTGGAGGATGAAAGGTTCAGTTAGTAATTGCCACTGGTTATCATCCACGGACAGCTATGGCACGTGACGACGCATCGGCTCATCTCGTTACATCGATTATTACCCATAATATAGGTTTTTTTTGGGGTTATATCGCATAAATATAAATGTGTCATTAAACCCACCACCCGACACAGCCAAATAGTAAGGTTCTCAGATTGTAAATGTTGTGGATTTGCTCTCCAACACACCGGTGTGCTGTACTAGTAACGACTTGGCATGTTCTGTTTACACCTTACTAATTGGCCGTGTCGGGTGGTGGCGGGTTTAACGACACATTTATATTCATGCGATCTAAACCAAAACACCTCGATTATGGATGATATTGGTCGCAAAAGCCTACGTGTTAAATCGATAATCACGCTCACAATACATGCATCCAGTCACGCACGTTATCATTGAATTGAAATCATATTGATTTCAATTCAATGATAATTTGTAATCGGTTTACGTGAACTCGCGTAGGTACTGGGGGTGCCATAATTCTGTACAGTATTCACCACTGTAAAACGTATTATTGAATCGAATCCTGACACTTAATAATGAAAATAATTGAATCGTGAATGGGGAAAAATGCCTACACAGGAGTGCAGTACGCTAACCACTACGACAAACACTCACCACAATGTGTATACATATCTTCATATAAAATACACGCAATGTTATTTGTGAATAGTACCGTTAAGCTGCATGTCTGTTAATAATTTAACCACGGCTGATGACTATTCGATAGAATGCCCACGACTACTTCGAGCTTGCATCCACAGGATGGCTTTTTGAAAAAAGTAAAAGCAGATGCAACCAGGCTTCACGAACCCCAAAGTTCACACATGAGCTGTGCAAAATAATTAAGCGCAGTTAATACAAATGCAGTGGTTTTTCTCTCTCTTGGTCTCTCTTGATGTCTCTCTCTCTCTCTGTAAGACGAGGAGAACCTCCAACGCGGCTCCATTCCATGCAGGCGGTGCTTCTCGGCTGGCTGGGATGAGGCTCCATGACCCCTGACCCCCATGGCCCGATACTATTAATGTGCCCTCCTAATATGAATAATTGCCACGTATTTGCCCAAGAGTTACCGTAATCTCTAGCTTATGAGACACACCACCAACCCCCTCGCCTCGCATTTTAAGGTTTTGTCTTATAATCCCGTCGGTGTGTGTGCGCGCGATCATATTTGTGTGACTTTATTGATACTGGGCACATGTTTCGGGTGTGCCTTATTTTCTGGAGTGTCTTACATTCCATAAAATACGGCAATTATCTTATACGGCACGAAGTAGGGTATCTTTGTCTTGTGTATGTGTGTTACATACATAGACATGACTGTGACTTCTTCTTGGAGTCCCTTGGCCTTTGGAGCTACTGCTTGCCATGACTCCTCCCCTTCCCCGACGCTTCCTTGCAGTGGGCCTCTCCACTTCTCTCTGGGCCATCCCCTGCGTCGTTCAAACGGAGACAGCTTCAATCCCGTCCAGTGTTTGATGCTGTGGCCCACCGTGACGGAATACTATAATAATGCCAGTGGAGTTAAAATGTTGCCACTAATACAGTCAAGCCTATGCTTAAAACTATTAAAATCTGAAACCAATTGTTTTATATTACCCCTCCCACCAAAAAAAATCGGGCCCAGAACTTATTTAGTTTCACTTATAGGGAGGTAAAGCCTAACGCTGCTAATCACTTTAAAGTCCAAGGCTAGATGCTTACTGATATATCATCCCTGTCATCAGTAAACCGAGTAATTCATTTTCCGTGGAGTGTGACGCTGAATCTGGGAGCAATTGGACAGAGCCCACTCGTGGTTGCTCGTACCGGACTACATGAAGTGATTTTTGTTGTTGTTGTTGTTAGACACGTAATGAACCAGGCCATTAATGTGATCAAGCGACATACGAACGACGCATAACTACACCCAGTGGTCGACAGTGCAGAGACCTCCCCCAGCTGAGGGAACTTGTATTCGGGAGCGGGGTTAGGGTGGGATTGGGATCAGGTGTGAGAGGGAGATCAAGATGAGAGTAGGATCAGGGTAGCAGTGCAATCAGGGTGGGAGTAGGATTAGGGCGAGATTGAGATCAGGATAAGATTGAGATCAAGGTGAGACTGAGCTCAGGGTGTGAGTGAGATCGTGGTTGCGCGTGAGATCGGGGTTGCGAGTGCGATCGGGGTTGCGAGTGGGATCGTGCCTGTGAGTGGGATCGTGGTTGTGATAAGAATTGTGGCTGTGAGTGGGATTGGGGTTGTGAATGGGATCGTGGCTTGAGTGGGATCAGGGTTGTGAGTGGGATCATGGCTTGAGTGGGATCATGCCTGTGAGTGGGATCGTGGTTGTGAGTGGGATCGTGGTTGTGAGTGGGATCGTGATTGTGAGTGGGATCGTGGTTGTGAGTGGGATCGTGGTTGTGAGTGGGATCGTGGTTGTGAGTGGGATCGTGGCTTGAGTGGGATCGGGGTTGTGAGTGGGATCGGGGTTGTGAGTGGGATCGTGGCTGTGAGTGGGATCGTGGTTGCGAGTGGGATCGTGGTTGTGAGTGGGATCATGCCTGTGAGTGGGATCGTGGCTGTGAGTGGGATCGTGGTTGTGAGTGGGATCGTGGTTGTGAGTGGGATCGGGTTCGACAGTGTCACGGTGGGCTGTGTGGACTGTGCACTTCATTTCGTCTCTCGATCTCGCATCGTCGCTGCTCAGTCGTCATCCCAGCTCGTCCAGTGGAAGCGCGGCCCCAGGTCCAGCTTCACCTTCTTGCCCTGCCGCAGGCTGCCGCTGGCGCTCGCATTGTGCTGAGTCTGCAGGCTGACCTGCAGGCCCGAGCTGAGCAGAGGGTGCGTCGGGCCCGACGTCAATGACAGGATGTCCTGTGTCGGCAGGAAACACGAAGGGTGGGACGGGGGAAGGGGGGCACACAGAAGGGGCGATTGTATTTGGGGCGCGGAAAATTCACTCCACATTTTGCGCTCGGCCGTTTTACGGCACGGGTGGGGGAACGTTTCCCTCACCGAGGCCCAAATACAACTTTCAAATGGCTTTGGCGTGCCAGGGATTAGCAGGCGATAATAATAGTATTAAGAACGCGAAAAATTGGTTGCTCGTCGGCCGAGTGCGAGGAGGCCCTTGCAGTGACAGAAGTGGATGAGCGAGATAAAATCAGCAACAGATCGTTACCAGTTCAAAAATGCTTCCACTCTAGAATTTTATTAATAAAGAAAAATTACATTTGCAAAGGCGCATCTCACCCGTAGAACCCAACGCGCTATGGATGGAAAGCAGTAAAAAAACCAGAACCTTCAGGGCAAACGACCAGGGGGAAAAGGCCAGTTTCAAGAGGTGAGTTTGCAAGAAAGACTTGAACATTGCTGACGATACTTCCGATTGTCTTATCAGCAAAGGGAAAGCGTGCCAAAGCTAAAGGAGCTGCATTGGCAAAAGGCCGATCACCCCTAGGAAAGGACGAGCGCAGGTAAGGTGCTTGCAGTGATGGCTATATTATCCATAATATATAAATGTGTCGTTAAACCCGCCACCACCCGACACAGCCAACTAGTAAGGGTTGTCACGTAAACAGAACGTGGCCAATTCGTCACTAGTGCAGCACACCGGTGTGTTGGAGAGCCAAGCCACAACATTTACAATCTGAGTACGACGTTTTGCCGCTAATTACAACTAGCTTCATCAGGCGACAGCCAGACTTGTGGAGAAATCCTCCTGTTTCGTTCCTTAGAGGCATAGATGTGATGACGTCACTTGTGCACCCTTGCGCGAAGTGGGGAGGGGGGGTGGGATTAATGAATGCATATAAATTACAATGGGTTAGCATTGTCATTCGGGTTATGTATATGGTTATCAACGCACATTACGCATGCGCATTATGCAAGCCCATTGTTCTTGCACTGAACTAGCCGTACCAATGGTATATTACCATCGCGGGCTACTTCGACAGGGTAGCACTCATGTGGTCGTGGGCCATGGGAAATGAAGTTTCGGAGCACATGCAGCCCATCGGCTGCAAATTCCCCAACTTGTGTTTTACGGCAACTATCGGCTGTGTGTGAATATACCGGCCCCAGCAGCTGCACTGGGTGCAATGAACACAGCAGGCACAGGTGGGACATTTTCTCGTACTGAAACCTCAGGTTTGGTGACATTATACATCAAAATCTCCGTGAGGAATATGAAACAGTACGGTGGGCAGGAGTTTTGTCCAATCGTGTCACGAGTTCCAATCACAACGTGTGTGCCAATCACGCCACATTGTACCAACTGTGCCACACGTACCCATCGCGGCATGTATAACAATCATGAGTACAATCATGGTACTGTACGTGTACCAATCATGCCATCTCTACTGATCGTGTCGCACGGATAGGGCCGTGTGCAACAATCACGCCACACGTGCCAGTCGTGCCGTGCGTACCCGTTAATGCCGTGTGGGCCGATTTCGCTGCAAGCGCAAATTCCGCCGTGCGCTGCCGACCCGCGGCTACGTGTGCCGATCGTGTGCCGATCGAGTCGCGAGCGATGACTTTGCCCCGCGCGCCAACTGAGCGTGCCGCAAGGGGCCATACGGGGCACGGCGCGCACCTGGAGCCCTTGCACCACGCTCTGGATGCCGTCGCCGCTGCCGGACGAGTGGCCCGAGCTGGAGTCGCGGCGCAGTCTGCGCCCCCGGGCCTCGTTGCTGAGGCTGAAATTGCAGGACACCTCGGCGCTGTTCGTCTCCGCCGTGTGCGACTCGAAGTAGGACTCGCGCGAGAGGCTCATGGCCAGTGGCACGTAGAGCTGCGCCGGGGGCGACAAAACAAAAACAGCCAAAAACGAAGGTGAACGGCGCCGTCCAACGCGGCAGCGAGGCATTGGCGTTGGCGTCGCTGTCGCCTGAGCGCCGGCGAATTTGGATTCTCGTGACGAAAACCTGGGGGGGGGGGGGGGGGGCGGGGGCGGGGACTCTGGCGATTTATTTTCCACTGTAAAACTACCGCGTGCTGGCGGGGTAACCGTGACAACACCGTACGTCACGTGCGCGTGCGTTGTGACGTCGCGTGGCTACGTTGTATGTACGTGTGGCCGTTCACATGTTGACCTCGTCTCCAAGTCTCTACATTCCTTTGTTTCTATTCCTTTCATCTCATTAAACTGAACCTTAAATTTCGACTTGAAGCTTTCGTGACTGCAAGGATTCATCTTCTTTGGTTCTTTCGGTAAAGTCACGTAGAATGAGAATAACATAATAAAATAACACAATAAAATTCTCACGACGTTTCGGCCACAACGCAAGCGGCCGTCTTCAGGTGAAAGGTACAGAACTGTCGGGACGCTTGCGTTGTGGCCGAAACGTCGTGAGAATTTTATTGTGTTATTTTATTATGTTATTCTCATTCTACGTGACTTTACCGAAAGAACCAAAGAAGATGAAACTGAACCTTGTCTTCGGATCTCTCATTTCTTGTTTTTTTCTCTCTCTTATCTCACCAATCTGCATCTCTACGTCTCAGTGAGCCGCATCTCTTAGCGGCTCCAATAACCTTCGGAGGCCACATCTGGCCCATGGGCCACAGCTGAAGAACTCTGGGCTAGAGAATCTAGGGTGGAGCAGTTCGGTGGATTCATGATCCTACTGCAATCACCGATTCACTCAATTCACTCAATTCACTTGTTTATTGCTTCCTTGGTCGCTCTTTCATTGCTCCCATCACAGTCGAGGACTCTTGACGAGGTGAACGATTGGTGGCAGCGCGGGAGGTTGAATAGGTGGAGGCACCAGTTTGGTAAGGTCGGAAGGGGTGTGGATGTGAGGACAATGAGATACCTAGGCACGTGGGTAGAACCCACAATTTACGTATTTATGTTGGCTAATAAGAGAATTAGCAGGTGCGGTGAGTGGGGGGGATAATTAAATTCACTGAATGTGCATTTCGAGTGTACAACGAAGAAGCGTGAGTAGCGAGGGAGACAACAACAACGTGGCAACTTTCACAGCAACAGCAGCAGCAGAGCTGTCGAGCTGTGGCAAACACCCAGAAGGGCTGCCTGAGGTGAGCCTCCTGCAGGAGAGAGGCTGGACGAGGCCAAATGCCGCAAATGACGAAGCCAGCAAGCAGCAGCAGCTCCACGTTGGAGCGATTCGGGGGTAGCTGCACGAGCCCAGGTACCGGCGTGCGTGGGGGAGTTCGCGGACAGCTGTGGAAATGTACGACTGGGCCTCCCCTAGGTCGACTCGGCCTCAAATGAGTACCTGGTGCGGTGCGTAAACACCGTCAATCGGGAGACAAAGGCGGCCGGGTGTGGTGCTGGCCACCGACCCCCTCGTGGCGCCGTGCCGGCCTTCATAGGTGCTGCTACTCGCTAAGAGGAATTGTCTCAAAAGTCTGCTCAGGCTCTGCTGAACAGACTTTCTCTCTCTCTCTCTCAAATTTAGCAATCTTTGTAAGAACGTAATAAACCAGGTAGGGTGGTGACTGCTGTGTTGGCCGACTCTCTGTGCTGTATTGCATTATATTTCTAAGTTTACTAGGTTTGTTTTCTCTTTCATTTGTACCTGATGATGATTGCTCGTGTTGCAATCGAAACGTCGTATGCTATTATTTAATTTATTTTTTTCTTTCTACGTGACTTTACCGAAAGAACCAAAGAGTAATTCCTGCAGTCACGAAAGCTCCAAATCAAGTGTTCTGCTGGGGATCTTTGTGTCCACGTGCTGTCATCCTACCACGTGACGTTGACAAGGCTGTCCGTGAAAACCCGCGGCTGTCTTTTGCCCTCGTGGTCTCGCGCAGGTCGCGCTCTGTTCCCCTGCATCACTCAGTCTTCTCGTGATTTAGTTTTTAATAATAATACAAAATAGTGTTTATTTAATTAAAAAGGACCACCCGTCTTCTCGTGATGGCGTTTTTAATAAATAAAAATATAGTATTTTTTATTTATTAAAAACTACATCACTCGTCTTCTCGTGATTTCGTTTGTAATAATTAAAAATATTTTTGTGGATTTTCTTGCACCCGATCTTCTTCCCCCCCCCCCATCCCCTATTTTGCCGGGATGGGATTTGTACTTCCAGGCATTTATGTAAAGTGCTTTGCTCTGCTGTGGCATTTAAGTGCCGAATAAATGTTAATCCTGACACATACATGCTGATCATACTCAACATTTCAACATGACATTGTTCAATTAAAGACGCTGTAGCCGATGAGGGGTTTGTGTTCATGAACACGGGAATATATTTTAACTAGTAACTATTTAAAGTAACATCGCCGTTGTTTTGTGACACAGTTGCTCCGATTTAAATTTGCGTCATTCCTGTACGGTTCGTTGTTCTTTGTTTTCGTCATTTCGCTGATTCTGGTCGCTCTCTTGCCGCGTCAACAAAATGAACTTGAAACTCGTCGCCCCTCGCGTGCTCATCCAAGTCGCCTCGTGTCCAAACCCCGTCGGCCGCAGCCCCTCCACGCGGTACGGACGACTCGCTCTGTCCCACCTCAACGTCTGCGGCGTCGCCTCGGCTCCACCCTGAGGCTCTCAGCCCTCGCTACCTGCCGCCTCGCACGCCCCCCCCCCACTAGTGTAACGGTGGTAGCGTGCCCCCCACCCCCCACTAGTGTAACGATGGCAGCGTGCCCCCCCCACTAGTGTAACGGTGGTAGCGTGCCCCCCCCCACTAGTTTAACGGTGGCAGCGTGCCCCCCCCCCCACTAGTGTAACGGTGGCAGCGTGCCCCCCACTAGTGTAACGGTGGCAGCGTGCCCCCCACTAGTGTAACGGTGGCAGTGTGCCCCCCACTAGTGTAACGGTCGCAGCGTGCCCCCCACCCCCCCCACTAGTGTAACAGTGGCAGCGTGCCCCCCACTAGTGTAACGGTGGCAGCGTGCCCCCCCACTAGTGTAACGGTGGCAGTGTGCCCCCCACTAGTGTAACAGTGGCAGCGTGCCCCCCACTAGTGTAACGGTGGCAGCGTGCCCCCCACCCCCCCCACTAGTGTAACGGTGGCAGCGTGCCCCCCCACTAGTGTAACGGCGGCAGCGTGCCCCCCACCCCCCCCACTAGTGTAACGGCGGCAGCGTGCCCCCCACCCGGCGAGCTACCGGAGTGAAGCTGTCCTGCTCGCGGAGTCGCTGCTCCCACATCTCGAGCCGCCGCTCGCGCTCGCGCAGCTCCTCCTCCTTGCTGCTCAGGTCTCGCTCCAGCTCCTTGAGTCGCTCCAGCTTCGCGTCGATCTCTCCCCTTTGCAACGCGGGGGGCACACGCGGGGGGCACACGTGGGGGGCACACGCGGGGGGCACACGCGGGGGGCACACGTGGGGGGCACACGCGTGGGGGGCACGCGGCGAGGTTGGACGACGCCGGTGGCGGTGATTGAGAGGTATCGGTGGCACGGCGGGCGGTGCGCCGCGTGCTGCCAACCCCGGCCACCCGAGTTTGATCCCCGCAACACCAAGTGTGTACGTAAACGTCGGCAACGGGTGAAACAAAGGTGGCCGGGCATGGTACTGGACACCTACCCCCTCGTGCTGGCCTTAATAGGTGGCTACTCGCTCGCAACACTTGCCTAAAAATTATATTAAGGCAATATGGGGGGGGGGGGGGGTCTTTATTTTTGACTTTGGCACTGGTAGTTGAGTGGCGGTGGTGGCGGTGGTGGCGGTGGTGGCGGTGGTTGTCGTGAACCAAACACACCTGGGCCTGCCCGGTCACCTCGAGCGAGCTTTCGACACTTTACGTGGCCTGGCCTGGCCAGGCACAGGCGCCGTGTTGATGTCAACGTCACTTAGTGGCGAATGGAAGTTGTTGTTGTTGGTAGTGGTTGTGATGCTGGTGGTGAAATTGGTGGTGTGGCTATGGCCGTGTTGGTGATCGCCGTAATAGACGTGGTGGTGGCGGCAATAGTGGTGATGGTGGCGGTTGTAATATTGGAAAAAATTGGAGTGGCGGTGGTTGTGATATTGGTGGTGATGCCAGTTGTAGTGATGTTGGTTCGTGGTGGCAGAGGTGGCTCAACCAATCGCCGCACATCCCAATTGCGTCGCGTCACAAGGTGAATTCACGTCACAAGGTGAATTCACGTCACAAAACATGAGAGGGTGCCCTTCCATGCTTTGCGACGGAGCATTTTCCCACTTGTCGGTCGCGTGGCGTCTCGTCGGCCAAGCCTGAATCAAGTGAACATCTTTTAAGTTGCAAAACGCCGCGTGATCGTCACACTTCAACGAAGGGCAGTCTCGCTGGGTGCCCGGGGTGGGAGCGGGTGGCCCCCGTCTCGCCCCCCCCCCCCACCCAGTGCCCTACCGCGTGCGGACCTCACCTCCACTCAGCCTTGTTGTGCAGGAAGCAGTTGCACTGCTTTGGGAGTCGACTGTCGTTGAGCATGGCTTCGAGCGCCTGCAGGACCTCCTTGAAGTGTGGGCGGCGCTGCGGAGAGGACACCAATAGGCTGTCAACCCATCGCGGTTTATTTCCCCGTATTCTTGTGCAGGGAAATTGAGTTTTCAGGTCCATACGGTGTGCGGCTGTTTCAATACGGGCACAACATTTTTTTTAATTCAGTAACGTTAATTTTGTCTTTGTTTTTGTGTTTCTCGCTTGTGATGGGACTTTGTAGGATGAACGTTGATATTTATGAAGGCACGGGGTGACCAATAAGGTCTGACTTGGTCTGTAATAAGGTTGACAAGGGTTGACAGCTGTGGGATACGCGAATGATTTAACAAAAGCGGTGGCGGACAGACGGATAAATCTTACGAAAGCCATCGCTTGGTATGAGATTGCCGAGTGGTGGCGTGAGATTGTCCCGTGGTGACGTGAGATTGCCGAATGGTGGCGTGAGATTGCCCCGTGGTGGCGTGAGATTGCCCCGTGGTGGCGTGAGATTGCCGAGTGGTGGCGTGAGATTGCCTCTTGGTGACGTGAGATTGCCTCGTGGTGGCGTGATATTGCCTCGTGGTGGCGTGAGATTGCCCCGTGGTGGCGTGAGATTGCCCCGTGGTGGCGTGAGATTGCCTCGTGGTGGCGTGAGATTGCCTCGTGGTGACATGAGATTGCCTCGTGGTGACGTGAGATTGCCTCGTGGTGACATGAGATTGCCTCGTGGTGACGTGAGATTGCCTCGTGGTGACGTTAGATTGCCTCGTGGTGACGTGAGATTGCCCCGTGGTGACGTTAGATTGCCTCGTGGTGACGTGAGATTGCCCCGTGGTGGCGTGAGATTGCCTCGTGGTGGCGTGATATTGCCTCGTGGTGGCGTGAGATTGCCTCGTGGTGACGTGAGATTGCCCCGTGGTGGCGTGAGATTGCCCCGTGGTGGCGTGAGATTGCCTCGTGGTGACGTGAGATTGCCCCGTGGTGGCGTGAGATTGCCTCGTGGTGGCGTGATATTGCCTCGTGGTGGCGTGATATTGCCTCGTGGTGACGTGAGATTGCCCCGTGGTGGCGTGAGATTGCCCCGTGGTGGCGTGAGATTGCCCCGTGGTGACGTGAGATTGCCCCGTGGTGACGTGAGATTGCCCCGTGGTGACGTGAGATTGCCTCGTGGTCACGTGCGATCGCCTAGTGGCTGACATCGCACTGCAGACCACGTGACTCCAGTCGCCGTGATCCACCGTCTCACGCCTTTTCCATCAAGCTGCCAGACGCGTGGGAGGCGACAGTTTGGGAAACGCTGATCTCCAGCCAGGTTGTTTCTGGGATTTTATCGGGTATATATAGCCATAGAGAAGCCGAAGGGGCACAATCTGTTTGCGTAATTCCAAATAATTATTTTTTGTTCTGGTTCATGTCTCGACATTTTGGGAAAGCCTTTGATGAGTTTTGTCCAGTTTTCAAAAGAGTAAAGGCCTTTATGGCAACACAACTTTACATCACAAGTTCGTTCCTTTTGGATAATAGTTACACGCAGACATTGAGCCCCACCCCATTATAGGCAGAGACACGGACGGAGGAACACAGCTGACCCATAAACGCTTTCAACCTTGGTTCGAATCATTCAAAACTGTGATTTTTTTTCAGTTTCACTTTGATGTCCGTTTAGTTTAGTGTCTCCCCAGGTCGCCTGAGCGAGCTTTGGCAATGACACGTTACAGGGTCATAAGCTCCAGTTCGAAAGATAAATCACATTCCGCAGGCCCTGTTGTGTGTGGCGAGACCTCGCTCTCCAAACAGACCCACAGAGCGCGGGGGTGTGTGGGTGGGGTGTGTGGGTGAGAGCCGGGTGGGTGTGTGGGTGAGAGCGGGGTGTGTGGGGTGTGTGGGTGAGAGCCGGGGTGTGTGGGTGGGGTGTGTGGGTGAGAGCGGGGTGTGTGGGTGGGGTGTGTGGGTGAGAGCCGGGTGGGTGTGTGGGTGAGAGCGGGGTGTGTGGGGTGTGTGGGTGAGAGCCGGGGTGTGTGGGTGGGGTGTGTGGGTGAGAGCGGGGTGTGTGGGTGGGGTGTGTGGGTGAGAGCGGGGGTGTGTGGGTGGGGTGTGTGGGTGAGAGCCGGGTGGGTGTGTGGGTGAGAGCGGGGTGTGTGGGTGGGGTGTGTGGGTGAGAGCGGGGTGTGTGGGTGGGGTGTGTGGGTGAGAGCGGGGGTGTGTGGGTGGGGTGTGTGGGTGAGAGCCGGGGTGTATGAGTGGGGTGTGTGGGTGAGAGCGGGGTGGGTGGGGTGTGTGGGTGAGAACCGGGTGGGGTGTGTGGGTGAGTGGGGTGTGTGGGTGAGAGCGGGGTGGGGTGTGTGGGTGAGTGGGGTGTGTGGGTGAGAGCGGGGTGGGGTGTGTGGGTGAGAGCGGGGTGGGTGTGTGGGTGGGTGTGTGGGTGAGAGCCGGGTGGGGTGTGTGGGTGAGATAGTTCATAGTTCCATTTATTTGGTAGAGCCCTGTGAGCCATTCGGCTCTTGAATCGGGTCCAACCGCAACAAACAAAAAACATGAACAAGAAAATATCTTAAAGTGACTATGTGACTGTGCAAACAGAAAATCCAGGAAAAAAACATCAAAATATTCCTGAAATAGCACCGTACACCAACGCTGTGTGCAAAAATCCCAGTGGGATGCAAGTCAAACAACAACAACAACCACAAGACAACTAAGATTCAGGCCATCAGTTAAACTCCGTACTACAATAAACAAAAAATGGCCAAACCAAAAAACTTTTCGAAATTACCAAAATAAAGCCATAAATGCAATGTAACAGTGATCATAGGGACTGTGACCGAATTTTTAAACAATAAACTACATAAATAACATGTAACACCAAACCCTGTAGCCATAGCTAGCTGCATGAGTCACTCCACAACAACAGGAACATCAGTCGGAGAATCACATTTTTCAATGCACTTTTAAGATCATCACACTAATTCAAAATACAGTTAATACTTTGCAGCGATAATTCGGAGCGAAACATTTTATTTTATTTTAGGCCACTGAATAGCAGTGGCAGCTAGGGGTGTACAACTCCTCTAGAGCAGTTTTGAGTGAAGATCTCATAGGTAGTGATTCAAGTTGCAGTTTATTGGCAATAGCATTCCAGACCCTGGGGGCATCAATAGCAAAGGCCCTTCCTCCGGTTTTTGTACAGCAATAGGGAATGTGAAGCTGGTAAATGAGCGAAGACCTGAGGTCAAATTTGTTCTTTGAAACAGAGAGGAGATCCAGCAGCAGGTAAAGTCTGCGGATTTTTTTGTAAGTACATCGTGAATAAATAAGATCTGGTGAATAAATAAGATGTGTGGATGAGAGCCGGGTGGGGTGTGTGGTGAGAGCCGGGTGGGTGGGGTGTGTGGGTGAGAGCGGGGTGGGTGGGGTGTGTGGGTGAGAGCCGGGTGGGTGGGGTGTGTGGGTGAGAGCCGGGTGGGTGTGTGGGTGAGAGCCGGGTGGGTGTGTGGGTGAGAGGCGGGTGCGTGGGGTGTGTGGGTGAGAGCGGGGTTGGTGTGTGGGTGAGGAGCGGGGTGGGTTAGAGGGCACTATTTTGTATTTACCTTGGGCTGAGCTTCCCAGCACTGCCGCATGAGGATGGCGAAGCTGGCGGGACAGCTGCTGGGGATGGTCGGTCTCTGATTACAATATCGGAAAGGCAGGAACACCCACGCAATGACACAGAGGCACATGGACATCGCAGAGAGACACACGCATGGATACACACATGTACATACAAAGACAAAAGATCCCGTGTATTGCTTTAACAGACTGTTGGGGCAAGTGCTGTTCACCGATAAGAACACAGACATGCACATACTGTACAGATTTACGGACAGAGACTAATACACAGACATACATACACATACAGAGATACACACATATACATGCACATATGTAAATATATAAATACGTGCATATATACACACAAAGGCACGTAAATTCAAATACAGTGTAACAAAGACAGAGATCCCCTGTGTAGCCTTAACAGACTGTTTGCGCAAGTGCTGTTAACGAGTAGCACCTATGAAAGCCTCTGGCACACGAGGGGTAGGGCGGCCAGCAACCACACCCGGCCGCCTTTGTCTCCCTAGTGGGGATGTTTGCACACTGCACCAGGTACTAATTTGAGGCTATTTTGAAATGTACCTATTTAATTCACTATGTAACACGATTTTTGTCCCTGGGTAGTGTTATTTTCTAAATGCTTATGCCTCAAAAGTAGAGAAAATGGCTGTTATTCCCCACAAACTTTGCTTTTGTGACCAGGACTTAATGTGAAGGAATGACAAAAATGCACACCACGTTTTCTCATTGAACATAGGTAAAACAATGTAATATTACTATTCTGGTCACAAAAGCAAAGTTTGTGGGGAATAATAGCCATTTCCCATAATTTTTAGTAATAAGCAATTAGAAAATCACACTTAGTACCCAGGAACAAAAATCGCGTTACATAGTGATGTACGCGGCGTTGTCCGTGAAAGTGATTGGCATCCACCAGGGACAGCCTCCTTGATCATGGCCCTGTCTCAACAGTGTTAGACCAACGAACGCCAACAGGTGAACGGTAACAAAAGGAATACAAATATCAGAGCATGAACATCTCGGGTTGAGCAAGTTACACCTACGGGACAATGTTTGCCATTAGCCTTGGACGGACCGCTGGGGGCAGGTGCTGTCAGCGAGCACCTGCCGAGGCCCGGCAGGTGCACGAGGAGCTGTGGCCAGCACCACGCCAGGCCTCCTCCGTTGAACGTGAAGGGTCATGCGGGAGCTACAGATCACTGGCGTACGACCAGGACGCCTTGTAGATTTTGACCTTTGCCATGTGCACCGCCGTGCCTAGAAAAGCCGTGTAGAATTGGAGATTGGATAGAGAGGGATAGATCTGGACACACACAGGTCTTTGGACTCTGTGATGTCACCACCAATAAGGATTTCAATCCAAGCAACAGAATCGAGTGCCTAGAAAAGCAAAATGAGATGTGTGTGTAATATCTATACAAAGATGTTACCCACTATAATTATTTGGTGTTGGAAGTGGTTGTGCAGGCACAAATAATAAAACGAAATTCAAGACATTCGTTGTTAACACTTTGACCGTTAAATTACATAATAGGCAACATATGGGGGGCAATGGTTCCTTCTTCACAGCACCGTAAGTAATATTTAACTTGCCTTGCAATGGACCATGCACTGCAACTTGGAGGCAAGATAAAAGGTAAACTGGGAACAAGCTATTAGAACTCACGATTTGAAAAAAAATATTCTGTAAAGTCACGAAAATCTTGACGGTGGATAGACATTTAAAATATTTCTGTAGCCAATACAATGATGCAGTATATTTATGCCAACATTTGTGGTCCAAACCCGAGAACAGAATTGGGATCGGAGGCGAAAATGCACAGTACACCTTGTAAAACCATTCAAGTCGGAGCGAGAATAGAGCACAGATGACACGTCAGAGTACACACGTGTACGTACTCTCACTGGCTAATGCACAGATGCACTCAGGCACGTGCTTATCGGTCTTGTCGAGAGTTCCAGCCGCAGCTGAAAATAGCGCCGCCGGTCGCTGTATCTTCGGCGATGGAACGCCTCGGATTTCCACATCGTGCTTAGAGAGGCGCTCAATAATAGCAGTGCCCCACCGGCCTGCAGAGATGAAATGTGACCATCCTACCAAATCCGATGACACGTGTTCCGGGCGGTGGATTAGCGATTCGCGGTGCGAGCGTATGCTGGCGTTATCACCAATCCACGCAGTGGTCACATTTACTTTAAAATGTGAAATGTGACGGCCCCTTTCTCGGTCTTACTGCTGGATGAAAGCTACCCCACGCCGTGTTGGTTTATTTGTGGGGATTGTTTCGTCATACTTCACCACGCTGGTCAGCGCGGGTTGGCGATGGAGATGGCGGCCATGAACGGCGCACAAATCACTCGCCACTGATGCAACATCCGTGGGCGAGAGTTGAACTCGGGTCAGGATGAAAATCTTTATTTATACCGTAGGAATTCCGAAATCACAAAAAACAAATAAACTATTTTTTTTTATTTTACCAGGTCAAGCCCACTGAGCTATTTAGCTGCTTTCTCAGAAGCGACCTGGCCACAAATGACAGCTCAACGAAAGTGGCTTATCACGTGGAGCTCCCAGAGCGTTTGATCAAAATTGCCGGACTATCGTATGCAAGAACAAGGGGCGCGACAATGAAACGATGCGTACCCACAACACGTACATACAAAGGAACCGCTAAAGTAATAATCTATTAAAATAAAACTTATTTTTACCGTGTAAGGCCTACTGAGCTATACAGCTTATTTTTCAGAAGCGACCTGGCCACAAATGATCGCTCAACGAAGAGGCTTATCATCATCGCGTGGAAATTCAGAGCGCAGTTTTCTAACCACCGGTCCCACCCCTCGTCCCTCCGACACGAATTGGTTGTCGTGGCCATCTCAAATTCGACACACAACGTTCCGTGATTGCTTTTTACGCACTGAAATCCATTTCCATCAAATGTGTGTTTGTGTAAAAGGCTCATTGATTCGCACAAGGTAGCGAATCTAGTTTTCCAACGTAAGCTACGGTCTAGCATATTCCATTTGGGAGAGTCGCACAACACCAGAAGGAATGCGAATTATGCCAGTTTCCATTCGCTTGCTGCACGGTTCTTGTTTATCCGGATACATACATTGCATAAGCACTTGCAGTGGAAACACAGCCTCCGTGTGTGTGTGTGTGTTTATCTTAAAGGCAAATTAAAAGACTTGTAAACTCCTGAAAATTTGCCTCCGAAAAAATCACTGTAAACACGCCCCACTACCCCACCGACTCTCAGAAGCTAGGCAGGGCCCGGTCTGGTTAGCAGTGGCGTCACGAGCACGAGGGCAGGGGGAGCCTTGCCCCCACCGCCCCCCCACTGGTGGCCAAAGCTACGAGTTGGGATCGCCTTGATAACCAACCATGAGATATGTTTTCAACAACAGTGTAATAGAACGAAAACTTATTCAAAATGCGGTTAAAATGTTTTCAATTCCAATTCTTAATGATGCGATTCGGCAAGAGGAGCCGCGATTATTTAAGAGACAAATCAAATATTGGGGCCCCACCTGACCAATTGCCGCACCCCCCCTGAGCTGATCATGCAGTCACAGCACTGCTGGTGAGCACTTGGGTGGGTGACCACCAGGTAAGGCCAGGTGTTGTGGGCGTGGGACCGTGAGTAGATGGCAGTGCTCGCTGTCACACCCCCACGTGTGTTCGTTTTTTCCTAGTTTTTGCCCACATGCCAAACGTTCATTAGTCGAATTTAGCAAACACGCCAATGCAGGACCCTTACGAAATGTCTGAGGCACGTGGCGCAGCCGCCACAGCCTGCACGCTGGCTAGCTGGCAAACGCCAGCGCAGGTGGAAATCCCTAAATTTTTCCCAGGGGCTCGAAAGCGTCGATTTTGGCGTGCACCGGAATTCAGCGGCGTGGGTCGTGCAAAGACTTGCCTCGTTCTTCTCGACAACGAGCCAGGCCACCTGCAGCCCCTCGAAGCCCTTGAAGGGCACCTCGCGCGTCAGCATCTCCCACAGGACCTGCGCCGTCCCGGGACGTAGATGAGAGACGTGGTCAAACAACAACAATAACATTCATAATAACAACAATAACATTCATAATAACAACAATAAAAACAAACGACGTCCTCGCCAGTCTCGTGAGTTGGGCAGCGAAACGTCGGCGCTGGGCACGGTGGCACACGCCTGTCATTCGTCGTCGTCACCATCGGCATCATTATATTTCAGTTATTTTCATTATTAATTTTGAGCCCAAAGACTTCATCAGTCGTCGTCTTCATCATCTTCATCATCATCATCATCTCGTGGATGGGCAGTTTCACAAATTAGGCAGCCGTGACCTCGGCACCGAGCGTCGTGGCGCACGCCAGAAGTTTATCGTCGTCAAAGTATCCAGGCTTAACTTCATCGTGCTAATCATAGGCATGGCGGTGCGGCTTCATCTCTACCACTGCGGACGTATCCTCAGATCCGCTGTGCAGCTCTCTGCCAATGCACTTGCAGTTTGTGACGCGTGTTGTTCGGCATGACGTCCGACGTTTCGCTGCTTAGAAATGGGAACCGAACATTAATTTGTGACGTACACCGCCTAGCGATGTGTACGGGTACAGCCCCCTTTGTCCAGCCACTGCGGGATGGGGGAGGGGGGGGGTCCTCCCAACGCCACGTGACACGTTGGGACTATTCGATCCTCTCGAGGAATCACTATATTTAGTTCCTGCGGAAGCTCCCAGGACACGGAGCGAAACGTCGGACATCGTGCCGAACACCACGCGGCACACGTGGGAGCAGTTCTATTGCTAGAATCCACGGCAAGACCGAAACCAACGCGGGAGAGGGCGGGAGGGGGGGGGTGGGGGGATGGCAACTGACCACTCCGAACGAGTAGGTGTCGCACGTCTCGGAGATGGGCTGGCTCTGGATGACCTCGGGAGCCATCCACGGGAAGGTGCCCACCATCGTCATGTTGGTCGTGTGCCCGTGAAACCGTGACGCGCCAAAGTCGCAGATCTGCCGGAGGAGGCGGAGGCGGTTGGGGAAGACGTAGAAAAAGATCGGGGTGGGACGAGACCGGGGATGGAGGGGAACCTCCCTCGAAACGAATGCGTGCATTGTTGTGTGGCAGGCAAGCTCGCTCTTTTAATCACGTAGAGACGGTTGACTAGACAGTAGTTGAATCTAAGTTCGTACAAAAAGCACAGCCCAATTGTCAGTCCACTGCTGGATGGGGGCCTCCCGATGCCGTGCGGGTCCCGGGGAGTTTTCGACCGTCCTGCACGGCGCTGTTGGGTGAGCGTCGGTGAAGTCGGGGAACATAGACCCGGCAGTATAGGAGTGCAGTACAACGACGAGTTTTGCTGCACTGTTTTCTACCGCTCACCTGGTGAACAATGATGGCAATGTCTTGCTCTCTCCTGTTCCATGTGAAAATTGACGGATGTTTATCGGAACGTGGACCAAAAATTCTTAACCGACCTGGTCGGAAACTGAACATCGGCGTGTTTTTTTTGTTGTTGTACCACAATGGCGAATGTAGTGGCCTCGCGTGGTTGCGGGTGGTTACATGAACACGGTGACATGTATACGGATAGAAGAATGTGGATTCTTCCATACGACTCGATGCGTGTATCATGAGCCAAGAGAATCCATACTCATCGACGATTTGATCGATGTAACAACGTTTTAAAAGCGTTGGACGCCAGTCGGTGGCTCACTTTTAGTGTGTTGTCCGACGTGATCAAAACTGCAAAGGGAGAACAAAAAGATGCGGAGGTTTATTCCCCGTTGCAGGTCAAATTTCCGAAGCACATTTCTGGATCATTTCACACTTAAACCCGAGTGTAATCTATTGCCTATCGAAAGTAAGCAAAAAACAATCGCATTTCATCACGGTAAGTTTGATCACCTGACCAAGTTGACTTATTTATACTCTTTTTGATTCTTTCGGTAAAGTGACGTAGGTATAAAATAAAATACAATTATTTTGGCATACAAACTTTGTGGACATCTCACTTGTTAAAAATACATATTCTACAAGGAATAAGACAACCGGGTTGTCTTTCTGTCGAATGGAAACCCGCAGGGTCTCATTAATTTGCATCGATTAAATTTTCTGAAACGTGATAAACAATCCCATGTTTGAGATTTATTAATTGTCTACAATAAAAATGATGATGGGTTGATGACGATTAATGTAATATGATATGATGACTGTTGATGACAATATTATTGATTATGGAGATGACTGAATAATCGATGATGATTAGATCATTGATTATGATTGATTATCATCACTGTATGATAATTTAAACGATGAATGGATGATGATCATAATTACATACTCTTTGGTTCTTTCGCTAAAGTCACGTAGGTGGGAAAGCTTTCCCACCTGATGATGGACGCTTGTGTTGCGCCCGAAACGTCGTGATTTATTTTATTTTATACTTAAGTGACTTTACCGAAAGAACCAAAGAGTAGGGGATTCCTGCAGTCACGAAAGCTTCAAATCAAGATTGATCATAATTATGTCTGATAGTCGCTTGCATTGTCTCTTACCATTTCTCGACTTCAAATCGCGATGTATTACTTTGACCGGTGCCTCGGTGTGAAGGTAATTCATTCCTTCGGTGATACAAAAAAAAACCCAAATTACAAAAAAATCACAAATGAGAAAAGTTCATACTGTACAGTATTTGCAGTTCAAACCCATCCCAGCAACAGCTGTCACAGTCGCGTGCATCATCCATTAGTTTACTAAATGCTGTTTATGTTTTGAGCCGAGGTATTAAATGTGATTGTCCATAGCCCTTTGCTGCTCGATGATCGCCTCCCCACGCCATGCGGGTAGTGGGGCTTATGCGAGCATACTTCACTACGCTGGTCAGTGTGGGTCGGTGAAGGTGGGCGGTGTGGATGTGGAAGACTACATGTGGGGAGCGTGAGCTTATTTACGTGTGTACACTTCATCAGGAGGCCTCTGTGTGCCGGTGTGATGGCCCAAAAAAAAAACAAATTCCAAGTATTGCCCGCTGATGGCTCAATTACTTGGGACACTTTGTGAGGACCTCTGGACTAGAGGAATCGGTCTCGCTTGGGAATGGAGAAGGTAGCAGGGGCAGAGGTCGACCTGGGAGGAGGTGGATGGACGGCATCAAGAACACCGCTGGTCTCGCGCTAACCCAGCTGCGAGAGGCAGCGAGAGACGGGCGGTCTGGGTGGCGGAGTCTGGTCGTGGATGTCACCAGAGGTCGAACGCCACCTGACGGCACGAGGCTAATGACTCGATTGGGATTACCCAGCAGCCTTCATCGCCCCCTGCTGGCAGACTAATACCCTTTGCAGGTCGGCGTGGAGCCACCTTGTGCCGCACAGGGACGCTGCCACTGGGGGTGCCCTTCGAATGTGCGAGGATGTGATGCAAGGTGCTTTGAGTTGCCGAGGCATTTAAGTGCAATATAAATGCAATTTTTGTAAAAATATAAATATATAAAAAAATCGAATATGCATTTGGCTGAGTGGCACCATAGTTATTGCATTGGACAGCCTGTGAAACAGTATTTATTGCTGTAGTTGGTGTAGTTTTATGTGTCACTGTAGTTTATATAATCATGCTGTGTGTGGCTGTAATTGGTGTAGTTGTATATGTCACGTAGTTAATCCTGTGTGTGGCTGTAATTGGTGTAGTTGTATATGTCACATAGTCAATGCTGTGTGTGGCTGTAATTGGTGTAGTTGTATATGTCACGTAGTCAATGCTGTGTGTGGCTGTAATTGGTGTAGTAGTATGTGTACTGTAGTTCATGCTGTGTATGGCTGTAGAGGTGATTGCTGTAGCTGTGTAGACCTTGGAGATCGGTTCTCGGTTCTTTCCCGTGCGTGTTTGTCCGTCTCGTGCTGGCTGGGGCCTCACCTTTAGCAATGTCCATCGCCCAGGGCAGCACTTGGTCGATGTCCATGTCATCGCTCTCGTCCCCGCACAGGTAGTCGTAGAGCGACCCTCGACACGCGAATTCTAGAGGCGAGAAAGAAGAAAAAAAGCTCGCGTGGAGATCACAGACGGTCACGGCGAAATAAATTGCAGCCGAGCTCCTCTTACGCGCAATCCCTATTACCCGTGGCGTCCGCTATCTGTGGCCTCAGTCGATCCCATGGGAAATCCCATAAACCGCTGGTGGATTCTGCAAGCTTCGTTATTTTTTGAATGACTGCGAGGAGCGACCCAGAAGTGGCAGAATTTAGTTTTTGTTATGGCCGCACCAATGAGTCCCGGGAGCAGCCAGGGCAGTCAGGAGTGAAACTGGGGCCAAACAACAACAACAACAATAATGTTTATGAATGCAATGTCCAGATGCAACCGCGTTTCAAGATGCTTTACAAAAGTGAGGGACAACCTGAGGGAAGATGGTGAAATGGGAAGCGGGGGGGGGGAAGAGGGCCGTGACCCATAGGAGAGAGCAATTCAGCGGAAATGGCCCAAGGTCAACGAGGTCACACAGAGGGCTACGGAGCAACCGAGCGGCCCAACGAGGCCCAGGGCTTTTCCGGGGGACTGGGGCTCATCGCCATTTGAGCCCCAGGGGCAGCCGAGGCAGTAGCAATGATTCCCAGGGGCATTGTCGGAAGCGTCAGGGCTCGTCAGCTCCGAGTCATCCTATTCTGTGCATTCTTTCACGGACGGAACGCGTCCAGGATCGGTCTTCTTGTGGCACCTGATCGATCCAATTGTCCACGCCGTGTTGCGGATAAGAGAAGTTGCCAAGAAGTGGTGGGAAATTCACCACGTTATCCACATCCTTCCATGGATAACCGATAGACTCGCATATTAGGATTGTCAATAGCGTTCCCAATATCGACACGGATTAGAGAGGTTTGACTGTAAAATTGTCACGAACAATCTCATACATTTTGTAATGGTCATTCACTTCTCTTGCAAAGCCTCATCCGAGTCTCAGGAATCATTTTACGGGAGGTGCTCTGCTAGCGGTGTCTCGCCAAACGCTTGAACATGAGGATGAATGCCACAATCCACCAATACCAAGAGAAAGAAACGGTCAGCTTTGAAGAGCAGTCGTCGATTCTATTTCCGCTTACACACGTGGCGTTTTTCTTGGACGAAATCTGCCACTCAAAGTGCCAAGATGATACAGAGACCAGCAACCGACTCGCATTGGATTGGAGCGTTTTTGACGAATTTCGTTTTTTCTTTCTCCTGAGTGCTTTCCGTGTGGGAGTAAAACGGAGCGCGTCTGGAGAAACCCCAACGCCTCGAGGGGGTAACACCAAAACTAATCCGCACAGATGGGATGGTACGCCTTATCCGCACCTAATGGCCGGTTTGGGACGACCTCTCTCACTGCAGGATCTTCCTGCGTTAAAGATTAGAGACTCGGGGTGAGGCTTGAGAGGAAAAGTTTCTAGCACTGCCAGTACCGCAGTATAAATAACAAAAACAAATTCGGCCAATGTTGTCAAATACTGGTTGTGCTATGACGAGACTGGCTCCTACCATGGGAACGTGGAATTAGTTTCAGCTTCCAGAGGAGATGGGCACTGCCCCGATATATTTTTGAGCACGCACATATGGGGCCATGTTTGGTTCACGTTGTGACGATTCAATTGAATTGGTTGTTTCCTGTACTTTGTAAGATTGGGATACCGTTGTTACGGTGTGTATCAATGGGGAGCGGTAATGCAGCAGTTAGCGCGCTGCGCTAGGAACCCGGCGAACTGGGTTTGATTCACGCTCAAAGCCAGCAACACCGGTGATGCTTATCTGAACCGGTCCTTGGACTCCCTATGTCGACTCAGCCTCAAATGAGTGCCTGGTGCGGTGTGTAAACATCGCCACTGGGGAGACAATGGCGGATGGGCGTGGTGCCTGCCACATCACCTCCTCGTGTGCCGTGCCGGCCTTCGTAGGTGCTCGCTAACAGCACTTGTTCCAAACGTCTGCTAAGGCTATACGGGAAATCTTTGTCTGTTTATCTATGTGTGCATTTGTGGAGAGGTGGTACGCAGTTCTTAGCAACCTGCCTCATGAACCCGGCCACCTGAGTTCAATTCCTGGCCCCGGCTAACATCAGGAGGCGAGCGATGTCTGGCCCAGAGCGAGCAGGGGCCATCAACGCCGCCCGATGCTCGGTGGCGCAAGGGGGGAGCCTCTCGAAATGCAACTTTGAGACTCGACGCAGATGGAAGCAAAAGCTCTCCGAGAGAGTGGCGAGAGGGAGAGGCGAGAGAGAGAGAGAGAGGCGAGATCCCTTGTGCGGTCTCTCGATGTTGGCACGGGATGATCATTGAGCAAGAATGCACTGTAGCCTTGAGAGGACGTCCCTCTTGAGGGACCCACATCGAGGCTTATCATCTGCCGGGGCACGGCATTTGCCCGGTTAATCCACGGGCGCCGCCAAAACACTGCCACGACTTGTCTGGAAAAAAAAACCCGTTGCCAACGGCGACCCGGCCAAATTGCGGTCTTTAATTCCAAAACAGTGCAGAGAAATTTCCATGGTTCAACAAATGTTGGTGCTGTGATTTCAAAAAAAAAATACATTTTTGGAATTTGAACGTTGTTTTAATTATTTCTTGCTTTTGTGACGGCCGGCGCAAAAACAAATTTTCGTCGTCACAAAATGTTTAATTCCAATGCACGTTTTGTCGTGTCGTTCTCAGGGAGCGCATGAACTGTGAAATAATGTTGCGCACAGCACCAGATGTGTTTGTTGGTGGCAACTATGGCAACGGCATCTGTGCGGGCGCTTAAAAGTTAAGTGTTTTAAAAATGTGAGACTCTTTTTTTGATTAATAACACACTTTTTTTTCAAAGTGAGTTTTTTTTGTAACCAGCTAAAAATAAAAATAGAACCCCTTCGGCCTATTTTTGTTATCCGACCACCCATTTAAATGTTGTATATTTTAAATGGATTTGCTCCTGAATGTTTAACACGTAGGCTTTCGTGACCAATATTATTCATAATAAAGGTTTTTGGGTTAGATCGCGTTAGTTATAAATGTGTCGTAACCCTCCACCACCCGACACGGCCAAACAGTAAAGAACGTGACACATTTTTTACTGTTTGACCGTGTCGGGTGGTGGAGGGTTCCTCCTGAATGTTGGGACTAAGCGGGCAAAAGAGGGCATTTCACGGTGTGTTTGTTTATTTGTTTGGGGAACATTTTTTTTTTTTAAAAGAAAAGCGGGGCCTCTCAATCGGACTCATTGTCGACTTGCGCCATTAGCGGCAATGGCATTCGCCACACGGACACAAATACATTTCCCTGCTGACATTCAACACTCGCAGGAGCGCGCGGGGATCATAAGCTGGGTACAGATTGAGCAGCTCGGCCTGTCGCAGTCATACAAGACTCATCGCCTCCTCCCCTGCCCCCACCTGCCGAGGACACGGCCACCCATCCCTTTTCATTGCAAGTTTCGTTTCGAATATGCGGACCGTCCGCAAAAAGTTTGAGATGGCTGGACGACGAAATGCGGAATGTGTTCAATTCGGCGATGGGGGTAGGGGAGGGGAGTTTCCGCATCCTCTCCTCGTGTGCACGGGGGTTCTTGACGGCTGCAGAAGAATGGACGATGGAACAAAAGCAGATCTTGCCATTTGCTCAATTACGTTTAGCGTTTAACTTTTGTTTAAAAGTTTATTTAACATATCGCCACCCCTACCCCCTTTAAACAAGGTCGCGCTGCACGGTTGACCTGAATCGATGAAACAAATATGCAATTTTAAGACGGTAGCAATGTCTGGATTGATTCAGAAGTAATATACAATTAATAATGCAGCTGTATCTCCGACGACGAATCGTAATGTCATTTGTTTACCCAGGAAAGCCTTACTGGTGAAATGCGCCTTCTACCCATGAAATTCACCTTATAAATGGGGTGATTATTATTATTCACCGAGTCTTAAGACTCTTTTTTTTCAGGAGAGTTCTTGCCTTGGGATGCTTGGTACAATTCCATGAATGTGTTATAATTAAGACGCTGTACTAAAGCAGGAAATGTGCACAGCGAGGAAACCACTGGAAACAGGGAGGTTGTGTATTTCAATGTTTAAGCCACTTTGTAGATAGGAGGCAGTCGGTCACAGGCAAAGGAAGAGGGATTTCTTGAGCTCCCCTCGGAGAAGGGTGGCCAGGGGCAAGGCAAGCTGAGTTCAGACCGTGCTGGTAGCCTTGGCAAAGCGCGACCTCCCATTTGAGTGGAGGTCAACGGAGGGTTGTGGAGCGGCGAGCGATGTGAGAGGGAGTCAAGTGTGATGACAAGAGGGGAGAGGTAGATGGCTTCCTGCTCGGTGATGGTGGCCTCGTGTCTCCTCCCTCAGATTCCGTGGCCAAGTAGGGTCCCAAATAACTCGGTTTAGAAGTGGATGGAGGAGGCAGTGGCATAGCTTGGAATCAGAATATGTATTTATACTGGAGGAATCCGATGAGCTATAAAGCTCTTTTTCACAGATGTCCGGTAGGGGCGGAGCAGAACGTTATAACAAACAGTACAAAACACGACAGGAGCGAAAAGCAAGTCACAAAAATATACAAATAAAACTAAGCTATTTTATTTGTCCATATAAAGCCAACTAAGCTATTGCGCTTCTTTTTCAGAAGCGACCTGGCCACAAATGATACCGCAATGAAGTGGCTTATCACGTGGACATTTATAGCAGCCAAACAATCTAAACGCGTGTTTCTAAATGTGGTGCAACTGCACCGGGGCCCACGGGATGGCGGGGTCCAGGTAGCCGGGCTACTGAGAGTGGAGGGAATTGGACATGGAACAGGGGGCCTTGGTTTATTCCTTGCATGAGGCACATTGGTTCTCTGCTCTCTGCCACTGGCCGTTAGAACTCCCATTGGAGCAGTGGTTCTCGACCTGGGGTGCACGCACCGATCAGGGGTGCGAGATGCCCTTTGTGGGGGTTGCGAGACATGCTACATTTCTTTAGAAGGTAAATCAACAACAACGCAAATTAAGCATGGGTACGTAAAGTACAACTACTTCGTTTCATCAAATCTATGTATTTATTAACATTATACATTTTTTTAATGATTGAGAACCAAAGGTGTGTGGGGGGGGGGGGGGTGCAGGCTGCAGTAAAGGTTAAGAACCACCGCATTAGAGGGGCTCAACAATGCTGGCTCGCGGGGTTGGTTCGCAACGGCCGTGGTGGAGACCACCAAGTTGGCACAGCCAGGAAGCCTGCAGTTGAGGTTGGGCAGTGATCCACGTGTGGTTGAAGTAGGATATCAAGTGTCAGCGAGTGCGATGGTCTCAGCCAAGTCTCCGATTACTGCATTTTAAATTTCACATATATTTCATTTCTCCCACATCTTGAGTAAAACAGGCATGCAACACTGCCATACAACGTGGCATATCTGACTCGCTGGACACCGAGGGGAACATCCTACCCCCCCCCCCCCAAAGTGACCCCAGAACATCATATTTGATTGATATATTATATGTCCCTTTAGGAAAAACATTGAATGATATTTATTTATTTATTAACGTAGGGTCCTATTTAAAGAACTGGAATGCTCCTCCCTTCTGAGACGGCAGAGTTTCTAGATCCATCTCCGCATCCTGCTGGGTAAAATCAGACCTTGCAATTGGCGACAGAGTCAGTTCTGTGCTGTCATGCTCGAGCCCATTCTAGGACACACGCACTATGATGATGCTAATCTGCTGACTGAAGCAATTCGATTTCTGTGACACTGCGCAGGCAGCGGTGCACAAATCACAGAAGGCTCAACACGTCACCAATAACACTGCCGCAATTCCATGTTTTTCCTTCAGGGCAGTGTTATCGATTGATGGGGCCATAACACCGCGTAACACCGCACGCGTTTACGATTGGTGATCATCATTGCCAGCTCGCGTCACGGTATATCCACGAAGGGCTCCACATGCCACCACCACCATCCCGTGAGGTCGTGTCGTGCTACGATCCGCCTCGATGCTGCGTGTCCACCGGGCTTGTCGCCCACGGTCCCACCTCGTGATGCCATCCTTCCCGAGTCCACGTACTTCCCTTAACGGCCAATGTGATGCCTCTTGTTTCCTCCTGGTTACCTGATCCCTGTGTTCTTCTTCCTCTCAGTGTGTGTGTGTGTATGTTGAACTTCTCTCGCACCATAGGGAGCCAACCGTGCTAATCAGAGGTGCGGGGAAGGATAACAAACTAAAAAAGTAATTCCAGGCATGCACCTCTCTGCTTCTGTGCTCGCTTATCAGATTTTTTTCCCCATGTACTTTATTGGTATCCATGTTTAGGCTGAAAATATAAACTCTCCTACATATATATTTGGGGTTTGTGTGTTTGTGTTGTATGGCATGCCTTACGATTCGCTCCATGTGATGTAAACTGAAATTGACACGTGGTATAATCTGTAAACACATCCCAGTGCTTTACGTCACAATTGTGAAGACCTACGCAGAGCGTGTCCACTTTGACATTTCCTGGAGTTCTCAGGACATTTAGCTGCATTTCCAGCCAGGCTTCTGTAGCTGCACGGCGCGGAGACGCAAAACGAGAGGGCAAAAGCCACGTCCGGCCGTGTCCGTGCAGCGCTCGCTGAGCTGCATTGGCGACCGGTTGCCGAACGAATAAATCGATGAGGCCGCACTCATCACACACACAAAGTGCTCGCCACAAATGAACCACGATACCTCGCTGATCTCATCAAGGAGCATAAACCATCATCGCGCAAACTGCGGTCATCCTCGCAGCAGCGGCTTTTGGATAGCCATCGAACAAAGACGGTGGTCACCGCACCGCGCGCTTTACCAGATGCGCTTCCGCGGCCGTCTGGAACGCTCTTCCTTCCGATATCAGGAAGCTACTGGAGCCGTGCACTTTTAGAATCTAGATTAAAAACTAATTTCTTTAGTTGTGAATTTTGTGTTTAGTTTGTTGTCCTTCCCCTGGACCACCGATTAGAGTGGTTGGCTACGTACGCTGTGAAAGGCGTTCAACGTACGTCAGTTCACGGAGACGCCGTGAGCACGCTGGAGGTCGAGGGCGCGCCGCTCGCCTGAAAGCAGCACCCCCCCCCCCCCACCAAAAGTGGCACCCCCCCAAAAGTGCACGCGTGTATTTTTAATCGGCGCTCCTACGGGTTTACGGTTGCGCTGAATTGCGTGGCAGGTCACCAAAGCGGCGTCGCGGTGGGGGGTTGGTGGGGGGGGCGGTGGAATATTCCAGATCGCTTCACGGTGACCGTCGCCGAGAACGTGGGCGGCACGGCTACGCCGACGTGGATCCACATGCCTCGAGTCGGTGTCACATCCAGCAGTAGGGGTACCGTGAGATACTCTCAAACACTCGCAAAGATGCACCCACACCTTCCCCCCCCCCCCTCCCCGACGTAGAGGTTGGGGAAATTGCTGCTGTGTTAGTGAGCGTCTATTATGGCCCGGAAGGACTTATGAAGGGGGGGGGGGGGTGGGGGGCGGTTGGGTCAGCGCTGCACACGCCTGGCCAACTTTAACGCTCCAGCGATGAGTCAAGGGCCCTTAAGCAACTGGTTTGGTGAAACTAAAAGAAGGAATTTTATAACCAGAAAGGCAAAAAGAAAACAACAACGGAGATTCAATCGCAATCGGAGCCACTTGTTTTGGATCACAACCCTTTAAAACGGTCCCCTGTGCTCCACCGCGCGCGCAGAAACTATAAAAACGCCACCGCGAATTTGAAAACTTTGTCCAAAAATGGTCCACCTCTTTCCATAAATGTCACGTTATTCCCCCCACTAACAGCTGTGCCACGAGCAACAAAATTCCAGCCATGCAGATAGAGACATTTTCTTTTTACGCTCGGCACATAAATAAGAGCCCTTCTTTTCCATTTGTCTGTCTGTGTGTGCGAGCGGGCTACCACCACCCGCCCGCCCGCCCGCCCATCGCAAAGTGAGAGGGCGAATGCGCCAGCGTCAATGAAATGCTCCCACTGCAAAGGCCAAAATTTTAAAGGTGAAAGGTTAAGTTATGCGTGTGTGCATGTGCGTGACCAATGACTGTGAAGGTGGTGGTGTAGCGGTTATGTATGTTGAACTTCTTTCGAAACTGTACATAGCCAACCGTGTTCATCGGAGGTTAACGCCCTGTGCTGTGAACCCACGTGACTTTAATTCCCGCTCACGACCAACATAAGCGGCCAAAATCTAAAACAAGACTTGTTGCAGTGGGGAGACTCATGCGGTTGGGTATGGTGCTGGCCACTCTCGCCTCTCATGTATCATGTCGGCCTCCATTGGTGCTCGCACTTTCCCCAACAGCCTGATGAGGCTAGGACTCCTTGTTTATGTCAGACAGAGATGGCTCTTTTTTTTCCCGACCCAGCACGGCATCTCCTCGGCATGGTCTGAGTGGGACCCACAAAACTGAAATCCCACAGGGGGAGACAATGCCGTCTGCTCTGTGGTGTATTCATAGCCTTCTTCACGTGTGAGTTAATTCTGGATGAGAACTTCGTGTTGTTCCAGGCGCGGCGGCGGTGGTGGTGCACGCCTGGTAAGCGGTGGCCGTCTTAGACGCAGCGTTCCGTGGCTGGGCGCAGAGACCGAGCCATCGTGTGTGCCACGCACGCACCGTGGCGCGCCCAGATAAACATTTCTGGAAATAAGCTGCGTCCATTCTCAGGAATACAAGGTGGATGGTAAAGGTGTTGCAGCTCTGTTTATGACTCGCTCGTGACACTGCTGGCCAGAAGGGCCTCCAATCGAGGGAGCCCAAGGGAGATCCACCACAGAGAGTATTTGATCTACTCTTCCACGTTGGCCAAACATCTTGGAAAGGATCGGTACTAGGTCAGAAGTAAGCTTTAATGCACTTTCCAAACTCTGTTTTTATTTCAGATGTAAGGCACTCGCCGCCGAATACCGATCGAGCATGCGTGCATGCATCGCATTCGAGAGTAATTCGCACATTTTGATGTGACAATAAGGGGGAACCAATCTCCTTCTGCCTCCACCCTGGGGACACCTCTGCACACATGCAGCACAAGTAAATAAGCAGTACAGAAAGTATCTCTCTAGCCTGTGTGCACTCCTGTACCTGTTTGCAACGATAATTAACGATGCTGATGATGTCCGTTCATTTACCCTTTTGCAAGCAGGCTCCGTCATGGAGACGTTTGACCACTTACAAACGCGCCGTGCATACGAGAGGCAACAAGAATAAAAGCTCTGCAACGGACGCATCTAAGAATGCATTGCTGTGCTGCCGTCTCTTGAAGACTTGGCAGTCCCACGACATCTGGCCGCAGTATCCCCACGCAGTCTACCAGCCAGCTTGTCACCAGGCCTAAACCTGCTTGGCTTTTAGGATCTGTCGACTTGGTGAATACAGTTGCGCTTTGGTCGCAGGTCAAAATTAATTGGAAGGGGGGTGGGAGGAGGGAGGGGGGGACAACGGAACCATTGCAAGCAAAGACCCTCGTGAAAAAGAAAATGTTTACGACCTTTTGCGGGAAATGACTAAAAAAAAAAAGTTTAAATATTAACAGCGTTAAATTATCAAGGTCCATAGTTGGCTCAACCGCGAAAAAAACCCCAACATTGCATCGCCTGATAACGTAAACCAGCGTCTCCAGGCCGGCGTCTCGCGACATGCAGTCGCAGACGACTGCTGCGGTCTGCGCCGAGTCACTTGAGAAGCGCGTGTGGGGGGATTGTGGAGTTTGGGTTTGGCGATCGCGTGGCTCGAGCGGGGGACTTAAAAATAAAAAAAGTTAATTCCACGCGTCCCAGTCGCCAAACAACACCGCGTGCAGAGGAGGCGGCGTGCTAAGGGTTGGCGCTGCACAATCCGTTTGTGACTTTGTTTTTGTGCTTGTATGACAACCTTAAAGTATAATTAGTCTGTCCAACTGGGTCAGTAGCCTATGGCCAGGGATTCATTTCTCACCAAATATTTTCTGGGTTGCTGGTAGACCGGGAGGTGGCAACACGAGTGACGGGCAGCCCCGCTTAGCGAGAGAGGTGTACTGGATAACCGAGGTGTACTGCATGATAGATGTGTACTGCATGATAGATGTGTACTGGATGACCGAGGTGGACTGGATGACCGAGGTGTACTGGAGTTGCGCTATGCCAGGTTTGGTAATATTGTCCCGGAGCTCGGTGCTGGATAGGTCCGTTTGAAATGAAAACCCGCCCTATGAATGATTTAATCAGATATCAGAAGCTGAGTAGGGGTTGAACCTGGTTTAGTAATTTGATGTGAGACTAGGTGTTGTAGGCTTGGGCCGTGAGGTGGTTGGGAGATGACAATTCAGCACTGGACTCTTGAATCCATCTGTGCGGAGATTTTGAGTAATATCCCATCGTACGTAGATTTTTTTCTCTGGGTGCTCCAGTGTCCACATACGCATGAACGAATTGTCCAAAAATCCCTACGCAGAAAGCTCCAGAAAAAAAGTCTCTGAGAGTCAAAGTGAGATTGTCCTGGCTAACTAGAGGACGTTATTACTCTTCTTGTTATGTTGTGCTGGTAGAGGAGCTACGTGGTCACTTGCATTTCCTTCCCACCACTGACACTCGCTCATCAATGGTCGAAAAAATATTTTCCAAAACGAGACACATTTGTTTACCGAGGATGAACAGCAGCGCCGCCACTAATTTCTGTTAGCTGTGTCGCTCTGCAATAGGGGCGGAAACGTGAGAAGCAGGCAGCTGCTCGTAATGCGTTCCCCACTGGGGATTCAAACCGCACAGACGGAACAAGTTCAATAAACGGAGGCCCCCTGTCCCATGCTTGTGTTACTTGATGCCATATCTGGGGTGCAGTGTCCCAGTTCCAACATCACTGTAGCTGATAGAATAAAATTAAAGCAGTCCGGTTGAACGATGATACCATCACTCGCTCTTCGGGAATCAGTTACCTCCTTATCACTCTTCTACCACGACTACCATGGCTGCCGTTCTCATGAACTTCACTCCTCGATCCTCCACCCGGGTTGCGTACTCATTTTAACCAGACTGATTATTTTGTCTCATGCACGCTGTGTCACACTGGACATCTGTGAAAAGAAGCCTCACACCTCATGGGATTCATCGAGTCGAAATAAAGAGAGAGACATTCTGTGTGCATCCACCACCCTGCAGGTCACCACACTTTTCTTTCTGCTTCTTTCCTCGCACTGCTCCACTTTAACCCCCCCCCCCCCCCCACATCACCATCATTTGTTTGCTGATAACTTTGCTCAACTTAATAAGCGTATTTACTCTCATCTGTTCCATCTTCAATAGTGCTGTTTTTAGCTGGCCACGTGACATTTCGGGCCTTTGGGCCCTGTGCTTGGCACAGTGGCAGCAGACCAGGAAACGTCTCAAAAGAGGCGGCGGAGCAGTCCTGAAATTGGAAGCTCTTCAGATAGGGCCTCGAATTAGCAACAATAATGAAACAAACATGCAATGTATTGTCTTTGGTAAATATCAACAAAGTAACAATGTTCTGGGTCTCAAGGAAGGTGGAGGGGTGGGGGAGAGCGTGGGAGGTGGCAATGCTCTGCCACTTGCTCGGCATCCGTGGTCATGAAATTTAAAACGCGCAAAGGCCACTGAGCTGGTTGGGCGAGGTGCTGCGTACCTGTGATGATGCAGTAGTTGGGAGACTCGGTGACGGCTCCGAAGAACTGGATGATGTTCCGGTGGCTGAGGACGCTCAAGATCTCTGCCTGGAGGGAGACACGTCACGTGTGGTCACCGATCATGTGAAGAACCTTCAGGCCGGCCTGCGTTAGAGGCAGTTTGCGTGTGTACGTTACGGCTCGTTAATCCACTGCTGGATGAAGGTATCCCCAGGCTGTGGATCGTGGGGGTTGTTGTGACCATACTTCACCACGCTGGGCAGTGCAGGTTCATGGATGGGGGGGGGGGGGTAGCATCTCTTGCTGTTCAGATGTCACTCGCGACTGTTGTTAGAAATGGCCAGGAATTGAACTCAGATCGCAGAGTTCGAAGTGCAATCGGCTAGCTTTCGTGGCACCTTTTCCCACGTGAATATAAACACAAAAATACCAAATTTAGCCTTAACAGACTGTTGGGGCAAAATGCTGTTAGCGAGCACCCAATAAGGCAGGCAAAGCAGATGAGGGGGTGGGTGGCCAGCACCTCGCCTGGCTGCCTTTGTCTCCACAGTGGCAATGTCTACACATCGCACCATATACTCATTTGAGGCTGAGCCGACCTAGGGGAGGCCCAGGACTGGTTGAAATAATTGTTAATGGTGTTGGCCATGAGCGGGAATCCAACTCTGGTCTTCGGGTTCGTAGTGCAGTGCGCTAACCCCCACACTATCGCTCCCCAAAATCTATATACACATTGATAACACACAAGAACAAATGTACGTGTATGTGCATACACACAGAGGGATTCCTTAGGTTTTCCACCTTTGAAAATAAAAGCCTATGTGCCAAATTGTTTATTAAACGCCTGGTTGCAGTGATATCCATTGGAAGTCCACAGCCTGTGGTCGAAATTCCACATTCCAATGACGGGTCCCAGGTTATTCACCAATTAGAGCAGCTGTTGCTGACACCAGAGGATGATAATGCTGATGATGGTGATGATTTTGAATCCCTGACTCCACTCTTTGTACACTGGGCTACATCCACATTTAAAATTGGCCTACGAATTTAACAAAAAAAATTCTCGTTCCCATCGGATTATAAACAAACATTACAGGAATCCATGGGAACTTTGAAAGTGTATATGAGGCCCAGTAGGATTTGCCATTGGACTCACACACAACCCTATTTTTAATGGGACCTCTGCAATGCCTTTTTTATGCTGAGAATTCTCCTTGGCCTAAACCTAGTAGCAAGAGCGAGCTTTGCTCAGAATCATAATCAGAATATTAATTTATACCGGAGGAAGGCGATAAGCTAAAAAGCTCTTTTTCACGGATTTCCAGGATGTTACGTGTTCGCACGCCTGCGAATCGGCACAGGGAACCACGTGCACCGCTTTGGCGAGCGGAATTTGGCCTACAGTCGTAATTATTTAGGAGAGTGTGGGACTGGCTTAAAAAAAAAAGAACCGGTGGGAAAAAAAGGCATGCCTTTTATGGGAAAAGCTGTTTGATTTTGAAGGAGCAAATCAGGTATTTTAATTATAAACATGTGTACTCCTAGCCCACCGCTCATCGCCCTCTTGGAGCGAAGTTTTTTTTTATTTAATTATAAACTGACGTTTATGGAAAATGGCCAAAATGTGTGTGCAGGGCCCTGGCGTACGATCGCAGGCTGTTGTTGATGCATGACCTTCCAGTGTCCTTCACGTCCACGTATTTGCAATGGGTGACTTTTTTTGTAATTACAATTTCTACTTTACCAGGTAAGGCCCACTGAGCTATGCAGCTCTTTTTTTCAGAAGCCACCTGGCCACAAATGATAGCTCAACGAAAGTGGCTTATCACGTGGAAATGTATAGCAGCCAAATACTCTGAATGCACATTTCTAAATGTGGAGGGAAAAACTGGAGGACCCGGTGAAAAATCCACGCAACCACGGGGAGAGAGCCATGCAAACTCCAAATGTACATGCATCAGGGTCGGGATGCAACCCGTGACCTCCTGTATACCAGGCGAGGTAGCTAACATCTCGCCATTGTAATGCTTTATCATGCATCCGCACGGCGGCGCTGGAATTGTTAGCTCCTCATCTGAGCAATCTGACTCGAAGCAAATTTGATTTTTCACATGGCCGGAAAATAACCCCCCATGAAAATCTGATAATGAAAGTGTAGTTAGATAAAAAAAATGTTTCCCCAACATCCATTTCACCACGTGAAATGAAATAACATTCATGTTCAACAGCTAAAGGGTCTTCTGGATCGAATGTTTTACAGCAGCATTTTTTTAAGCAGGCAAACCGAAGGCTGATTTGTGACTTTTTGAATCCCATCAGCAGTTTCAGGCATGCTGCCGATCGCCGGATGCAAGAGGCCAGGGCTCGCCACGAATATCGCGCAGCCCATTGAGGCGACGTGAGTTGAAGTCCCGGCCATGGCTAGCATCAGTGACGTGCTTTATATCTGAACCTTCTCCTTCAGTCAGCCTGCGCATCAGTTCAGAAATCTGTATTGACTAGCGTGGTGAAATTCGGTCATAACGAACACGGTGTAGAGAGGCCTTCATCCAGCAGTGGATTGACAAAGGGCTGACATGATGTAATTCATTGGCAATGTGGAACACCTGGGTCATTGGAGCAGATATACAGAGGGGTAATTTATCTGGTCACCTCTTTATAAATGCTCCTTTTGTGATTCAACTTTGATGAAAGAACCACAACACTGATTTTTGTTTGTTTGTTCATAACATTGATATCAAAATAATTCTACAGAAATTTGAAGAAACTGAATATTCAGTTTGAATATTCACACATTTCACAATGTGAAACGTGTAGGGCGTTAATACGACCCGAGTGCAGTTTCGATGAACTCTTTTAATCACGCTTGGATAATGAACCTTGCATATAAACTTGAACATGCCATGAAATGTCATGATTTCAATTCCCTATGGACTCCATATGCCCCCCTTATGTCCCTCTGTCAGCCAGAATTTGCTAAATCTATTCCTAGCTCGCAACTCATCACATCAGAGGAATGGGGAGAACGTTAAGAGAGTTCGAGGTCATAAGTCATACATAGGTCATCATCAACACCAATCGGTCCCTGGTTCCGTCTGGTTAGCGGTGAGTTTTGACTCGAGTCTCTGCGATCAAAATTACTCAAGTGGTGTGACTGACTAACGGACAGACAAAATAACGTTCATCATCACGTCGTTTTAAATTGTGTGACACGATGTGTACCTTCGCGACTAAACAACAGTGCCGACTCCGTCGATTGCCCACTGCCATCTCTTGCAAAACTAAGGTTTTGAGAGAGCATGCATGTGCCTGGACAGAATAACGATTTCTAAGCATGTACTCAGCAGTATGGAAGCTAATGGGGCAGCTGTCAGGGAAAATCTTTAACACGTTTGCAAAGTCATTTGTTGTTGTTGTTGCTGCTCTGGCTTGTCTCAAATTTTGTGTAACCCTTTGATCACTTTCACCGACTTTCAAGAGGAGGGTACGCCTCTGATAGCCACCCAAGCGGTTATTCAAGGCTTGTACATAATGGATCATCGCATATGTCCATCCACGTGAGGTGTTTGACAACCTTTCCGTCACGTTACAGATGGGACAGATCCATAGCCGTCAACCCATAAGGTTTACCCCGTATTCTTGTACAGGGAAATTGAGTTTTCAGGTCCATACGGCGTACAGCCGTTTCAATTACGGGCAAAAAAATGTTTCTTGCCGTTGCTTTTCACACCTGATGATGACAGTTTGTGTTATGGTCGAAACGTCGTGAGAATTTTTTTATTGTTATATATATTTTATTATTTTATTGTTTCCCTTTAACGTGACTTTACCGAAAGAGCTAAGAATATGAATTGCTGCAGTCACGAAAGCTTTAAATAAAAAAAATGTTTGTTTAGTAACATAACTTTTGTCAATTTGTTTGTGTTTCTCCCTTGTGATGGGACTCTGTATAGGATGAACGTTTAGATTTATAAGGGTGACCAACAAGGTCTGAATTGGTCTGTACTAAGGTAAGGGGTTGACAGCTAAACGAGATAAAACGCGCGCACGACGTTACTAGCACGGCGTGTGCGGTAATGCACACGTACACATATATACACGCGTGTGTGTGTGTGCTCGTGTAAACTCACCTCTCGGTCAAACTTGAGAAGTTTCTTGACGGCCACTTCTTTGTCCTGGGGTACCCAGATGGCTCGGTACACCGTGCCATAGCTACCGCCGCCACACAGTTCTCCGATCTCAAGGTCCGAGAAGGGAATTCGAATCAGGGACGCGTTCGTGGACATCTTGGCATCCCTCCGCGTGACGACTGAGAAGACGCGGCCGTTCGGTCCACAACCTCCGAGCTCCGGGCGTTGTGTCGATGCCAACGCAGGCTTTGGTACGATCCAAATAGTTGAACCGGAGGCGTGGGGGTGGGGGGGGTTGGTGGCTCACGAGGTGATGGAACCAGAACGTCAAGACACGCGAGAGTCCTTTTTTTTGGAGTCGTAAGAATAATGATAGAAAAAAATTGTAGTGATCTTGATGTTTGATCGATACAACTGCACTAACGTCGAGGAGGATTATATTTATAAACCTATATATCTCGTTATTTCTGGATGGGGGGGGAAAAAACCCCGTGAACAATCTCCAAGCTCCCTTTTTAATGCGAGCTCCTCCTCCGTGTCGTGCCGTGGGTGCGGTGGTGCCTCGCGCTCGTGCTAGAGCCGGTGGAGCGGTGAGCCCGCGGGTCTGGTGAGGAGGAGGAGGTGAGGAGGAGGTGGTGGGGGTGGAATCCTCACGGTGGCGTTGGGACCGCGGGCTGTGCGCCGCGCGTCTCTGGGATGGCTGTTGCTCTCGGCTCGCTGCTTCCCTGCGCTCGATGCTGCTGCTGCTGCTGCTTCTGCTGCTGCCTCTCCACTGATTTCCTCGCGCTCCGCGGCTCCCGGTTTGTGGAGCCTGCACGCGAGAATTCGTGACGCTCGCCACCGCGGTGCCACAGATTTGGAACCCGACTTATGCAAGCGCAGAGACACCGACCCACCCCCTCGCGTTACACCCACCCACTCGCCCCTACCGTTACACCCACCCACCCACCCCTACCGTTACACCCACCCACCCACCCCTACCGTTACACCCACCCACCCCTACCGTTACACCCACCCACTCGCCCCTACCGTTACACCCACCCACCCCTACCGTTACACCCACCCACCCCCTCGCGTTACACCCACCCACCCACCCACCCCTACCGTTACACCCACCCACCCCTACCGTTACACCCACCCACCCCCTCGCGTTACACCCACCCACCCACCCCTACCGTTACACCCACCCACCCACCCCTACCGTTACACCCACCCACCCACCCCTACCGTTACACCCACCCACCCACCCCCTCGCGTTATACCCACCCACCCACCCCTACCGTTACACCCACCCACCCACCCCTACCGTTACACCCACCCACCCACCACTACCGTTACACCCACCCACCCCTACCGTTACACCCACCCACCCACCCACCCCTACCGTTACACCCACCCACCCACCCCCTCGCGTTATACCCACCCACCCACCCCTACCGTTACACCCACCCACCCACCCCTACCGTTACACCCACCCACCTACCCCTACCGTTGCATCCACCCACCTACCCCTACCGTTGCATCCACCCACCCACCCCTACCGTTACACCCACCCACCCACCCCTACCGTTACACCCACCCACCCTTACCGTTAAACCCACCCACCCCTACCGTTACACCCACCCACCCCTACCGTTACACCCACCCACCCTTACCGTTAAACCCACCCACCCCTACCGTTACACCCACCCACCCCTACCGTTACACCCACCCACCCACTCACCCCTACCGTTACACCCACCCCTACCGTTGCACATGCACACACACACACGCACAAATACACCGCTCCTGCTGTTATACAGTCACCCCCCCCTCCCAGTGTCATACATGGCAAACATTTCCCCCCTTCCGTGACTCACACACACACACGTGTGTGCACCCGTCGTGCCCATGTGACTCGCAGTGCACAAACACGTGCTCAACATTCCGTGCACACCACGAACCTACCCCGTCAATTGCAAACGCACACACAAAACACACACACACAATGCACACACAATGCACACACAACACACACACAATACACACACAACACACACACACAACACACACACAATACACATACAACACACACACACAATACACACACAACACACACACAATACACACCTCGACCATCACACACACACCTTGACCATCACACACATACCTTGACCATCACACACACACCTTGACCATCACACACACACCTTGACCATCACACACACACCTTGACCATCACACACACCTTGACCATCACACACACACCTTGACCATCACACACACACCTTGACCATCACACACACACCGAGACCATCACACACACACATCTTGACCATCACACACACACATCTTGACCATCACACACACACCTTGACCATCACACACACACACACCTTGACCATCACACACACACCGAGACCATCACACACACATCTTGACCATCACACACACACACCTTGACCATCACACACACACACACACACCTTGACCATCACACACACCTTGACCATCACACACACAACACACACACACTCCTCGACCATCACACACACAACACACTTGCATTCACCTTCCGCTGTCATTGTACACAGTCCTAACACACGCGCATTCTTCAACGTGCGCACATGCAAACCGCACAGGCACACACACACAAGCACACAACCTAAAGACACACTCAAGTCTCCACCCATAAACAGCGGCACACGTACATATTCATACACCAAAGACAAAGATCCCACGTATAGTCTTAACAGACGGTTGGGGCAAGTGTTGCGGCACGGCACGGCACACGAGGGGGTGGGTGGCCAGCACCACGCGCGGCTGCCTTTGCCTCTCTCGTGGCGATGTTAAAACACCGCACCAGGTATTCATTTGAGGCTGAGTCGACCTAGACGAGGTCCAGAACCGGTTCAGATAATCGCCGTGAGTAGGGAATCAAACTCGGGTCGCCGGGTTCGTAGCGCAGCCCGTTAACCGCTACACTACAGCTCCCCACTATTCATACACCACAATATCCACCACTCTCACCCACCCACAGCTTTTGCAGCTGAACTCAACCCCCCATTGGTCTGGGCAAGTGATGTTTTTGCAGAGACGGATGTATGTATGCTGAACTTCTTTCGCACCGTACGTAGCCAACCGTGCTAATTGGAGATGCGGGGGAGGGATAACAAACCAAACACCAAAAACAGTTCTAAAGTAATGAATTTTCAATTTAGATTTAAAAGTGCACAGCTCCAGTGGCTTCATAATATAGGAAGGAAGAGCGTTCCAGACGGCCGCAGAAGCGCAGCTGAAAGCGAGCGATGCGGTGACCGTCTTTGTTCGATGGGCGGTGCTGAAATTCCACGGTTTTTCATTCGATCCCTACAGAAATACAAAAAAAGCACTCTCATTTTTCTCTGGTAAATATCAATAACGTACCAATGGTGGGGTCTCAAGTGGGGGGCTATTACCCCCATTCGTTCCCCCTTGGATCTGCCAAAGTGTCACTGAGCTGCTCCTACAGTATGTAGGCCCGCTAATGGCTTGCATTGACAACTCGAGTTTTGACTCCAGCTGGTGTGAGTTGTTCACAGTGGCATAGCGACCGAGGCAGGCAGAAGGGGCAACCTGCTCTGGGGGCAACATGCCCATGATCTTCCATCGAGTTGCTTGAGCCGACAATTACATTGTAATTATAGGATGTGAAATTAAAATTAATACGTCGATCTTTGCAACAAATAATTCATTTTTGGCCTAAGCCACACAATGAGGTGTCCAAATTTGTCTCGTAAGACCATCCCTGACCCCCAACATAGCTGATAGCCACACATATGGCTATGCCGGGTGGTGGATGTGGTATGAGAGCACATATTTTGGCCATAACATTTTTTGGCCTTACCCAGAAATGAATTATAAATTGTAAACTGAAATGGTCAGAGCTACAACCATATACTTTTTTTTAAATATTTTAAATTGTAACACATTTAACGATGCATTTCTGCGCAACCCAAATTCTGACGAGGAATTAAGGTCAGCCCGGGAAGAAAAACTGACTCCGCAAAAAGATTCCAGTTGGCAAAATTCGAGTTGGCAAAATATTCGGAAATATGATGCCAGGACCAGCAACTCAGCTTTAATCTTGAGTTTTGTGGTTCATGGAAACTAGGTGAAGCCTACATAGAAATTTGGGCAAGTACTGTCAGCGAGTAGCACCTCTGAAGGCCAGCACGGTGATGTGGCCAGTATCCAGCACCCGGCCGCCTTTGTCTCCCCAGTGGTGATATCTATTCTGCACCAGTTTCTCGTTTTTAAGGATGAGTCAAACCTCGGCAACTGGTTTAGTAATTCGTCACTGATGTTCGCCATGAATGGGAATCGAACTTAGGTCATCCGGTTCACAGCACAGTGCGCTAATCACTACGCCACCGTTCCCCACAGACAACGATTCCCCGTATAGCCTTTAACAGACTGTAGGAGCAAGTGCAGCTAGCCCGCACCTAATGAAGGCCGGCACGGCACACGAGGGGTGTTGGGTGGCCAGCACCCCATAGGCAACCCACAAAGACAAAACACTCTGCCCGGTGCATTGAGTAATCCGGAGTTCACCCTACGAATGCACAAACCTCTATCCCCTTTGGGGTGGAGAGGGGGGTGGGGAACTTTCTCTCAGCGCCACCAGACGTGTGGCTCGCTCGTACGTGACCATCTCTATATAAGCGCATGCTGTGTTCGCCGGACAAATGCACTTGCAGTGATATACACTGACGCAGCGCAGTTGTGTATACACGAAGCACAGAGAGGCGAGCGCTGTTTACGTGAGTGTACTTTGTTTGGTCTCTGCCCCTGCCCCCCCGCCGCGCCTGCCATGATCTCAACTGCGTCGCAGCCAATTCCTATCATCATTTGCAATCCACTGATGGATGAGGATCCCGCCAATCCGCCACCGTCACCTCGCGATCACGCGATTGTAATGCTGCATCAAGTGCACGGGCTGACTTCGGTGGGTGTCATCTCAGACGCATTCCATTCCTTGGCTGCCACTTCATTTTTATTTGTGACCAACTCCCACCGCACCTTCTAGCGACGGTGCCCTGCACGCCCCCACTCGTCTTGCAGGGAGCCGCGGTGGCTATGAGATGTCACCTCCCTCGCCTGGGATACAGGAGGTTGTGGGTTCGATCCTGACCCTGACGCCTGCTGTATATTTGGAGTTTGCATGTTCTCCGTATGGTCGCGTGGAATTTCCTCCGGGTCCTCTGATTTCCCCCCCCCCAACACGTTTAGAATCAGCACGCGTTTACAGCATTTGGCTGCTATACATTTATACATGATGAGCCACTTTGTTGGGCTATCATTTGTGGCCAGGTCGTTTCTCAAAAAGAGCTGTACAGCTCAGTGTGCCTTACCTGGTAAAATACAAATAGTTTAGTTGAATAGATATGTTTATGCATTTGGCTTGCAATAATGCTCCAACCCATGTGCTCCTTACTCTTTGGTTCTTTCGGTAAAGTCCGTCATCAGGTGGGAAAGCTTTCCCACCTGATGACGGACGTTTGTGTTGCGCCCGAAACGTCGTGATTTATTTACATTTTATCTTATACCTACGTGACTTTACCGAAAGAACCAAAGTGTATGGATTCCTGCAGTCACGAAATCTTCATGTGCTCCTCTTTCTGACTCTCAATTTAATTCCACTGAGTGCACATCCGGGACAATTGGCGAAGCTAGCAAGTATGACGGCGGTGCAACTGCACTGAACGCCATGGGCTGTAGGGGCCCAAACGCCAAGCTACAAAGAGAGGGGGGGGGGGGGGACATTGGACAGGCTGGGCTTATGCCAGCCACACTCTGGCAGTGCGTAAAGGAGATTTATGGGTGGACCTTTCTCGTCTTTATGGTTATGTCAGAGTGTTCAGTCTGCTTGCCAAGCATCGATGGCTTGGGCAGTATCGGGAGTAGGTTTCAGACTGGCTCTCTTCACCTGATGAGGATTGCTTGTGTTGCGATCGAAACGTCGTGATTTGTTCTATTTTATTTCTACCTACGTGACTTTACCGTAAGAACCAAAGAGTATGGCTTTCCCTGTAGTACGAGTTCGATAGCTCCTCTATTTAAGTGCGCATTTTCCATGGGTATCATTTTTCTCCCCAGACGCCCAAGCAACTCATTAGCGGAATGGTGCAAACATCCAAAGTAGGCCCCTCCTGAAGAAGGAGTTTACATTTCACCGAGAATTGCCTCGCTCAACAAATTGATACAACTAAGGAGCATTTGCCTTTATACATTCAGAATAAGCCTGGGCGCTGGGATTATGAAAAGGGAGGAAATTGGAGAGAGGGGGCCCCATTATTTTTCATTCCGTGCACCAGGGCCCATGCCAACTCTGCCACGCCGCTGCTACGGACCAACATCTGTGCTTACGCAGCATATAACGCAGGTTGATGTATTATCAGGCGTATTACGCACGCCACTTCGCTATGCCATTTGCACCGGGAGTTGTTTGCTGGTGACGTGCTCCATCCCGAATTAACTCCACCAACCCCCACGAGTCCGCAGAGCTAAAAGCTGGCAATGATCTCACCTCTATCTCGCAGTCACTCGGAGTTTTGGACAATAAAAGTGTCAGGTGCCGTCGTGACACGTCATTTAAACGCCTATCAACGGTCTCGGAGCGAAAATTCAACAACATTTATTTATGATGCATCGAACATGATACAAACTAGGTTCGTGTGTATAAATGTACGTAAACATATATTTTGGTACCGTGTCATGAAAATAAACATCCATTCAGAACTTTCCAGAACAGTGCATTATCCCATGTGTTAGAAAACAGAATACGGAATGAGACATCACAGAGTGACTTCTGAGATCCTTCCTTTTCTAAAACGCTAAGGGGCCCTTTTTCCCATGTGCCCTACCACAGAGAAATTTCCTTTGCATAGCAAGCAAACAACTGGTTTTAGTTTGCTTCTCAGAGCTGGAATTTTTCCAAATTAAGTGAAAATTACAATGATCATTGTTGTTTTCGATGTCATTGGTGACCACGCTTAGACCATCAACTCTCTACACTCGAGCCCGGTTTAATCCCAGGCGGCTGAAACTCAGACTTGAGCCCAGGATCTCAGCTGTGCTGACTCAGCGCTGTGACCCCTGACCCACCGGACCACATCTGCTCACGTGACCCTGTCGACCCCTGCTATGGTGGTCCATACACGGTGCGATGGAGACCCACATGTGCGTGTGTGGGGAGCGGTAGTGTAGTGGTTAGCGCTACGCTGCGCTACGAACTCGGTGACCCAAGGTCGATTCCCACTCACGACCAACAGCAGTGACGATTATCTAAACCGATTCTGGGCCTCCCCTAGGTCGACTCAGCCTCAAATTAGTACCTGGTGCGATGTGTAAATATTGTCACTAGGGATACAAAGGCGGCCGGGCGTGGCGCTGACCAACCACTCCCTGGTGTGCCGTGCCGGCCTTAATAAGTGCTCGCTAATAGCATTGCCCCGACAGTCTGTTAAAGCTATACGGGGGATCTTTGTATTTGTATATTAACCAGTATTCTAGTGTGTTATAATACATTAATGTTAATCGGTGTGTGTAATCCAACGCATTGGATGTACGGATGGCGGATCACGTTAAGATTGAGCCGCTAAGATACACTCTCACCTGGGCACCCGAGGATCAGGCGGTGAGTGTTTTGGTTTACGAGGCAAGGACGCTTGTGTGGAATTTTGAGAGTGGGTTTCTCTGAGCACTCTCAGCTCCCTCCCAAATGGTGTTGGTACCGGACCACCACACGTCACGACCCGAAAACACATCGGAGAGCTTTACAGCGCAACCGCGAACACATATGCAGTCGTATCCCGAGGTAGCGGTGGCGAGCTGTTGATTACCTCGCCTGGTATGCAGGAAGTCGTGGGTTCGATCCCGATCCTGACGCCTGCTGTGTATTTGGAGTGTGCATGTCTCTCCCCATGGTCACGTGGGGTTTTCTCCGGGTCCTCTGGTTTTGCCCTCCACATTTAGAAACGTGCTTTCAGAGTATTTGGCTACTATATATTTCTACGTGAAAAAAAAAAAACTTCGCGGGCTGTCACTTGTGGTCAGGTTGCTTTTGAAAAATATCTAAAAAGCTCAGTGGGCCTTACCTGGCAAAATAAAAAAAAGTTAAGTTTTAGTTTAGATCCCTTAACAGCAAAAGAGTCTTGTGCCTCCAGTGAGGCTTTCCTGGGTAAACAATAATTATAATAATTATGCCACACTCATGTGTGTTTGAGCGCCGGAATTGTTTACAATACATCTCTTTCGAACAGGAGGCAGGGAGATTTGGCCCAAATTTGGTGTCTCGGTGCCTTAAATGCCCCAGCCCCTCAAGGATGTTTGCGCTCGAGGTGGCTGGGTGGCTCAGGCCTGAGAGCATCGAGCCACTAAATGTTAAGATTTCTGGTTCAAGTCCAGGTTGTGGTCGCCCGTGATGACATCAAGTTATCTTGTATAAAAAGTTTATACTACACTCACAAACCGGTTACCAACGATTATGGAAAACACAATAATGTAAAAAAAAAATTCCACTTAATTTCTCTTTTGCCTTTGAGCAAATCACATGGATCGCACGTAATCTTGGCAGTGAAGCAGGACTGAGCCTCAACAGTGCTTGTGGATGAGCAACCACGATAACCAAACGGGTGCTATCGACTGCTGCGTGGCGATGTTCTTAGCAGAGGGCGGTGTGTAAAGAAATATCATTGCTGTGCTCATACATCAGTGCTTGCCACCTTCACCAGCCCGGACGGACCAGCACGGTGAAGTATGGTCAAATACCCCCCCCCCCCCCACCGTGTCCAATGTGGCGTGTGCAGGCCTTCATCCACTAGGCGTTACCAATACGGGGTGTAAATTAATTTGGCTTTGGGCAGTTTCTGAGAATTATTAAAATGTAAAAGTTTGAATGACATGAAACGACCACATTTTACAAGGCGTATAAAATGTCTGGCTCCAGTGTGCATTAAATGGCTTGTGGTAAGTGACTTCACAAGCAGAGTGCACACCCGCCAGCAGACCGAATGGCAGAGAGCCCCTGTAACTTTGAAATATATATTTAATACTGGTAGGAACCTCCTGGTTACACCACCAGCCCACAGGGGATTATTGTGTCCGTCCGTCGTGCATCCAAAAATGGGAGGGGTGGGGCTGGGTGGAGAGGGGAGGGTGGGGAAGGGCTGGGTGGGAAAGGGAGGGGCTGGGTGGGGAGGGGAGGGTGGGGAGGGGCTGGGTGGGGAGGGAGGGGCTGGGTGGGGAGGGGAGGGTGGGGAGGGGAGGGTGGGGAGGGGCTGGGTGGGGAGGGGAGGGTGGGGAGGGGCTGGGTGGGGAGGGTGGGGCTGGGTGGGGGGTGGGGCTGGGTGGGGAGGGGCTGGTCACCCCGTGGTGCCCTTATTAAACTCAACGTTTAACCTACTCACGCCGGCTTGTGCCCGCCCTCACAGTCGCCGTTGACTCTGGCCATTGACCGAGCAACCCAACGTTCCTACCAGCTCCCTCCGCAGGAGAATGTGTTATCGTGTTTTATTAACTCTTGCTGCTGCCGCGTCTGTCTGCTGGCCGAGTCATCCTTGAACAAAAAAAAAAGAGCCGTACAGCTCGATGGGTCATTTACTCGGACAATAATCTTCTGGTTCTGATTGATATCACCTCACGGGAGCCGTTCCGCACTGCTTGCTGCAAGAGTCCCGCATGGAAAGTTATTCACCTCGTGACACAACACACGAAGAGCGCTCTTGGGTTATAATTGAAGAAGCTTGGAGGAGGAGGAGGAGGAGAGGGGGGTTGCTCAAACCAACTTTGTTTTCCTAAACCCTCGCCAACCAAACACCTCGTGGAGGGCTGCCCTCCTCCACCTGGATATGAAATCGTGTTTATCTCCCCGTCTCACGATCCTCCCCTTTAGCCCGCACCTTCCGATCCATCGTCTGCGATCTTCTCTCAGTCTCTCGATGCCCCCCAAGCCACTTCCTCTGAACGCGACGAGAGTCGCTCCCCAACTCTTGGCACCGGCAAGCCTCACGCGATACGGCTCTTTGTGCGCCCGTTATCTGCGACGGGTTTTAATGCGGTGGAGATGTCAATTCGACTGCGCCGTCCGTCGTGTAGGACACAGGCGAGGCTAAATTTGTCTCGCCAGGTGCGGGGAACTGAAGGTCGCGAGTTCAAATTTCGGCCCTTCGGCCCATCGTCTCCTCTCGGTCGGTAACATTGGAAGGGTCAATAGTGGTTGCATCACGGACTGATGTTTGCATTGTGCATGTGGATCATTTTGCCCGTGGAGATAAGAACAACTCAGCTCCTGTCTCTGTTGGCTAACCAGCACACATTGTTTTCTCACAAGAGAGACTTGTGTAGTTACAGTAATACGTGATTAACGATCCCATCGGTTAATCAACTGATATCAATTCTTAAGTTCACGATACACGTGCCAAATCACACCAGAAATAATTCACATATTGATTTTAATTTGTACGTGTTGTATGCCAACAACCGAATCACTCGCAATTGCCCGATCTCATCAGATCTCAGGACTGTTAAGCAGTGTTGAGCTAGTATATTGCTTGATTGGGTCACCACCATGTAAAAAAACAAGCATTATAGGCTACTGCAGGGCTTGTCAGCAGAGGGCAGCGCAGCATTCAATTGTTGTACCATACTCTGCTCGATAGTCTATGCAACCTACCTCCACCGATCCACACCAACTAGCATGACGTATGTTCATGTAACCCCCTACAAACCAGATGGTGTGGAGTTGTGAAGGAGGCTCTTATCCTGCTGTGGAATGACAAAAAGGCTGCACTGAGATTTGTTGAATGCGATTGGTTCACATGGCCACTACCGGTTCCTGCAATGTTGATTTAAGAAAAACTCATCAACAATTTTAGCATTGAATCATGACTCGGTAAATAGTTTTTACTTTAATTTTCTTAAACTTTTGAATGTCTTTCTAAATATCGACTTATGGTTAACTGTTCATATGCCAATTTTAAGACTGTTCATCTGGAAACATCCTTCAAACTAAATTTATATCAGGGCTCCACGGTGTATCGCCTAGTCACCAACTTTTATTCATACTCTTCTGGTTCTTTCGGTAAAGGCACGGAGGTAGAAATTAACGGATCGCGACGATTTGATCGCAACACAAGCGGCCGTCATCAGGTGAGACAATCACAGCAGGGAAACTGCTTCACATACGTGACTTTACCGAAATAACCAAAGAGCATGGATGCCTGCAGTCACGAAAGCTTCAAATCCAGATTGAACTATTATTCAATCAGTATCTCTTTGCCGTCTCTCGTATAAAGAAGGGCCATTGCCCAAAAAGTCCAGCGATTTTCTGCTCCGAGCATTCAGGTGGTGCTCATGATCCCATTTAAAGCCGTGAGCCAGTGCTGGAAATTCACTATTCCTGTGGCAGAACTGAGTCTATCCATTGCTCCACTTCCTTTACAAAGTGATACTCATTTGATTGACCCTGGGGGGGATGATGGGGCGGCATCAACCCCCGTTTCAGGATTGAAACTCGCAAACTTCCGATTGGGAGCCACTGTGGAGCCACCTGTACTGAAACGTGACACTACAGTACGTTTTGTTTTCTTATTTTAGGGCAATGTATTCTCATTTGATGGTAATTCATGTTCATTGAGCGCCTTCACACAAGGCGATGGATGCGTTGAGTTTTCATCGTGCAATGTTATTGAATTGCTGCTTGTGTGGTCGGTGGAGTTGAATGATAATGGCCAGAGTAATGCACGAAACACAATTCACTCATTCCTGATTTTTTTTTTCTTCTGGAAGCACGTCTGTGCTTGCGCCACCGACTCAAAAACGATTCAAGAATTTCGCGGCACCCTGAGATACATATATAATGAGGCATCGCAGGGCTTGGGTGAACGCGTTATTATGGAGACAGTGGATGCACTATTTCAGGCGCAAAGCACAGGGTGGTCCCTGCCATCAGCTGACGCTCGAAAATAGCCACAGTCCGCTGCTGAAACGAGACGCCGAGAAGGGTACAGGGCAAGCGTCTAGCTTCTCCTACATAGCCTGCATGCAACCATGTCCCAGCTCCCAGAACGAGAAAACAACTGCTATAGCGCGTGTGCTTGCTTCGTGTTGTGTATTAATGTAATTATGTCCTTTGTTCACCATGAAAATGGCAATGGGTTTTCAGATGCTTTTTCAGGACCCTGCCAAAGGAATTGACTTTTTAAAATATATCTTTTTGGTTGGCCTTTTAAAAATGTATTTTCCACGGCAAAAATAACAGCAACATAACACGTACGAAAATAAACAGGCACAAAGACGGTGGACGCAGCTGGCAACATATAATCAAGCGCAGTGGCATGTCCATGAATTAAATTTAGATTCAATGCTGATGAAAAACCCCCGAAGGCTTTTCCCTACCCAGTACGTGTTGGGTGCGATATCAACACAACACACCTCGCACAATGGTTAAGACCCATCAACACTTTATTTACAGGAGGAAAACCCAGGACATTATGAAAAATACTTAAAATAAACCATCCACACAAACTTCATGCACTATTAAAAAAACGTCTTAAAAAATTCTACTGTTAGGGAATACCATAACGAGGATTGTTGTCGAGAATGCAATCTAGACGAGCTCAGGAACCGCGCAAGCACAACACATCACGGTCTTTCCGAAACAAATAACACCTGCCAAAACGTGCTCAACAATACATCACGAGCAGGTATACAGATATGTTACCACAACAAGGCCAGATATTATACCAAGACAGATTTTTTTTTTTTAGTAACTGAAACCCAGTGTTCGGCAGAAATGAAAAAGGCATCAATATTCTGCGTTGCATTTAGATTATTAGGATTAAATTGCTGCAATACATTCCCACATGATAAGCCATTTAGATGAGCTATCATTTGTGTCCAGGTCGCTTCTCAAAAATAGGCTAATATCTCAGTAGGCTTTACCTGGTAAGATAAAAATTGTTAAGTTTTATTTGTATATATTTTTCAAGTGACTTGTTTACCTGTCCTACACTTTGCACTCCTATAGTGTTTTATATTGTTTGTTGTTGTTACGGTCTGATCTGACCCGACTGGAGATGTGGGAAAGAGCTTTATAGCTCATCGGATTCCTCCAGTATAAATAAATATTCTGAGTCTGAATATAATATATAACAAATGACTCTTGGAATGTTGAAGTAGTGGTGCCATTTCCTTCCACTTAAATACACATCCATGTTTCGTGAATGGTACACTCCATTTTATATTAAATAGGCAATGATGCATCAATGAAATATATTCTTAGCCTTTATGATACATGCATATAATCGTGCATGTAATAAGGAATTATTTAATGTATTCAAATTATAGCTGAAAAATGTAGGCTGAAGCGAACAAAGCAGTAAAGAAATAAAAATACAAACTAGGTGGCAAAAATTAGACAGATTCTTGTATCGAATCGTGACCTCCAATTGCTACAAGAACATCAAATCGGTGGGGAGGTGAATCTTCAAAGATGACCTAAACCGAGTGACAGAACTTCATTAGAATTTGGGGGGGGGGGGGGGGAAGATAAGCGTTTTTGTCAATAGCTTACTCATGGGATGTAACAGGCTGTTTAATTTAAACTTCACAGCAGACAACATACTTTGGTAATTCGCCTGCAGAAATTACTGGGCAGCTGCGGGAATGTGACTGTCAACTTAAAAACGAGTGCAGACAACTGAGCTACCCAGCTTCCAAACGTGTATAATTTATCAACAATAAACTTTACCAACTGTGAGCGTACACACACCACAAACAATATCGATCACAATATGCATCAGTTAAGATAGCCTTTTACAGGAAAAATGCATGCAAATAATTTCAGAATTCAGGGAGGCTTGTGGCGCAAAAAATAATCTTAAAATCGTCATCGAAGCAGCTGGGATAAACATGGGAGCGCTGCTCTATCGTCATCTTAGCACGTGCTTTCCTGCCCCGACTGCGTGGTCACAGCGTGCACTACAAACCAATGGTGCTCTCAAGACCTTTCATGAAAACGAGGTTCGAGACCTTGGCTTTTCTGCCAAGTCCACTGCGCTTGAACACAGATTGGAAGGATATGGCAGCCAAGTCCACTCTCTGTCACCATCATGCAACTAGCCAAGGGCTAGGATGCCATTTATCCGAGCATCCTCCAACTAATTTCAACAGAGAATTTCATTATGTTAAATAAATGGGAGCACTTGAGTTGCGAAGATTAAAAACTAATTTCGACATTTCTCTCCTGCGAGAGAAACATGTGCTACTTAATATTATTGTTGGCTTTGGGACTCCCTGTTTACATTTGACCAGATGTGGTCTAGCAGAGTTTGCTGTGCTGGATAATAATGCTTTGAAATTCAGTTATCGTTTTTTAAATATATAAATTGATTTATTCTTGTCCCAGTCAGAGACATTTGCCTACATATAGAACTTTTTTTCCATGAATGAAAAAAAATATCATGTGTAGATCACTTTCTTGGAAATACAAGGAATTATTTTAAACAGGAGTGCATCAAGACATCATTCTTGCTCGAAATGAGTAAGCAGCGAATGTTGCAGCCATTTGTTTTAGGCTTGCAGCCCTCTGGGTCGTTATAAGGGTCCGTTATAGTTTACAAAGTTTCTGTAACATGCTGCAGTGCTGGGGCAGCACTCATTGGCACCTCTTTGGGGTGTCAATTTATGGGCCATGCGAGCAGGCGGTCGTGGTCATGACTCTTGTCCTAAGGGGTCATAAATCGAAAATAACACTTTGTAATGGGACAGCGAGCGGTCTCTTGCAACAAGGGTTGCGAATGGCAACTGGCGATGGTTAGCTACTGCATAGATCCATAATGCAAGCTACATTACGGATCTATGCATACAACTCAAGACGGAAGATGTCATATTGCCGAGCTATGATCAAATATGATCGGATCACAATTTTTGTTCCCACCCCCCCCCCCCCATGACTCATTGGCAAGGAAGTATCTGTGTACTCAATAGACCGTCCATTCCCCAAGCAAGTGCTGACACCTATGGTCTGTTTTATCTAAAGGATGGTCGTTTTAACTCAGTGTCCTTCCAATAGAGGAAAATTACGTACATAATGTACATGCAGCCAAGGTACTCACTCGTACCCCTATTTGGGATCGTGTCTCAGGCCTGTGCTCATGTCTCTTGCATTGGCTCCCAGTTCAAACCCGCGTTGATTATAAGATTCTCATACTTTTGTAAAAGGCTTTAAACGGGCTTGCTCCACACTAATACAAAAGTTGGTTCAGCCATACATCACTGACATCTCCAAGGTCTACCAATCGTGTCCTACTCGATGCAATATGCTCCAGGCTTTGACTCTGGGGTGATGGGGCTTTTATTTGTATGGCACCCAGGTGCTGGAATTACCTGCTCCTGGAGGTTAGGAACTTGGAGTCAATGGACACACTTAAGTCCTGGCTAAAAAACTCACCTATTTAAAGCCTTCGAAAATTTTCCCTTTAGGCTTTCTCTCCCTGATTACATATTAATTCCATCCCCCTTTACATTTGTAGAAATCTGAGATACATTCACGAAGGGCACTTTATAAATCAAAATTACTATTACTACACAATTGGAAAAATAAGCTTATGAACAACAATAACTTTACCCTCAAACTAATTTTAAGCAATGCCACCAAAGCTTTTATAAGCAGCCACGGACTTAAATTGACAAAGCAGCGTGAAGAAGATTCCACTGTGCGCCACATCAGAATTATGCCAAATGTGTTATTCAAATCCTGATCAGCTATTAGATGTTCCCGTTAGATGTTTTACAAGGCTCTCACAATGTTGCAATAACTTGTCAACTCAAAGTTTCTGTAATAAAATAAATATATCTCGAGGTTAGTGGCATATGTTACAGTGCACAAACGGAGAGTCCCATTTGACTTTTGTTTGCATGCTGGGACGCGAAAAGGCTTTTGAGGAATGTAATGAAAAACCCAGCAACCACACTTGTAGACCAGGAAGACCAATGCTGTGGCAACCAGGATTTGTGGCTTTGTGACTCTTGAACAACAAGTGTGTTTTATTTCACTTATCACTGCTGCAGCAGGAAAAGTAAGAATGCTTCCCCAAAAGCTCAGCTCTCGAAAGAGGACCCAGCCTTGCTCTTGCGGCTCAGAGGGAAGGTAGACTTGCTCTGTGGCTGGGTCATCTTGCTGGCCAGGTACACGAAAGGCTCCAGCAACGTCCGTCGGTCTGTCACCGTAACCTCCCACAGCCGCACCTAAACATTGCAAGTCGAGTGCATGGGTGTCAAACACAGCAGTAATTACAAATCATGACGACGGTAGTCAATTAGAATTTAAACGGAGCTATTGCGGAAGGGCTGTCTCCAGATTATTTTGTCCTGAGTCACGGAGATTGCGCTGTGCTGACATCATAGCTTGTGTATCCACGCACCTTTTCGTTCTTGGCCCAAAGCTGAGCTGCCTCTGCCTCTACTTGCCGGTAGTCCGCCAGGTCACTCTTGTTTCCCAGCACCAGGATGGTTACCTGCCACGGGAACCGTGCCAACTCAGGGACAATTTTCTGCGTAACGAGCAACCTGCAAGTCCCTTGGATGTGACTGTCCCTTTCAGTCAGCCAACTAAAAGTTTTAACGAATATAGTGCCCTGTCTATCTCTAACATTCTCTTGCCATCTCTGTACTGTATGTGCCAATTTATCTCGATTTCTCACTTTTCTCTGTTTCTATCCGTTTCCGTTTCCTCTGTCTCTTCTTCTACCTCTTGCACCCTCTATAGTCCTCGTCTCCACTGTAACTCATCCACTTCCATCACCCCCCTTTCTCCCTGTTTCTCTCACCCTAACTCTCCTTATTCTCACCTCTTTCATCTCAATGGCTCTTGCCTCTCCCTAATCCGTCCTCCCATCTCATGCCCTTTCACGGTCTCTCTGCCCCTCTCCATGCCTCTCGATGTCTCCCTCCCTCCCCTCTCCCTCCTCTTGTCTCTCTCCTCTATCGCATTTGCGCGTCATACATGGCTGGGGTAGAGAGCGGGTGGGCGGAGAGGCATGACTTCAACACGCCACACGAACCCGGTTCAACACCGTGGAATGCGGTGTGACATCCTTGCACAAATGTGCGATGTGACGTCACTCCCACATGCACACTTGGCCCGGCACCAGGCAGGAATCCAGGCAGGAATCCAGGCAGGAACCAGCCAGAAAACTTTTCTATTATAGTATAAAGAGATAAGATTGTATGATTGGCTGTAACTATTCACTGTTCAAAACCACCTATGTGTTGTGTAATTGTCATCACATAGCAAGTGCTCTTAATTGGAAAAACGCGATGTAATAAACTATGGGAAAAATTATGTAAAGCTATTGATGCTACCAAGTTGATATCTCTTGAGACAACTTGATAACATGAGGTGCCACATAGTGATACCAGAAAATCCCGTGGAATGTTCGCAGTTTAAGTGTCCCATGAAGACTCCCTTTGCCCCACATGAGTTATGGAGACGTTTCTTCATTATACAAAATTAACATTCGAAAACATCATTATAAATCTGGTTGCTCATGGTTAGGAGCTTTTTTTTATCTGCTACGCATGGCGGTTGCTGGAGTACAGACTGACCGCCCCCCCCCCCCCATCGCTGGCGCCACCACCACAATCATCATCAGCAATCATCATCACCTGATGATGATTGCTTGTGTTGCAGTCGAAACGTCGCGAGAATTTTATTGTTTCATATTTTTATTATTTAACCGTTTCCCTTCTACGTGACTTTACCGAAAGAACCAAGGAATATGAATCCCTGCAGTCACGAAAGCTTCAAATCGAAATTTACCTCTTTCTTGTCGCGGGCCTTGTCGATTTCCTTCTTGAGGCTCTCGACGCGGCGGTAGGACTCGCGCGAGTCTATGCTGTACACGAGCACGAAGCCGTCGCCCAGCGCGAGGAGGTGACGTGGCAGCTCCACGCCGCCTTCGCGCAGGCCGCGCGTGTCGTACAGGCGGACCTGCTCGCGCACGCCGCGCTCCGTCTCCATCGACGCCACGTAGATGTCCTCCTGGGTCTCGTTGGTCTCCGAACCTGCAGCATTCGACGGCCGCTTTGGTTGGCCGAACGACGTTTCCCTCACGACATTCTTACAATAATATTCTCGAGCCGTCAACCCATACGGTTTACCCCATATTCTTGTACGGGGCAATTGAGTTTTCATGTCCATATGGCGTACAGCCGTTTAAATATGGGCAATGTTTTTTTTTGTCTCTGTTTCGCCCTTGTGATGGGACTTTGTGAGGATAAACGTTGAGATTTCTAAGGCCACGGGGTGACCAATAAGGTCTGAATTGGTTTGTAATAAGGTAGGCACTGGCAATGGGTTGACAGGTGTGATATTCCGTGAGCTGATTAGTTCAAATGAAGAATTTCCGCCATGCTTCGTGTACCGGGTTAGCAATGCGGGATGTGAGACAATGAAGAATGCGAGATCTGAGCTCTTGTTCACGCCCGATGACGCTGGATGTAATTTCCAGCAAAACATTGTGCAGTATATAAAAAATAGTTAAACATGTTGCTTGCCGTTCAACATTCCGGTTGTGCTAATTAACAAATTACATGCGTGTTTGCCCACGTAACAACTTTATTTTATTGTCGCAGAGTTAAAGTTAAACATTGCCATATCTACCCAATCTCGGCAAAATAAACTGTTTACCAACCCTGTTGGTCCCAAAAGCCTATGCATAATATGAACGAAGAGTATATACCACAGTCGACGTGCGGTGGTGTGCGCTCCTACGTCTTCCAAGTGTGGAAGAGGAGGCCAAAAGCCACTCCAAAAGACACTCATTGCAAGGCCCGCGGGCCATTGGCGGCCCCCAACAATAAACGGAGAGTGAAAACGCCGCTCCGTCATCATCATCGTGCTGCTGTCAAACCCAAATGGTTTCAAATGCGTGGCGGCCCTCACACAGACGATATCTTATCGGCGAAAGTGTCCACCCTCTGAAAATTAGTGAAGAACAATGCTCTGGAAACCGCTCAGCACTGCGATGTTTGTTAATCGCTTAGAAAAGATAAACCGATTCTTGTTGGGAGTTCATTAACGTCGGCGGAAAGGCAAATATGAAAATAATTTGTTTGCAGATAAAATTGTGAAAATGCCACCCCGTACATCTAATGATGGAATAAGTCTGTGAAAAGTTAAGGGATGTCTGGGATACCCCAGGCTCATGTGTGTTGCGTCGCGTGTGCAATTTGAGACGCCCATTTCAGATAACAGATACAGGTGTCAGTTTAACACGTAGGCTTTCGCAACCAACATCCAAAATAGTTTTTTTTGGGCTAGATCGCGTAAATGTATGTCGTTAAACCCGCCACCACCCGACACAGCCAATTAGTAAGGTTTGTCACGTAAACAGAACATGCCAATTCGTTATTAGTACAGCACACCGGTGTGTTAGAGAGCAAAGCCGCAACATTTATAATGTGAGAACGACGTTTCGCCAGTAATTACGAGCTTCATCCTGACAAACCTTACTAATTAGATGTGTCGGGTGAGGTGGGTTCAACGACACATTTATATACAGGGTGCCTAAAAAAATGTTGACACTTACATGGGACTATCGTTTTTAATGGAAAAATAACGGATAATACACTAACACCAAAACAAATGTATGTTAATAGTTTCAAAAAGTCTAAGAGTCTCCACTTGTTCGCCATCATTGTCAACACGTGCCTGGAATCTTCTCCAGGTGGTTCTCCAGAGCACATTTCTCGTGGTATTATTGCAAATTCTCCCAAGTGTTAACATGTTTTTGAAGCGCCCTGTATTTACGCGATTTAACCAAACAGAAACCTGTTTTGTGGAAGATACAGGTGTGTGTGTGTGTGTGGGTAGCAGGTAAGCGCGCTGCGCTACCAATCCGGCGACCCGAGTTCGATTTCCGCTCACGGCCAACACCACCAGTAACGATTATCAGAACCGGTCCTGGGCCTCCCTCAGGTCGACTCAGCCGAAAATGAGTACCTGGTGTAGCGGTGTGTATAACACATCGCCACTGGGGAGACAAAGGCGGCCGGGCGTGGTGCTGGCCACCCACCCCCCTCGCGCGCCGTGCCGGCCTTCATAGGGCGCTGCTCGCTTAACAGCACTTGCCCCAACAGGTATGTTAAGGCTACAGGGCTGGGTGGGGGCGGGTAAATCTTTGTCTTTGTAGTGGTAAAACCTTAAATAAAAAAAACCCTCGCGCTCGTCTGATGAACGCCCACCGATCAAGGTTGAGAAGAGCGGCGCGAACTTCTCACCGACTTTGTGGTTACCATACAACAGCTGCTCTAAGATGGCTGTCTTCCCCACCGAGGACAATCCGCACACCACCACCTTGCAACTCTTGCCCATGGCCTCGAGCAGCGGCCACTGGTGAAGGAGGGGAGAGGGGGAGACCAACAACAGCAACAACAACACGCTTGCTCTTGGCGCCCGTGGGGAAAGGAGCTCGTCTCGCTCTCTCTCGTCAATGCAGATCCCAAAGCGTGCGTCCGTACACAATGCATTCCTGATTGCAACTTATGAAGATCAATCGAGATATCAAGAAATCGCCAACGGCTACTTAAACGGTAAGGGTTGTGATCTTTACAACTTAGGAAGGCAAGGAAACGACTTAGTTCCTACGCAATGCACGACTCTAGCTCACGGAGCCCAGACTAAGGCACCAGTGGGATTGTCAAGGTTCTGTGTGTATTGCTTGGGGCAGGTTGCAAGAGCCAGACTTTTAGGATACTGGGGGTCCAGGTGTTAATCGCCGCGGCTCTGCCACACTAAGCCACCTTTAGGGTCATTGAAATGCAGTCTTCATGTCCGAGGCTCAGATATTTTTTTTTTAGAAAGGCATCATTCGCGCAAAACTATTTGGTTACAATGTTTCACAGGCCGCAATTTTAATCTTAAGAGATCAGGCCCGCTCGAACGTCGCGGGACAGAGCCTGCCTCGCCTGGCCCCGGAGCCCACGGTCACCCTCGCCTCCCCCGGCAGCGGCTCTAGGCGAGACCGAGGCCGCCGGCAAACGAAAAATCCAGAGCGATATCGCGAGACACTCACCACCGCGATGTTTTGTGCCGAGGGGAGATTGTTGACAAATTTCGACTCTAAAGCAACAACGCTGCGCTGCTGCGCTTGGATTACCCCGGCTATGAGATGTTATTGTTCGTAAAGCCGTCTCAATGTTGTGAAGCGGTAACCTGCAGTGACGTCACGCACTGACGTCATCGTACGTGGTGGCCATTACGTCACCCCGCGTTCGGGCGCTAAGGAATAAGGTGAATTATTTGGAAGGCGTTTCACGTTTTTACGGCACCTTTTAAAATAATAGTACCCTGTTCGAGTATAATCGATATGAAAGTGTGCCGTTACTTTGTTGTAATGGTACTTAAAGCACAGCCGACTTTAATATAGGTTTTATTATAAAAGCATAATGAAGTTATTAGTACAACTGTAATATTATATTCGGTGCAAGTACTTCGTTATACGAAACGGCGCATACTGCATTGCTAACATTCACACTTTCTCAAAGTGCGCCCGGGGTAAAATAAATAAATAAAGTTTGAAAAAAATTGGGGTGCACTTTGCAAAAGCGCGCTAGCCAATGGGAAGCCGCCGTTGACCGCGGACCGCTACGAGGCCACCCACTTGGGCGCTTTATAGCCCTCCGCGCCCTCTGCCGGCGCTATTTCCACACCCCCCCCACCCACCCCGCACCTCCCTACGCTGCCGATCTGCGTCCGTGATGCGGACCGGAGGCGTGTGTCCCGCCGCGCGCGCGTCGTGCCGTAGTCCGTGACGAGGTGAGTGTTGGTTACGTCGCTCGTGACTCCGCGTGCGCGTGGTGTGCTCGGGGATTTTTTTGGCGGGAGTTGCGGTGTCTCTTGTGTTGTGTGTTGTGTGTTTGCGCGCGTGCGTGTCTCTCGTGTCTTTGTGCGAGCGAGCGCGTCCGTTGTGTTGTTGGCGGTTCGAATAGAGCAACAATAGATGGACAACATCTACGACCGACACGAGAAGAAGCGGCGGCGGCAGTGGCAGTAGCAGTAGCGACGGAGGCCACGAGCGGCGTTTAGGCTCGAGCCCTGAGCGTGCTGGCAGATAATGTGATAGTTGTGTAGTACGTCGAGTACTCGTACATACCGCAATAGTACTACTAATACACATTGTACGTAGTCATACTACAGGGCCCCACGTGGGTACGTGGGGCCCTGTGGTACTATCGCAGTGTCTAGTACACGATAGTACGTACAGTAAATACTAATACATGCACAGTACTGTTGTATCACAGTCTACATACTAATAGAGTACGTTACGTAGGCCTAACATAGTACATATAATGGGTAATTGCTGGAGGTTTGTAGGATACGAATTGTGTGTGGCACATACTAATTATACATTTCCAGTAGGACATGGCACTGTAATATACATTGTATGCATGTAGCCGTACATCGTACTCCACGTGCGTATATGAAGTATAATACTCAGTGTTATATGCACCAGTGAACGATAATACATACAATATGGCATAGTATATAGTCATAATATACAATGCATGTAGATACATATAATGGCGACAGGACTTAGCACAAATAAGTGTGTTACATACTAATGCTTTTACATGCACAATAGTACTTGGTAATGTGCAATATTACACGATACATAGTTCCATTACAAACCGTACACATTACTATAAACCATATACAGTATATATGGGCCATCAACAGCATTATGCAGTCCAACATATTACATCTATTACAATACATACAAGTATATCCACAGAAGTACATTACTCTAAACCATATAGTGTACAAATTGCGTTGTGGTCAACTCGAGTCCGACAACACTCTAGTACACACTGATGTTAATGCGTACACAATAGCACGTAGTAATACACTTAAATATCATTGTAACGTGCAATATTGACTTACAGCTTTGGTGACTGCAGGATTTCATATTCTTTGGTTCTTTCGGTAAAGTTTTTTTTATTTTCTTTGAACCTATTTACGTGACTTTACCGAAAGACCCAAAGAATATGAAAAATGCAATATTGCTACTACACAGGCATACTACACGATAGTACACTAATACATGCTCTTAGTAATAAACTACCATGTAATATATAGCATGCATGTGGGCAATACGATTTCCTTTACAATAGGATGGTGAAGTACACACACAATACTAATGCTTATTAGGCAATATAACAGTACCGTACATAGAGTACTATATGCATAACACATACTGCCAACTATAGTTAGAACTGCAGTATTTTGTCCCAAGACACGTGGTAATATATTTCACAATATTACATGCTATATAGTCATAGATGGCACTTGGAGTTTTAACTCTAGTATAAATCTATACAGGAATTACATGAAGGAGATGTCATAGGTCTCGCACGCAAGTTGAGAAATTTGTAAATGCCCCCCCCAATAAGTAAATGCCCCCCCCCATTACACACAGACTAATGATACCTCGGTAGCTTTTATGGGCAGATGATGTGTGACGACTGGAGCGCTGCAGTTAACTACAATACAATATCACTTGCTCAGAAAGGATGTGGGCAAATTATTCGTGGTGATTGTACGACCACGTGTCAACGTCCAACGAAAACCTCGATTCTAGTTGATCACAGCAAGTTTCTGTGAATATTTTAACAGGCAAGGTCTGTGTGTAACACACCATTGCCCAGTATGGGGCCAGGCTTGTGGGATCCTCTGATGGGCCTTACCCGGTAGAATAAAAACAACGAGTTATAGTTAGTTGTAATCTCCCAACATTTTGAAGACTTGCAACGCTCGCAGTCCCACGCGATGGCGATGATGTCACAGGAAACCGATTGTGATGTGTGTTTGGTGATGGAATGAGACGAAAATGCAGTGGGAGGTGGAGGGGTGGGTAGCCGAGTCGTTGGGTTCCAGGTTGCGATCAGGCGCTCGGCATTGCCAAGTATTGAGCCTGCGAGTCGGACCCAAAACGTTCTCAGAACGTAGTTTTTTTGAGCAATAAATTTCTCCCTTTGTGAGTACTGCCGCTAGCAGCCCTTAACCTTTGCTACTTTCTGGCATGTGTGTAATATAAATACAATGTGTTGCTAAGGTATGTATGATTGAACTTATTTCGCACCGGACTTAGCCAGTCGTGCTCATCGGAGGTGCGGGGGAAGGACATCAAACTATAACACTAAAAGCAATTCTAAAGAAAATGATTTTGCAGTCTAGATTCAAAAGTGTATAGCTGCAGTGGCTTGCCATACTTCCAATTACTTTGGCTACGTTATACATGCGTTTTGACTGTTGGGAAGCTTCTTTGAAAAGGTAGCAAAATAAAACTACAAGCTACTAAACATGTTTTAGCAAGAAATACCGATAAGCTCCTTGGAAAAAAAGTAAAGTTACTGCAAGGAAGGTTGCGTGTGTTGCCGGCCTAATTTTAAACTGCTCCACTTTTAAAATGCATCATGCACGACATTGCTGGATATAACGTTATAAATGCAGGACACCATAAACAATGATGACCCTTAAGTCGGTTAAGCTATATTGTGAGCTTTCATTACGCAGACTTAGTGATTTAACTCATGGCCGTAATTATAATATATATTGGGGGGGGGGGGGGGGATGTGTCCCCGATATTCAATATTCAAATACACTGAAAATGACCCCCCCAAATATATTGCTATAAAATTTATTTATGTTTAAATGATTGTGGTTATGGTTGTACTTGATTAATCCCTGATCTCTGCCATTCCGTACAATGAAACAAGAAAAGTTAAGAAAAAACCCAGCAATGTAATACAATACACTATTAGACATTATTGTAAATAAATACATTAAAAAGTCCATCCTATGTGTTAGTGAATGTTTTAATATTTTAGGCAGGAAATGAGTTTCAAATTTAGATTTTTTTTCTGGGGGGGAGGGGGGGGGACCTGGACGATTTGGTCCCCCCCAATTTTGACTTGATGTCTATGGCCTTGATTTCAATACGACGGCGCTCGTCTCGTTTGCCTCCTGTGCGACTGCTGGGCACGGCGCTGCCACCAATTGCAAAGCGGCGCCGTTGTTCACGGTAATGCAGCCGCGCGGACGTCGCTCGCTCAGCAAATAAAACGTAAACAAACAAAATGCACGGAAATTTAATGGCAAAAGTGCCACGGTTAAGAACGGGAGTGTATGTTAGTCTGTTGAACTTCTTTCGCACCGTACGTAGACATCGCGTGTGCATCCGCGCCGTTATGGTAATGTAGCCGCGCGATCATCGCTCGCTCCATACGTTAGACGTAAAGATTGCTCGGAAATTAATGGTAAAAGTAAAATGTTTATATTGAACTTTCACATTTGGCTGCATAAGGCGCGAAACAATGTAACTTTTATAATACATTTCCATGCATTTATGTAGAATTGGCCTTAACAAAAACTCGCATTTTTAAGTCTCGACACACGTGGCCGATAACTTAGTCGTTTTTACGCCAGATGTGTGCAAAAAAATCGTCATTTTCAATGGCATCAAAATCAACTAACAGAACTTTGTCAAAATTGTGAGTGGGACTCGTATTCCCACAGATAACAACCCTGCCAAATGTCCTTGTTGAGTGCCAGCACTGATGCAACTGTAGACACGTGTAGAGAATGGTAGTGCAGTAGCAGTTGTGTATGTTTGTGTCCAAGTCAATTCAGAGCTAGGTTAGCGAGGGCCTCCTCTGCACGCCCATATACCAGTAAAACCTTGGATTGCGAGCATTATTCGTTCCGGAAACGTGTTTGTAATCCAAAGCACTCGTATATCAGAGCACCTGTATTATATCAGTTGTGATCACGTGACACTCGGCAGACAGTTAATGCGTACTGCTCGTATTGCAAGACCCTCGCTCGTTTTATCAAATTAATATTTATTTAAAAAAATTGCTCGTCTTGCAAAACACTCGCAGACCAAGTTACTCGCAATCCAAGGGTTTACTGTATATTATTTTGTCTAACCAGCTGAGAACTCGAAGAGTCGAGTGGAGTCTTGCAAGACGGAGCTGGGTTACCAATATCATGAATGCAAAACAAATAAAATAAAGTACCCCGCAGCAATGAAGCGTCTTAAAACATCTAACCAAAAAACAACTGTTACATGAGAAATATAAAAGATTGCAGGTTGTTAAGTAATACATTACAAACCTATAGCCTGTCCAAGGACAGGGGTTATTGCAGTAAATCTGAAACATTCAAGCGAAAAGCAGACTTCGTCATTCATTGCATCCATTCGTGTGCAATGCGTAAGGCCGCGGTGACACAGACCTATTGCATTTATAAAGGTTACAATCACTTGTTCATCATGACGTCCTTTTTACTTCGATGTCTCAACAGCGTCACGAAGATCACGTGACGTGAGGGTTCTGCCTTTGTAGTGAGGGTTGTAAGTTGACGCCGAGGAGGGGGGAGGAGGCACCTCGGCCCCCCTCCCATGTGGAGTGACGTCACCTGCTAATGATTATCAATGAGCGGGGGGGTCCATTTGGTGGACGTTTTGATGATCTGTGACTTTACCGAAAGACCCAAAGAATATGGACATCACCTGCTCATAATCATTAATGAGGGGGGCTGTTGGATGTGGAGTGACGTCACCTGCTCGTGAATATTAATGAGGGGGGGTCCATGTGGAGGAGCCCACCTGTTCATGATTATTAATGAGGGGGGCTAGTCGCCGTCGGGTGATGTCACGCGCGTTACGCACAGACATTCTTGGCTGATTATAGTAGTAAATACATTGGGTTGCGAGAGGTGCCTAATACCAGAGTAGTGTACGGTGTACACTCGTATATATGTATATACAGTCTTGTAATATTTAAACAATGTATAGCGGTGCATAGTGGTATTGTACATGATACAGTGAGGGAAAAAAGTATTTGATCCCCTGCTGATTTTGGACGTTTGCCCGCTGACAAATAAATGATCAGTCTATAATTTTAATGGTAGGTTTATTTGAACAGTGAGAGACAGAATAACAACAACAAAATCCAGAAAAACGCATGTCAAAAATTTTATAAATTGATTTGCATTTTAGTGAGGGAAATAAGTATTTGACCCCCTCTCAATCAGAAAGATTTCTGGCTCCCAGGTGTATGTTATGCAGGTAACGAGCTTAAAGGGAGTGCCCGTAATCTCAGCTTGTTACCTGTATAAAAGACACCTGTCCACAGAAGCAATCAATCAATCAGATTCCAAACTCTCCACCATGGCCAAGACCAAAGAGCTCTCCAAAGATGTCAGGGACAGGATTGTAGACCTACACAAGGCTGGAATGGGCTACAAGACCATTGCCAAGCAGCTTGGTGAGAAGGTGACAACAGTTGGTGCGATTATAAGCAAATGGAAGAAACACAAAAGAACTGTCAATCTCCCTCGGCCTGGGGCTCCATGCAAGATCTCACCTCGTGGAGTTGCAATGATCATGAGAACGGTGAGGAACCAGCCCAGAACTACACGGGAGGATCTTTTCAATGATCTCAAGGAAGCTGGGACCATAGTCACCAAGAAAACAATTGGTAACACACTACGCCGTGAAGGACTGAAATCCTGCAGCGCCCGCATGGTCCCTCTGCTCAAGAAAGCACATATACATGCCCGTCTGAAGTTTGCCAATGAACATCTGAATGATTCAGAGGACAACTGGGTGAAAGTGTTGTGGTCAGATGAGACTAAAATGGAGCTCTTTGGCATCAACTCAACTCGCCGTGTTTGGAGGAGGAGGAATGCTGCCTATGACCCCAAGAACCCCATCCCCACCGTCAAACATGGAGGTGGAAACATTATGCTTTTGGGGTGTTTTTCTGCTAAGGGGACAGGACAACTTCACCGCATCAAAGGGACGATGAACGGGGCCATGTACCGTCAAATCATGGGTGAGAACCTCCTTCCCTCAGCCAGGGCATTGAAAATGGGTCGTGGATGGGTATTCCAGCATGACAATGACCCACAACACATGGCCAAGGCAACAAAGGAGTGGCTCAAGAAGAAGCACATTAAGGTCCTGGAGTGGCCTAGCCAGTCTCCAGACCTTAATCCCATAGAAAATCTGCAGAGGGAGCTGAAGGTTCGAGTTGCCAAACGTCAGCCTCGAAACCTTAATGACTTGGAGAAGATCTTCAAAGAGGAGTGGGACAAAATCCCTCCTGAGATGTGTGCAAACCTGGTGGCCAACTACAAGAAACGTCTGACCTCTGATTGCCAACAAGGGTTTTGCCACCAAGTACTAAGTCATGTTTTGCAGAGGGGTCAAATACTTATTTCCCTCATTAAAATGCAAATCAATTCATAACATTTTTGACATGCGTTTGTCTGGATTTTGTTATTCTACCTCCCACTTTTCAAATAAACCTACCATTAAAATTATAGACTGATCATTTCTTTGTCAGTGGGCAAATGTACAAAATCAGCAGGGGATCAAATACGTTTTTCCCTCACTGTATGTACATGAGTATATCGTCATTATGTCAGACACTAGCACATGGACAGTGAGGGATTCTAAACAGACTAGTGCTTGTGTACACAATAGAGAAGGGCATAGTACACAGGAGTGCAGTACTAATTTACACGGTAGTACCTACCATTAGACATGTTAGAACAGTACATAGTCATACACACTGATACATACAGCATATGGAGTAGCTTGTACAAACTCGTAGCTCGTACATACAAGTACACAAATACGATAGTACGTACACACAAATACCTAGTCGTACTCTACACATACAGACGTGGGTGATGTTTCTTACAAACTGATACATCCTATTATATACACATTGGTACTCACAATATAATGAATGGGTACAATCGAGTCAAACTAAATGCATCGGGACACAAAAGCAACGAAACAGACACATTGTGATAGAGCTTAGCACATATACATAACAATGCGTACACACATGTACACACTACTAAAGCATATACTGAATTTAAAACCTCAAAGTTAATGATGAAGGTTACCCCAATACACACACACGCTGATATTAGACGCACACTTAAGATGTTTTCGAAGACTGCCGCCAAATTGTAGATATCACCAGTCGCACATGTCATTATCTGCCTGCCTCGTTTTATTTGTATATAGTTATTGGCTCGCATACAAACGCGCATGAATGTTTGCAATGCATTGCTTGTATCAGCCACCGATAAGAGGCCTCGGCATTTTTTTGTTGTATTTTATCAATTTGCACAATGGGGGGGGGGGGGGGGGGTGGGAATGTGTTTCCACTTGTCGAGAAAGCTAAGGCAATAGGTCACTTTATACATAATTCGTCATATTTAACACAAAGTTATGATTTGCAGGTCTACCGATATTAACGCATTGCTGTGTTGATGAATATTGTACTTTATTCTCGAACGCCATAACCCTAAATATTCCACTGAGGAAGGCGCTGCATTGGGATGTTTGGCCAATTTCATCGATACGTGTTTTGGCATGCAGAGTCCACGGAGGGAATGCCATGCCTCCGAAGGGGCAACGCTTAAAAGTTCTGCACAGATATATTCAAGAATCCATTGTGCTGCCATCTCGTGGTCAAGTCGCAACTTGCAGTCTTGTATGCAAATCTATGTCGTATATACAGTTAGTCCGCGAGTTGTCTCGTGGACGCGTTTTCCGGGTTGCAGTTTAAGCGCTCTTGCCATAAAGTAGATATTTACGGTGCTCCTCTCTCATCGAGGGCCAGTGACCCAGTACCCGTGGTACTGTGAACATGTTGCCAAGTAAACCAATTTGTTTTAGCCGCCCACCCCCACCCGCCGCCACCATTATGTCAGACCGAAGAGAGTCGACGTGGAGAGTGTATAGGACAGAACTGGATGTTTGCTCGGCCATGTGGCGCTACATGAACAAAATTGGTGAAGTTGACGCGTGGTTGCTCGCTGGCTTGGCACGTGTTCTTGTGCTTAGCGGCCACTGCTCGGTGAACCACGTCCCCCCTTCCTTGAGGTTTGACCCAGTTGTCATTCAGATATTCCACGTACGGCTTAGTGCTTGCAGTGTACCAAGCGGTGTACACCGCTAGACCCACGTAGAAAATGCTACTTGTATACGTTACTTGTTATTTGTTTGGCCAGGTAGTACACTGTGTGTTTGTGTTTACGTACGAGCCATAGATTTCTCTCGTGTCCGGTTTCCTTGTATTTCTGCAATGTGATGCAGGTGTGTGGGACTATTGTTACTCGTACTCATTAACTTGACATCTTGCCCTTGTTAATCCACTACTGGGTGAAGGCCTCTCCATGTTCTGTCGGTCACGGGGCTTGTTTGCCCATACTTCACCATGCTGGTAGTGTAGGTTGGTGAAGGGTTAAATAGGCCCACGTTAGAGATCACTCGCCACTGACGGTAGCCTTGACCGGGAAATCAAAGCTCGGTTTCCAGGTTAATAGCGTGTTGTGCTTGCCAATGCACCACCACTCCACCCTTGGGAAGTTTAGTGCAGTGCTCACTATTTACTTGTCATACATGACACTAATTACAATTAATACTGCCGTTTTACTATTCTATTATTGAATGTCCATGAGAGCAAAGTTGGCAAAGCAGCATTTGCTCTCACTCATAAGATCAAAAGTTCATATCCTGGTCATTCTCAATCATACTCATTCTATATTTACCTGATAAGACCTCACGGAGTCAATGGTATATTTTCAGGAGGGGGTAGTGCATTGGGATGTTTGGCAATTGACATTTTTAAGGTGTGTGTTTTGTGGATGTGATTCATCCCCATTACTCCTGATATATTTGAGGTTGATGAGTTGAAAATACTTATTGGGAAGGCAGTAGTGGTTGTTGTATTTATAGTATAACTTTTCACCACTGGCTTGGAATGAAAAATTTACATGGGTAAATGGGCAGCCCTTGTGTTGTTCCACTGTGGAGGAGGGCCTTGCCGCACCGTGTGGGTCATGTAGGCAAGGCTCTGACCAAAATTTCACTGCTTGTTGGTGAAGGTGGGAGACCATGCATGTGGGGGCATAGAAGTATCAATAGTACAATCATGTATTTTGCTGCATTAGCCTCTATCGCCCATCACTTAACCCTTGCAAGCCTTATTACCATCTGTTTGTGTGCGGTGTTAGCATATTTCATGATATTAATATCCTAACAATAATGATAATTCTCTTTTTTACAGGAAAGCTTTGAATCCTAATAATTTTCCATGAACTTCTTGCATTGGGGGGTTTGAGAAATTCTTATTTAACAAGTGTTTTGTGTGTGTGGGAGTTATCTGGAGAAAACCCTGGGATAATATTTCAAGCTCTCCAGAGATGGGAACTTGAACCCACTTCCTGTACTACTATCTAGTGGCCACTGCAGCTGTGGGTTTTGGAAGTGTTAAAAATCCACGTGATCCACCATCTCTTGCCTCCAAAACCGCTGGATCACAAGGCGTGTGTGCACCACGCCCAGCTGTAATGATATTGATTGTCATGCTTGTGTAACAAAGTGGTTAGCCAGTGGTGTGTGCGGTTTTATTGTCTGTATTGAAGTCCTCGATTTTACTTGAACTGACTTGAAAACGAGTTCAGGGATGTCACCTTCCAGGTCGTACCCTGATGGGATAATTGAAGCTTTGCTAACTGAATTTGAGTACTGGATAGGATGTTTCTTCACCTCATTGCATATATAGTAGCTCAACTGTCATATAATTGGTGATTAGATTAATACAGATTTAATGAAGATAAGTCGGTGGGGATATTGAGCCATATCGTTCCAACATGGTCTCTTGTTCAGTCCGAGGAGGTTCTGTTGGGGTGGAGCATTGGCTCATGAATTGCACCATGAAACCAGTGACGGTTTCATTACCGTCCATGGCGAACATCAATAGCAAGTGGTGTTTGAACTGGTACAGGGGGCCTCCCCTTTGTCAACCTGGACTGACCATGTGTGGTTTAGTATGGTAAAAAAACCCCACGTCCATCACAGAGGGGAGGCCTTCATCCTGTAAGTAGATTGAAAATAGGCAGATCATTATTCTCATACGCTGTTGATGGCAGTCTGAGATGAAGTGATTTCAACGATATTTAACTTTTGGTGTTTTAACATCTTAACACCTGTTTTGTTGCCAGAAAATAAGGGAAAAAAAGCTGTTATGATATTAAACTTGTCCGGAGTTTTGAGTTTGAACGATCGTTTTGAATGTTCGCCCTTCACCTCTCCGGCAACAAATCTATTCTATTATAATACAGATTTTGTTTTTGTATTTTTGAGATTTAAATTCCGTGCTGTAATCTCCATATATATAAAAGGCAAAGTTGTGGTTTTGTGTGTCTGTTCAAAATGTTTAGCGTACTTCCCGACATGCAACAAACTTGAAATTTGCCATGTGGGTACTTTCCAGACTGTACACCATGCAAAAATGATAAAATACGTCAAATCTGTCATGTGACCCGCGCATGTGGAAGCGTAACGCATTGTAGTGCAGTGGCTCGCGCGCTGCGCTACGAACCCGGCGACGCGAGTTCCATTCCCGCTCACGGCCACCACCGGTGACGATTATTTGAACCGGTCCTGGGCCTCCCCTAGGTCGAATCAGCCTCAAACGAGTCACTGGTGTGGTGTGTGAACATCGCTGCTGGGGAGACCAAGGCGGCCGGGCGTGGTGCATCCAAGTCCCGGGCGAAGCCGGGTCATAAAGCTAGTCTGGTATATATGCACAAGCGTGTGCACGATTCATAATTGTATGAAGGCACATTTATGGATTGTTTTTTTTTGTAAATGGACTAAATGTTGTTATATGCGTGTCTTGAGAAAATACGCGTAAAAACATTTTTGGGGTTTCCCATTTCCGCGTTCTTTGTGCTTTCAGGAAATTCCACATTCTTATGAGAACAAGTCTATCCCTACAGAATAGACGCACACGCCTGTGCATTCTTACATGGGACAGCATAACCAGTCGGGTCATTGCTATCCGCCGTGTGTGGGGAGAGACACGAAGATAACTGCCCACTGGCCAGGTGTCATAATGGTGATCTCAAATGAGAACAACCTTTGCCATGCTTTGTACAGTGTATTGAGGGGAGCCTTCGGGCAAGAGTTACCCCCCCCCTCCACCTCACTCGCACACACTCCCCCTCCTCCCATGTGTACTCGCTCACACCCAGCCATCCAGGCAGCCCTCTCTCCCCCCTCCATGCGCAGTCGTCGCCCTCTTGAAAGAAAACTATTTTTAAGCCCAATGATGCCCATGTGACTCACGCCGCTGACGTCAGCCGCGAGCAGTGTGTGCTGGGTTCAGCCCGCGTGACGTACGCACGCGTGTGTTTGTGTCCATGCCTTCGTCAAGGGCCCTCTCGTCGCTTTGCCCCGAACGGCGGCGTGTGCATTCTCGTGTGTGCATCATAAATGGGACAGGACGCTCGCGTGTAAACCGCACGAATGGCATTCGGTGCTGGACTCTGGGTGAGTCAGTGTCGTGACGCTGTCGTTACGTATTTGCATTACGCCCTTGTTGGTGCGTGTGGGTCTGGTTTTTCAGCACTTGTCACGCTGATGCAGTTTATAAACCTTGCTTGTCCCTAATGGTGTTTTGATTATGCTTTGACATTGATTTGATTGTAATATTTTTATTTCTGTATTGTACTGTTTTAATTTAATGGTGTGTTCAAAACAGTGGCAGTGCTGCTGCTGCACAGATTAGCTGTGGGGATGGGGCTGAATTTTACCACAATGTAGCCATTGTGTTAGTTTCTAACGTGGCTTGCGTACCTATTCAGATGGATGCCCTTGATTTTATCCAGGCGATATACCATTCAGAAATAGTATCTATTTCAATGCAGAGATTGCAGAACCCTGCTACCATGGTTGTTTATAGGAACAGTTGTTTACTTTTTTGGGATTGGGTTAACATACTGCTTCACAATAGATTACACTAAACAGGTATGATGGTTTTTTTTTGGGTCATATCCACAAACGTGCAACACACTTGATAGCAGACTGCATGTGTTAGTAATCCGGCACGGAAGTGTTTGACTGATGACAACTGGACTGTCAGTTCATTTGTCAAACTGGCTTACGGTGGAGTGTGATGTTGACGTCCCACCTGAGCACCTATCTCATAACGACTGAGCCCTGTCCTCCACCAGGCACAGGTGTGACTGGTGTGTGCATCCTGCGTGATGTAGATAAAATAGGGAATGGGAATTATAGACTGGAATGATGACGAGTGAGATTATAGAATGAGAAAGATATTTTCCATTCTCATTGTTGTGTTCTCATTTATTTATTACATTTATATCTTTCTCATTCTATATTCTCAACACAGAGCACAGGTGTGACTGCCATGTGTTCTGTGTGCGTGGTAGGTGGATGATGGAGACAGCAGAACCTACACAGGAAGTGAAGTCACAGGTATGTTACGAAGCTGGGATTGGTGGCGCATGCCTAATACAATGCTTCGGAGGCAGGGGTTGGTGGATCACACTGACTGACCACCTGCAATACAAATAAGCTGACTTTCTGTACGGCATCTTGAGTTGCGGTCATATTTGATGTTATCAAAACCAATTTTATTTGTATGCGTAGAACCTCAACTTTTTGGGCTGCAAGGTGGCCACAATAGTTGCCAGTATAGCAAATGGGTTTTCTGTTCATCTGTGTGCACCTTTTCAGTATTACCTCCTCGTATATTTGTTGGGTTTTCTCTGGGTTCTCCAATTTTCTCCTGCTTGCAAAATACTTGTTGACAAGTAATTGGTCAAACGTCACCATCCAGGATCATTCCGAAAAGGAGTTTTGAGCCTCGGTGAGGCTTTCCCGGATAAACAAATGGCATTGCATTACCTCCTACGCCATCAGCGTCACTTGTGAAGAGCTGGTATTGGGAATGATGTTATAAACGGATCATGTCACAAGTTCAGGAATAGACTTTGGATAAATATTGTGTAGGTGGCTTTCACCATGGTAATGTGGAATTTGCATCAACCGGCATGACAGCCTGTGAAGGATGAGTTCTCCCTCGATGCTTGTTCAAGCAGGAGACACTTTTGATTTTTGAGTGTAGAATAACGGAAATTTAATGAGCCAGTATTATTGAGGTGCTAGGTTTGGATCCATATTCTGTGTTGGTAGATTATAGACAGGAGTAGGTAATTTGCTGTTAGCTATAGCGAGAGGATGTCATCTACTGGCTGCAGATTCAGTGTTCCAGGTCGTCGACCTGGCTGAAATTAAGCTCTTGCCCACACGTGACGATTAAACCACGGTCCTCCGTTGTAGAGAGTTGATGGTGTCAGCCTCGTCGCCAACAACTGCATAACAACCATCATTTAAATTGTGGTCTGATGCAGCACATGATTAAAAATACGTTGGTTTCACTTGATACCCCTGTGGAGGGCATATAAAAGGGTTACCATGAGTGTGAATGAAGTGACTTGAAGTGAAGTCAAAAAACAGTTACGTGACGTTACCTTCCGAGGGCGATCTCGGATACAGGTTGGCGCACTGCACGTTGGGAGTTCTGATGGCAGCACAGTTGTAATGCAATTTGAACAAACGAACGCCATGAATAACAAGAGTTTGTTCGTCGCACATTGAGCGAGTGTTCCGTCACCGACTTTCCGAGAAGCGTGTTTAAATTTGCACCACCGTCCCAAGCAGATCAATATCACTGGTGGCGATGCGCATTGAGTTCTTCCATGCGAGCTCTGCGGACACCCAGCTTGCACAGACCAAATTGCCTTTGTACGTTTAGCGCCAGACGTGCGCCCTTTACTGATGCCTTAATGTACAAGATGCCTCATTGATATTGGTTCTGCTAAGGTAATAAGATGACGGTGGTTATGGTTTCTTGGTGATGGAGGGGGCGGGATGGTTTGCACACTGCGCTGTGAACCCAACAACCTGGTGCATGATGTTATGACCTCGTCTGAGGCACCGCCTTCATCAACCTGCACTGGCCAACGTGGTGAAGTATGGTCGTATGACCGTCTGGGCTTGTAGGTCATCATCCACAAGTGGATTATTGACAAAAAGATCGTAGAAAAATGATGGTGTGTGTGTATATATACATACTTGATTAGCGTGGAAGATTTTGTCGCGCCTCGACCTTCCTGTGGCAGAAATGAGAGTGAAGAATCAACACGGTTCAGGCAAATTGGCCCGAGACGTGAGAATGTTAAACACGAGCGATGTTTACCACAAGGGGTTTGAACCAGGAACGGTGGTAGCGGATGCGTGTGATCCAATGCCTTGGAGGTGGGTGGGGTTGGTAGATCGCACAGATGTTGTCGCGTTTTGGGCATCCCCAACCTGCAGGGCACCGAGGTAGCCAGTAGATGGCCGTAGAGTACGTAGGTTGTTGTGTTTTTGAGTGTTGCTGTATTTGAGTGTTACATTCCGTTGCGTGGGTTTCCTCCAGGCTCTGCTTTTCTCCCACACACAGAAATTCTCAAACAATTGTGCAGACATCCCAAGCACAGGACCCCACTGAAAAAAGTCTTGATACTCAGTGAGGATATTCTGGGTAACTAAAAAAACTGTTTTTATTATCACATACGCAGGCAACCTTCTCTCCCCAGCTCCTTCCCTATCCGACTGTCCCGCATTCTCCCGATCTTTCATTCTCACGTCCCTTGTCCTCTGCCGCCAGGCTGTGTCGGGTCCTGAGGTGACGGTCGTCCACCTGCCCGGAGGTCAGGAGGTGCAGGTACCAACGGTGATCCAGAACGCGCAGCCGTCCGTCATTCAGCCCCCGCAGATGCAAACGGTGCAGGTACGATTCACACGGGATGTTGCCGGTGGTGCGACACGGTGGCCAATTGCCGTCGTTCAAGCTGGGATTAAAATTGTAATGGATTACTTTGGTTTGGCCTCTTTAAAAATGACAGCCACCCTGACAACTTGCCTCCCGAAACACCCTTCAAGCCACACGCAGTGTGACGTGGCAGATGATGCTGATAATGACACCAAGCCCCGATTTAACGGAGATATAGAACCAATAAGAGTGGAGTAATAGATTAATTTAATTAATTGTATAGCTTAGCTATAATAATTTATCGTCAACCACGAGTCAATCTACTGAGCAGGATGAAGGCATCCCCTGGTGTCAACTCTGCTTTAAATGAGTACCTGGTTCATTCTGTAAACATGAGCAATGGGGAAACGAGTCCAACCAAGCGTGTTGCTGGCGACGCTGCCACCCCCCCCCCCCCCCCCCCAGCACGACTTGTGTTGGCCTTAATAGTTGCTCGCTACCACTCATTGCAGTTTATTAGGCTATACTAAAGTGGGATTCTTTGTACGTGTGTGTATTTATCGATTGGTGGTCTAGTGGTTCGCACACTACGCCTTGAAATCGGTGACCCGAGTTTGATTTCCGCTTATGGACAACATTGGGAACGAATATCTGAACTGGTCCTGGGCCTCCCCTAGGACGGCTGAGCCTTACGTATTTGCTGCGCTGTCTAACCATCATCACTGGGGAGGGGCAAAGGCGGCTGGGCATGGTGCTGGCCACCCACCCCCTCATATGCCGTGCCGGACATCATAGCGGCTCGGTAGCAGCACCTGCCCCAAAAGTCTGTTGGGGCAAAATGAGAGATCTTTGCCTTTATTTTTTTATTGGAGAGCACAGGTGGCACATCTGCCAGTTCAGTTAAATCATAAAATCTTGATCTGCCCTGTCTTGGCTCAAATGCCATGGTGGCTTCACAATCCCTTCGTGGTGGATGGTGGCAGCTGTTGCTGATTTTATTTTTTACCGATTGACCATTAATTCTGATTTGGAATTTGGATTTGTTTCGTTATTTGACGGCGCTATTAGGTGGCAGTCGCAACAGAGACCGACAACTCCAAGGAGGGCGCGCAGAACGCATTGGAGTTGCGCAAGCGCAAGGAGTTGCTCGCGCGCCGCCCATCGTTCAGGTGTGTATCAAACTGACCATGGGTTGGCAGAGTCCAGTTCCCAGCAGGGCCAGGGTCATTTACAATTACGTTCGCGTCAGTGGGAATATATTGTAAGAATTTTTTTAATGGAATTTATGATTGCAGCAAAAAACGCTGCTGTAATTATACTTATACAGTGGTACCTCGGAGATGGAACTTAATTCGTGCCAGAACCGTGTTTGAACACCGAGTCATTTTTCCCCATAAGAATGAATGGAAATAGCATTAATTGGTTCCCCACCCAAGGATGTGCCTATTATGGGCCATTTTTACACAGTTTACAATATTAAAATACAGTACAGTACATAAAATTCATAATAAAAGTTTTTGGGTTAGATCGCGTTATTTATAAATGTGTCGTAACCCTCCACCACCCGACACGGCCAATCAGCAAAAAAAGTGTCACGTTGACAAAAGACAAATAATTCACTACTTTAGCCCACCGGTGTGTTGAAGAGTGAATCCACAACATTTACAGTTTGAGTACGACGTTTCGCTGGTAATTACATCCAGCATCATCGGGCAATTCGCCAGAATGGTAAAGCCCTCACTTGCTCCCCGTCTTAAATAGAGCAGCAGGGTGACGTCATCATTTAACTCATTCAGGTGCAGTGATTTGAGGTGGGGGGGGGGGTATTGTAATTATATAATCGATTGGTAATCAGTCAATGGTTATGATTAGTAATGAGTTGTAGATTAGTAATTAGTTGTAATGTGTTATTGTGATTATATGCTACGTTAGTAATCCGTTAATTAGTATGTTTCCCCTGTAAGGAATTGTAATATGTATTATTTAATAATACGCTTCCAAGCCGCACTAAGCCTGTAGCTGTCAGAGCGATTAAAGTTATTTTTATTTCTCTCAATTTCAATGGATTCTTTAATTATTCTTTGCCAGTAATAATTAGTTTTACACACTTCAACGTTATCAAAATCAATTGAGTGTCCTTGTTGACAAGCATGTTCTGCCACTGCCGACAGTTGTGTTTGAGAATTTAATATTTCTTTGGTGTTCTTTTAGTCTTATGCTGATGTTACTTCCCGTCTGTCCAATATAGCATCTGCCACATAAATAATTACTCCGATATACACCTTCTGTTGATAATTTAGGTAATTCGACTTTAGTGCAAGATACTAGTTTTGTGTCGGTCACCCTGGGTACGCGTCTCGGCCCAAACCGGTTCTTTCCAGTTGTTCGACCTCCGAATTTTTGTTCGATGTCCGGGGCAAAAAATGGTCGAAAATTTTGTTCGATCACCGAATTGTTCGAGTTCTGGGGCGTTCGATCTCCGAGGCACCACTGTAATTGACCCTAGGTCCAGTTACTATTGTTCATAAGGCAACTGTGATCCGGCTGAAATGCGGTTTGGAGTTCTTGATTAGGTCTTAGGCTCGGGATTGTAAGCAGACGATGAGTGTCGCACAATGCGTATTGGAGTGGGAAACCACTTGGCTTGACTTTGCACCCTGGCAGTATCGAGATGCCAGCACAGTGACGATGAGCTTTAATAACGGTTAAACCAGCACTGCACATCTGGGACTCACTCCTGTTTACTAAAATAAATTTGACACGATCCATCTTCAGCCGTGATCAATCCACTGCTAAATGAAGGCTTCCCCTGCCATCACTGTCTTTGACCTGGGATGTAACAAACCACTTGGTATCTTGCACGAGCCGATTTCAATGTTCTTCCTCCGCGGTTGTAGGATTCAACGATATATATGAAACGCTACTTGACCAAACGATTATTAAGTTTTCCGTGGTCCATTTCTCCCCCACCACCGTCTTCCACAGGAAAATTTTCAACGAGATTTCAGCCGACGCGACAAACGTGGCTTCCACACTGGAGGAAAAGAGCGAGGAGGAGGGGGAGGGGGAGAGCCAGGCCAACTCGGCTGGTGGAACCCAAATCTCCTCCATCTTCCAAACCTCCGGGGGCCAGTACAGTACGACTCGCACGTGCACGCAAAGACAAACACCCCCAGTAGTATAGCCTTTAACAGACGGATCGGGCAAGTGCCGTATGCATGCACCGAGCAAGGCCGGCATGGCGCATGAGGTGGTGGTGTGGCCGCCATTGTTTCCCCAGCGCTGGTGTTTTCACGCACCACCAGTTGATAATTGAAAGCTCGTGAGGCCTCGGGGAGGCCCAGGACCAAGTCACATATCATGTTAACCACCGTGGAGAATATCGAACTCCGCTCTCCATATTCTTTGCGAGGTGTGGTAATCACTGCACGACCGCTCTTTAAACAAATAATCGACATGAACGCACAAGTGAATAGGGTGGAAATGAAGCATAAATTAAATTGACTTTATATAAATATATTAAGAAAAAACGTCCCCAAAGGGCATGCAAATGATACGCTAATTTATATTAGATTAATTAAAAAAAACTCTACAAACAAAACTACAACTAGATGGAATACCCTAAAACCAATATCAATGAGACCAAAAATATTTGTAATTATAATTGCATTCTTACCAATATTACTTATCATCAATGCATTTTCCTTCTCCCTGTAAGCTCTCTTATGAACACAGTAAAACGGCTTAAAGCTCAAATGGTGGTAAATTATCGACTCTGGGGGGGTGCGGGGAAGAGGGGGGTTGAAGGGGGGGGGGGAGTGTTGGGGGCATGAATAGTTAGGTTTGCAGATCTAAATCCGATCGCCCTGTCCGTCCTTGGCCTCGTTCACAGTTACCATCGGCCAAGGCGGAACCTTTCACCTCACCACAGCGGGGGGTGCCGAAGCGTTGCAAGGCCTGCAGGCCTTCGCCATCCCATCGTCCGGGACGGGGGGCGCATCCGGGCCGGCCACCATCCTTCAGTATGCGCAGACGTCCGACGGGCAGCCGGTGCTGCTGCAGGGAGGACAATTTGTGGTGCAAGGTACAGTGACGCGGTCCTTCGCTGACATTTGTGTGCCTAAATAAGTTCGACTGCATATGTAGGTGTTTGCATTGGTGCTGCTATGTGTTTTTTTTGGTTCTACCTCGCGCTATTTTGGATGATGTGCCACGTTCGCTTCGCGTGCTTCCAGAAGCGTCAAACACGTGGCGCGAAACGTCGGGCATCTTGCCGAACAACTCGCGGTGCAACCTGAAAACAAATCGGAGAGCTAGATGAGTTGTGGGTTTTTTTTTCCCCTATAATCAATTCAACCCTAATTCTCGATAGCTAAGTAGAGTTAAGCTTTGAATGAAAGACTGGCTCCGAATACGAGGTGTTGTAGGCTTGGTGTGTGATGGCCAGGAGATAGCAATGCAGAGCTTTGATTGTAGCAGAGCTTTGCGTGTCACACTGTCACATGCTGAGCACTCGGTTGTGGAATTGGCCAAACATTCCAACAATGATGCTTGGTAATGATTTCCAGGTTAAATAAGGTCATTGTAGCCAGTTGATAATTTTTTCGTTGAGAGGAATACAGTGAGGGAAAAAAAGTATTTGATCCCCTGCTGATTTTGTACGTTTGCCCACTGACAAAGAAATTATCAGTCTGTAATTTTAATGGTAGGTTTATTTGAACAGTGAGAGACAAAATAACAACAAAAAAATCCAGAAAAACGCATGTCAAAAATGTTATAAATTGATTGGCATTTTAATGAGGGAAGTAAGTATTTGACCCCCTCTCAATCAGATTTCTGGCTCCCAGGTGTCTTTTATACAGGTAACGAGCTGAGATTAGGAGCACACTCTTAAAGGAAGTGCTCCTAATCTCAGCTTGTTACCTGTATAAAAGACCTGTCCACAGAAGCAATCAATCAGATTCCAAACTCTCCACCATGGCCAAGACCAAAGAGCTCTCCAAGGATGTCGGCGACAAGATTCTAGACCTTCACAAGGCTCAAATGGGCTACAAGACCATTGCCAAGCAGCTTGGTGAGAAGGTGACAACAGTTGGTGCGATTATTCGCAAATGGAAGAAACACAAAAGAACTGTCAATCTCCCTCGACCTGGGGCTCCATGCAAGATCTCACCTCGTGGAGTTGCAATGATCATGAGAATGGTGAGGAATCAGCCCAGAACTACACGGGAGGATCTTGTCAATGATCTCAAGGCAGCTGGGACCATAGTCACCAAGAAAACAATTGGTAACACACTACGCCGTGAAGGACTGAAATCCTGCAGCGCCCGCAAGGTCCCCCTGCTCAAGAAAGCACATATACATGCCCGTCTGAAGTTTGCCAATGAACATCTGTGATTCAGAGGACAACTGGGTGAAAGTGTTGTGGTCAGTTGAGACCAAAATGGAGCTCTTTGGCATCAACTCAACTCGCCGTGTTTGGAGGAGGAGGAGGAATGCTGCCTATGACCCCAAGAACACCATCCCCACCGTCAAACATGGAGGTGGAAACATTATGCTTTGGAGGTGTTTTTTTGCTAAGGGGACAGGACAACTTCACGGCATCAAAGGGACGATGGACGGGGCCATGTACCGTCAAATCTTGGGTGAGAACCTCCTTCCCTCAGCCAGGGCATTGAAAATGGGTCGTGGATGGGTATTCCAGCATGACAATGACCCAAAACACACAGCCAAGGCAACAAAGGAGTGCCTCAAGAAGAAGCACATTGAGGTCCTGGAGTGGCCTAGCCAGTCTCCAGACCTTAATCCCATAGAAAATCTGTGGAGGGAGCTGAAGGTTCGAGTTGCCAAACGTCAGCCTCAACCTTAATGACTTGGAGAAGATCTGCAAAGAGGAGTGGGACAAAATCCCTCCTGAGATGTGTGCAAACCTGGTGGCCAATTACAAGAAACGTCTGACCTCTGTGATTGCCAACAAGGGTTTTGCCACCAAGTGCTAAGTCATGTTTTGCAGAGGGGTCAAATACTTATTTCCCTCATTAAAATGCAAATCAATTCATAACATTTTTGACATGCGTTTTTCTGGATTTTTTTTATGTTATTCTGTCTCTCACTGTTCAAATAAACCTACCATTAAAATTATAGACTGATCATTTCTTTGTCAGTGGGCAAACGTACAAGATCAGCTGGGGATCAAATACTTTTTTTCCCTCGCTGTAGTTTCTACAGCTCTAATTTAAGCAGCCAGATGGCTCCATTACAAACTGTTCAACTCCCTAATAGAAGGGTATGGGTTCAAATCCCAGGTTGTTAGTCAGGTTGGCCTATCGTACAGTTTCCACCACTGGTTCAGGATCTTTTAAAAGGTAATCAAAGTACTGGCCAACACTTGGATGTACGTGACATGTTTTCTAAATTTGTAAACAAGTATCACAAAATGAATCTTTAACACACTACCTTTTATTTTTTTAGAGTTTTCGTGCAAACCCCTCCACCCCCATTACAGACCGACGAACAAAGATAATGGATAAACGCTTTGAACCTTGGTTGGAAAGTGTTAAAAGTAGCAAATCACAAAACTTGTCATGTTAATGGTTGTGGAAATGTGACTTGCCGGCTAACTTCTTAATGCCCACAAAAACCCATCCCTCTGCTCTCACACCCTACTCTCTCTATCCACCCCCCTCCCCCACCCTGACCCCTCGCTGGTCGTGGTGATGATGATGACCACCTCCTGACCCTATTCGCTTGGCGCTTCGCTGAAAGCTGGGAACCTGCAGCAGAACATGGTGGTAGCGTCGCCAGCGAGCTCGCCATCAATTCACGAGGAGCCGGTGACACGCAAGAGAGAGATCCGGCTCATGAAGAACAGGTGTGGCACAGGACAGCAGGGGGTGGCAGTGGTGGGTGGGTAAATGGGTGTTCGAATATGTGGCTGGGTAGCACAGGATTATGTGGTGGGTGGGTAGGTAGAGGAGTGTGCCAGTCGATGGCTGGGTGGCTCAGAAGTCCGAGCACTGTGTGGGCACCGCTGAACATCTGGGTGGGACTCCCGGTTTTATCCATCTGTGGATTAAACCAAGTTCCCAAGTGTTGTGGGTTGATGGTCTTGGCTTGGTTGTCAATGACTGCATGGAAAAAAAAAACACTCAACATTACATTTGGTTCTGAACTTTATTTCACCAAACTATGAGAATTAAACATTGGTGTTCCTGTAATTTTTGTCACACCTCCATCTTCTGTAAATTATTAAATGTTTTCATGTTTAGATACTAACATTTTAAATAATAATTGTATGTAGGTAAATAAATATGTATTTAGTTGAGTAGATAGATGATTATTTTAATAAATAGATTGAGCGGTGAGTTTGTAGGTAATGAGATGTACTTTTGAGTAAAGTTATTGATGTGCTGTACATGGCGGTGTGTGCTTGCAATAGTGCTTTAAAGGCAGGGGTTGGTGAACCACAGAATTATCCACTTGCAGGAATATGAGGTGGCCAAGTATTTTGGTGACAAGATAATTCGAAAGCATACAACGTGTTTGGTTATGCCCTGCCGAATAATTTTGTTTTAGGTGGGTGGCAGACTTAAGATACTAGCCTGTAGGATCTTTCCTGCAACAGCTTTGATTCATTCGATATTAACAACTGGCAGTTGTGTATGTACAAACAGTTAGCACACAGGGGAGTGCATGTGCTGTGTCAAGTTACCCCAATTTTAACCCTTAGCACATGGTTCTGACCCATGACCTGCCAGCGAGCCTTCGCCAATGCACATCATCTCAAAGTGCACCTAACCTGGCACAAGCACCGTGGAGACATGACGATCGGTGGCAAACGGCGGTTGCAGTTGTATGTGTAATGTCAACAGCCGTCTTGTCAATCCACTGGTGGATGAGGTCTCCCCACGTCACTTGGTCGTCATGGGGGGCTTTTGGACTACATTTAGCCATGCTGGGCAGTGCGGGTTGGTGAAGGGGGGGGGAGTGTTCAGGACCGGTTCAGCTATCACTCGCCACTGATGTACATGTGGGAGCATAGACGTACAGTATGGAAATGAATTCTGCTCCATTTGCCTATCGCTGCCCACAACGTAGTCCTGCAGTGGCCTATAGACACCTCTCTGGTGTTTTGTGTTTTTCCATCCAAGAAATACCCAGGCTTGTAGCCTGCTTAGCTTGCTAATCTGACGAGACCGGGCGCATTGCAGGCAATTTGTTCGTTGGTCGTATATGCGTATGCCGGTGCCAATTTTGTCAACTCAAGTGCCCCCCCACCCACCCCCCCCCCCCCCTTTGCCATGTCGCACCGCAGGGAGGCGGCGAGGGAGTGCCGGCGGAAAAAAAAGGAGTACGTCAAGTGCCTGGAGAACCGGCTGGCCGTCCTGGAGAACCAGAACAAGACCCTGATCGAGGAGCTCAAGGCCCTCAAGGACCTGTACTGCCACAAGACCGACTAGCAGCATCGGCAGCAGCAACGGGCGCCGCCTGCGCTCAACCGCGGACCGACCGAGTGCAGGCCGCGCCAACGTTTACCTTTTTACACTGCGTTCTCGTCATTTTATTTCATTTTTGCATTTTGTCTCCGGAAAATTTTACTCTTAACCTGTCACTTGCTGAGAAGGCCAAATCTAAAGGAAGTGGTTTGGGGTGGGGGGGGGGGGGGAGGTTGGGGGAGGTGTGGGCGGTGTGGCGACTTCGCCGCACGTGATCGTGGAGCGTTTGCCGAGCTCCCGCGTGTAGCCCAGCGTCCACGGATTGACGGTGGGGTGGGTGGGGGGCGGTTGATCCAACCGTGAAGTCGCCCGGCGAACCTTGGGGCGTGGGAAGACGGAGGCGCCGAGGGAGAGGGACGGCCGGGGTTGAAGGTGCTCGTACCGAACACTGCGTGTGAGCCCCAGGCGAGGCTGATGCAGCCTGTGTGGTTTGTGTATCGGCACCACCTCAACGTTGCGCCTCCCCCCCCGGCTTCTCATCCTCAAGCTTTTTTTACGGATGGGAGTCGCCCGGCCTGCCCCCAACGCGTTACACATGTACCCTTTGGAACCGCTCCTGCACAACTTTCACTGCTTTTGTCGGCAAGGAAACAGACGACGGGGGGGGCGGGGGGGGGAACCCCATCCACGTGCACATGGCGCGTATATATATAACAGTGATGGACGTGCATGTCCTGGGATGCTGGGTTGGGCTTCAAATGTTCAAATGTAGATTCGCACCCCCCGCACCTCACCCCTTCTGAGGGCTGGCAGAATTTAGCAGCAGGAGGTGCTTAGAGATCGAGGTCATATCTCAAGTTTGGCGTTGAAGCAGAATGTTTAGGGGTCTTTTTTAGGGTTTGGGGACTTGGGGATTTAAATAACGGGAATATAGGACATTGCTCAGAACCACGCATGCCTAAACTAGTTTAGTATCAAAAGTCGAAGTGGTGGGAGTGGTTGGGAGTCTTGTAAGTGGGAATGGGAGGGGTTGGGGGTTACCAATAATTGCTCAAGTGGAGGCCCCAGTGATGAATTGAGCAAGTCCTTTGCAGGCCCTCGGCACCCAGCAACAGCAATTTTAGGTCGCTAAATGCGTGGCTGTGAACCCAGCAAGGAAGCCTCCGCGTTGGATTGGATTCATCATACGAGTTCTGCACGCCACTTTGGGAGTGCAGACCTTTTCGCCCTTTAGCTCGCGCTCATTTATTCAGGTGTTATTTTTACCATTTGTCAGTCGAGTAATATTACTTCGAATGAACCGTATTGGTTTCACGTGTGGACCTGTTGCCGATTTCATCACGAATGACGTCGCAACTCGCGCTGCCATTACTAATTCATACTTTATTTTTTTCCCCGTATGCTTTTGGTTTAGATGGAGATTGTGTCGCTCGAGCTGTACTTATATTGTTTGAATTATCATTGAATTGTAATGATTTCAATTGCATTTGAATATCAATCCTAATTGTTATTATTGGGTGGCTTTTTTATTTTATTTCTACCCTGGCGGGGCCACTTCTTGCCGATGTCATGGACGGCATGGGTGTTTGCGAGGGAGTTTAAACAAGCGTTTTCGTGCTAGGCCCAGATGTTAGTACTTGTAGTAGCTCTGTGATGCAGCAAAGAGAAATGAACGATGGGGAGGTGATATTAATTTTCCCATGTTTAGAAATCAATTTCCTGAATTATTTCGCTTATAAAACATGAGTGAAAAATACTGATTCACACTCTAGTGCTCTCTGGGGTGTGGTGGAGAATTGAGTGTGTGAGGTGGAGTCATTTTACTCATTTGGAAGGAATCGGTGATTCATTCCAATGTATCATTAATTTTTATATCTTCAAGCCTTTTATTAAACGATGAACACTGCTACCAATTACGTGCATTTCGGTATTTATGCTTGAATTAATGCACACACATAGTGTTTATGTTACCAACACTTACCAATACACATCGTTGGTGTAAAGGAGCAGATATAAAATTACTTGAAGTCAATTATTAGCCAAGGGTGCATAGACCATTGGTTATAAGTCACGGGGAAGCTCTCCCATTGGTCAAGTGTGTGTACCACGGACTTTGAGTATCAAACTATAATCCTGTCCCAAATGAACGATGCCCAATGGGGAACGATTTAGAGAATTGATTACTAAATACAGGGAAGTTAAGTTTCCGTTAAATGCTTTATTAACATCAAGGCAATAGCAGCCCGTGGTGGCTTGGGGAATCTCCACTTCACTCGGTCTGTCCACCCGTGTTCAGCGTAAACGCACGTTTTTTTTTTGCCTTTTCAGATGTGATCATCGATGGCCGTCTCGTAGTTTAGCGAAGGATAATTTATTCATTGTTGCCAGCTCATTACTTACTAAATGTGTGAACACTTTGTAAGTCCTTTAAGTTAGCTCCACAGTACAGTATTGACGAAATCACTTTTGCTTAAAATGAAAACATTCAAACACATGTTACAATTTTCAGATTTTATACATAAAATGTACGTATAAAAAATATATAAAAAAAGAGAATTACAGGCTGGTGCTTTTAATAATTTAGGATTTTAAGAAAATCGCTTGTGCCTTAGTGCTAGATTTTTTGGTTCGGCCAATGTACTAGTTTTTGTACCCCCCGCAAGCAGCATGATGTGATTAAAATGCATTTAAACAGGAGTTGTGCTCCCACCTGTATGTAATTGCATCATTACAATTGTAGAAGTGCGTTTCTGTAATTAAGTTTTAAACAACTGAATTAATACATATGTTCCTGCAATGCAGCCGCCACGAATTCCATAAATATCGAAAGAAGTTTAGTGCTGTCCTGCTCACATGAGCACTCTTTTACAGTCCTTAGCCAGCTGTAGGAAATTCCACATTCCATTCACGGCGGGGGGGGGGGGGTATCTATAGGGCAATTAATGTTGACTTCCCCACAAAATGGTATGAATTTCATCGACCCCGTAGGGACGATGGGCTAGGTTAACTCTAAAATCACAATTTGAACTCGCAACTTTCCAATTGCGAGCCACTCGCTCTACCGCTAAGCCACATCACTCCTGCACAGTACTGGCTGTTATAACATTGGTTAGGCCAAAGGTCGTCAGAAGTAATGAAGTGGTTCCGTTACTGATATTTTAAAAACACTTTAAATTTAGGAGACCTAATGTTTGTGTTTGCAGGCGGGGAATTTTTGTGCAAATGTTTGGTGGCGAAAAGCCACAATTTGTGCCAATTTGACATCTTTTTTTCAGCCACACGAATCGGGCTCTGCTTTTTTTTAAACTCCACCATGGCGCAAGATCATTTTGACCGTCATGTACAAATGTCTTCGACAAGGACTGCATTTTAACGGAAGTTTGCAAACGTTAAAAAAAAACACAGGCTGCAGTGGGGCCGGATACACGGCTGTGTTGGAATTCCTGCTGCGGGGTGTTCAGTGGTTAAGCCACTGCGGGGCAGTATGGTCTTACGAAACGACCGCGTGTGGTTGGCCGCGTTCACCCGGCAGGAACATGGGGCGGGATTTGTTTGTGTGTGTGTGTGCGCAGGTGTGTTTAAGTCGCCGTCTGTTTTAAGATTGACTACCCCCCCCCGTCACCCCCTCCCCCGGAGGTGCAGTTTTCTCGCACCAGGTAAACGCCGCCTTTATCACAGCGCCACCTGTGCGGCATCGCTTACAAACAAACGCGGCGCTGCCACGCGTTGAACGGGGGACCTCCAGAGAGGGCCGTGGGACAGGAAGGCAAACATTTCGCAAATGTGGAATCCACCACCGTGCTAAAACGGGGGTTCTGCGGGGCCCGCTTTCTGTAAACAAACCCCTGTTTATGGTCTCCTTGGGAAATGGATTTCAAAATAGCGACGAAGCCACCACGGGTTGAATTGCAACTGCTGCACTCGCACGGACTGAGCGCCGTTTCCCCCTCGGGCGAACGGCCGGTGGCAATAATGCCGCGGTAAGATCAACACGGAGATATATCCAGCGCATTGATGCAAACGGCGTTTGTGCCAACCGCGTTACATGGGAGTTGGACATGTGATTTATTGAAAACGTGATTTTTTTCACAAGTTAAATATTGGCGAATGCAAACGAGCCCTACATGAACGAGATTTGCTTGTGCAAGATTTATTTTACGTGCTGCATTTTCTAAAGCTTGTTTCTATATATAAAAAAAAATGTTTATACAGCAGTCTTGTCTTAACATGTCATCAGGTTGATTATTAACAATGTCTTTAATGCACCACGTAAGCGGGAATTACACGCGGAACGTTTGCACGGCTAACTTGGGTGTTGCACATGAACCCTTTCCTCAACCTGGCTCGGTGTTGAGTCTAAAGTCCAGAAACAAATTCCACACCAATCCAGTAAAAGCTACCACTAACTTTCCCTCACTCCAAAATGTTGTTGGACCAAGTTTCATTCCAATGCTTAAGCCGCTTTTATTTGAGATTCAACACGAATGATAGACTTGAGCCTCCTCTTTTCCACAGCAAGAAACCCCCAAAAACGCGACCAATAGATATCCGTACAACAAATGTTCATTACATCTATTTTCCATTTTGAGCATTAACGTGTTTTGGGTGGTTTTTATTTGTCTTCTCCAGGCGGACACCCGGGGCAGGTTGTAATAATACGGTGTTTTTAAAAACATGGGACCCAATTTCAAAGCAGTATATTTCACGATGGCAACATGTTATAATTACACAAAAAGTTACAAACGGTTTAATGAGTTATCAAGTTTTACTAATCATTTTATAAATGCTCTATGTGCCATTCACCTGCTGTAAGGACAACATCGAGACGATAGTTGAATTAGTCCCAAACGCCTCTCAAAGTGAAGTCTTCTTCCACTGAAGTCACCGCTGACGTGAATCTGTTTTTGAGGTCATCCAGATTAGTCGCTAATGGTGGCACAAAAACACCACGGGTCTTTGACGTATCCCCACAAGAAAAAGTCGCAGGGTGATGTCTGGGGATCTTGGGGGCCAAGAGTGTAGCGCCAAGTCTAGGGGTCCCGTGGGACCTATCCAACGTTGAGGCAGTGTGTCTTTTGCGAATGACTGAGGCTAGGGGCTGTTTGTGCGCTGGGAGAGGCATCGAGCGGTAATCATTTGAAACTCTCTGCCCCGCCTTTTCAAGTGGTAAGAGTTTCATTCATGGGCGGTTCGTGGTTGCAGAGATATAGCGATTTCAAATCGGGTCAATCTTTTTGAAACACCCTGTATACACAAGTGTATTTTTCCACTGCCATTTAAATCGCTACATGATGGGGGGGGGGGGGGGGTGTGCGGGGGGAATCTCACGAGATGTTTATGCAACCAGCCCATTGCTTTCCCTCTGATGTGCAAATTACTCCTTTAACAATAACGGCTAACACATCATATTGGCGTATTAAATGTAAGTGGGCTTGGGCAGGGACACGTCTCTCAAAGGGATAATGGTCTGGTCGATACTAACAATGGAGTGGCAGCTCCGGGAGGGAACTCACCAGGCAGGAAGTACACTATTAAGCGGGATACACCATTGACACAGGTGTGAAGGTGATGCCAACATGATTGATTCATTATTGTTATATTATTGTCCACCGCGGTGATGGGGCGATGAAATCGGCTATTGTGCAGGTGTTCGGTGGATTTTTGCATCAAAGAATCGTGAGAGATTGCGGTGGCTTGGGCAAGTTTTGATCGTGCCTGATGACAATCAACAACGCAGGACCCCTCCAGAATGAGTGTCTTTTGAGACGCCTTGTGACCGTACGTGGGGCTGCCTTGCTTGACATGTTAGGCAGACAGATGCTCACAGCTCTCCGGAGGGAGAAGGCCTCCTGCTTGCACGCAGAATGTGGATGTCACGCTCGCTGCAGTGGTGCACGCGCTCCACCACAAAGGAGCCTGCCAGCATTTCCAGGAAGTCCTCGTCCCGCTGGTACCGGATCCGGCACGCCAGAAGCACCAGCGTCTCCGTGCCTAAGGGGGAGGCACGGGTGCAATCGAGACGAGTCACAGGCGCAACAACGCTTTCTGCTACTGTTGTGCTTGCGTTTTATGACTGCTGAATGGTGTGCGACCTTTAGCACCGCTGATGTGCATGCATGCCCAACGTTGACGCTAAAAATAAGCAACGCAACAGAGGTGGCAGAGTTTGTCCAGAGCGTTGAACCAGCACTGCTGAGAAACTGGATTAAAATCTGGGTTTTAGCCACCTATGCTCGAACTATATTGTCAAGTAAAAGCGTTTAATGGTTGCAGCGTGTACACGAATAACAGCGCAAAGAAAAATAGATTTTGTTTTTCACAATTCAGCATTCTAGCCATGAGAAAAAATCCAGATGAGCACGTGGTGAACACTTAGCAGGATGTTCAGTCTGTGTATCTTCAGTATGGATAAAGCGGTGCTCCTGTTGTGATCGTAGACGTCGTATAGCTACTTCATCTCCTGGGGCAGTTCTGTGGCAACGAGCTAATGGTGACATGGCCAATCGGTAGCTTGTTTGCCCCCTTGTTATCGAAGTTCGTGTTTGAGACCAGTGGCTGCCCTGGTTCATAGTCCGGATGCAACGACAGAAAACGTACCCACCATCTGCTTCACCATGGACGTTAAAGGTTCCTGAGGTTATTCAAAAGAAGAGGAGGCCATGTGGGCCGGTGTCATTGTCCAAATTGACCAAACTTGAAAGTGACAAGTTGCCTTATTGGGTACAGTCACATAGCAACTACCACGGACTATAATCGTGAGTGAAACATTGCGCCGATGTGATGCGATAGCATTGTGCCATCACAAGAATGGCACTCTCCGCCTCACCGTGGGGACAAAGGTGGTGCAGCGTCGCGAGCAGTGCCGGGAAGGTGTCCCGCACATATACGATGTCGGCACCCAGCACGAGCTCGTGCTCGCCCGGGGCCCAGGCGCCGAGGCCCTCGCCCCACGAGAGCTCCCGCACGGCCACGCGACTCCGCTCGCCTGCGGCCAGGTTGGCGTCCACGTTCTCCTGGATGAAGGCGAGCACGGGCGCACGGTCCGTGATGCTCACTGACGCTGCTCCTTGGTCGGTAGAGGTGGCAAGGGAGCATGAAGAAGAAACGACTGAAAAGTACGGCGTACGGTTTTTTTTGTTGTTGCCGTGGTGCTGTTAGAGCTCTTCGATGTTGGGCCGGTCTTCACAACGGGCAACGCGCGGCACAGCCCCAAAAACATCCGAGAGCTGTACCACTGAAAGCTGTTTCAGTTGCAGAAATCCCGATTGCTATCCCACTGGATGTGGTCAGATCACTGCGCCAGCACCTCTAAGTACAGAAATTAATATCTGGGTTTTGGCTACCCAACCCATGATTTAACTGGGTTCTCAGGTGTGAGTGTTGATTGTCTCAGCCAGGTCATCAATGATTGTACAAAAAATGATAACAGGGTCCTGCTTAGAAAGTTTGGTCAGTTTTTTAAAATGTTTTGAGTGGGAGGACAGCCGGACTGTCCAGAGAAAACCAACCCATATATAAGTACGAGCACTAATGTAACAATATTGTTATAGCCAGTCATGCTTGTCGTCGGCAAACAAAGCTTTTATGAGTGCGTGTGGTCTGAGCTAAGGGACCTAAAGCCACTGTGCACCACACGTGACTGCTTTACAAGGGACAATCGTTGCTCATTGGTATCTATGGCAGACCAAGAGGTTGCCGTGGGTTTTATTCCATCACACAAAGCCTCATGCCATCATTTATAAAAACACTTCATCATATGCATCACCTTCATTATTCTCTGGACGCAAGAGCTTATTGATCTATCCCGTCTTGTTTGCAAGGGAGACATCATTAATCAGAATTTTAATGGAACCAAAATGAGAGCTCCAATAGAAAGCTGCTGTGGATGGTTGTTGGCGGTGGTCATGGTGCTAATTGAGAGCCACGGGCACCTGAGCCCTACCGAGAAGTGCCGCTACAATTCCCACCAGCCCCGTTCCAGCGCCCAGCTCCAGGACACGTTTTCCCTTCACCTCCACCGCGCCGAGCTCAAGGTACGTGGCCAGAACCACAGCCTGTAGTGACATACGACAGCAAACACCACCACCGATTGCATTTGGCTGGAAGGAAATACAATAATAAAAAGCGAGAACTTGCTTGGGGGAATGGGGGGCCCCCCACTCACGGCGTCCCAGACCACGGCAGCCACGCCAAGCCTGCCCCAGTCCTGCCGCAGGGAGAGGTCTCGCCCCGCGAATCTCAGCGCCACCGACGGCTCGTGGAAACGGCGAAAGACCGGGGGAATTGCGTCCTCGTACACCACCAACGCCATCGTTCCGCAAAAAGCAGCGACACGGAGCCAAGTGCGCCTTTTACAAAACGGCACTGCCACTTCAGGGCTGGTGACAGCAGAAACAAATACCAAAACAACGATTAATACATTGAATCTTGATTTGAAGCTTTCGTGACTGCAGGAATCCATACATTATTTTATTTTATACCTACGTGACTTTACCGAAAGAACCAAAGAATAAGGATTAATACATTCCCTAAGACTTCAACAGAATTCTCTTTTAGGATCTTTAGTCAATACATTGTAACAAAAAAATCGGTGTGGAGCCTATACGCTGTTACTACCTCCAGACCCGAGCAGTAGAGACCGCAAGAGATCTCCACAAACCCCGAGGCACTGTGACGTCCTCCAGATAGATCATGTGTGTACCATTGGTCCTACCTACTCGTGGCTGTATTACAGGTGTGTGTGTCTGTGGCACACAAGTCAGGTGTGATGCATTATCACGTAAAGAATGTCAAATATCTCGTGTTTGGAAAGCTCCTTAGTTGATGAATGATAACTAAACCAACCCACGACTGCGGATGTTTCCACATCCTTTACATTACAGGGGTCCCCCACCGCCGGGTCGCGGACCGATAGCGGTCCGTGGCCTGTTCGGAACAGGGCCGCACAGCAGGAGGAGAGCGGTGAGTCCGCACGTGGCCCGCCCATTATTTTATTATTTAGCACTTCCGTCCGCGCCTCTTTCCCGCCCTGGGCACTTGTCTCAGTCACAGTTTTGCCTAAGCGCACAAGCTAACCCCTAGTAGCCAAAATGAGTAACAAACAAACGTGGCTGGAGAGCTTCTTTGAAAAGGGGGAAAGACCCAATGATGAACTACCCCCCCACCCCCGGTCCGTGAAAAAATTGTCTTCCACGAAACCGGTCCCTGGTGCCAAAAAGGTTGTGGAGCGCTGCAAGTTTACAAGACGTTCACACTGGCAAGGGCTCCACCTGCAGGAAATGGAAACAATCTCCTTGATTAAGTAGAGACGCAAGGAATGAGCGATTCCAAAACAATGGGAGTGTTTCCTCCCCATCACCACCAAACCTGTTATGTAACAGCATGATGGTCAGAGGATGTCCAATCGGCAATGGTTTAATTAAACTTGTAAATGGAACGGGTTGTTTTGGGTCTCGCCACTGAAAACGGCCACCATGGCTTCACCAGTTTTGGGGAAAGGAAGAGTCTGCATTTACAAGGTAGGACACGAAAAAACAAAATAATTTGCTGTTGCCACTACATGAATCACTCTGTCACTGCTAAGGCTGTTGAATTGTTAGGACTTAAATTGCAACTCTCAGTGGTTTGGAATCGTTGTAACCGTGTTACTGCTTCCAAGCGTACACGTGAATACAGGGTGATCCATTTATAGCTACCGCAATAAAACTACAGAATTCATAGAGAAAACGGCAATCTCATTCCAAGCTTTAAAAAATCTTCCAACATTCCTTATACACTTAGTACGCGTCTTTACGCTCTCCTGGTACACTTTGTCTAGCATAGCCACTACGATTTGCTTGCAAAATTCGATAATATATAAGCCGAGGTCACTGATGTCTCAGTGGGACATCTATAAATCCGGTATATTTCGGACGTTGTACGTTGGGACCTGTCGTTAATTAATCATTATCAGCGATGATCAATCAACTGCTGGATGAATGCATGTGTGCAAGCCGTCACTTTTCCACAAGGTCCCGCGCAATATTACAATACACCTGGCACCCTGCACACAAGCCGATTTCATTGCTCCGTCTCTGCAGCAGACGTTTACTGATTTGGGAACTGTGCACGAATACATCTGATGACTGATACTGATTATTACATTGCCCGGTCCTCGCAGAGGCTAGCAAATGAACTCTGTTTAACACGGAGGCTTTCGCAAATCCACCCACCACCACCGCCACCCACCACCGCCACCTACCCACCACCACCGCCACCCTCCACCACCGCCACCCGCCCACCCTCCACCACCACCGCCACCCGCCCACCCTCCACCACCTGCCCACCCACCACCACCGCCACCCACCCACCCTCCACCGCCACCCACCCACCACCACCACCGCCACCCACCACCACCACCGCCATCCACCCACCACCGCCACTCACCCATCGACCCACCGCCACTCAATCACCCACCCAACACCGCCACCCACCCACCCAACACCGCCACCCACCCATCCACAACCACCACCCATCCACAACCACCACCCACCCACCACCACCACCCACCCACCCACCACATCCACCACCACCGCCACCCACCCACCACCGCCACCCACCACCACCGCCACCCACCCACCACCACCGCCACCCACCCACCACCACCGCCACCCGCCCACCCTCCACCACCGCCACCCGCCAACCCTCCACCACCGCCACCCGCCCACCCTCCACCACCGCCACCCGCCCACCACCACCACCGCCACCTACCCGCCACCCACCACCGCCTTCCACCCACCACCGCCACTCACCCATCGACCCACCGCCACTCAATCACCCACCCAACACCGCCACCCATCCATCACCACCACCGACCCATCCACAACCACCACCCATCCACCCACCACCGCCACCCATCCACCACCGCCACCCATCCACCACCCACCACATCCACCCACCCACCCACCACATCCATCCACCCACCCACCACATCCACCCACCCACCACATCCACCCACCCACCGCATCCACCCACCCACCACATCCACCACCCACCACCACATCCACCACCCACCACCACAACATCCACCACCACCCACCATCACCGGTCTCGTTACAAAAAGTCCACGATCATCGCAGCCGGAGTGCGAATGCGCCTCGAGGTGGGCTGCGCGCCTCTCTGCGCTAAACCGGTTTTCGTGCCCCTCCCAGACAAGCGGCGGCTTGCAAAACCGAGGGCGCGCGCAGTTTGACAAACGACATTATCCATGTTTTTTTTTGTTTAGATGGCATAAATATAAATGTGTCGTTAAACCGGCCAACCACCCGACACAGCCAATTTACTAAGGTTTGTCACGTAAACAGAACGTGCCAATTCGTTACTCGTGCAGCACACATCGGTGTGTTGGAGAGCAAATCCATAACATTTACAGTCTGAGTACGACGTTTCGCCAGCAATTACAACGGGCATCATCAAGCGGAGAGTTTGGCAGCGGTGGTGGCGACGACTGATCAGTAATGGCAACGATTGGCGCGCGCCAGGTAGACTTGATGCCCAGAGTGGGCTAACTACTGGATGTCTGTGGGAAAAAAAACAGCATTTTATCTAATCGGATTCCTCTAGTATAAATACATATTCTGATAACTAATGTTGATAGGGTTTTTTTTTTAAGTGGAGCCGAGTTATGGTTTTGAATTCAGGTTAATCCACCCTTCTTTGATTTAAACATCGCAACAGTTGCTATTATTTATGGGATTTCCCATTCAGATGTTGTACCCACTGAATGCAGTACACCCAAGTAACGAGGTAGTACACCTTTATAACCAGGTAAAAGGCCATTAATACCATTAATCTATTTTTTATTGGAGACCCAGCTTTACATAAGTACACCGACAATGACAGATTCCACGTGTATACACAAAAACAGGTTTTGCCATATAAATTTTAGCAAGAACATTTTTGTTCGTCCAGAGTTTTTCGTGGGGGTATACTTATAGATGTAAAACATGTCAATGCATTCATTGCTGAGCTATCCTATTCAAGGGGATGATTACCCTTTTTTCCTCCCCTTTAAAATAAATCTTGCAGAGTCCAATTAGGACGAAGGGTTGGGCCAATGTCCTCGTTGTCAAAACATGCTGATGTCTAAATGATAACAGTGGCGGGGCGAGTGGTCAAGGCGACATTTCTGGGTAATTTTGTTTAGATGTAAATCTGTCATTGGATGTTTCTTTTAAATTGTTGAAGCCAAAAGGCTTTTTGTTGTTTTACTAGTTCAACACCCAAACGAGACGGAGAAACTGGACAAATGGGGACTCGAACAGAAATACGCCATGGTGAGAGGGTTTATGTGGTGGCACTATTTGCCAATGGTCGTGATAACCTATGGATATTGCCCTCATTAAATCAAGGTATTTTCCCTTTATTATGTAACATTGTATTCGTTGAGAGCTGGCAATGCAGTCGTTGACCAATGCACACATTTCACTGTTAATGATCAGCCTGAGAGTCATTGTGGTCATAGCGTTCCAGGCTTAACTCTCAAGGTCTGCAAATTCAAATACCAGTAAGGGTTCAGCTCTGCCCATCAGCCTGAGGTTGATAAAATCAGTACCACTTCATGGGAATTCAACAGTAGTTGGTTCTTTGGATGTACTCAGCCCTGCAACATTTTTTTTGCAATTTCCGCCATTGACTTGTGGATGTAGTGGACATCTAACGAATAATGGGTTTATGAAATAAAATATATTACTGGTCACAAAGGCATGTGTTGAGCTCTTCGACTCGTACACAATACGTGGCGTTAGATTCAAGGCAACGGTGTAGCCACCACAGTATATCCTATTCCACATGCCTCACAATGTCAAGAGGATTCTATTGAATAAAAAGCGTGCGCTTGATTTGAACAAATGAACCTCATAGCGAGAGCCGGGGTATCATAGTACCCCGGCTCTCGCACAATGTCCGTGATGCAGTCATCTTTTAGTCTGTTGATGGTCGGCAATGCGGCAATCGACTCATCTCGACGAGCTGTACACGATGCACTATTCAAAGTTTAAAGTCTCCTGTACAACTGTTAAATGATGGGTGCTTCATCGGTCAGGGAGCTAAGCCAGAACCACTGGGATATAGGTTTTAATCTTGGTTACAGCCACTTGTGATTTAACTGGGTTCTCAACTGCATTTCATGGTCTAAGCCCAGTCACCAATGACTATGTATTAAAGATTTCAGGTAAAATGTTCAATCTAATTTGGCTGAATAGCAGATCTGTCATGAGAAAAACTATCTCATGGCTGCGCACACACCCATACACAAAACACATTAATTTGGTTTCCACTTACTTTGGCTATATTCCAGCATTGAAAGCTTAAACATCTCGTTTGACTTTCATGGGAAAAAAAAGTCATCGCAGGGTGCAACGGAGAGTTGGACGACGAGTTTGTGAGACATCCTGCATAAAATAATCATTGTACTGTGAGACTTCCACATGGCTTCTTCGTCTCATCATACGGCGCTACAACTTTGAAATAAATTGGACAGAACAAAAGATCCCTTTTTTTTTAAATCCGTTTCACACGCACAGTTTATGACAAACAGGCTCAGTGAGCCTCACTCATCTTTCAAAGGGCATTTAGCGATACTCTTGCAACACGGTATCCCACAGTACAGCCGAACAAAATCGCTATCCTCGGGGGTGTAACGATTTACTCTTCTCCCCGAAAAAAAAGTGTCCCAGAAATAAAATCTTTAATTGCCTTTTTGTATTCTTTGGTACCCCGGGGTATTGCCAAAATGATCAAATCGCCTATCGTGGAGTGTGAATTGTTACATACCTAGTGTAGGGGTTAATACTTGTTAGGTAGGGAATCATTATTTATTCATTCGCTTCCCCTTGCAAATCTACGAAGTCACGATTATAAACCGCGGTTTGATTCAGGATGTTTTTTTTACCATTTCGGTGAATTAATCGAACTTCTTCTCGTGGCTGCAGGGGTTATTTCAACCAATTGTGTACTGTACGGTGTATCGAATCTAAACATTCCCCCTCAGACAAAACGAGACGCGTAAGGAACATTGATAAGTCGATACAGGAGCCAGCCGTCAAATGTTGTGCATGGGAATGTCAGTGGTTGTCGAGCGGTCCACCCGCCATCAGCCACGGATCACGCCACAGGGTTGATAAAACGAGGTACCACTTTGTAAAATCTCGTGCTCGTCACACGCGCGAAATAAACCAGCACCCGCCATGCGAACGTGGAATTCCCTCCACTGGCCAAGACGACTGCGGCTACGTTAGCGCCGAGCCGCGACAAAACGCACTGTATGTACAGTAAGGCACAGTGACCACAAGCGTACTGTACTACAGTAAGGCCGTAACAGTCAGTCCGGAAGCTCCGGTTGAATTAAAACCACGGTGGGGGGGAGGGGGTTGCGTGTTTCTTCTCGCAATTAAACTTCTTTGCTCCTCACAATGTCGCGTCGCCCCGTTAATCAAAACTCTGAACAGACTTCACCCACCGTGCAAGAGCGGACGCGCGCTTTTATGCAAAAATAAAAACCCCAATACGGATACGCGGCGGGAGCCAATGAACGCGCTCGCCTCGCCTAAACGCGGCGGGAAATGCAACCGCGAGTTCGTGAGCCGCCATCTCATTGGCTCGTCGAGAAAAGCCCCGCCCTGCCCCCCCGTCGCTTTGCATGTCCCTAGGCGGTCGTTGATTGGGCGATCTGCGTTAATAAATTATGATAATGAGGCGATGTTGGACGTCGTCGTTATAATGACACGTGGCTGTAGGTGTTGAATGTAGCTGGTGGGTAATGAGAGTGAGGGCTGTCTTTATAGAGCTACCCGCTTCTCTCTCCTTTAACGGGGGCATCAGTTCGATTACCTGCCACGGCTCACGTCAGTGGCGAGTGGTGTTTGACCCGGTCCTGGGTATCCGCATGTACCCTCGCCTGGTACACAGGAGGTCGTGGGTTCGATCCCGACCCTGATGCCTGCTGTGTATTTGGAGTTTGCGTGTCTCTCTCTCATCATCATCACAGTGGCTGTGAGACGTTAAATACCTCGCTTGGTATACAGGAGGTCGTGGGTTCGATCCCGACCTTGATGCCTGCTGTGTATTTGGTGTTTGCGTGTCTCTCATCATCACAGTGGCTGTGAGATGTTAAATACCTCGCTTGGTATACAGGAGGTCGTGTCGTTCGATCCAGACGCCTGCTCTATATTTGGAGTTTGCGTGTTTCTCCCTGTGGATATTTCTCCGGGTCATCCGGTTTCTGTCTCCACATTTAGAAACGTGTGTTTTAGGGTATTTGGCTGATGTAGATTTCCACGTGATAAGCCACTTCGTTGGGCTGTCATTTTAGGCCAGGTCGCTTCTGAAAAAAGCTATGCACAGTATAGCTCAGTGGGCCTCACCTGGTAAAATATAAATAGCTTAGTTTAGTTTCAACCCAACAATTGTGGTCAAAACCCGTCAATGAGGAGGCTTTTCACCTGGTCACCTGTAGTGTTAAGACTTTGCAAACAGTTTCGTGGAGGGGAAGCGTACGTACATTTAAAAATTCATAATGTAACGTGGCAAGAAAGGTGTTTGAGATATCAGTAATAATAAGAGTTGGTAATGAGTGGGACGCCTGTGCAGGATGAAGGTGAGACAGGCATTGGACTGATTACAAAGACACCTCAAATTGGAAACCAAGGGGAAGACCTAAAGCCAGATCGTACAACTACCAGATCTAGCAGAAGGAGGCCCGGTGATAACTCCATGACTTTGGAATTTTACATGAGCTTATGATGATTCAAACGTTGCAACGAATCCCACTGCATTCCTAACTGGTTGAACTGAAGATGTCTGTCAGGACTAATTTTTTTAAATCAGTATTTATGGATTCTCACCGAGTGTAAAAATATTGCAACTCATGCCTAGTTATGGTCAGATTATAAAACAGCCATGATTTATCCACTGCTGGATGACGGTTTCCACAAGCCGTGACCATCACACGCTATTGCGATGCAATAATCCACCTGGCTGATTTCATCACTCCGTCTCCACGGGCGAGTCACCCCATGGCCCGTTTCCTCCTTTGGCTGCCACTCTGACGTTGGTCCCGACCATGGGCAATCATCTCTCCTAGCCATGACGTGCCCTGGCTGAGCCCACTTTTCTTAACAGAGGACGGTGACCTTTAATACATGAGAGATGATCCGTGGAGACTCTGACATTCATCCACCTGTCCACGAAGTGAAAAAGGCACACACACTCTTTGTGTATTTAATAAACGCAAGTGCGTGTTCTGTATATATATAAATCAACACCATATTCCGGATTGTTATTGCTGCGTCTGGGAGAAAACAATACGCTGGCATTGGCAGGGATAATGCTAAGTATGCCTCACAATAATGATGTGCGTCGTGTCCTCGTGTGCTTTGGATTTAACATAGGAAGTCACGGCCCTGGCCGATTGTTCTGTTAAAGCCTTCCCCATGCAGACGCGGGTGTTGTGCGTAGCGTGACGTAGTCTCATTCAATTTAGGAATCGCTCTCTACGTCTTCACCGGGACGTGTTTAGCAATCATTCGGGCGCGCGCAACGCGTGATCATCAGCATCACCAGCTAAGGCCAATCCACTGCTGGATGAGGGCCTCTCAAAACCGCGGCCACTACCCATCACGATCCTGTGATGTAATAATCCACCCAGCGTAGCGACGTGGTCTGCCTATGACCACGTTTATTATCAATTTCAACGATGTCATTAACATGCGTATGTTAATGACATGCGTATGTTCTCTAATCCATATGTTCCTCTTTCTGCCTCTCAATGTAATTTCAAGCACGCAGCATGTAACAGACTCAATTCATATTTGAACGGAGCATATTGGTAAACGTGGAAGATCGTCAACCGTAATGACATCTGGAGGAGCTGTGATTTTTGGAAACCCAGGCTCTCAAGCACTCACCCGCGAGACCAGGGCTCAATTTCTCACCGATTATTCTCTCGGTCATTGGTATAACTTGGGTAAGGTTCACGTGCCTAGTAGCCACAGCCATAGCGAGATGCGTTGGTGTTCCGGGTGCGGAAAAGTTTCTTAAACCCGGCTGAGATTAGGTCTCCTGCTTGTGACTCATTGCGTGCTCGTGAAAAACACGTGGCGGCCGCTCTAACGTGACTCAATGGAGGTCGCACGTGCGTACGTACATACACGTGTAAAGGTCCGATTCACTCTTCATTCCATCGTGATTAGTAGCGCCAGCTGCTTGATCTGTTCTGTCTCTCTTGCCAAAACAAACACACACAACCACACATGTGTGTGTGTGTGTTTGTGTGTGTTCCGGGTGCGTGCGTGCCTATTACGTACGTGTGCATCATTCCGGTGACGTGGAGCTGATTGTGGTGCTTTTTTGGTGTGAGAGAGTCGCGTTAAATTGTCCCAGGACAATGTCCAATGTCGCGTGTGTCTTGCACAGACAATGGAAGCGATGTGGCTGCATTCACACGAGCCTGATCCTCTCTGTTTCTTTAATTCATAGTGAATGCGAGAGAATGCGCAAATTCGTCCTGAATGGTTATTCCATAGCCCACATCACGGCAGCGTATAGGTATGCGTATTAGCGTAACTGGATGGGTTGGTAAATAGCTAGGTGGGTGGGACGGTAGTTAGGTGGGTAGATAGGATGGTAATTATGTGGGTGGGTATCTACGTAAGTGGGTGGGTAAATATGAAAATAGGTGTGTTGGTGGGTAAGAACATGATTAGGTGGGTGGATAGGTAGGTAGGTCGGTAAGTAGGTGGGAAGGTAAATATGAGGGTTGGTGGGTAAGTAGGTAGATCGCCGGGTGGGTAGGTCAGTAGGATTGTGGATATTGTGGGTAATTAAAATGTTAGGCAGCTTGGCAAATCCTGAGTAGGTCAGTAAATAGGTTGATTGATGAGTGTAGTCGGTAAGAAAGTGGTAGAAAGGTGGGTAGGTATATAGTCGGTTAGATAGGTGGGTGGGGAAGTGGGCAGAAATGATATAAATTAGTTGATATTTAAGTCGAAAAGTGGGCGGGTAAGTAGGTAATTAGGTGGATATATGGGTGCTTCCATATCTATGTCAATATATAGATGGGTTGGTATTTAAATAATCAGGTAGATGTGACGTCCAGTGGGTTTGTAGATAAGTAGGTACATTGGCGAGTAGGTGGGTTGGTAGATAAGTAGGTACATTGGCGAGTAGGTGGGTTGGTAGATAAGTAGGTAAATATGAAGGTATGTGGGTCGGTCCGCACCGGGCAGGTCGACACCCTCTCGTTCGCCTTCTTACCAGTCCCGTCCATTATGAGTCCATGCTCCCAGAGTAGACCTCTCACATTGTCGGTACCATCTGTGGTGGCATCACTGTGGAAGTTCACATTTTTCTATGTGGCCAACAGCATTTAATTACGCGATGGCCATTTGAAAATGAGGGGTTTTTTCACACGGCAATCCATTACGTCCATTTACAGTCACGTGTCAAGCAAATTGTTGGATGAATGCCTACCTCCCCACGTTGTCTGGTCATACTTCACCACGCTGGTCAACGTGGGTGGGTCAAGGAAGTCGGGGGGTGGAAAGTCAGTTCAGATATCACTCGCGCATTGGCGTTAGCCGTGGCCGGGAATTGATCTCTGATCGCCGGGTTCATAGCGCAGTGCGATAACCACTTCGCCACTTCTCCACCTCTGCATAGCTATATGGGTATGTTCACGTACAATATCGTGTTTAAGCGAGTTTGTAAGACTGGTCCATATGTACATTATATGTACTATATCATCAACAGCGATGCTCAATTCACTGCTGAATGAAGGCCTCTCCAATCCGCCCCCATCTCTCACGATCCTTCGATGTTAATGATACACCGTGTACCTGCACAACAATCCCCCCCGCCATACGTCTTCTGGGATGCCGTTCCATTCCGTGGCTTGCCACTCCGTGATTGCTCGTGACCGTCAGCCACGTGTCCTTCTCGACCCCGACTTACTCTTTTTTAACAGGTGAACTCTGCCATCACCCCGCGTGTGCTCTCTCATCCACGTGTTCCACTTTCTATCTCTCAATGTAATTCCAAGCGTGCGTCTCTCCCCCATAGCTCCTTTGCGCAGTTTTCAGTATAAGTTTTGATAGTTTTCGTTACTTACCGTGTGTCCGAACTCGATATATGTGTATCTCCCTGTGTATTTCTCTGTACAGTATTAATACTGTGTCACGTTGTAGTCGGAATAGAACCTCCATTTAAGCGCAACTGGTTCTGAACGCTATTCGTAATGTAACAAATTATTTGGTGATGCTGTTGCTGCGTGGAGTGGAGTACGAGAACTGATAACACACACAACCTCAACACATTCGCAATAACAAAGCTAAGTGGCCTCGAAAGACGCAAAATAATAGTAGGCGACGTTTCAGGCAATGGCCCTTATTTGTGGCACCTGAATAAGGTCCATTGCCCGGCACGAAGTGTTAATGCCTGATACGTCACCTGTTAAATAAATATATGATTATTATCGCTTTAAAGCAGCAGTGTTATTGAATGTGTTCAGTTTTAATTGTTTTTGCGGAATTTAGAACAATTAATGCCATGTGTATATGTGTGGTGATGCAGTGCGTATGCATTCAAAGTAATTTGCTATTGTTTTGGAAACCACGTGTGGTTACCAAAACAAACGCACATTTTTTAAAAACCAAAATATATTCAACAAACATTCGCACAATGTTTAAACAAACCGACAGATTATTTTGAAATATTTAACCCAATGAAATAGTCCCGAGGACACAATATGGCCTTAGCCACAGCTTTAAATTGATATTACATCGTAATGTGCACGTTTGAAATCCGTGACAATGTTGTAATATCTCATTACAGGCCGTGCAATATCAGAAAAAAACAATAACATCTCTCGCTCTCTCTCCCTTTCCACGAGCCAAGTCCCTTCTCAAAGACGTCACCGATCATGGCATTCATTCCATTGGGTTCTTTCAACAATATCACTCAAGTACTTTGAATTAAACACCGCACTGCAATCCCAATTGCATCCAAGTGTTCAAATTAGTCACGTAGCCTAATGCGCTGTCTCTCACCCCGACGGCTCGTTGCAGCAGCTCCATGACCTTCGCAGTCAAAGCACATTGCCTTCAGTCTCTTGAACGCGATAATAATTAACGTTGTTGGTCACGAGGGTTGTTTAACCATATTTCACCACTCTGGACGGTGGGGGGGGGGATTTTGGGGGGTTCATCCAGCAGTGGATTGACAAAGGGCTGTAAAATGTCTTCTTCTTCATATCCTTAATTTAAACCAATACAACTCGACACATTAGTGAATAACGCTGTGGCTTTAAAATAAATAATAGGCGACGTTTCAGGCAATGGGCCTTCTTCATAGCACATAGAAGAGAGGGCCCACTCTACCTCTCTACGTGCTGTGAATGGTCATTACCCGAAACGTCACGAGGACGCAGTGTTCTTGACGAATGTGTTGAGTGTTGTTGTTAATTGTGCTTGTGTACCACCACCAACGCAGTGTTTGACTCGTATCGTAACCAGCGAGGTGAGGTGTAGGCGGCGAGTATGAATGATTGTTTAACTTTACAAATGAGACAGCAACATTTCCGGTGAGAATATGATGTGTTCACGTGTGTGTACGTGTTAGTGTGTGTACGTGTTAGTGTGTGTACGTGTTCACGTGTGTGCACGTGTTAGTGTGTGTACGTGTTAGTGTGTGTACGTGTTCACGTGTGTGTACGTGTTCACGTGTGTGTACGTGTTAGTGTGTGTCCGTGAGTGTTGTATTTGTTTGTCCTTGATGTCTGACGTCGCCAGTAGAGATATCGTGTCTGAACCTGGCTCGATTCTCCTCGAGGTTAACCCAATTTTTTGTGTTAACGTGTTACTCTCTTGCGGTGCTGTGCACATCAACACCGGGGATACAAAGGTGGTCGGCCGTTCGCTCGCTACGGCCCCCATCGTTGCCCACAAGCGCGCGGGCCACGCATGAGCCCCCCCGAAGGGTCCATCCATTGAGTCGGCACGTAGCAATCTGTCAAAACTTGAGCCCCCCCCCACTCCCTGTACGCACGCGGACTTTTTACACCACCCCCCCCCCCCCGAATCCTATAGAACGGCCGATATTTAATCCACGCAGAAACGATCAAGGAATAATAATATTAACGTGTTTAGGCAAACAGATAGTCCACCGCCGGACTATCTAACTCATTTGAAGGCCAATGTAGACAAATTATTATCGAGGCTTCACCCCCCCCCCCACCCCCCCCCCCGTTTCCTATGCGTACGAACATTGTCAGTAGACCCCCCCATACGCAAGCGGACGCGTTTGGGTTAACCCCCCTCCATGCGTAGAGACTCAGTGGATGGCCCCGAAGAGTCGCTTGGCAAATATGACCGACGAAGCCGGAGCCGCTTGAACAAAGTGTCTTGAGACTCGGTTAAAGCCCTCCGCGTTAAGGGTTATCGCAGACGACACCAGCCACTGCATCAGTGCGCGAATCACGACGCCACCGCTCCCCACAAGTACGAACAAATACAAAGACAAAGATCCCCCGGATAGCCTTGGGCAAGTGCCTGTTAGCGAGCACCTATGAAGGCCGGCACGCACACGAGGGGGTGGGTGGCCAGCACCACGCCCGACCGCCTTTCTCTCCCCAGTGGCGATGTTTACACACCGCACCAGGTGCTCATTTGAGGCTGAGTCGACCTAAGGGAGGGTGTAGGACCGGTTCAGATAATCATCGCCGGTGGTGACCGTGAGCGGGAATCGAACTCGGGTCGCCAGGGGTTCGTAGCGCAGCGTAACGCGAACCGCGACACCACCGCTCCCCACAAGCGCAGAACACAGACGCGCCACCACACAGTACAAACACACACACACGTGTGCGTACACACACACACGCCGACGTGGGCACATGCATACACGCACACAACACTCATACAAGACAAATATCCCCGCGTACGGAGACATGCGCAGAGTCACGCGTTGGTCGCACACACGACCACACTTGCAGACACACACGCTCGCATACTGGCATATACAGAGACACTGACACAGAGACACTTAACGAAACTATTGTTTTTACTCGGTATTGCCCACTGAGTTATATAGCTCTTTTCCAGAAGCGATATGGCCAACGAAGTGGCTTACCACGTGGACATTTGTAGCAGGCAAATACTTAAAAACGCGATGTTGTTTCTAAATGTGTAAAGAAAAAAAGCCTAGAGGACCCGGAGAAATATCCACGGAGAGAGGAAAACATGCAAACCCACGACCTCCTGTATACCAGGCGAGGGAGTTAACATATCGCCACTGTGACACTATCACAGATACCGTGCCACACGTACAACACAAGTTCAAGTTTAATTATGTAACCAGGTGAGAGCGAAAGAGACTAGGATTGCCTCATTTCCAAGAGTGACGCATTGACACACAATGGCATATACAGGGATAGAATGACAGACACACAGACGCTTACACATCGACACGTGACTGACACACAATGATGCACACATTATGGGATTCACACACACACACTCATAAAGTCTACAAACAAATCTTCTTTGGTTCTTTCGGTAAAGTCACGTAGAATGAGAATAAAATACGTGACTTTACCGAAAGAACCAAAGAAGATGAATCCTTGCAGTCACGAAAGCTTTAAATCGAAATCTACAAACAAAGTTCCCCCGCTGTTAGCGAGCACCTATGAAGGCCGGCACGGTAAACGAGGGGGTGGGTGGGCAGCACCATGCCCGACCGCTTTTGTCTCCCTTGTGGCGATGTTCACTCACCGCACCAGGTACTTAAGGCTGAGTCGACTTTTATTGGTTATGAGCCGGAATCGAACTCGGGTCGCCAGGTTGAGAGCGCACTGTGAAAACCACTGCGCCACCACAGATAACATAATCACACAATCATGTCCACTCACACATCACACACAGCGACACGCGGACACACACACACACACCGACATACACGCTCGGACACTCACACAGTGACACACGCACAGACACACACACCTACACCTCTGGACAGCCTCGACTCCACTCCCTTCCTGTTTTTAAGCGCCAAGAGCATTGTTTGGGATCGGCTTCGCTGGAATTACGCGACGCGGGGTCACACAATGAACAATATGTTTCCGGCGATCTGTCTCGAGTCCGCCCGCTCGACGAGACACACACGCACACAGTGAGACGAGGGGTTCACAGAGACTCACACAGAGTGACTGGAGGAGCTCACAGAGACTCACACAGAGTGACTGGAGGAGCTCACAGAGACTCACACAGAGTGACTGGAGGAGCTCACAGTGATACAGTGAGACGAGGGGTTCACAGTGACTCACACAGAGTGACTGGAGGAGCTCACAGAGACACACACAGAGTGACTGGAGGAGCTCACAGTGACTCACACAGAGTGACTGGAGGAGCTCACAGAGACTCACACAGAGTGACTGGAAGAGCTCACAGAGACTCACACAGAGTGACTGGAGGAGCTCAGACACACACACAGTGAGACGAGGGGTTCACAGAGACACACACAGAGTGACTGGAGGAGCTCACAGAGACTCACACAGTGAGACGAGGAGCTCACAGAGACTCACACAGAGTGACTGGAGGAGCTCACAGTGACACAGTGAGACGAGGGGTTCACAGAGACTCACACAGAGTGACTGGAGGAGCTCACAGTGACACAGAGTGACTGGAGGAGCTCACAGAGACACACACAGTGAGACGAGGGGTTCACAGAGACTCACACAGAGTGACTGGAGGAGCTCACAGAGACTCACTCAGAGTGACTGGAGGAGCTGATAGAGACACACAGAGTGAGTGGAGGGGTTCACAGAGACTCACACAGAGTGACTGGAGGAGCTCACAGAGACACACACAGAGTGACTGGAGGTGCTCACAGAGACTCACACAGAGTGACTGGAGGATCTCACAGAGACTCACACAGAGTGACTGGAGGAGCTGATAGAGACACACAGAGTGACTGGAGGAGCTCACAGAGACTCACACAGAGTGACTGGAGGTGCTCACAGAGACTCACACAGAGTGACTGGAGGAGCTCACAGAGACTCACACAGAGTGACTGGAGGAGCTGATAGAGACACACAGAGTGACTGGAGGAGCTCACAGAGACTCACACAGAGTGACTGGAGGAGCTCACAGAGACACACACAGAGTGACTGGAGGAGCTCACAGTGACACACACAGAGTGACTGGAGGAGCTCACAGTGACACAGTGAGACGAGGAGCTCACAGAGACTCACACAGAGTGACTGGAGGAGCTCACAGTGACACAGAGTGACTAGAGGAGCTCAGACACACAGAGTGACTGGAGGAGCTCACAGAGACACACACAGAGTGACTGGAGGAGCTCACAGAGACACACAGAGTGACTGGAGGAGCTCACAGTGACACAGAGTAACTGTAGGTGCTCACAGAAACACACACAGTGACTGGAGATGCTCACAGAGACACACAGTGACTTGAAGAGCTCACAGAGACACACACAGAGTGACTGGAGGAGCCGACAGAGACACACACAGAGTGACTGGAGGAGCTCACAGAGACACAGAGTGACTGGAGTAGCTCACAGAGGCACACACAGAGTGACTGGAGGAGCTCACAGTGACACAGAGTGACTGGAGGAGCTCACAGAGACACACAGAGTGACTGGAGGAGCTCACAGAGACACTCACAGAGTGACTGGAGGAGCTCACAGACACACACACAGAGTGACTGGAGGAGCTGATAGACACACACAGAGTGACTGGAGGAGCTCACAGAGATACACAGAGTGACTGGAGGAGCTCACAGACACACACACAGAGTGACTGGAGGAGCTCACACACACACAGAGTGACTGGAGGAGCTCACAGAGACACACAGAGGGACTGGAGGAGCTCACAGAGACACAGAGTGACTGGAGGAGCTCACAGAGACTCACACAGAGTGACTGGAGGAGCTCACAGAGATACACACATTGACTGGAGGAGCTCACAGAGATACAGAGTGACTGGAGGAGCTCACAGAGACACAGAGTGACTGGAGGAGCTCACAGAGACACACACAGAGTGACTGGAGGAGCTCACAGAGACTCACACAGAGGGACTGGAGGAGCTCACAAAGACACACAGAGTGACTGGAGGAGCTCATAGAGACACACAAAGTAACTGGAGGAGCTCACATACACACACAGAGTGACTGCAGGAGCTGATAGAGACACACAGAGTGACTGGAGGAGCTCACAGAGACTCACACAGAGTGACTGGAGGAGCTGATAGAGACACACACAGAGTGACTGGAGGAGCTCACAAAGACACAGAGTGACTGGAGGAGCTCACAGAGACACACACAGAGTGACTGGAGGAGCTCACAAAGACACAGAGTGACTGGAGGAGCTCACAAAGACACAGAGTGACTGGAGGAGCTCACAGAGATACACACATTGACGCACAGAACATACAGCAACACATACAGGGTGATGCGTGGGGCGGTGTCATCAGGTGAAGACAATGTTCAGTGTCCAGAACGTACGAACAAATGGCACGCTGATGAGTATGATGAGGATAATGATTATCTAGCAATGACGATTATTATATTCATTATGCTTCCGCAATGATAAGAACAGTATGCCTATTCAGAACTGGCGATGATCCTCCAACGATCATTGTGATGATTCAGCAATGGTAATTATCATCACGACCCTTCACAAATATTGATGATACAGCAGTACTGATGGTTGTCATCATGATCCTCAATAATGTAGTATGATTGATTATTCAGAAATGATAATGCTTATCGTCATGATGTCTTTATCAGTTATGGTGGTGGTGATGATGATGATGTTCAGTATCATCCAGCAATGTCCAGTTCGTATCCCGGCCACGGCTAACATCAGTGGTGAGATATCTTCCTCGCCACCCAGGGCCACTCAGCAACCCGCACTTACCAGCGTGGTGAAGTATGGTCAAACAACTCCCATAACCGACACAAAATAGGGAGGAGGCCTTCGAAACAGCTGCATTTATTGTCTTGATTATAGGTGACAGTATAGGTGTCAAAACCTGGCCTGCGTATTCAACAACCAGGAAAGACACTCTCACGCACACAGGCACACAGAGGCTCGCACATAAAGACCTACTCACAGTCAAAGCTCCCCCGTATAGCCTTAACAGACTGTTAGTGCAAGTGCTGTTAGCGAGTAGCACCTATGAAGGTCGGCACGGCACACGTGGCCAACACCACGCCCGGCCGCCTTTGTCTCCCCAGTGGCGATGTTTACACACCAGGTACTCATTTGAGGGTGAGTCGACCTAGGGAAGGCCCAGGACTGGTTTAGATACTCGTCACTGGTGTTGGCCGTAAGCGGGAATCTAACTACACACACACACAGACACACACGCAACGCTATAGACATTCCAACCGGATGAAGTTGTCTGTAAATTTGTGCCTTTAAAAAAAAACATCTCCCCGCATTCCAGGTGTGTCTGTGGCTGCGGCTGGGCACCGCAGCGCCAGCACCTGCACGTGAATTCACCTCGCCGAGTCGGAATATCGCAAAGCTCAGCAGGAGTGAGCCTGGACCGTGTTTGGAAAGACGGTCAGCAGGCGTTGAGGGCAGTGCAAGAAAACCACACTGCCTCCCCCGCCTTCACCAATCCGCTGTGACCGGAGTGGTGAAGTCTGGTAATAAATAGAGCCCGTGGCCTGTAAAGCATAGGGAGTCCCTCTTCCAGCAGTGGAGTTACAAAGGGCTGTAAGTCGTTATTGTCATACAGTATTTTTTATAACTGCAATTATCAATAACCTGTAGGCTATTGCGCTTGCACACAGCTTATAAATAAAAACCATGGTGTAAAATTAATATGAAATAGTCTATGCCGAAGTGTTTGCTCAACAATAGTAATAACAAGTTACGTTAAATTAAAATAGGTGTTTTTTTTTCGAGTCACTAAGAAGAAAATGTAATGTTTATGAGCAAAGCTACGAGGCTGTAGAAATGATAATATTATTATGCATAGTAATGGACTTTTTAGAGGAAAGAATCTCACTTTTTAGAGGAGGGTGTGGCTACAATTGGGATGCGAGGCCAATTCAAATGAATGAGCGAGTGGATGGTCGCTCCATCCAACAGTAGATAAACAATGGCTGACAACTTATCATTAATGCCGAGTGCATCAAATCGACATCAAAGGACCTCAGTTTAACACGTAGGCTTCCTTGACCAATATCATCCATGATATTTTTTTTTTGGGTTCGCGTAAATATAAATGCGTCATTCAATCCGCCACAGCCAATTAGTAAGGTTTGTCACGTTAATAGAACATGGCAATTCGATTCTAGTACTGCACACCGGTGTGTTGGAGAGCAAGGCCACATCTTGTGTACTCAGATTGTAAATGTGGATTTGTTCTCCAACACACCGGTGTGCTGTACTAGTCATGAATTGGAATGCTCTGTTTACGTGACAAACCTTACTAATCGGCTGTGTCGGGTGGTGGCGGGTTTAGCGACACATTTATATTTATACGATCTAACCCAAAAAAACTATTATGGATCAAAGGACCTGTGGGTATTGGGTCGTGTCCCCTGGTGTGTGTGTGGGTTTACTCGGGACACTGAGCGGTCCTCCCACGAGCATGCTCACTCAACACGGAATTTGTCAAATTACAGGACCTTTTTCAAAACGAGTCTTGACATTCAGTGAAGCTTCCTTGGCTAACTAACGACCATTATTATTATTATTAATGTTGTACCTTATTACAGCAGGATTACTCAAGTTGATGATGGAGTGGTTGCGCAGTCGTTAACGCGCTGCACTGTGATTCTGGCCACCTGAGTTAGATTCCTAGCCACGGCTTTTAACGGTGGCGAATTACATCTGAACCAGTGCGCCTCCCACCCACCCCTCCTCCTCCTCCTCCTCACCAACCCGAGCTCACCAGCGTGGTGAAGTATGGTAAAGCAACCCCCTAAACCGACACAACACGGGGAGGCCTTCGTCCAGCAGTGGATTGCTAAAGGGCTGTAAACTAACATTCTCACGGCATGCATTTCAGTTGCCCCTGAGCGACTGTAAATATCCTGATCCCGTATTCCACTCATCCCTGTTTCCATGCCTTACTCCACATAACGCGCTATCGCCGAACACAACGGGTATTTAATCAACTTACTGTGCATATGTTTAATGTACGGATATGAACACGACCCATGTTGTCAGTGGGGGGCTTTTATCAGTAACACCGGGAAATCCATTGGGAAGCGGTTATCTAGTCAGACCTCCCCCCCCCCCCACCGACTGTTGAGACTCACAGACATTGAAACCGGTTTAAGGGATTGACGCGCGTTACGACACTTTCCGGTTCAGGCTCCGGAGGGCCGTGAGACTGGAGACTGACCGCTAAACTAAAATGCACCCCGAGTTATTTTCGATGCGTCTTTGAAGCGGACTCTGTCGGCCGAAAGATTCCGAAAAACAAACCCAAAACTCCGATTTTGAGTCCACCGCACGGTAGCGACAGAGTGACGCAATTCCCTTTCACCGGGACTCATCAGCGAGCCATGCTCACTCAGCTGTCGGTATTACCCAGGCAAGCAATAATACGCCATAGAGCCATATACCAAAGCCGCATGTTTTAAAAGGGGGCCCGTATACAGAGAGAGAAAGAGACACCACACACACACACGGGCACGGTCACGCCTCCTGCGGTGTCCCAGCCACGCTACCGCGTCCCCAGTAGCGAGACAATTTACGGCTGAAGTTGTAAAAATGTACGCGGCCGTCCCCGCTCAGCGAGCGCTTGTAAAACTCCGACTGTAACGGGTCGTTTCGGCCCTGCGTCAAGTAACCCGGACTGCAATTAGCCCAAACTGCGCGCTTTGTTTACGCGCGGCAAGCGGTGGCACGACGGTTGGCGCACTGGCCGCGACGAGCCCGGCCGCACCTGAGTTCGATCGCCGGCGGCCGCGGGGGCCGAAAGCTCGTGTAGCGGGGGCCGAAAGCTCGTGCAGCGGGGGCCGAAAGCTCGTGCAGTGGCGAGCGATGATGTCCGTGAACGAAGCTCGAGGCGGTTTTAGTCAGGGAGTGCTCATCGCGCCGTGTGTACAACAATCAGCACCGGGGAGAGACGAAGGCGGCCGTGAGTAGCACGACTGTCTTACACCCCACCCCCCCGCCCGCCGCCCCCCGTGCGCCGTGACCCGGCCCTTAATAGGTGCTCGCTGACAGCGCTCGCCCAAGTGCGTTGTACGCGTGCGTGAACGGATGAGAAACTCGCGGTGTTATAACTCAACGACTCAAAGTGCTTTATGTAAAGAAGGAACGAATCCAGTTCATAGACTACCTGTATAATTAGTTCCACAGTGGCACTTGATGCAGTCACTAACATTATTATTTATCAATTAGTGTTAAATTCTTCATCATTATCATAAACATCATCATCATAGTTTAACTTATATGCAGCATAAAGCGCGTGTCGAATTGATGGCAATGAGGATTTATTTTACGCATTACTGGATTTATCATCATCACAACGCTGTAATGCAGGTGATAATTTGTCGAATTAAAGATAATCGCGGGCATTATGAATGACAACTCCATCGTCATTAAGTTCGTAGGCAACGTGTGTCGTATTATCGTGGCGCCGAACGCGACCATTATCATCTCCCCCCGTCATCGTCGACTTTGCGTGCAACGAATGCCGCGTGTCAGGGACGATGCTGGCGACGAGACGTTTCCAATCAAGCAGCAACGACTTAACAATGATGCATTACAAAATAAACGATCGTCACAGTCGTGGTGGCGATGATGATGATGATGGTCATGAATTTGACACATTGTATATCAATCGTCGTCATCAACATTGTATGCAACGTAGCTCGCGTGTTCATTTATGATGACAACGACGATAGTTTAATATCAGGCGACACAACACAGGAAAATGGCTCATTTAACAAGACCAGTACAGTCAGAGTGTGCACGGGCTGCGTAAGCATTGTGTCCGACTGCCATAGATGCGTCGCGAGCGCCAATTATATCTTAATTATCTTTTAACAATTGTAAAAACAAAACGGACACAGTTTGTAATTGTGTATGTCCAGCTGCTGAGAAGATCCTCCTCATTTTAAAACCCCACTTCTGCTTTAGCCTCGATGACAGTAGTCCATGCACGCCGCAGTATTGAGTAGTGCACGTCACATCATCAACACGTAGCCTCTTATTTACATTACCAATATATTAATTAGCGAACGTCATCTCACGCGCGATAGACTTTACATCTTTATATATATAATATATATAGCTTATACAAGGGCGCTCGTAGGGCCACGCTTCTGTATAATAATTATATGTACACACACGTGCTTAGCCTCCTGTATAAGACCGGTCAAAGTATCCATAGAGTTAGAGGGGGGGGGGGGTTCTGTCTCTGCCACGCAGTGGCCCCGCTGTGGGGTTAGTCATTGTCATGGTCCGTACATGGTGTAGCACTACATTCAGAGGCGCGCGTCCAGTTGCCCACCACCACTCCACTGTCTGCCTACCTGCTCCACTCGGCTCGCACTGCTTTTGCGTGCATCATCCAACGCCTTGGGCGCGTGTCTTCACGACCACTTACTGGGGTGGAAAGATATCGCCCGGGTTGTCTCCAGGAAGGCTACTCGTCTTCCAGGGCTATTTGAGTCCCCAGGTGCACTGGAGTCCCCAGGTAGACCCACGTAGAATCGCCGCCCAGGTAGACCGTATTCCCCAGGTACATTGAATTCCACGCAGACTCGTATCTCGGAGAATTACAGATATACTGGTTCCAGGTAGAATGCAGTTGCGTGTCGACTCGTGGTACAGCTATGCCCAAGGTCGATCAAAGTCTCAAGTAAACTTATTGTACAGATTAACCCAGGTAGACTCGCATCTTGGACAGACCCAGGTAGACTGGAATTCCAGGTAGACTCGTATCCCGGTTTCAACCCAGACAGGCTGGAGTCCCAGGTAGACAGGTCACACGTGTGCCAGGCGCACCTGTAGGGGATGGGGCATCCCCACGTGTCCCATCGCAGTCCTTCCACTCACTCCCCGCTCCGGGAACAACGCGTGCCGCACCGAGCTGGCGGCAGAACTTGTTGCTGATGAATGCTGCTGCTGATGCTGCTGCTGTTGCTGATGCTGCTGGTGGTGGTGATGCTGATGGTGCAGGTGCGCGCTAGACATCAGGGTCTGCTGTCCACTTCCCTGCATCTGCAGTGGGTAGTGGAGATGCTGTTGTTGCTGCTGTTGCTGCTGCTGCTGTTGCTGGTGATGGTGGTGATGATGGTGATGCATGAGCGGTTGGCTTTGCGGCACGTGCGTGGTGGTGGCGCCGCGCAACGCCGCAGGGCCACCACCACCGGACGAGGCGGCGGTGACCGTGGAGGTGTTGGTGGTGGTGGTGGTGGCTGCTGCTGCTGCTGCGGCGGCACCAGCACCACCACCGGCAGCCCCAGCAGTACCACCGCTACCTCGCTTGCTCCTGCCTCGCGAGCAGCAGCGAGAGCAAAGCCGCTTCCAAGAGTCCAGCGTCTTGGCCGACCAGATCCACACGCCCGACGTGATGCCTGCCACCAGGCACATGAAGTACTTGAGCATGAAGACGGCGAAGGCGGGCCGCTCTCGCTGCGCTTCGGGCACGCAGTCGCAGTTGTGGGCCCTCTCCCACGCTTCGCGGTGGTGCTGCTCGTAGAAGTAGCAGCCCACCAGCACGGCGGCCGGCAGCGTGTAGAGCACCGTGACCACGCCGATGCGCAGCATCAGCTTGTCCAGCTTGTCCGTCTTCTTGCCACCCTGCTTGATGACGCTCCTGATGCGAAACAGCGACACGAAGCCGGCCATGATGAACATGACGCCGATGAGGAGGTAGACCACCATCGGAGCCAGCACGAAGCCACGGAGCGTGTCCAAGCTCTGGTTGCCCACCGAGCAGATTCCGGCTACGGGGTCTCCGTCCACGGAGCTCATTGCGAGGATGGCGATGGACTTGACGCTGGGCAGAAGCCAGGCAGCCATGTGGAAGTACTGCGAGTAGGAGGCGATGGCCTCGCTGCCCCACTTGAGGCCGGCAGCCAGGAACCACGTGAAGGAGAGGATGACCCACCAGATGGAGCTGGCCATGCTGAAGAAGTATGTGAGCAGGAAGACGGTGGTGCAGAGCGCGGGCCCCGTGGTCTCGTAGAGCACGTGGCGCCGCTCGGGCTCGCGGCTACACGCCACGCCGTCGTGTCCCGCCACGAGACGCACGATGTAGCCCAGCGACACGAAGAGGTAGCACGACGAGATGAGCACGATGGGCCGCTCCGGGTACTGGAAGCGGCTCACGTCGATCATGAAGGTGAGCACCGTGGTGAGACTCGCGAAGAAGCACGCCACCGACCAGAGGCCAATCCACAGCGACGCGAAGGCCATCTCCTCGGCGCTGAAGTAGGGGCTGTGGCACGGCATGGCGCAGTTGGGCACCACCATGCCGACGCGTGCCTTGTTGTACAGCGGGTGTCGCTCGCTCGTGATGGGCACCATCGGAGCCTTGCACGAGCAGCCGCGGTCGCAGCGCTGCTCGCCGCGGTTCGTCTTGGCGCCCCTGGGCTGCGGCGTCGGCTTCACCGCCAGGGGCCTCCTGGTGGTGGTGGTGGTGGTCGAGCCGCCGGCGCCCTGTTCGGTGCGGTTGTCGTCCATGCACAGGTTGGAGGAGTCGCCTTGCGCGGGCAGGCGGTCGCAGTTCATGCGGTCCGGCCACGCGAATCCGTACTGGCGCATGAGCGGCGCGCAACCGGCCTTGGCCCTGTCGCACACCGCCCGACAAGGCGGCAGCGGCTTCCTGTAGTCGTGCAGACAGATCGGAGTGTACATGCTGCACAGGAAGAAGAGCAGGTCCGGCGAGCACTGGATTTCCACGAGCGGCCAGAACTGGTGCACCTCGAGGCCGGCCTCGTCCTGCGTGTCGTGGTTGAACGCGTTGGGCATGTACGTCTGGTTGTAGCCGATGCCCTTGCACATGGGCACGGATATCTCCTGGCACACCAGCTCCTTGCACGAGGCTCGGAGGGGCCACCTGGCCAGGCAGCACGCGGCCACGGCCACGCAGAGCCACCGCGGCGGGCGGCCGTGGCCGTGGCTCCCGCTCGTCATCGTGGCGGCGGCCTCGCAGAGTTGAATCTTGATTTGAGTTGGTTGGTCGAGATGACGAGGATGACGAGGATGATGGCACAGGCGCGGGTGACTAGGAGCCTATTGTGACGATAATGATGATGGTGGTGGTGGCGGTGGTGGTGTAGGCACAGGTATGATCGGCTGTGAGTTTGGGATGATGACGATGGTGGTGGTGGTGATGATGGCACTGGTGTGAGTGACTAAGAGCCCGGGATGGTGGCGGTGGCGATGATGATGATGATGGTGGCGATGATGATGATGGTGGCGATGATGATGATGGTGGTGGTGATGATGGTGGTAATGGTGGTGACACGGGGTGCCAGCCGACAACAGGTCTGCGACTGCCCCGAGTTTGTTGTCGCTGTTGCTGTTGTTGTTGTTGTTAAAGCCCTGGGCGTCCTTGCTGCTGCTGCTGCTGTCGTCGATGACAGTGACGGCGGCGGTGGGCCAGTAGCAGTCTTGAGTCGTGCCTGCGCGTGTTTGCCTGTCCCTTCGCTGCGTCGATGGTCCGCGTACGGGCTGGAGACCGGTCCTGACGCGCTCACCTTGCCATCAGGTGCGGTACATGCATCCTCGCGTGCCTCACCTGTACCTGGCCGCTGCTGTTTCTATCGCAGGACTGACACGGCCACCACACCTGTGTCTCACAGGTGTGTCGAAGGAGTCACACGCGAGAAGTCGCTTCCCGGCAGTCGTTGGCCATGTCGCCTCGGCTGCTCCAGTCCACGCTTCGTTGATTTCCCAGTGCAGGTGTGTCCGGCATCATCTTCGCGTTAAACTACACTCATCGTCGTTCGGTCAAATGCGTACTACTACTACTACAACAACAGCAGCAGCAGCTTCAACTAGAAGGAACAAGTTGCGCCGGCAATACGCCGTGCCGCGTGCGTCTTGAAAGCGAGTCGGCGAGTCGTTCCGCGAGGCGACGTCTCGCCGTTCCTCCGCCACCGTGGGAGCGCGACTCTGGTCGCCGGGCGGTGCGGTGCCAGCCAGGCTCTGCGTCGACTCCACACAGAGCGCACGGGAGAGCGAGGGGAGAGAGAGAGGAAGAGAGAGAGAGGAAGAGAGAGAGAGAGAGGCTGTCACTGACAACGCGACCCAGGGTCCGTCCCTCTCTGAGCACCTTTGGACAGAGAGAGCCCCGGTCCGATGTTGGGGGCGGGAGGGGGGTGGGCTTGCGATGCGAGAAGGGACGGGCGCGCGTGTGTGTGGGTGTGTTTGTGGGTGTGTTTGTGTGGGTGTGTGTGTTTGTGTGTGTGTGTTTGTGGGTGTGTTTGTGTGTGTGTGGGTGTGTGTGTGTGTTTGTGGGTGTGTGTGTGTTTGTGGGTGTGTGTGTGTTTGTGGGTGTGTTTGTGTGTGTGTGGGTGTGTGTGTTTGTGGGTGTGTGTGTGTGTTTGTGGGTGTGTTTGTGTGTGTGTGGGTGTGTGTGTGTGTTTGTGGGTGTGTGGGTGTGTGTGTGTTTGTGGGTGTGTGGGTGTGTTTGTGGGTGTGTTTGTGTGTGTGTGGGTGTGTGTGTGTTTGTGGGTGTGTGGGTGTGTGTGTGTTTGTGGGTGTGTGTGTGTGTTTGTGGGTGTGTTTGTGTGTGTGGGTGTGTGGGTGTGTGTTTGTGGGTGTGTGGGTGTGTGTGTGTTTGTGGGTGTGTTTGTGTGTGTGTGGGTGTGTGGGTGTGTGGGTGTGTGTATGTGTTTGTGGGTGTGTGGGTGTTTGTGGGTGTGTGTTTGTGTGTGTTTGTGTGTGTGTTTGTGTATGTGGGTGTGTGGGTGTCTGTGTGTGTGTGTGTTTGTGGGTGGGTGTGTGTGTGTGTATTTGTGGGTGTGTGTGTGTGTTTGTGTGTGTTTGTGGGTGTGTGGGTGTGTGGGTGTGTGTGTGTTTGTGGGTGTGTGGGTGTGTGTGTGTGTTTGTGGGTGTGTTTGTGGGTGTGTGGGTGTGTGTGGGTGTGGGTGTGTTTGTGGGTGTGTTTGTGGGGGTGTGTGTTTGTGGGTGTGTTTGTGGGTGTGTGGGCGTGTGTGGGTGCATGTGTGGGTGTGTGGGTGTGTGTGGGTGTGTTTGTGGGTGTGTGGGTGTGTGCGTGTGTGGATGTGGGTGTGTTTGTGGGTGTGTGTGTGTTTGTGGGTGTGGGTGTGTGGGTGGGTGTGTGTGTGTGTGTGTGTTTGTGGGTGTTTGTGGGTGTGTGTGTGTGGGTGACTTTGTGGGTGTGTGTGTGGGTGTGTGTGTGTGTGTGGGTGTGTTTGTGGGTGTTTGTGGGTGTGTGGGTGTGTGGGTGTGTGGGTGTGTTTGTGGGTGTTTGTGGGTGTGTGTGTGGGTGTGTGTGTGTGTGTGGGTGTGTTTGTGGGTGTTTGTGGGTGTGTGGGTATGTGTGTGTGTGGGTGTGTTTGTGGGTGTGTGGGTGTGGTTGTGTGGGTGTGTTTGTGGGTGTGTGTGTGCGTGTGTTTGTGGGTGTGTGTGGGTGTGTGTGGGTGTGTGGGTGTGTGTGTGGGTGTGTGGGTGTGTTTGTGGGTGTGTGTGTGGGTGTGTGGGTGTGTTTGTGGGTGTGTTTGTGGGTGTGTGTGTGGGTGTGTGTGGGTGTGTGGGTGTGTGTGTGGGTGTGTTTGTGGGTGTGTGTGTGGGTGGGTGTGTTTGTGGGTGTGTGTGTGTGTGGGTGTGTGGGTGTGTGTGTGTGGGTGTGTTTGTGGGTGTGGGTGTGTGGGTGTGTTTGTGGGTGTGTTTGTGGGTGTGTGTGTGGGTGTGTGTGTGGGTGTGTATGTGTGGGTGTGTGGGTGTGTGTGTGGGTGTGTGGGTGTGTGTGTGGGTGTGTGGGTGTGTGTGTGAGTGTGTTTGTGGGTGTGGGTGTGTGGGTGTGTTTGTGGGTGTGTTTGTGGGTGTGTGTGTGTGGGTGTGTTTGTGTGTTTGTGGGTGTTTGTGGGTGTGTGGGTGTATGTGCGGGTGTGGGTGTGTGGGTGTGTGTGTGGGTGTGTGTGTGCGGTAACGCCCGCTGTGCGTGTCTCCGTGCGCGTGTGTGTGTTCAGTTGTGTGCGTGTCTGTGTGGGGAGTGGTGGCGCAGCGGTTAGCGCAGCGGCGCTACGAACCCCGGCCAACATCAGTGACACTCATCTGAACCGGTCCTGGGCCTCTCCTAGGTCGACTCAGCCTCAAATGAGTACCTGGCGCGGTGTGTAAACATCGCCACTGGGGAGACAAAGGCGGTCGCGTGTGGTGTTGGCCACCCACCCCCTCGTGTGCCGTGCCGGCCTTCATAGGTGCCCGCTAACAGCACTTGGCCTAAAAGTGTGACAAGGTTCTATGTGGGATCTCTGTGTGTGTGCGTGTCTCGGTGTCTGTCTGTGAGTCTGTGTATCTACGTGTGTGTGTCTGTGTTCGCGAGTCTGTGTCTTTGCGAGTGTGTCTGCACGTGTGTGTTTTACGGTGTATATTTGTGTGTTTGAGTATAACCGTGTGTATATATGAGTATCCTTGTGTATTTTGGCGTGTTGTGTGTGTGTTTTAGCTGTGCATCAGCGTTACTGCCGCCTGTGTGCGCGTATTTGCGGTTGGTAAACATCAGCACGGGGGGAGACAAAGGCGGCCGTGCGTGGTGCTGGCCACCCACCCCCTCGTGTGTGCCGTGCCGGCCTTCGTAGGTGCTACTCGTGAACAGCACTTGTCCCAACAGCCTGTTGAGGCTATACGGGGGATCTTTGCCTTATCGCGTGTGTCAGCGTGAACGCGCGCGTGTGACCCGGTGCCTGTGTATCTCTCTTACAGTGGCGGTGATGATGATATGAATAAAATAATTATTGTTGTGGCGTTGCTGATGTATTTACTTATTTGTCCCTTGTTTAGCGTTACGTGTAAAGCGAGGCGGGCAGCAGCAGAGTTGTGGCCCCCGAGGCTCTGAACGTGAGCCGGCCATTCAGCATTTCAGCAGAGGTGTCCCTGGTGTGTGTGCGTGTGTGTGTATGTGTGTGTGCGTGTGTGTGTGTGTGTCAGTGTGTTTGTTATTGTGTCTGAATCTCTGTCTGAGTGAACAGCACTGGCCCCAACAGTCTGTGTAGGCTATACGGTGGTGGTGGGTGGGTGGGTGGGGGGGTCTTTGTGTTAGTCGGCGTGTGCGTTCATGCGTTCGTGTGTTCATGCGTTCGTGTGTTTTTTAGTATGCGTGAGTGTGTGCGTGTGTGGGGGAGCGGTGGAGCAGCGGTTAGCGCGCTGCGATCTCGGCCACCCGAGTTCGATTCCCGATCACGGACAACACCAGTGACAATTATCTCAACTGGTCCTGAGAGTCGCCTAGATCAACTCAGCCTCAAATGAGTACCTGGTGCGGTGCGTAGTAAACATCGTCACTGGGGAGACAAAGGCGGCCGCGCGTGGTGTTGGCCACCCACCCCCTCGTATGTCGTGCCAGCGTTCGTAGGTGCTCGCTAACAGCACTTGCCCCAAAAGTCTGTTCGGGCTATACGGGGGATCTTTGTCTTGTTTGTCATTGTGTTAATGTGTACCTGGGCCAGTGTGTGTCATGATGTTCGTGTGCTACTGCGTGTGTTTGTGTGTTGCGAGTGTGTGTCTGTCTGTGTGCGTGTGTTAATGTGTCTGTGAGGCTGTTTGTGTCAATGTGTTAGTATGTATGGGTTAATTAGTGTGTGTGTGTCAGTATGATTGTCAGTGTATCATTGTGCCTGTGAGTGTCTGCGAGTCTGTGTGTGTCTGTGAGTGTGGCACTGCTTCTAGTCAGTGTGTGTGTGTGTCTTTTGTAAGTGTTTGTGTGTCTATTTGTAAGTTGGTCAATGTGTGCCTATCCATGTGACATTGTATCTGCATGTATGTATCTACATGTCTGTGCGACTGTCCGCCTCTGTGTATGCGTGTCCACGTGTCAATGTGTGTGTGTCACTGCGTGTCAGCTTGCGTCTGTGTCCGCCCGTGCGTCTGCGTCGTTACTCGGTGTGCCTGTGAATCGATCTTCGTGCCACTGTGTCAGTCTGTCTGTCAGGCGCCCCAACTTGCCTACAAGCTAAATCTGGCGGCACCCTATGTTTGGCTTGTCATATTAAATTAGCCATGCCCTGCACGCCTCGTTAATGCATTGCAATATAGCTAATGTCAACATGTGTGTAGCAGTTTCTATGTCATAAATATTCTGTTTAGATCTGGTGGTTTCAGCAGCTCCAGGCGTCATCACATCTCGATCTTGTTCATATCCACGGTAAGCGCAGCGTAAAACCGTGGCTTTACATTTAGAGTGTTCTATCCCATGAAATGAAACGTTTTGGTTTTATTAAAATCTGCAGACGTAGATGATAATTATTTCCGTGCGCTATGCGGGGCCTCCTTTTAGACACAGTATGACCGCACGCTCAGCGGTGAAGACTGATGGTGCTCGCGCTGTTTAGCGAGCATCTGTTGAGGCACGCGCGTCAGAGTGCGTGATGACCGAGCAGCGACACGCAAATATAACCAGGTCGCCTTTGTCTTCCTCGCAACAATATTGACAACGCCTCACCCGGTGCTCATCTTTTTTTTGCTGAGTAAACCTACAGGAGGCCCAGGCCAAGCTCGGATATTAAATTTGCACACCGGTGCAACGTGATGCATCACGGACAAGGCATTGAACTTGGGTGTTCAGCATGGTAACAGTGTGTGGAACATTGCAACATTGCTCCACACGTCTGTTGGGACTATACGCCTACGAGCAATTCCGTGAATTGCCATGATTTAGGCTCACGATTACGTTCAAGATTTGACTATTGTTTTTCTCCTTTTGTATGGTTTAAACAAATAAAATCTGACTTTGCGATTTTATTTATTCCTCTATCCTGAAGAGGATACAATTGGCATATAAGTTACATCATCATCCATGATCAATCCACTGCTGGATTAAGACCTCCCCAAGCTGCCACAATCTCTCACGATCCTGCAATATAATAACGTGCACAAATTGTAAATAATTGATTTTAGTGTGCATGATTGTAAGCATGCATTGAGCAATAATTGATACATTTATAATTACACGCCTAATCTGCACGCAGGTATCCACTGATACTTTTTGCTGTTCCATATACAACGTGTAGTCTGACTTGGATTAATCAATATTTCACATTTTATAGAGGTCAGGATGTATGTTTTGTCAATTCCTTGATGACAAAATAATGTTATAAGTGCCAAGAAAGCTTCGCTGAGTCTCACGACTCTTTGTCATGCGGGTTGTGGATTCTGACGTTTGGCCCAATTTAATTCGCGACAAAACCCCGCAGCAGCTGGAGACAACCCATCACGCGCATACACGGGGAGGGACACCGCTCTCCCGTCTCCACACGGATGGATTAAATTCACTCGGTGTCATACCGGTCACTCTGTAGTCCAGTCGGGGCGTCTGGATCGGAGGGGGCAGGCGTATAGAAGAATCATCGTACAATGTCGCGATTCACCAACGCTCCCATCAAAAGCGCTGCATCACAGCAGATGTTGCGTCTCCTCTCCGGGCTCGCACGATCACTTTAAGTAATGATTCATTCGTGTGTGGGGTGCGTGTGGTGTGTGTGTGGTGTGCGTGTGGTGTGCGTGTGGTGTGCGTGTGGTGTGTGTGGTGTGTGTGGTGCGTGTGTGGTGCGTGTGTGGTTTGTGTGTGGTGTGTGTGGTGTGTGTGGTGTGTGTGTGGTGTGTGTGTGGTGTGTATGGTGTGGTGCGTGTGTGGTGTGTGTGTGTGGTGTGTGTGTGGTGCGTGTGTGGTGTGTGTGTGGTGTGTGCTGTGTGTGTGGTGCGTGTGTGGTGTGTGTGTGGTGTGTGCTGTGTGTGTGGTGTGTGTGTGGTGTGTGTGGTGTGTGTTGTGTGTATGGTGTGTGTGTGTGGTGTGTGTGTTGTGTGTGTGGTGTGGTGTGTGGTGTGTGTGTGTGGTGTGTGTGTGGTGTGTGTGTATGGTGTGTGTGGTGTGTGGTGTGTGTGGTGTGTGTGTGGTGTGTGTGTGGTGTGTGTGTGTGGTGTGTGGTGTGTGTGTGGTGTGTGTGTGGTGTGTGTGCGGTGTGTGTGTGGTGTGTGTGTGGTGTGTGTGTGGTGTGTGTGGTGTGTGTGTGTGGTGTGTGTGGTGTGTATGGTGTGGTGTGTGTGTGGTGTGTGTGGTGTGGTGTGTGTGTGGTGTAGTGTGTGTGGTGTGTGTGTTGTGTGTGGTGTGTGTGTGGTGTATGTGTGGTGTGTGTTGTGGTGTGTGTGGTGTGTGTGTGTGGTGTGTGTGTGGTGTGTGTGTGTTGTGTGTGTGGTGTGTGTGTGTGTGGTGTGTGTGTGTGGTGTGTGTGTGTGTGGTGTGTGGTGTGTGTGTGGTATGTATGTGTGTGTGTGGTATGTATGTGTGTGGTGTGTATGGTATGGTGTGTGTGTGTTGTGTGTGTGTGTGGTGTGTATGGTATGGTGTGTGTGTTGTGTGTGTGTGTGGTGTATATGGTATGGTGTGTGTGTTGTGTGTTGTGATGTCGTTGTGCTTAATGCACTAACGTGGTGACTCGAGTTCGATTCCGGCTCACGACGAATAAACAGTGACCGGTTATCTGAACCGGTCTTGGGCCTCCCCTAGGTCGACTCAGCCTCAAATTAGTACCTGGTGTGTTGCGTAAACATCGCCACTTTGGAGACAAAGGCGTCCGGGTTTGGTATTGGCCACTCACCCCCTCGTGTGCCGTTTTGGCTTTCGTAGGTGCTGGGTAGCAGCACTTGCCCACACAGTCTGTTAAGGCTATACTTGGGGGGGGGGGGGTATCTTTGTCTTTGTCTTTTTGTGTGTATTGTGATACACACGCAACACGCGCGTGCATAATTTATGGAGTTGCACAAAGAGCGGGGCCCACTTTACGGCCGGGCTCGCGGTGTTACCGGATTAATTATTGGGACGCGACTTATTGCCGCGCCTGACGAGCACGGCGTATCCCGAACCTCCCACTAGCACGGTTGCCTTCGTATGGTGCGAAAGAAGTCCAACACACAGACATACAACACAGACATACACACACAGCCCAGCTACGACTCTCTCCCGTGGACTTGCACCTCGCTGTGTTAATCATTGATGGGCTGTGCGAGTCCTGAATCATTGTCGCTATCACGGTGATAATCGTTATCACAACTGGTTTGTAATTTAATTGTCATCGTTGTTCGTCGTCGTTATCACAACTATGATTAATTTAAATTACAAGCCATCTCGAGAATCATGTAATAATCTGCCACGGTGGCTATGAGATGTTAACTACCTCGCCTTGTATACAGGAGGTCGTGGGTTCGATCTCAACCCTGACGCCTGCTGCTGTATATTTGGAGTTTGCGTGTCTCTCTCCCCGTGGTCGTGTGGATTTTTCTCGGGGTCTTCCGGGTTTCCCTGCACATTTAGAATCAACATCGCGACTTTAGAGTTTTTGGCTGCTATACATTTTGACATGATAAGCCACTTCGCTGAGCGATAATTTATGGCCAGGTTGCTTCTGAAAAATAAGCTTATAGCTCGGTGGGCCTTACCGGCTAAAATTAAAAATTGTTTAGTTTTAGTTTAGTTATCTGCCATTAAATAATCACTAGTTGTTTCACTAATCGTAATGAGTTATTTCAATCTCAATTGTCAAATCTTCTCAGTGTATAACCATGAGTCATTAAATTCATAATTGTTTTAATCATCTCTATAATCATGAGTTATTTCAGGAAAAATCATCATCATCATAAACCCTAACAATCTTCCTTCTCGACATCGTTCATATTTGTCATCGATCATTTTGAGAATCATTCGTCATGTCAACCATTTTCATTTTTGATGATCGCGTCAATAGCCACCAAGATCTCAACCGTGACCGTTAAGCTAACTCGACTGTCATCTTCACAAATAGTCATCATCACGAGTCCGAAAACGTGGCAGGACCCTCATGAACAACAGCCATGAGACACAGTGTGAGGCATTCCGTGTTAAAAATGATAATAATGGTAATAAAACACAATAATCTGTAGAATCAGTAAAAATTGTCGGTGGGATCTCCTTGTACAGTGAGGGAAAAAAGTATTTGATCCCCTGCTGATTTTGTACGTTTGCCCGCTGACAAATAAATGATCAGTCTATCATTTTAATGGTATGTTTATTTGAACAGTGAGAGACAGAATAACAACAAAATCCCAAAAAAAACGCATGTCAAAAATGTTATAAATTGATTTGTATTTTAGTGAGGGAAATAAGTATTTGACCCCCTCTCAATCAGAAAGATTTCTGGCTCCCAGGTGTCTTTTATACAGGTAACGAGCTGAGATAAGGAGCACACTGTTAAAGGGAGTGCTCCTAATCTCAGCTTGTTACCTGTATAAAAGACACCTGTCCACAGAAGCAATCAATCAATCAGATTCCAAACTCTCCACCATGGCCAAGACCAAAGAGCTCTCCAAAGATGTCAGGGACAAGATTGTAGACCTACACAAGGCTAGAATGGGCTACAAGACCATTGCCAAGCAGCTTGGTGAGAAGGTGACAACAGTTGGTGCGATTATTCGCAAATGGAAGAAACACAAAAGAACTGTCAATCTCCCTCGGCCTGGGGCTCCATGCAAGATCTCACCTCGTGGAGTTGCAATGATCATGAGAACGGTGAGGAATCAGCCCAGAACTACACGGGAGGATCTTGTCAATGATCTCAAGGCAGCTGGGATCATAGTCACCAAGAAAACAATTGGTAACACACTACGCCGTGAAGGACTGAAATCTTGCAGCGCCCGCAAGGTTCCCCTGCTCAAGAAAGCACATATACATGCCCGTCTGAAGTTTGCCAATGAACATCTGAATGATTCAGAGGACAACTGGCTGAAAATGTTGTGGTCAGATGAGACGAAAATGGAGCTCTTTGGCATCAACTCAACTCGCCGTGTTTGGAGGAGGAGGAATGCTGCCTATGACCCCAAGAACACCATCCCCACCGTCAAACATGGAGGTGGAAACATTATGCTTTGGGGGTGTTTTTCTGCTAAGGGGACAGGACAACTTCACTGCATGAAAGGGACGATGGACGGGGCCATGTACCGTCAAATATTGGGTGAGAACCTCCTTCCCTCAGCCAGGGCATTGAAAATGGGTTGTGGATGGGTATTCCAGCATGACAATGACCAAAAACACACAGCCAAGGCAACAAAGAAGTGGCTCAAGAAGAAGCACATTAAGGTCCTGGAGTGGCCTATCCAGTCTCCATACCTTAATCCCATAGAAAATCTGTGGAGAGAGCTGAAGGTTCGAGTTCCCAAACATCAGCCTCGAAACCTTAATGACTTGGAGAAGATCTGCAAAGAGGAGTGGGACAAAATCCCTCCTGAGATGTGTGCAAACCTGGTGGCCAACTACAAGAAACGTCTGACCTCTGTGATTGTCAGAAAGGGTTTTGCCACCAAGTACTAAGTCATGTTTCGCAGAGGAGTCAAATACTTATTTCCCTCGTTAAAATGCAATACAATTGATAACATTTTTGACATGAGTTTTTCTGGATTATTTTGTTGTTATTCTGTCTCTCACTGTTCAAATAAACCTACCATTAAATTTATAGACTGATCATTTGTTTGTCAGTGGGCAAACGTACAAAATCAGCAGGGGATCAAATACTTTTTCCCTCACTGTAAATATGGATTTTCTCCAGAGTAGTGGCATGGTGGTTCACGTTGGGCACCATGAACCCAGCCACCTTATGGATTTTCTCCAGAGTAGTGGCATGGTGGTTCACGTTGGGCACCATGAACCCAGCCACCTTATGGATTTTCTCCAGAGTAGTGGCATGGTGGTTCACGTTGGGCACCATGAACCCAGCCACCTGAGTTGAATTCCCAGCCATAGCTCACATCAGTGGCGAGTGAAATCTGAACTTGTCCTGGTCTTCCCATAGGTCCACTCAACCTTAAATGAGTATCTGGTGCGGTGTGGAAACATCGGCACTGGTGGGGGGGGGGGGGGGGGGGAAGGGGGGCGATGACCAGGTACACTGGTCCTCTTCGCCAACCCGCGCTGACCAGCGTGGTGAAGTATGGTCAAACAACCCATATAATAACAAACAAGGCAAGGCGAGAGAGAGGGGAGGCCTTCGTCCAGCAGTGGACTAACAAAGGGCTGAACGCAACATTTATTATTTATTATAAAGATCCTTTTAAACGACTGCTCCGAGATTCCTTCGCGGAAAAACAAAAGGAACGAGGCCAAAGAAAACACTCGCACACACAGAGAGAGAGAGAGAGAATGTTATTCCTGTCCCTGGGTGCTGCTGCGAGTCGCCTCCCGAAACCTCGGGCTGGTGAGCACGTCCGCCTGGCGCGACGAATCTCGATCGGCGTTCTCGAGACGTCCGTAGCGGCGCCGTGCGTCGACGGTTCCCCACGCGCGTTTTCTAGCACCGCTGTCTACATGGTGGTCCAGATGTCTTGTGACACCCCCCCCCCCCAATTAATTGACCCCAAACACTCCCCCCCCTCGCTTTGATTTAATAATTCTGTTTTAAATAAACCTTACTTCGAGAAATATTAGGTTTTAGAGAATAAAATTGGGGGGGGGCGAGGGGGGGTCACGAGACATCTGAACCACCCTGTATACCCCCCCCCGCCCTCACCCTAAAGAATATCCTCCAACGAAACGCGGTGACTTCCCGTGGGCGAGTGCGCGAACTTTCCCCCGCTGCGTCCACGTCGTGAAGAGTCTCACAGAGTCAGCCGCGACCGCGCGGCGTCCCTCAATGCCGTGTTGGTCGTCTGACCGCGCAGCTTTGCTGTGACAACAACCGGGCATTGCTCGCCCCCCCCCCCCTCCACCCTCTCTCCCCACCGCCACGAGCTGAACCACATTCGATGAATTGTCACGATTCGGAGTCACGGTTCGATGCAGGAAACCATTCTCTCCCCCCCCCCGCCCGCCCCCCTTTGTGTCTCCTTTTGTCCAGTCTTGAATGTGCTCCGTCTCGCGTGCGTGCGTTGTCCGCTCCGCACGCACGTTGTCTCTCTAGTTTGTACTGCTCGCCGTCGTCACGGTGTGCTCCGCGAGGTCTCCTCTCTACCGTCTGTCTCCTGTTGTACTTCTCGTTTGGGCAAGCGGTGTCATGACCTGGCCTGGGCCTCTCCCGAGCTCGACTCGGCCTCAAATGAGTTACCCGGTGCGGTGTGGACACTTCCCCACTAGGCCGGGCATGGTGCTGGCCACCTACGAACCCTCGTGTGTCATGCCGGCCTTTACAGGTGCTCGCTAACAGCACTTTCTCCAAACGTCTGTTAAGGCTGTACGGGCGGGGGGGGGGGGGGCTCTTTGTCTGTTTTGTGTCTACACAACTTCTCCTTTCGTGACCTCTGCGTAATGTGGCACGAAAAGGTGACACTTTATCGTGAGCTAATGCGGGATAAAGTCCCCCACTTTGCATTTAGTGCCTGCCCCGAGCATCTTTTGTACATTTTTGAGATGTGGCCAGGTTGATAACGTACATCCGTGTTACTCTGTAAAGGGGGGGGGGGCGGAGCGGTGGCGCAGTGGTTAGCGCACTGCGCTGTGAACCCAGTGATCCGAGTCCAGTTCCCGACCACAACTAACATCGCTGGCGATCGATATCTAAACTGGTTCTGGATTCCCCCCACCACTTCTCCCCCAGTCCACACTGACCCGTGTGGCGACACATGGGCACACCACCCCCACAACCCCTGACACCGAGTGCACGGCCTTCATCCAGCGGTGGATTGACCACGGGGAGTGCGGAGCATCTGAGTCGTTTGAAATATAGAGGGGGTATTTGGTGAGTTACGGTCGCGTTATTACAGCTTTTCCCTTCCGCGATTCAACGATAACGGCAGAGCCACAAAGCAGAATTCTGTTCGCAATGTGGTTCCAAAATAATTTCGCTGCACTCAAAGCGAGGCCTTCATCCAGCAGTGGACATTACTTGCCTGACGCTCGCCGCTGACGGGGAAAGCACGGGTGGGGAATCGAACCTTGAGACATCCACGCGAGGAGCAGTGCGGACGCAATCCGTGGGCCACAACCCCTGACCCCGTAGCCGACCCCAAAACGACAAAATCCCACTCCGTCATCATTTGCCGTGTCCCGTGGAGTTGGGCTTGTAAGCAGCTGTCTGTCGTGTCTCGAAATGTGCGGGAAGCCTCCCCACCTCAGATTTAGCCCGCGAGCTAAGAAGCGTCACAACGCGAACGCGATGATGCCCCCCCGCCCGCCCGCTTGCGGCCAAGGGACGAATCGCCCAAATCTCACAAGCTAAGTGGAAGTTTAGCCCGGTGGAGTGCTTGGATGGGTGACCTAAGCCAGGATTTTGCCAGGTGTTTTAGGAGTAGAGGGCTGCGGAGGTGTGGCCAGGAGGTGGCAGGGCTGGGTGGCAACCATCTCTTGGTGGGTTCGTGTGGTGGGCTCCCAGATTCCTCCCACGTGAAGCCAGTCGCTCATCGGTGGAATCGGTGAAACAGCCCAATGCAGGACCCTGCGTGAAATTAGTGTTGGTACTCGCTGTGGCTTTCCCGGGTAAGTAATTGTCATTGTGGTATATTCTGAAAGTGGCAGGGCCAACGGCGTTTAGTGAGCAACCTTAGGTTGTAATGGATCATGTGTAAGGGGGTTGTGTGGTTAAAACCATGCCCAGCACGGCCGCCTTTGTCTCCACCGTGCTGTAGTTTACCCACAGCATCAAACACTCATTCAAGGCTGAGTTGACCTCGGGGAGGCCCATAACTGCTTTAGATATCACAAGCCACTGATGTTGGCCGTGTCTGGAAATCAAATTCAGGTCGCTGGGTTTGTAGTGCAGTGCCCAACCGCTCTGCCACACTGTGACACCACGTGGCACACACATATATAGCAAAGTTCTACTAGTGAGCACCTATTAAGGTCAGCGCGGTACATTAGGTGGTGGGTTGCCAGCATCATATCCGGCCACCTTTGTCTCTCCAACGTTGATGTTTTAGGCACTACACCAGGTACTCATTTAATGTTGATTTGACCTAGAGGAGGCCCAGTATCGGTTCAAATATTCGCTAGCCATTGGCCGTGAACGGGAATCGAACTGCGGTCGCCCGGTTCGTAGCACAGTGCCCTAACCACTACATTTATTCTCACTATATATACGCAGAAATACAAAACAAAGATCCCCTGTATAGCCTTAACAGACTGTTAATGCAAGTGCTGTTTGCGAGCACCGATGAAGGCCGGCACGGCACGCCAGGGGGTGGGTGGCCAGCACCATGCCCACCCGGCCGCCTTTGTCTCCCCCCCGTGGCGATGTTCACTACACACCGCACCAGGTACTCAATTGAGGCTGAGTCAAACTAGGGGAGGCCCAGGACCGCTTCGGATAATCGTCACTGGCGGCGTTGGCGGTGAGCAGGAATTGAACTTGGACGGCCGGGTTTGTAGTACGGTGCCCTAACCACTATCCCACCGCTCCTCACACACACATGCACGGATATTCACTGTGTGTGCCCTATATACAGAAGTGTGTGGGGTGTTGGTTTATTCTCGTCTCTTTTCGTTGTCATCTCATAGCACGGTGCATTTTTACTATTTCTTTAGGGTGTCGTAGTTTGGCTTAAAGAGCCGTTGGTGTTTCCGCTGACGTTTATAGATGGGGAGTCCCGGTAGGCGCCTCATATAGTCGTGGTGGTGGTGGTGGAAATGATGGTGGTATATTGGTGGTGATGCTGATGATGGCGTGTGTACCTGGTGCGGTGTGTAAACCTCGCCACGAGGGAGACAAAGGCGGCCGGGCGTGCTATTCTGGCCTTTATAGGCGCTCGCTAACAGCACTTGCTCCTGCAGTCTGTTACAGGCTATACCGGGGAATCTTTGTCCTTGGTGCTGCTGATGATGGTGGTGGTGGTGGTGATAATCATTTTAGTGGTAGTGGTGCTGATGGTTGTCGTATTGATGATGATGGCGGCGATGATCGTCACGATGTTGGCGCTTAGTTATTGTGGTGGTGGACACGAGGCTTGCGGTGATGGTGTCAGTGATGGTGGTAGTCGTGGTGGTGGTGGTGGTAGTAGTGACGACGGTGGCAATTGCTGGTGGCGATGCTGTTTGGTCATGGGCGATGGTGTTGGCAGTGGCCACGCTCACTCCTGCATGGCGTGCGCTTGGTAGCCCACGCGAGGCGTTTGTTCCTTGTCGTCGGACAAAAGCGGAGGGGGGTTGAACAAACTCGTTTGGGTGCTGCGAGAATGCTCCTGTTTGTGCAGGGGATTCGCTCAAGTGGCCGGATTTTGAAAGCACAAACTTTTGCGTGTGGCTTCATCGCTACTGGAAAGTGCCGACTTCTTCTCGTTTTTCCGTCACTACGTCCACCTACGCAACATTTTTGTTTGTGCTAACTGCCCCGGTAATGCCAATAAAAGCCGAATCGTCGAGACTTGTTATTTTGGTCGGCGATGAGCAGTCGGTGGCTTTAAAATAAAAAAAAAGTGTTTCACCAATGGTTTTAATCTACAATTGAAGCTTTCGTGACTGCAGGAATTACTATACGAATTGTTTCTTTCGGTAAAGTCACGTATGTAGAAATAAAATAATTTGTATTTCTACATACGTGACTTTACCATTGGTTTTATTATGAGATTACATTCATCTTACTGTGTTCTCCGGCTTTTCAGATGCTGCGGAATGTAAGTTGCATCCAAAACCTTTGCTGGTGTCAATAAAGTTGTATAAATCTGGTCTCACACACACACACAGCCACCAGGTTATAAAGTGCAGCCACAACTATTGCCCTTAGAAATCCCATTCGGGGAATACAGCATTAAACTAAAACCAACGCCTGGCCCTCTCTCAATCCACTGCTGGATGACCCCAAGTGGTGTCGGTCATGGTGGTGATTGACCCTACTTCACCACGCTGGTCACTGCGGGTTGGTGAAGGGTGAGGAGTGGCCAGGAATCAAACGCAGGTTTCCTGGTTCACAGAGCTGCACGCTAGCCACTGCAGTATGTCATTAACGAGTAATGCCATTTGCAATAAACACAAATATTGAGTTTAAAACCACGACAAGTAGTTTGCCGTAAAATTAATGAACGCAAACGAGTGTAAGAGCAATACTATCTGTGAAAAAGAGCTTCATAGCTCGTCGGATTCCTCCGCGAGTCGAGAGAAATATTCTGGGCTGGGCTGACCATAGTGGGGGTGCGAGGTGTGGAGGGCGGCGGCACGGATACCGTGCAGGAAGGAGACTTTGAGAACGCGTGCGGTAAAAGTCAGCGCCGTGGGCACAAAAGCACGCGAATCCACAACGCGTGACACATGCCTTGACGGGAGGCGTGGACATGTGATCTCTCTGTATCGCGGCCGGAGTCACCATGGGGTACAGGAGGGAGGGAGGGGTGGGGGCGCACGGTGACCAGTGCTTGTGATTGGGTTGGAAGGGAGCAAGCAACACCCGGCACCACAAAAGGAACACGTGCTTTCCCCCAAAAAGAGTTCACGGTAGAGACCCGCTGCTGCTGCTGCTTCTAGCTGCTGTAATCTCAGTGCGGCATCGGGCTATGAAAATAAAGATTTGCGAGGCGTGCGACGTGGATCGTACTGGGGATGTTATGGATTAACCTTTCGTGAGCGCTCTCCTGTCGCAGGCACGAGCTGCCTGCGACAGGAGAGCGCTGCTACAGCGGCGGCGTCCGACTGCAGACTAAACTGTGAACTATTTTGATTTAAAGCTTTCGTGACTGCGGGGATTCATATTCTTGGTTCTTTCGGTAAAGTCACGTATTGTTTTATATTCTTATTATTTTATTGTTTCCCTTCTACGTGACTTTACCGAAAGAACCAGGAATGTGAACTATTTGTTTAAATTTGACCAGGTAAGGTCCACTGAGCTCTCTTAGCTCTTTTTTTTTTCAGAAGCGACCTGGCCACGCGCGATAGCTCGTAGAAAAGTGGCTTCGAAAGCGGAAATGTACGGCGGCCAAATACCATAAACGCGTGACGTTGATTCCAAACGTGGAGGGGGGAGAATCCGGAGAACGCGGAGAATAATAAAAATCCACGCGACCACGGGGAGTGAGACACGCACACTGCAAATATACAGCAGCAGGCGTCAGGGTCGGGGTCGAACCCACGACCACCTGTACACCAGCCGAGGTAGTTAACATCTCGTCAACGCGGTGCCCTCCAGCACCGCACCCCATACTCTACGAAAATACATTCACCATAAAGCATTCCACGTGCTTCCGTGTAGGCTCCGTGTTACTCTAGCAAGCTGTAAATTATAATTGTCCTCAGGTCTGGTGGCAAGGTAGAGTGACATATATGTCCTGGTCTGTTTACACGCTTTTGCACTAATAGTCCTGAATTGAACTGGACTACGAATGTTTTTTTTTTTAAAGTAATGCGTTGGAACTGGGAATGTATTTGACGTAATGCAGCGTTTGTGCGCTGTTTACAGTCGCTTCTGTCTCGGCTCTCATGTCTTCTTGGTGGTTGTTACACGCTTTCTATTAACTCGCTCTGTCTGTTGTTGTCGTTGTATCCTCAAATCTTGTAACTACCTTTAAACCCACTTCCCAATGTGGTACCGACTGCAAACTAGGTAGACTTACGTCATACTGATGACAATACTATATTCTAGCATACAAAATAGATTTTTAAACAATCTTTTTTTATGTTATGTTTCCGCTTGGGTCTAATTGTCCACGCTCAACTTACGTTGGCTGTAAAGCACCACGGCCCCCTTACATTATGGCAAGCTTCGGGGCCACTTCCTGGAGTCGTGGAGTTCTTCCATCACTAGTAGAGTACATTTCATTAAAGCGTGTTTTAAAAAAAAAGTTTTTGAAAATATTACTTATTACTTCATCGCTTCCATTCGTTTCTCTGCCATGCTGATTACCCAGGTCCCTCTTGTGAATGAGACGGATCCTTGTCTCCCGAGTTCTCAGCTGCTTAAACGAAATACACTTGAAACGTAACTTAATCTTAAGGGTCATTCCACCCTATCATTCGTTAACGGCCATGATCAATCTGGTTTGTGTCTTTTCTCATGATCCTGCGATATAATTATACACTCTAGCACCTGCACATGAGCTGACTTCATCGTTCCATCTCTACGCGTGTTGTTGTTATCTCCGTTTAGTTTCTCATTAATTTCCTCATCGATTTGCCGAGTTCTGTTCATTGACCCCTGTTTATGTGGCATAACAAAGATTGTTTGACCCTGGATAGGATTTGACCTCGTAACCTTATGACCGGCAGTCCTGCTCTCCAACCAGACGAGCGGTTAGCTTACAGAAGTATCCATCTCCCTCATTGCAAGTCCTGAGCCAATGGTGCTAATTCCACATTCCTGTGACAAGGGTCAGTCCATCCACATAGTAGAGTTTAAATACGTAATAAACAATAATAGCAATAACAATTGTTCTTGTTCCCCTGTTGCCCATGTTATGATCAATTGCATTTGTTTGAACGACTTTAGTTTCTGCCGAGTTAAGAAGTTAAGACGTGTTTGATACGAGGTTGAACCCGTGCGTAGACTGGGAATATCCACGTGAAAGTCTCTCATAAGCGGTGAATTTCCTCCCGGTGCCCCCCGCCCGCGTGAGACTTTAGTCACGTGTGCCGCGTGGACACGCGCACGTCTTTACGCGAGCAAGACACCTTTTTGTCAACCCTACGTCTAAATAAGCGCTCATAAATCAACAGCGCTGCAGCAGCTGAGGGTTGTGTTTCAGAAGACGGATGAATACGCACGTCCCCCAGAGGTGATGTGTGCTCGATGCATCCTGTGCGCCCGACGTTAGCTTACGAATTTGTGCGCTTTCCAGTTGCCACGTGGATGTAAATTGTGCTCTCTCTCTCTCTCTCTGGTTGCGTTTAACGAGGTGAAAGGTTCTACCGGCCGCGTAGCCCAGCGGGAGAGCGAGCGACTCGATTAGGAAGGTTACGAGTTCAAATCCTGGCTCGGACGTTCACTCAGCCCATCATTCCTCTGGGATCAATTCAGCAAATGCCGCTTTGTGAGGAAGTCAAGTCCAGTGTGCTGCTGAACAATACTAAACTATACAGCTAAACATTTTATTTACGTAAAAAAAAACTATAATACCACGGCAGCATCTACTGCAAACGTTTACGTGGTGACAATTTTTGAGACTTTCAGAGGTGTTTAAATATGCCTGAATCAGAACCAGAAGTTTATTATCCGAGTTAATTTCCCATCTCGCTGTGCAACTCTGTATCAAGGGCGACTCGGGCAGCAGACAGTTACGAATGTATGAATAAACACGATGTCAAATATTCAAGATATAAATACGGCCATTAAAACCAAATTATCTTAAAGTTTCCGAATGTAGTGGAAATTTTTTTATAAAAGAACGTGAAAAAGTCCCAGGAGCTCTTTGGCGTGCGAGCCGCTGTCGGGTGGGTGAGCGGGTACGGTGCTGGTGGTGGCACTTTTGCAGAAGCCACCTGGCCATGCCTGCTGCTGTACCCTGGAGCCCATTGTGTTTGACTTGGACTTTGCTTCATGTTGTTTTTGGTGCAGTAGAGAGGGCGTAGAAAGGCGGGGAGAAGGGAAGGGCTGTGAGCGCGTACGGTGAGTGAGTGCGTTTGTCCTGTACGGGGAGCGGTAGTGCAGCGTTGAGCGCACTTTGAGCGTTACGAACCCGGCGACCTCAGCTTGCTTGCCGGTCAGAGCCGGCATCGTTGACGGATATCTGAACGAGTCCCTAGGTCGACTAAGCCCTAAACGAGTAATCTGATACCGTGCGTACACATCCGTGATGTGGCGAAATATGTGACCAAGTTGTGTTGGGGGGGGGGGCACACCAATCTCCCATGCTTCGCTACTGGCCTTCATAGGTGCTCGCTCAAAGCACTTGCCCCAACAGCCTCTGTAGGCTCTATGGGGGATCTTTGTGTTTGTCCTGTGACCTTCCGAGCAAGCCCTCTGACACTTCACGTGGCTTGAGGTGCGCATAGCCTGACACGAGAGCTGCGAACGTTGTGACCGTCACATAATGGTGAATCGTGACTGGCGTTGTGCCTGAGGAAGTGCGCGTGTGAAAATCAATGTGTGTGCTGGGACGCAGGAGTGTGAGAGTGAAAGCGAGTATGTGATGGACTGTGCGAGACTTTGTGAAAGCCTTTGTTGATGTATTTGAGAGAGAGTGAGAGAGTGTGTGAGTGTGTGCGTTTGTGATCAAGTTATATGATGACGATGATGAAATTATGTATACTTTAGGTGACCGAGAGAATGGCGACCCGGGTTCGATTCCCGATCACGGTCAACACTATTGGCGATTATCTGAACCGGTTCTGGGTCTCCCCTAGGTAGGCTCAGCCTCAAATGAGTACCTGGTGCGGTGTGTCAACATCGCCACTAGGGAGACAAAGGCGGCCGGGCGTGGTGCTGTCCACCCACTCCCTCGAGTGCCGTTCCGGCCTTCATAGGTGCTCGCTAACAGCACTTGCCCCTACAGTCTGTTAAGGCTATAGGGTAATCTTTGTCTTTGTGTGTGAAACAAAGCATAGAAGGTAAGTGAGAATGAGAGAGCGTTTATGTAAGTGAAAGTGTGCGTGTGTGTGCGTCTGTGTGCGTCTGTGTGTGTGCGTGTGTGTGTGAGTGTGCGTGTGTGTCTGTGTGTGCGTGTGTGAGTGTGCGTGTGAGTGTGCGTGTGTCTGTGAGTGTGCGTGTGTGTGTCTGTGTGTGTGTTTGTGTGTGTGTGCGTGTGTGTGTGCCTGTGAGTGTGCGTGTGGTGTGTGCGTGTGTTTGTGAGTGTGCGTGTGAGTGTGTCTGTGTGAGTGTGCGTGTGTGTGTCTGTGTGTTTGTATGTGTGTGTGTGCGTGTGTGTGTCTGTGTGTGTGTGAGTGTGCGTGTGTGTGTCTGTGTGTGTGCGTGTGTGTGTGCGTGTGCGTGTGTCTGTGTGTGTGTGTCTGTGTGTGAGCGTGCGTGTGTGTGTGAGTGTGCGTGTGAATGTGTGGGTGTCTGTGTGTGCGTGTGAATGTGTGTGTGTCTGTGTGTGTGTGTGCGTGTGTGCTAGGGAGATAGAGATGTCAGTAGAGTGGGGAAGTCGCGTGCATCTCAGGGGAAGTGTGACTCGGGTCATAGCCCAGCAGGTCGCATTCTCGACTGGACAAATGCGCGTACAGGACACGCGGGGGGGGGGGGGGGGGACTTGGAATGAAAATTCGCATCACGACAATGAAGGGGTCACTCCAGCACAAATGTGATTTTTAAAGGATTTTTTTTACGACATTGCCAGTTCTCAGGATGTGAGCTCTGTTACCTCGTCTACACGACCACTAGGAACCTCGCTGTACCGGCCCAGCACCGGCGAGTGAGCGAGAGAGTTAGCGAGAGAGTGAGCGAGAGAGAGTTAGTGAGTGAGTTAGCGAGTTAGGGTGAGTGAGAGAGTGAGTTAGCGAGAGAGTGAGCTAGCGAGAGAGTGAGAGAGAGAGAGAGTGAGCGAGAGAGTTAGCGAGTTAGGGTGAGTGAGAGAGTGGGCGAGAGTGAGTGAGTTAGTGAGTGAGTGAGAGAGTGAGTGAGAGAGTGAGTTAGTGAGAGGAGAGTGAGTGAGAGAGTTAGCGAGTTAGGGAGAGTGAGTTAGCGAGTGAGTGAGTGAGAGAGTGAGTTAGTGAGCGAGAGAGTTAGTGAGAGAGTGAGCGAGAGAGTTAGCGAGTTAGGGTGAGTGAGAGAGTGAGTGAGTGAGAGAGTGAGTGAGAGAGTTAGTGAGAGAGAGAGTGAGTTAGTTAGTGAGAGAGTGAGTGAGTGAGAGAGTGAGTGAGTGAGAGAGTGAGCGAGTTAGGGAGAGTGAGTGAGTTAGCGAGTGAGTGAGTGAGAGAGTGAGAGAGTGAGTGAGTGAGTTAGTGAGAGAGAGTGAGCGAGAGAGTTAGCGAGTTAGGGAGAGTGAGTGAGTTAGCGAGTGAGAGAGAGAGAGAGTGAGTGAGTGAGAGAGTGAGTGAGTTAGTGAGAGAGTTAGCGAGTTAGGGAGAGTGAGTGAGTTAGCGAGTGAGTGGGAGAGAGTGAGTGAGTGAGAGAGTGAGTGAGTTAGTGAGAGAGTGAGTTAGTGAGAGAGTGAGCGAGAGAGTTAGCGAGAGAGTGAGCGAGAGAGTTAGCGAGTTAGGGAGAGTGAGAGAGAGTGAGTGAGTTAGTGAGTGAGTGAGAGAGTGAGTGAGAGAGTGAGTTAGTGAGAGAGAGAGAGTGAGTGAGCGAGAGAGTTAGCGAGTTAGGGTAAGTGAGAGAGTGAGCGAGAGTGAGTGAGTTAGTGAGTGAGAGAGTGAGTGAGAGAGTTAGCGAGTTAGGGAGAGTGAGTGAGTTAGCGAGTGAGTGAGTGAGAGGGTGAGTGAGCGAGAGTATTTGCGAGTTAGGGTGAGTGAGAAAGTGAGCGAGAGTGAGTTAGTTAGTGAGTGAGTGAGGGAGTGAGTGAGAGAGTGAGTTAGTGAGAGAGAAAGTGAGTGAGCAAGAGAGTTAGTGAGTGAGAGAGTGAGTGAGCGAGAGAGTTAGCGAGTTAGGGTAAGTGAGAGAGTGAGCGAGAGTGAGTGAGTTAGTGAGCGAGGGAGTTAGTGAGAGAGTGAGCGAGGGAGTTAGCGAGTTAGGGTGAGTGAGAGAGTGAGTGAGTGAGAGGGTGAGTGAGAGAGTTAGTGAGAGGGAGAGTGAGTTAGTTAGTGAGAGAGTGAGTGAGTGAGAGAGTGAGTGAGTGAGAGAGTGAGCGAGTTAGGGAGAGTGAGTGAGTTAGCGAGTGAGTGAGAGAGTGAGAGAGTGAGTGAGTTAGTGAGAGGGAGTGAGCGAGAGAGTTAGCGAGTTAGGGAGAGTGAGTGAGTTAGCGAGTGAGTGAGAGAGAGAGTGAGTGAGTGAGATAGTGAGTGAGTTAGTGAGAGAGTTAGCGAGTTAGGGAGAGTGAGTGAGTTAGCGAGTGAGTGTGAGAGAGTGAGTGAGTGAGAGAGTGAGCGAGAGAGTTAGCGAGAGAGTGAGCGAGAGAGTTAGCAAGTTAGGGAGAGTGAGAGAGTGAGCGAGAGTGAGTGAGTTAGTGAGTGAGAGAGTGAGTGAGAGAGTGAGTTAGTGAGAGAGAGAGTGAGTGAGCGAGAGAGTTAGCGAGTTAGGGTAAGTGAGAGAGTGAGCGAGAGTGAGTGAGTTAGTGAGTGAGAGGGTGAGTGAGAGAGTTAGCGAGTTAGGGAGAGTGAGTGAGTTAGCGAGTAAGGGAGAGTGAGTGAGTTAGCGAGTGAGTGAGTGAGAGGGTGAGTGAGCGAGAGAGTTAGCGAGTTAGGGTGAGTGAGAGAGTGAGCGAGAGTGAGTTAGTTAGTGAGTGAGTGAGAGAGTGAGTGAGAGAGTGAGTTAGTGAGAGAGAGAGTGAGTGAGAGAGTTAGCGAGTTAGGGTGAGCGAGAGAGTGAGTTAGCGAGAGAGTGAGTTAGTGAGCAAGAGAGTTAGTGAGTGAGTGAGAGAGTGAGTGAGCGAGAGAGTTAGCGAGTTAGGGTAAGTGAGAGAGTGAGCGAGAGTGAGTGAGTTAGTGAGTGAGAGAGTGAGTGAGAGAGTTAGCGAGTTAGGGAGAGTGAGTGAGTTAGCGAGTGAGTGAGTGAGAGGGTGAGAGAGCGAGAGAGTTAGCGAGTTAGGGTGAGTGAGAGAGTGAGCGAGAGTGAGTGAGTGAGTTAGTGAGTGAGAGAGTGAGTGAGAGAGTGAGTTAGTGAGAGAGAGAGTGAGTGAGAGAGTTAGCGAGTTAGGGTGAGCGAGAGAGTGAGTTAGCGAGAGCGTGAGTGAGCGAGAGAGTGAGTTAGTGAGCGAGAGAGTTAGTGAGTGAGTGAGAGAGTGAGTGAGCGAGTTAGGGTGAATGAGAGAGTGAGCGAGAGTGAGTTAGTGATTGAGTGAGAGGGTGAGTGAGAGAGTGAGTTAGTGAGAGAGAGAGTGAGTGAGAGAGTTAGCGAGTTAGGGTGAGCGAGAGAGTGAGTTAGTGAGCGAGAGAGTAAGTGAGCGAGAGAGTGAGTTAGTGAGCGAGAGAGTAAGTGAGCGAGAGAGTGAGTTAGTGAGCGAGAGAGTTAGCGAGTTAGGGAAAGAGTGAGTGAGCGAGAGAGTGAGTGAGTGAGAGAGTGTGTTAGTGAGAGCGTGAGTGAGTGAGTAAGTGAGAGAGTGAGTGAGTTAGTGAGAGTGAGAGAGAGTGAGCGAGAGAGTTAGCGAGTTAGGGAGAGAGTGAGTGAGCGAGAGAGTGAGTGAGTGAGAGAGAGTGAGTTAGCGAGAGAGTGAGTGAGAGAGTGAGTGAGAGAGAGTGAGAGAGAGAGAGTGAGTTAGCGAGAGAGTGAGTGAGTGAGTTAGTGAGAGAGTGAGTTAGTGAGTGAGTGAGTTAGCGAGAGAGTGAGTGAGAGAGTGAGTGAGTGAGTTAGCGAGAGAGTGAGAGAGAGTGAGTTAGCGAGAGAGTGAGTGAGTGAGTGAGAGAGTGAGTTAGCGAGAGAGTGAGTTAGTTAGCGAGAGAGTGAGTGGGCGAGTTAGTGAGAGAGTGAGTGAGCGAGAGAGTGAGTGAGAGAGTGAGTTAGCGAGAGAGTGAGTTAGTGAGTGAGAGAGTGAGTGAGTGAGAGAGTGAGTGAGTGAGAGAGTGAGCGAGTTAGCAAGAGAGTGAGTGAGCGAGAGAGTGAGTGAGCGAGAGAGTGAGTGAGTGAGAGAGTGAGTTAGCGAGAGAGTGAGTGAGTGAGAGAGAGTGAGTGAGTGAGAGAGTGAGTTAGCGAGAGAGTGAGTGAGCGAGAGAGTGAGAGAGCGAGAGAGTGAGTGAGTGAGTGAGAGAGTGAGTTAGCGAGAGAGTGAGCGAGTTAGCGAAAGAGTGAGTGAGCGAGAGAGTGAGAGAGCGAGAGAATGAGTGAGAGTGTGAGAGCGAGAGAATGAGTGAGAGTGTGAGTGAGTGAGCGAGTTAGCGAGAGAGTGAGAGAGTGAGTGAGTGAGTTAGTGAGAGAGTGAGAGAGTGAGTTAGCGAGAGAGTGAGTGAGAGAGAGAGTGAGTTAGCGAGAGAGTGAGTGAGCGAGAGAGTGAGTGAGTGAGAGAGTGAGAGAGTGAGTGAGTGAGAGAGTGAGTTAGCGAGAGAGTGAGAGAGTGAGTGAGAGAGTGAGTTAGCGAGAGAGTGAGTGGGTTATCGAGTGAGCGAGTGTGCACTCTGGTTGCAGCACGTTGTACCAAATGGAACCGAACTAATTTTAAGTCAGGGAGGCCAGCAAACAAAGCGTGGTGATAATCTAATCGAGAAATATCGAATACATGAACCAACATCTCGGAATCTTTATCATATAGAATATATACAGAGATATACAGCCTGATAGAATTGCAAATATGTTTTTCGTGTAGAATTTTAAATTCAGGTAAACCCCCCTCCTCCTAAAGGATTCCTTTAGGACCCCCATGGGATTATCTTTGGGATTTCTTATGGGGTCCTATAAAAAGCGTCCAAGGAGCAAACCCCGCCTGTGTACGTATGTACCATGTTTATTTGTTTGTGTTTTTGTGTGTCTGTCTGTGTGTGTTTGTGTGTGTTTGTGTGTGTTTGTGTGTCTGTGTGTATTTGTGTGTCTGTGTGTTTGTGTGTGTTTTTGTGTGTCGTTGTGTGTTTTTGTGTGTCGTTGTGTGTGTTTTTGTGTGTCTGTCTGTGTGTGTTTGTGTGTGTTTGTGTGTGTTTGTGTGTATTTGTGTGTCTGTGTGTGTTTGTGTGTGTTTTTGTGTGTCGTTGTGTGTTTGTGTGTGTCTGTGTGTGTCTGTGTGTGTTTATGTGTGTCTGTGTGTGTTTGTGTGTGTCTGTGTGTGTTTATGTGTGTCTGTGTGTGTTTATGTGTGTCTGTGTGTCTGTTTGTGTGTGTTTGTGTGTGTCTGTTTGTGTGTGTTTGTGTGTCTGTGTGTGTCTGTTTGTGTGTTTGTGTGTATGTGTGTGTATGTGTGTGTTTGTGTGTGTTTGTGTGTGTCTGTGTGTGTTTATGTGTCTGTGTGTGTTTATGTGTCTGTGTGTGTCTGTTTGTGTGTGTTTGTGTGTTTGTGTGTGTCTGTTTGTGTGTGTCTGTGTGTGTCTGTGTGTGTTTGTGTGTGTTGAGCCACTCATGTTGCACAGCGCTGTTAGAGCAACTCGCCTCGCAATTGGAAGGTTGCGAGTTCAAAACCCGGTCGGAGGTCAACTCAGATCATCACCAGCAGCATATCTTTAGGGTCGATAAAATTGGTACTACTTTACTCACGACAAGCAGCTTTGGCGTGCCATATCAGACTTATATCGACTACAGCCACAAGATCGCAGCCATCACCAGTCTGAGATGTCCCAACCACCCCAATTCGGGATGAGTGGACGTCAAAGGAGGAGGTGAGGTTATGGATCAGTCATGAACCATGGTCAGTCCACTGTTGGATGAATGCCTCATCGTCTTGTTTGATAATTACCGCTTCTTTCAACTGGCCAGTCTCGTTGTATCACGCGCCCTCGCTATAATGTCGCACTTGCCAAGTCGTCCGTCTCTCTCCTCTGTGAGATTTGGAGGCATGAGAGGGCCCTCGGGATACCTAGAACTGGATCGCCCGGCACATTCGACACGTGCTTTGCGCACTGCGAGTCACATCGCAGCATCACGAGGGGTGGCTCGCGGAGGTCGTCGTCCAGCAGTGGATTGATCGCGGCTGAAGCTGACGACGACGACGACGACGGTGCAAAGTCCTGCGCTATGTGGAGGCGGCGGCGAGAGGGCGAATGTCAAAGTGGCACCCCGACTCGCTCCCCACCTCACCGTGGTCATGGGGCCCGGCCGGGCGCGACCGTCACGACACGGGCCGAGACGCAGTCGTGTGATGGTCTGCGGTACCGACGGTAATGATGACGACAACCATTACTGAAGAACAACACCTCAAGGTGGTGCTTGACGTGGTAATGATGACGACAACCATTACTGAAGAACAACACCTCAAGGTGGTGCTTGACGTGGTAATGATGACGACAACCATTACTGAAGAACAACACCTCAAGGTGGTGCTTGACGCGGGAGTTAGGTGCGATGGAAGTTGTGCACAGGCACGCACAAGTGGGAATTACGGTGTCCGTGGTTAGCAGCGACACTGAACTCGCAATCCGCCGGTTCGATGTGTTCGATCTCCTGGCGCGGCAGTTGAAACAATGGGGGGGGGGGGCACGTTTCTGAAATATCCCCCCCCCCGACCCACCACCGCATCTGTCCACGCAGCGGGTAGAATCGAGAAACAGCGGTGAACCAATTGGCAGGTCGCGTGTGGTTGGGTAAAGAGTGGGTACTTCCACCTCTTCCAAGATGTCTTGTCAGCGTGGAAGAGCCGTGTATGGGAGAGGCGCTCTCGAGGTTCCTCCAATAGAGGGGCCCTAGCTACCAGCAGTGGCGTGAGTGAGTAATTGCAGGGCTGCGCCTTGACCTTCTGCAGGCATTCCGATTGCGTGTTTCGCCTCTCTCCAGGTTGCGCAACTATTTATTTGCTCACGAACTCTGAAATTATCTACGACAACGCAAACCTGTATGATGACGACGACGACGATGTGAGTCTGTGTGTATTTCTGGATAAGCTGTTTTCATTCTAAAGCTACATCTTCGAATGAACTATTGCTGTACACGCCTGTGGTGAAGAGCTGATAATTGGCACACAGCGAAGTCTTTGCCCAACTAGAAATATCTGAAAAACAACATGTTGTCATTTGCTTTCTGTAAAAGAAAAAATATGGCCCGAAGGTTGATTTGTTTCACTCATAGAGCAGGGTCAGCATGGACTTCCACATATCTTCTTGAAGTTTCGTGGCAAACAAAGTCAAAGGTACCGCCCCGAGGCTGTTGGGGGACTAGTGTTGTTAGCGAGCACCTATGAAGGCCGGAACCGCACACGTGTGGGTGCATGGGCAGCACCACGCCCGACCGCCTTTGTCTTCCGAGTTGACGATGTTTACTCGGGTAGCCGGGTTCGTAGCGCAGCGCGCTAATTAGCGCACCACCGCTCCCCACTGCACTCCGATAAACACTCAACGCCACAGTAAGTGAACCTAGTAATTCGCCTCCCGTGGAGTGTGACGCTAAAGCTGCTGTCGTGGGCAAAGCATGCGAGTGGTTACGTGGAAGTGCAGAATCTTTCTATAATTAAAACTTACTCATCATCATCATCATGATCATCAGCCATGGTCGATCCACTGCTGGATTAGGCCTCCGCATTCTCACATGAACTTGCAAAGCAATACTCCGCCTAGCTCCTGCACACGAACTGATTTCATCGCTCCATCTCCTCGGTGCATGGATTCTCGGATTAGTCCGATCCCCTGGATGCCGATTCCCTCCGATCCCTCGTGATTGGTGACCGCTGGCCATCATCCCCTCTGCTGGCGATGACGCGTCCTGACCAAGCCCCACTTTTCATAACCGCTTTAATAACGTCTGTATCCTGCTGCATAAGAAAGGGTAATCTTTCGTGAAGAAAGCCCAGTTATATAAAACATCTAGAGTTGTTTTCTGTCTCAGTTACAGTGCTTATCATTGCATGTTATTTAAAATAAGAAAGTTTTGCCGGCTGGCTGGAGGTAGGAACGAGCGGACGTACAGACGCCGACGGACGCGGACGGACAACGTCTAAAGGACGTGCAGGTTGCCACTTTAAGCACATTACGGCTGGGTGCAGGAGGCCAAATGAAATATTTTTCATCATGAGACCAATGAGCGATGGGGGGGAGGGGGTGGGTGGCTTGGGAAGGCTTTCATCCAGCAGTGGATGGATCATAGTTGCTAATGATGATAGATTGACTCCTTCATGGCTTCGCCGGTAACATAGCGTGCAGCCTCTGTATCTCCCGTCTATCGCGAGCACACACAGATGTTACTGTTTGCAGAGCGAGCCCACGTCCCCTACTCTCCTCGTGCTTTATAGGTGTGTGTGTCTCGCTTCGTCTGCCGGCGGCGGGGTTTTTGCTTAAATCAACATCTGCATTGCACGTCCAGAATTGGTCAAATGGGTTTAGATCGAGACACCGAAAAGGTCATCGGTCCGCTGTCAGGAATATTTAAAATAAAACTTTCTATATTTTAGGTGGCTCCTGCGCTAGGCTGTGAACCCATCGATTGACCTGGGTTTGAATTCAGGCCACGGCTAACGTCAGTCGCGAGTGATATCGAAACCGCTCCTGGGTTCCGCTAACTCCACCAGCCCGCACTGACCAAAATGACTGACAACCCCAAAATGAATGACACAGCATGATCAGGCCTTGATCAGGCCTTCATCCAGCGGTGGATAATTCACAAAGGGCTGTCTGTGATGTATCAATTTCTACGACGTGTCCTGACCCTGACATACACAGGAAAGGCCCTTTTTTTTTATAAACCAGGCCAAGAGCTGATTGAGAAATATATTTTTCAAGGGAGACCGAGGTTCAGCCGTGGAGCGTTTGATAGACTGTACTGGCAAATCAAGGACTATCAATGAGAGAAATATGATCGAAACTCACAAAAAAATCCAATAAAGACATTTATTACAAAAGAAAAACCAATAACACATTCATGCTGGTCTAATACAGTTTACATAATCTAGTGTTTTATAAGTTAATTGTACTGGCGTTATGGGTGACTGAATTTAATAGTTAGGTATAGATAAGCGCGCTTTTAACGTCCACTTTGCAATGTTGTGGTTACATCACCTGCAGGGTGTGATTCACAGCACGTGTTACACAGGGCGCAACTGTCCATGTTGACTCAACAAGCAGAACAAAAATAAGCTTAATTGTCACGTTTCAGGGTGGCTATTCGAGTCAAGAACACATTACGTGTTTTGTTTGTAGTTTGCAACGTCTCATTTGTACAGTATTGTCTAAATTCATGCGTATTGATTTAGTTCGAATTTGCACACGATTTGCATAATAGGTAAATAATCGATTATTTGGCCGCTTGACTCGACTCTTTTGCCGCGAGTACAGGCCCTTATTATATAATCACCAGCCCTGTTCAATCCACTGCTGCATGAATTTGTTATCCTAGTGATATTTTAATCTACATAAAATATATTTTTTTCTACAAAAAAAATATTTTTTTCTCTTTCCCACGCCTAAAATGTAGACTTTCACGGCCAAACAGACGCTGCGCGGTATCTCACCGGCTACTTGACACGGTATAAGAGTGGCAAACAGGGCAAGAAAAGCCGCGGGGAGTGCTGCACGAGTACAATCGCACCCCTGCAGTGAGGACCATTCTTCCCTGATTGTTCGCGGTGTTTGCTCACGTTTTACGAGCGCAAAGGACGCCGTTCTGCTCTATGAATGATCGGTTTATGACGCCCCGCTGACACTGAATGGTGGCGGAGACTTGCCCTGCCCACCTGCCTGTGAATGCCTACCGACCTCCCCGCGTGTGAGCGCCTCTCAGGGGGCTGTCACTCGACGCCTTTCCCGTCACTCGCCGTCTTGAGCCTGCACGTTTGAACACAAAGTCGTCGTGTTTGTGTCTTGCGTAGAGTCAGTTCACCAGATGACTCAACAGTCCTTGCCACCCCTCCACCACCACCACCACCACAAAGCGACGTCTCTCCGCGTTTTACTAATTTACTCCTCCCATTCAAATGCAAATTATATCGTGCAACGCTGCACGCGCCCGATGATTGTTAAACACGTTCCACGTAATGCGCTAAGCAATCAACGATTCCTTTGCATTAATTGAGCCGATTCAAATTAATATTGAAATCGGTGTGCGCCTGTGCGCGTGTGCACTTGATCCACGTGCGCGCGTGTACACGTGATCGACGTGCGCGCGTGTACGCGTGTTGCACGTGCGCGCGTGTACACGTGATCGACGTGCGCGCGTGTTTCAAGTGCGCGCGTGTACACGTGTTGCACGTGCGCGCGTGTACGCGTGTTGCACGTGACGCAGACAGCGTTGATGACGAGGTTTAACAATAATCGGACGCGTGCAGCGTGGAACGCGTTAATTTGTATTTGAATGGGGAGTAAATTGGTAAACGCCGGAAATAGATAGCGTGGCGGTGGTTGGTCACAAGTCCTGGAGTTTTGGAAACTCTGCGTATAACACCCGAACCTGTCCCAGGACCCCCTGCCAGTCAGCCTTTGACAACTTAGTGGCCTCGAGGTACACCTAGCCTGGCACAAGCACTGCCTTGACATCACTGCAACCGAGTAGAGAATGGCGGTTGTTATTATTGTTGTTGCCTAGAGTTGGGATGTGGTGAAGTTTATTTGACGTAGGTCCAAATGGCCCTGAATGCGACTAATGTCTACGGATCTGGGAAGCTAGGTAGGTTTGAGCCTGGTTATTACTTGGATGGGAGACTGCCCGAGAATGCCACATTGTACGCTTGGACTGAGAGGTGGCCAATCATATGGCAATACCGCAATGGCTTCTTAAATCTGCTTGTGCGGCGCTTTCAGTGTGACTCCCTCTTGTGCGCGGTGGGGTTTCCTCCGGGTACTCTGATTTCCTCGCACGCCAAGCCAAACTCTTCAATAGTAGAATTGGCCAAACATCCCACTGCAGGATGCTGTTTTAAAAGGAGTCCTGTGACTCATTGAGGCTTGCTTAAATTAAGGAACGAATTTCGTCTTGTTACTGTTTTGACAGAGCAGCAGAGCTTCCAGTTATGCGCGGATGAGTTCAACTCCTGGCCAGGTTGCAGCTCATCCTATCTGGTCGGCAGCCTTTGGTGATTGAGGCTGCAGTGGTCGGCAGCCTTTATCAGAACGGTCCCCGTCAAAGAAATGTGGAATTTCCGACACTGGATCAGGACCGCCAAAGGGAATGTTTGATCGTTTGAACCGGGTGCTCTCTCTGGCTCTAAGTTTCATTGTCTGCTCTCTCCAAGGCTCCTGTCTCTGCTGTTGTAAATATGTCTGGCTGACAGAGACAATCTCTGGGTGACTGTCACCCTGCCACTGCCTCTGTCTGCCTTCATACTAACACGCCTACCTTGTTCAAATATGGAGACAAATAAAACCATGAGACAAAGCATTCCTCGCAAGGCTATAAATCTAATAACACCCCTCACCTTACCCCTGTGCTTTTATTAGGAATGTTAATATATTAATACGCGTAATATCATAAAGTGATGGGGATGATATAATTCATACTACTTGCCAAGAATATGCCCGGGTAGGACTCAGCGAGTCCCAGGATTCTTTGCCACGAGAGTCCTCCCTTGAGTCTGGATGTTTTTCAGTTCCATCAATGAGTGTTTGGCTCTTTGTGGGAGGAAACCCGATGACCCTGCAGGGAAAGCCATACAAACGAACAAGGGGTTACACTGAAAGTTCCGCACAGACACATTCAAGAATGCACTCGTGTAGTGCCCTCTCTTGGCCACCTTGCAACTCACGTCTATAATATGTTTTAATCCCAGGCAGTCTCCCATCCAACTGGTCTCAACCCTCCTTAGACTCTAGATATATGACCACATTGGGCACATTCAGGGTCATTTAGTCATGCGCAAAGTGATTTTACTTACATGCCAACTCCAGACACGGGCACACAGACAAACTTGCAATCACGTGGACCACCATCTCGCATCAACCCCGCAGCTCCACGTCTCCAGCACCTGGCAAGGTCCCTGGTGGGCTCCTATCCAGGGCACGGACCAGGCTCAACCCCGCTTGAGATCCGGCACGGTGGGGCGGAATTCTGTCGATTTGGACGTCGGCAGCAGGGAGGGTGCGTGCGCGTGTCCGTCATTCGGTTCGCCTGAAGCGATGCGGGGTAATTATAATTTGCGTTGAAAGGGGCGCAGTTTGTTTAGAGGTGGCGTGAGATAGGCGCCACCCCTGCCAGGCTGTGGTGGATGCGATGAGGCCTCCGATGCCACGATCCAGAACGAACGGCATTGCGAGGGCTGCACCTTTGGACCACGAATCTCTCTGTCCGGGTTACGACTCCGCGCCGATTCGGCAAGGGGCGTTCGCGCATCTCAACGAAACCGCTTGCCACTCATCCTCGTCGTCCTCGTCGAAGCAGACTCGGGTGTGTGTGTGTGGTGTTGCGGCATGTCACCACAGTGCACGTGCAGACGTGGAGGCGTCAGCGTGAAGTCAGCTGGCGTGCTAGCCACCCGGTGAGTTATTGCATGAGAGGTGCCAGCGACTTGGCGAGGCCTTCATCTATCAGTGGACTGAACATGGCTGCTGCTGCTGCTGCTGATGATGATGATCAATGAAATGGATCACCCTGTACTGGTATAAGCCAGTCAGGTGGCTCAGCGGGCAGAGTGAGTGGCTGGCTATCGAAAGGTAGTGGTGGGGAGGGGGGGGGGGGAGGAGTTGATTCAGTCTATCATTCCTCTGGGGTTGATAAAATAGGTACCACTTTGTAGGGGGGTCAACAGAGGTCGTCCTATCGAAAGCCGCCTCGGCGCTGCTGCAAGAATTAAGAATGTCCACCACTGGTGTCGGGGCTTTAAAGGGGAGGCGAGCACCACACCTGTGCTCATTGAGAGCAGGAGCTCTCTCTCTCTGTCTGATCTGTGGTGTGAGCAGAGAGAGAGAGAGAGCAGGAGCTCTCTCTCTCTCTCTGTCTGATCTGTGGTGTGAGCAGAGGCCCCCCCCCCCCCCCCCCCAAAAAAAAAAAACGCTGCACGACAAAACAAAACCCAGAACGAGTATAACGCGATCTGCCAGACGACGACGACGACGAGGACGAGGAGTTGTTGTGTGGAATATTTGCTGGTTTATTCCAGAATGTTTCTGTTACACGTTGTCGCTTTGAGATGTTCTGTGTTCAAATTGTGTTTGTTGCGGTTGCACCCGACGTAAGAGCCGCATGGCTCACAGGGCTATACCTAATAAATGAAACTTGAAACTTGTTGTTGTTGTTGCTGAGGGATGAGCGTCCCTCCCCAACAGCATCGCGGCTCGCGGAAGAGCGGCGAGTGATCGCCATCCGTAAAGAGAGCCGCTGTAATGTTCACGTGGGCACGTATCAATATTTGCCTCCTATTGACCGCTTGCGTCGGTACCAGAGCGCCCAACAACAAAAATGACGCAACCCTCACGCATAATCCATTCCCGCGCCTTTTGTTTTATGCAAAGCGTGAACTTTAAACACCTGCGGAGCGCTCGCCATCGACGTAAATTAATTCGCACCGCATTGATTGAGGACATTAACATATCCTTTTAATAATTTGAGCCGAGCCAGGAGGGGGGCAATAATACCCAGGCCAGGCACTCGAGGTTGCCATGGCGACCATAGGTACCTCAGGCCTGCCACCGGTTGCCATGGAGATTGAAGCCTCGCAAGCTCCCCACCTCGCTAGAGAAACTCGTCGACATTTTCAAAACGCACGAAGGTTGCAAATAATTATATTGCGCGAGTGGACACATGGCCTACGCGCGTGTGTGTATATATATGTATATTTTGTAACGTTCCAGTGCTACACGTTATAAACAAGTTACATTGCTACGATTTGACCAAAGCACTCGGACTGTACCTGGTGTGGTTCAGTTGTGAGGAGCTGAGCGGGGTTTGGGCCTGGTTCGTTCTTGACAGGTACAGCGGTTATGGGGCCGTCCATAAATGACGTCACGCACCTAGAGGGGGGAGGGGGTCAGACATTCGTGACGATGTGTGACGAGAAGGGGGGGGGGGTGGTTGAGAAATGTGACGTCACATCAAAATGCGCAACTTTATAAATAAATATAGACAACACGTTCTACTTAATTAAATAGACTTTTTAATAATTGTTTTCTCCTACAATATCAGAGTGCAGCGCCACATTAAATACGCACTACAATGACAATAGTTTAAAGCGATTTGAAACATGTTTTATTTTCAAAATGGAAATATGGTTTTGGGGGGGGAATGGGGGCAGAGCTTTGTGACGTCATATTTGAGGGGGGGGTCTGACTCTTTGTGACGCCGATTGTGACGAGGGGGGGGCGTTCAAAAATCGTCCAAAATCGCGTGACGTCATTTATGGACGGCCCCTTAGTTCAATTGTACGTCTTGGGTGGCCAAATCGCCCTGGATGTGTTGGAGCTCGCTAGAACTAAGCACCTCCGATTAGCACGGTTGCCTACGTACGGTGTGAAAGAAGTTCAACATAAACACACACGTGTGGAGGGGGGCTCCCTAGAAATAGCCAAGTGATTTCGGATTTGGATTGCGAGGTGACGAGGAGACGGCAGCACAGCGAGGGATTATTGAATCCGTCTGTGAGGAGTTTTGAGCATTTACGCTCATCTCGTTTCACTGTCTTCCTCGCACGGAGATCCAAACTCGAGGGAGAATGGTCAAACAGGCCCAGTGCCGGACACTCCTGGACACGTTTCCTGAAGACTCTGGGAAGCTTAAATGGGTAAATTTCACCATCAGCTATATTCTCAGAGCGGTAATTCTGCTTTTTTTCCTTTTTTTTAACAAATGTACATGTTGCACATAGCAGCCAGCCCACTTGTGAATGATTGTTCTGCCGTGGTAAAGTCTACGGGGCTCCATGGCAGCGAGAGTGAGCGGCGAACCACGTGACGATTCCATGAATTGTGATTCAATTCGAGGATGCGCTCTCTAAGTTGTACTGCGTCGCGTGGTTTACTTTATTGTTTTTGTTTTACGCTTTAGGCCACTCAATTCGCCAAAGCCCACGATTTCATTCGCTCGTCATTCAGGCCTAGCTTATGTCGCAATATTGTATTCCTTCGTCGCTGTTAGGCTGAAGTAGTTGGCACGTGACTAGTAGCAGCCACGGGTATTCTGGATGTGGTGTGCCGGCTGAGGACATATCAGGATCGGTTTGGATATCACTTGCCCCTGACGGTAGCTGTGGCTCGAAGTCGAACCTAGGTCGCCGAGTTCCAGGCACAGTTCACGAACCACGTCGCCACTACGCCACTGTTCCCACATTCAGCACTCACGTATACACACAGACGAAGATCCCCCGTGTAGCCTGAACAGACTGTTGGGGCAAGTGCTGTTAGCGAGTAGCACCTGTGAAGGCCGGCACGACACACGACGAGATGGGTGGCCAGCACCACGCCCGGCCGCCTTTGTCTCCCGAGTGGCGATGTGTTATACACACCGGCACCAGTTACTCAGTTACTCATTTGAGGCTGAGTCGACCTAGGGGGCAGGCCAAGTACCGATTTAGATAATCGTCACCGGTGTTGGCCGCGAGCGGGAATCGAACTGGGTCGTCGGGTTCGTTGCGCAGCGCGCTACCGCTCACGTATACACACACACGTATACACACACACGTGCACACACACGTGCACACACACACGTGCACACACACACGTGCACACACACACGTATACACACACGTGCACACACACACACGTATACACACACGTGCACACACACACGTATACATACACACGTATATACACACACACACGTATACACACATAGACACACACACACACGTGTACACCCACACGTATACACACGTGCACACACACGTGCACACACACGTGCACACACACACATAGACACAACAACAACAACCGCCATTCGCCACTAAGTGGCGGTGACGTCACCACGACGCTTGTGCCAGGCTATGTGCACCCTGAGGCCACGTGCACACACTCACGTGCACACACATTGACACGTATACACACGTATACACACACGTTCACACACACAGGTGCACACACACGTATACACACGTAGACACACACGTGCATACACACATACGTATACACACGTAGACACACACACACACACGTAGAGAGACACACACACACACGCACACTCGTACACACTCGCATCAGCAAGGCAGCGGTGGAGAATGTGTAATGTGGTAGGCTAAAAGGGCTCGTTGAGATGCCATATGTCCCGTCTCGTGCGCTCGCGACCTCTGCACCACGCCACTGGACACTTTGTTGTGGCGGTCTTCTCTTCTGTTCGCCGCTCGTTTGGCCGTGCTCTCTCCGCTGCCACTGATGCTGCTGTCCATCCACCGGTCTCTGGGAGTGTCAGTTCTCTCAGGGGGCCCTATTATCAGCATTGCTTTCCCGGCTCCCAGTGCGCACTCTCTTTCATATTTTCGTTTGTCTTCTTTTCCTTCTGTTTCACTTTATAAACGTTATTCTATCTAGAGCTCTCTGTCTGCCCGTCTCTTGTCAGTCATTCCCCGTGTGTTTGCGCGTCTGTTGGTTCGGGGATTAATTTATCACTGAATGGACAGGCAGGTATACTGGGTGTGGTGTGCCAGGTGAATGTTTTCTGATAATTAAGCCGTGTGCGTTTGTTTATGGGGGCATGCATGTGTGCGTGCGTTTGTGAGTGTTCGCATGTATGATGAGTGTCCGTATTGTGTATTTAGGTTCGCCATCGAACAAAGACGAAGTCACTGCATAGCGCACTTTCTCATGCGCTTCTGCGGCTGTCTGGAACGCTCTTCCGATATGAAGACGCCACTGGAGCCATGCACATTTAAATCTAGATGGAAAACTAATTTCTTTAGAAGTGATTTTTGTGTTTAGTGTGTCCTTCCCCGCACCTCCGATTAGCATAGTTGGCTACGTACCGTGCGAAAGAAGTTCAACATACATAGATTTGGAGTGCTGGTGGAGAGGTTTGGCAGGATGTTACAATCCCAGCCACAGGGATTCAATTTCCATCTGCATTTAACATAATTGGCAAGCAGCACCCTTAACACATCCTGGACCTCCCCTTAACACATCCTGGACCTCCCCTTAACACATCCTGGACCTCTCCTTACCCGGTTCAGGTCTAGGCAGACAAAGGTGGCTTGGTTTGCTGCTGTCCACAATTTATTCTCATGCCAGCCTTCATAAATGTTCACTCACATCGTTTGCCCCTTCCGCTCTACGTTAATAAAATAGGGGATCGTTGTCTTTGTGTGCATGTGTACTATCTCTCTCTCTCCGTGCCCATAACTCAGTCCATGTTTGTCTTTGAACCAATAGGCACAGCCTCCCACGGGTGAAACCTCCCATGCGTAAGATGTTTGCGGAGCCTGGGTAGAGAGGCCCACAAACTCGAATGAAGTCGCTGCCTCGATCAATGTCTCCCACTTTAAACAAAACTTTTGAACTGAACTAAACTTTTTGATTTTACCAAGTAAGGCCCACTAAGCTATATAGCTCTTTTTCAGAAGTGACCTGGCCACAAATTATAACTCGACTGAGTGGCTTATCATGTGGGAATGTAGCGCAGCCAAAGACTCGAAACGCATGTTTCTAAATGTGGGGGGGGGGGGGGGGAAACTCAGAGGACCCGGAGAAAAATCTACGCGACCACGGGAAGAGCGTGCACAAACTCCAAATACACAGCAGCAGGCGTCAGGGTCGGGATCGAATTCACCCACGACCTCCTGCATACCAAGCGAGGTAGTTAACATTTTCTAGCCACCGCGTGCCCTCGCCACGTTTCCCACTCCACGTGTGAAGTAAGCAACAGCTTCAGTCGGAGCAAACAATAATTACTCTTTGTTTGCTCTGCTGTACATTGCTGAAAACCCCCCCCCCCCGTAATTATCAAGCAGTATCACTTCATTCATATTAAGAGATAAATAAACAGCAGAACCTGCGCACGACCGAGCTGCACCCCCGGCGGTTTCAGCGAGAACCAACAAAAATCCCCATCAAGTATATATATTTGAAACAAAAGATCCCAGGGATTTCCTCTCGCAGGCCATTCGCAGGACCCCCCCCCCCCCCCCCCAAAAAAAAAATCCGTTCGCCGGCTAAAGAGGCGATTAAACTAAAAGTCGCATTTGATCTTGCGACGGTGGCAGCCACACGGCTACTGTGGGAGGATTGGGGACCTGAATCGCGGAGGTCTTTTTTTAAGTGTGGGGGGAGGGGGAGAGGGCCCAGGGCCCCCCCTCCACCAGCTACTGTCCCAGACGGGGCGCCATGCACGGCACGCTCATGCGGCTGTGCGGCAGTCGGCGGGTTTACTGTAAAAAAAACGGCACCAACCGGTCCGGGCAGCTTGGCCGTGGCTCCTTTTCATGTACGCGTGGCGCAACAGCACCGAGAGCCAAAGAGGACCAAATTAGAGCTCGAGAATGAACCAGCTTCGGTGATGGTGGCTTCAGCGTTACCCTTACTCGTTTGGCACTCGTGGTTGTTAGCGGCGGCCAGGGAGAATTGAGGTCGGCTTAGGGGGTTAATCTACGTTATTGATCTCTATATGCGACTATCAGTCTGTCAGTATTTATCTGTCACCTTCCGGCCTATCTGCCCGTACGCATCTTTACACTTCAGAGCACAACTTTCAGTGACCGTGCGAGATTTGTTTGAATCTGTCTCTCACTGCGTGGCCATAATCTGTCTGCATCTCGCTCCCTCCGTGTCTCCATGTCCGTATCTGTCGTGTCTATCTTTCAGTGCCTACGCCTGCCTTGGCGGATGTGTAATGCATCTAAATGCTTACGTGTCATGTAGGATTACATTGTCGCTCTACAATGCCCGGAGACAGGTTGGCGAGTATAAAGTTTAAAAATATATATAAATAATGGCTATGCTTGTTAAAGCTTAAACGATTGCACAATTTTTTTATTTTACCAGAAGCGACCTGGCCACAAATGATAGCTCAATGAAGTGGCATATCATGTAGAGATGCATTTGCAGACACACACGCACTCGCATACTGCCATATACAGAGACGCTGATACAGAGACAAAGATAGGCACACAAAGACATCGACACAGACATACTTAACGAAACTTTTGTTTTTACTAGGTAATGCCCAATGAGTTATATAGTTATGTTTCCAGAAGCGATATGGCCAACGAAGTGGCTTATCACGTGGACATTTATAGCAGCCAAATACTCGATACGCATGTTAATTCTGAATGTGAAGGGAAAAGCCAGGGGACCCGGATAAAAATCCACGTGACTACGGGGAGAGATAGATTCATGCAGACTCCAAATATATCGGCATCAGCGTTGGGATCGAACCCACTACCTCCTGTATACCTTGCTAGGTAGAAGACATCTCGCCACCGCTGCGAGGGTTCTGTGCACTTTGTAATTTACACTTGGAGTAAGTAGGTCCGTATTTCAAATGTAGAAAAAGATTTGCGAACGAGAGTTTCAGAGCAGTTCTGGCTCCACGATTCATTCAGGGACTTGCAGGCTGCTCGACACCACGCAAAGTTTCGTTCCCATTAGCCAATAAAAATTGACTGACGTACCACGGCAAAACGCTCACACAGCAGGTGAAGCGGTTCGTTTAATTGTAGGTCATGAAATCACCTTGAATCTGCTGCATCTCATGGGATCTCGAAAAGTCGAGCAGAGATGAACCCCACAAGTAAATATTTGAATGGGAGTCCTGCCAGGGAACACCACGTGACGGAGAATCAGGCTGTGAGGTGGCGAGGGGATGACAGCATAGGGATGGATTATTTACTAAATCTGTCTGTGCCGAGCGCTGAGTGTTAACCCCCTCGTGTGGACGGTGGGGTTCTCCTTTGTCCGTGTGCACGGTGGGGTTCTCCAGTTTCCTGCCACGTGCCAAACACTCATTCAAGAAATTGTCCAAACATTCCAAAGCAGGGGCCTGGTGAAAATTTTATTTTGAGACTGAGTGTAGTGGGTAAATAAAGGGCATACTTTTATTTTTTCGAATTCGTCAGCCAATGTGTCTACCTTGTTACGAATAGGACACGTCTTTAACCTCGATATCATTTGGATTTCCACTTAATTTGGCCGAGCCCAAACTTTAGGGCCTCACCTGGATGATGGGCACATGACAACTCCGGCCTTGCAAACAAAGTCAGGTAGTTCTAGATTTAAAGCTTTCGTGACTGCAAGGATCCCTACTCTTTGGTTCTATTCGGTAAAGTCACGTAGGTAAAAAAAAACAAGAAAAACAACAAAAATCACGACGTTTTGGCCACAACACAAAGCGGCGTTCATCAGGTGAAGGGACCAGGCTGTCTCGAGGACAGTCTGGTCTCTTCACCTGATGAAGGCCGCTTGTGTTGTGGCCAAAACGTCGTGATTTTTGTTGTTTTATTTTTTACATACGTGACTTTACCGAATAGAACCAAAGAGTATAAAGTCAGGTAGGTTGGGATCATAACCATCACCAACACGACCATCATCACCACCACCACCACGACTATCGTCACCTCCACCATAATGATCATCATCACCACCACCACTACCATCACCACCACCACCACTATCATCACCACCGCCACCACCATAATCATCACCACCGCCACCACCACCATTATCGTCATCACTAATACCAACCATCCTTATCATCATTGCCACCATTCGCATCATTGTCATCACCACAATTTTACCCAACACAATCAAAATGACCACAGTCATCACCAACACCATCATTGTTGTCTGTGGTCATCCCTGATGAAGATGTCACTGCTGCCAGTAGGTGGGTCTAGAATGGATAATCTTGCCACCTGAGCTTTCTCTATGGCACAGTTGGCACAACTCGGTGAGTTCATGGTGGCATTGCCAGAGACACTGAGCCAGCGCTGATAGAATCCTGGGTAAAAATCCAGATCTCAGCCACCCTCCGCTAAACAGGGTTCTTAAGTGGCAACTGAGTTGATTGCCTCTTTTTTGGCCAATCATAAGAATTGAACGTTTCAAGTTGATTTATGTACGCTGCACACGCTTGGCAAATGCATATCAAACGTGTGTCCCCTGGCGTGGATGAAGATGAACCAATGTAGCAATGCCGTTCTAGGCCGGATGCCGTTTGAAAGATATTTCGCGGTGCGCGGTGGATTCATGCGAGCGAGGTTCTCGGCGTCGTCGGGAAGACATTGGCGAGGAGAGACGCCGAGGCCCACTCAGAGATCGCGCGTCTGAGGCCACCTCTGCACACACACGCACACACACACACGCACACAGACATGACCACGCACACACACGCACACACACGTGCACACACACAACAACAACAACCGTCATTCGCCACTAAGTGGCAGTGGCATCACCACGACACTTGTGCCAGGCTTGAGGCAACGTGAAGTGTCGAACGCCCGCTGGCACGAGGTCACGGGACAGACCCAGGTGCCACGGGTCGACTGACTGAGATGAGTGGCTGATGCACCACCTGTGCCCCCTACTGTGGCAACTTGCTGTGCTTTAGCCACCCGATGCTCCGCTCATTGTTGTGAGTGTCGCTCCTCTGCCCTCTGTTATTATTGGAGGGCGACTGCCTCCAACTGCCCAGTAGCGTCCTTCACGAGCCTCCTCCACAGAAGCAGTCATCAGCAAATCCACTCAGCTCCACATCCTCCTGTACCACATCACTCCATCTCTTCTCTAGCCTGTGCTGCGCCCGTTTAGCCCCCTCGATCCGGCCAAATAGAAGCTGTTGAGGCATGCGGTGGCTGGGCATGAGGGCTACATGACCCAGCCAACACAGCCTTGCCTGCCGGAGGAGCTCACCGATGGGACTTTGTCCAGATCTTTCAAGGATTTATGAGCTCCTCACACAATCCAGCCTGGTGGATGTATCGTAGACAGGCCAGCCTAAATGTTTATAACTGGCGAAGATGTTCCATTAGGGGGGTCCACGTTTCGCAAACAGAGAAGACCTGAAGCTTCGTCCTGAGCAAGAGACTAGGTAGCTTCCACACAGCATTACGCAACCGATGAAAAGATAATTCTGCTTGACTGATTCGAAGTGAGATCTCTGCTGTCAAACCGAAGCCGGCCATGAGCACACTGCCCAGGTATTGGAAACTCTCCACTCCACAACTGCCCCATCACCAATTGGGAGTTGTGGGGGTGATGTGTCCGATGGTACAAAATAACCAGGCAGGTGCTTAGTGTTGGTGGGGCTGATGGTAAGGCCGCACCTCTTAGTGGCAAACTCCAGGTGCAGCAGCAGCGCCTGCAACTCCTCCTCTGAGTGAGCAGCAATTACCAGATCATCGGCATACGTAACATGGTTGAGCAATAGGGAGCCATCCCTTGACCACACCCGGCCATCGATAAGCCTCCCATTGTATCTGTACCAGATGGAAATTCCTCTGGTACAGCTATTGAAGGCTTCACGAACTAAGTGGTCGAAATAGATTTTAAATAATGTGGGAGCCAGAGGACATCCTTGTCGCACCCCAAGGTGTACAGGGAATGACTCCGACTCCCAGCCACGTAGTGTTACCCAGGCCCGCTCACCATCATGAAGGTCCTTAATGATCGTGAGCAGAGGGTCAGGGACTCCGAAAGCACGAAGAACAATCCAGAGACCAGGCTTACTGATGGTATCATAGGCCTTGACCAGGTCAATAAAGCAAAGATGTAGGCCTTGTTGGAATTCCTTACACCTCTGCTGTAGCAGACGGACAGAAAATATGCCATCCATGCAGGACCGCCCTTTCCTGAAACCGCATTGGGTCTCCGCAAGTTTCTCCTCAGCGTGCCTAGTGAGGCAATAATCCTTGCCAGGACCTTTCCCGGCACACTGAGGAGTGAGATGCCCTTGTAGTTGTTACAGTCTGTCAGTCCCCTTTCTTAAAGATGGGGACCACCAGGACATCCTTCCAATCCTGCGGAACCCATCCAGTGGTCCAGAGTCTTGTTATGATGTCATGTAGGGCAGTCTGTGCACAAACGCCACCCTCCCTCAGCATTTTGCTTGTGAGATCATATCTGCCCGGTGCCTTTCCTGGTCTCAGACTCCAGATTGCCTTCAGTACTTCCTCAACAGATGGCACCTCAGCCAGCCACTCACAGTGAGTGACTTCTTCTTCCAATATTTGAGGCACCGCAGCCTCAGCAGGGTCATCCCCACTTTGTTGCACGTTGTTTTCCTGGCTGAGGGATTTCCCCCCAGGACCTCACAGAAATGCTCAGCAAATCTGCAAACCTATTTCTGGGGGTCGGAGATTGTATCACCATTCTTTCCCCCAATGATGGTAATAGGTACGGTGCTGCAGGTTACTTTTTTGATGCAGTTATAGAGCGATTTGTGATCGCGGGCCCATGAGACAGACTCCATCTCCTCAGCAACCCGCGACCACTGCCCATCCTTGCAGCACCTCATGGCTCTCCTAACTTCCGAGCGAAGGCTGTGGTAAGTCTCCTCATTCTTCGACGTGGGATGCTGTAGCCAATGAGAGTGGGCCTGTCGCTTTTTCTCAGCAAGCCTGAACACCTCCTCTGTCAGCCAGGGTCTCTGGGGAGGTCTCGACCGTGTACCCAAAGCAGCCATTCCAGCTGCATGAGCCACAGTCCTAAATCTCGCCCGTTTCCCCTCGACATCTCGAGGAGTGGGGGACAATGCCAACCCCAGCCGCAAGCAATGATAAAATTCTCGCTTGCAACTTTCATCAGCTAGCTGAGACAATGCCACTATGGGTGTGAATGTTGTCCTGGGTGTACACCCACCGCCGGAGTGGAAGAATGGTAGGCGCATCTTACAGATGACAAGTCGATGGTCAGTGGGCAGATCAGCTTTACGGTAGGTCCTGGTGTCAAGGACATGGGCCCGCATCCGCTGTTCCGTCACTATGTAATCCAGCAGATGTTCTTGCTTAGACCCGGCATGCATCCATGATGTGTGAATGCGTTGATGCTGGAACAGCGTGTTGGTAATTACAAGCCCATGGGCTGCACAAAAAAACATTGCAGCCTGCCGTTGTTATTGAGCTGATCTGGCCCATGCCTTCCAATCACTCCAGACCAGGTTCCAGCATTATTGACCAACTCGGGCATTGAAGTCACCCAACAAGATGACTCTATCCCGAGCGGCCACTTTAGCCAGCACCTGTGACAGGAGGTCATAGAAGGCATCTGACTCATTGGCCTTGACTGCATCCCTCCACGGATGTTCGTCTTCGGTGGGGGCATAAGTAACCACGACCACCACTCCACGCCTCCGGTTGATGGGAAGGCGCGCCCAAAGTAGCCTCGGGCTTACCGCTTCTCACACCTCACCGCCACGCTCCCACGCCCCCTTCATTATTTTGTTCAGAAGAAGAGCGTCTCCCTGTTGTTTGGCAGTCTCCTGCCCCGAGTAGAGCACTGTCCACCCCTCATGGTGGCAGGAGCCAGAGCCGGTCCACCGGACCTCCTGAATACCACAGAGATCCAGGCGGTACTGGTCCAGCTCCCGACAGAGGAGTGGCAGCCTCTACTCCGCAGTGAGCGCTCAAACATTCCACGTGACCACCCATAGTGCTTTTTTGTTGTTTCTTGAGGAGCCCCGAGGGTGAGGATTCAGTCTCCTGGCTCCGTCAAATGGGGTTTGGCCAGGAGACGTCATAGACGCCTGTCCCCCCGGGGCCTCTGGCACAAGCTTATTAATTTCATTTTTCAGTCGTGGTTTGGTGGTAATTAATTGAAGGTGGAGGGGTTACCAGCCCTTCGCACCTGTCCAGATCCCCCATTTGGCCACTGTGGTGGCAACAAACGCCATTCGGGGAATGGCGAATCTGAGTTGGCCCTCCCCCCACGGCACTGCCCACCACAGCGTGGCCGTCCGGCACCAACGAGGATGTAGGAGGTTGTTTTTGTCGGACGCACGCACACACACACACGCACACACACATACACACACATATACACACACAACAACCGCCATTCGCCACTAAGTGGCGGTGACGTCACCACGACGCTTGTGCCAGGCCATGTGCACCTTGAGGCCACGTGAAGTGGCGAACGCCCGCGGGCAGGAGGTCACGGAACAGACCCAAGTGCTACGGGTCGACTGACTAAGATGACTGAGATGACTGGCTGATGCACCACCTGTGCCCCCTACTGTGCCAACACACACGCACACACACACGCACACGGACACACACACAAGCACACACACACACGAACACGGACACACACACACGAACACGGACACACACACCGCACCCGAGCTCGGCACGAAGACTCCCTGACAGAAAAGAGAAAGGGACAGCTGCAATGTGGAGCAATCGGTGCGCGATATTTCTGCGAGGGCATCGCGGTGGGGGGGGGGGGAGATGAATTCATTTTCATTTATTTTGTCAACAACAACAACATAAAAGCAGGCAACAGTGCAGTGCACACAAATGGTGTTTACTTCCAGTTGTTTATTTCCAGTTGTCACGACGATTGATTCTGCTTTCCACGCGGGAACAAAGCCGCGCCGCTGCGTGCTCAGTCGAAAGTGAATGGGGGGGGGAAAGCCTCGGTGCCGTGAAGTGAGCAAGTGGCCCGTGATCGGCGCCACCGAGTTCCAAGGAGTTTGCAGAACGCAGATGCTGTGTGTGCGGGGGACTTTGACATCTTATTTATATTCAACGAGAACGCAAACAGAAAAAAAAAGATCAGGATATTCGCCGGATTGACACAACCGGAAACAAAATGAGATGGAATGTGAAGGAGTCTTCCTACGTTGTGATCTGGGAGCGACATCAAAAGCAGAGGGGGTGGGGGGGAGAGACAGAAGAATGAATGAAGAAGGTGGAGAGAGAGACACAGGGACAGCTGTCATCAGGCGGGGTCCCCTAGGCTAGTAAAGAAACTACACCTGGGCATTGGAATGATTGAGATAAGATGCGATCTAAGGCGCTTTTGAGATGCTGGGGCATTTAAGAACCTAATGTGTGTCTCTCCGTTTCCTTGTACAATGGGAAAAAAAGATCAAATCGGCAGCTAGGCAAGCAGAGAGGGCCATAGCTCGGTTTTCTGTTTTGAAAATGAGATTCAATTCAAGGTGCTCACCTCGTCCTCCAAGTCGTGATGCGGGTTCGTGCCGTAGACGTGACAATTCATCGTCGAGGGATTCGAGTCTTTGGGGCGAAGGTTCGTTTGTTAGTGACGCACGCCCGTAACCTGATCCAGCATTTGCAGGCGAGGGGTTGACGGGTCACGTAGAGATTTCCGAACCTCCCAAATCCTCTTGCCGGAAGGTTACAGCAACAGTCATGGTGCACAGCCTCGTTTTCTTTTCGCTTGCGAGCAGAAGGATTTCCACTGAAAGGAAGCTCTAAGGGCCCCCTCTATAGGGGATTTTGACCCGCTCTAACCACACTGACCTGACTTCTAGGAATCCGTGAGAGTAGCCACACTCAACCACCTGCTCGCTGCCTGCCGACCGACTAACTGTGGCGCATATGTGCACTGCTGGGTTTACAGAGTTAGTGGGGCATTTAATAAACTTGCCCATTGTTTTAACTGCCACGCCAGGAGGTCAAATCAACGCGGCGACCTCTGTATTGAAAATCAAGTGTGCCCACCATCACACCGCGGCAGTAGCACACAGAGCGAAATTGAAACCCGGGTAGAACTTTGGGGTGTTTTCTCTTAATGTGTTTGTTGTGGCCTTGGGTTGAGGGGCCAGAAGATAACAGTACAGCAATGAATGCTTGAATGGCCAGAAGATAACGGCATGGATATTAATTATTGGATTATTCTGGGGGGTACCTTTTGAGAGCTATCCCTTTTGTATTTGTTTGACGAGATGTTAATTACCTCGCTTAGTATGCAGGAGGTCGTAGGTGATCGATAACCGACCCTGTCGCCTGCTGTATATTTGGAGCTTGTGTGTTCTCCCCGTGGTCGCGTGGATTTTCCTCCAGGTCCTCCGGCTCTTTCTTCGCTATTTCGACACATGCGTTTAGAGTATTTGGCTGCTATAAATGTCCACATGATACGCTATTCTTTTGGGCTATCACTTGTGATAGCCAGGTATCATCTGAAAAAGAGCTACGTAGCTCAGTGGGCCTTACATGGTAAAATTTAAAATAGTTTTACTATTAAATAGTTTACATGTGGGGGTGGTTCTGGCCAGGACAACACACACACACACCCTTCGTCTCCCCACCGCCCATTTAAGGTTGAGTCTACCTAAGGGGGGCACAGGACCGGTTGAAAGTTCGTCACACATTCAGATACCACTTGCCACTGCCGCCATGTTTCGTAGCGAAGTGCGTCCAACCACTGCGCCACCACTCTTTTCCTCCCCCTCATACACCTCACGGGGACACGGAGATCCCCTATATCGTCTTCACAGACTGTAGGAGCAAGTGCTGCTCGCGAGCACATATGAAGGCCACACACTAACTCCACACACACACACGAACTGCACTTCTTATGCAACTCTTACGTGCACATATTTGATTTAAAAAAGCACGTGTCGTAAAGAATGTATATCTCTTTCACGTGGCAATTATCGTTGCAAAGTGAGATGTTGCTATATGACAAGGTGTAATGTAATGCACAATTATGTTGGTTAATTTTTTATTGCGAAGCTCATCGAAGCAGTAAAATGTCATTTGAGCTACGCGGAACTGGGATAATTTCAACCGCTCTTGCGGTAATCACCTGTCTAATCATTAATTAATGTGCCCAGTGAGCAGCGTGTGGCAATTACTTAATGCGAAACATTAGGGGAACGTATTTATAAAGTAACAACTTTTGTTGTGTACGTAGAGACGACTGTGCGTGTGTGGACGCTGTTTAACACACGTACATTACAAATAGAACTCTTTTCCAAGGCAATATATCACATTCCCCTATATGGCCAACTCCGTTAATTATTACCCCAAAGGTAACATTTAAGGAGAGTCAATGATTACTCGCTGCTAAGCGGTTTGACACTAACATCGTTGAGCCATTTAAGTTCTGCTTAAAAACGAAACGGTACTCACGATTCCGACTGCAAAGATACATTCACAATTGAGAAGGTAATCAACACTCAACCCATCGCGTGCGGACTGTTGAAACTGTGTTTGTGTTGTGCGGTGAACGGCGATGAGTGTGTGTGTGTATTGTTTTTCTTCCGCTCAGCAAACTGGGAAAGCCAAAGGAACAAGTGAGTTTTCGCGTCGCCTCACTGAAATCCTCCTCCTTGGCTGGTCGCACGCGAGGCAGCAATCCTCTGAAATTTGTCGCGGAAGAGATCAACGTGGTGGGTTCTTGCTAATCTGTCGCTACGTAATCCTGTCGATTACTTCACAGTCAGCTTGATTGGTCTCTCCAACCTGGGTATGTTCTCTAATGCGCGTGTTCCTCATTCGGTGTCTCGATGCAATTCTAAGCATGCATCAACAGTATTAGGTGACGCAGAATAATCATGAGCATTATTGTGGAGAATGTATAACAAAATAAATAATCAGGCAATTACATGGTCCCTTCGCATATCTGTCCCTACAACATAAAACGAAATAACTTTTTGTTGTTGTTACACATCTCATCAGCCACACAGCATTCCGGGAGTGTCTCATTTCAGCAGCAATAATTCAACACAAGCAAACTCGGGAACGGTCTCGACATTCAGTGGCCAATCGGCAGTCGGGCATTCTTGAACCACTGCAGGTGAACTGCTGTTGTATATTCATCCCCTTCATGGGACCCACTTGCCAGGATCGAAATACAAGAATAGGTTTTACTCTTTCTGGAAATAAAACAGTTGTGTTAAGACGTTTACCAAAACTTTTTTTTATTGCCAGAAAGGGTAAAACCTATTCTTATATTCTTCCCCTTGTCTGCATGGTGTTCGTCTGAGGGATCTCCATTTCCATACCATAGCAGAAAAAAAAACCCATAACTGCTATTGGGCAAATATCCTAATTCTGAAAAGAAACACCTACAATTGACTTCATTTGGGATTGACTCGCAGCAACGGCACTCCCCTACTGCGAGAATTTGGCAGAATCTTCCTGAAATTTAGTCTTGAGACTCGGCGAGGCTTTCCTGGACAGATAATGCAGAACAGGAACCCTAAAACAGATGTTGCAGCAGAGTGGAATGACATGTACAATATGCTAAGGTGGAGAAAACGATCATCATCAGCATCATCATCCGTCGGTGGCGTAGCTATGACGGGTGCAGGTGGTGTGCAGGTGGCATGCAGGTGGGGTGCAGGTGGGGTGCAGGTGAGGTGCAGGTGGGGTGCAGGTGGGGTGCAGGTGGGGTGCAGGTGGGGTGCACGTGGGGTGCAGGTGGTGTGCAGGTGGTGGGGTGCAGGTGGCGTGCAGGTGGTAATGAAGGTGGTGTGCAGGTGGTGTGCAAGTTGTGTGCAGGTGGTGGGGTGCAGGTGGTGATGAAGGTGGTCTACAGGTGGTGTACAGGTTGGGTGCAGGTTGGGTGCAGGTGGTGTGCAGGTGGTGATTAAGGTGGTGTGCAGGTGGTGTGTAGGTTGGGTGCAGGTGGTGGTGTGCAGGTGGTGATGAAGGTGGTGTACAGGTGGTGTACAGGTTGGGTGCAGGTTGGGTGCAGGTGGTGTGCAGGTTGGGTGCAGGTTGGGTGCAGGTGGTGTACAGGTGGTGTGCAGGTTGAGTGCAGGTGGTGTGCAGGTGGTGTGCAGGTTGAGTGCAGGTGGTGCAACTGCACCGGAGCACATGGACGAGGGTACGGGAAGTGCTGCGCTCCGAACCCGGCGACCCAAGTTCCGTCTCCGCTCACGGCCAACACCGGTGACGACTATCTGAATAGGTCCTGGGCCTTCCCTAGGTCGACTCAGCCACAAATAAGTACTTGGTGCGATATAATATAAACATTGACACTGGGGAGTCAAAGGCGGTCGCGCGTGGTGCTGGCCATCCACCCCCTCGTATTGCCATGCCGGCCTTCATCGGTAGTCGCGAAACAGCACTTGCTCCAACAGTATTATTAAGGCTATATATATATTACATATTAACATCCGATACACTGTATAAGTTCAATGAAGCAGTAACTTCACACACTGTGATGTGCATGGTTTAGTTTATGGATGTGCCATGTACCCGATGCTTGTGTGGCCCATACTTAAATATACATACATGCAGCGTGCGCCAGTAACTAACGTGTACATTTGGGGAGCACACGTTCGCAAATCCTCGATCTTGCCGCTGGCGACTACAATGCCACCGTGACCTGAGAACCAGCCCCGTTGCCGCATTCACGCCCGACGTGTCCCGTGCGCGTGCCGTGACTTCCGTTGCACGGATCTGTTGGCGCTGTGCCGGCAGTCGAGCTCTGGTCGACGAAGGCGATGGCCTTTTGATGGCGCGAGGTGGTTGATGAAGTTCATCGAGGCGACTTGCTGTTCGCAACACTGCCCGGCCGATGACGTGAATGCAGGCAATGGTTGACCCGGCAAGGTGCTCGGGTCAACAATCCTCCTCTGACCCGACCACGAACCTCGCAAACTCACGGGGGGGACAAGCGTGATAATTATCAGTGGTGTGTCTGTGTCCGTGCGTCCGCGTGTGTTTTTAAAGGAATGTTTTACCGGTAGTATTTTTACTCCCTAATTTATTCCACACATCCCATAGGCATCATGCATGCCATGAGGTGAAGAATCTATTGGGAAAATCTGACAAAGCAGTGTGTTCCACCCCCGGAATGTAAGAGAGAATCGCTGCTGAATAGATGTATCACAGGTCTCTTTATTCTCTTCAAAGGTAAACTAAACATATATTCCTATATTCTTGGTTCTTTCGGTAAAGTCACCAAGAATATGAATCCCTGCAGTCACGAAAGCTTTAAATCAAATATATTTTTTATTTTACCTGTAAAGGTCCACAAGATCGCAAGTGCTGTTAGCGAGCACCTATAAAGTCCGGCAAGGCACATGAGGGGGTGATGTGGTTAGCACCATGCCCGGCCTTCTTTGTTTCCCGAGTGGCGATATTACACACCACACCAAGTATTTATTAGAGGCTGAGTCGACCTAGGCGAGGCTCAGGATCTGTTCACATAATTGTCACTGGTGTTAGCTCACCCATTCTCTACAAAAGACAAAGATTCCCCGGATAGCCTGAACGGTCAAACCGATCATTGTAATTCTCAGATCCGGAGATTCTGCCAAATTAGTTGAAAAGCCCCATTTTACGACGCTTTTATGAGCACTCGATTCACGACCGAGCTGAGACCACCAGTTCCCTCGTGACACCTGAGAACCAAGTTTAGTGACAGGTGGCGGCTGAACGCTGGGATTCGAACCCAGGATCTCGGCGATGCCGACTCGGCGCTCTGGCCCCTGTGAACCACTGGGCCACCTCCACAGCTTCCAAGCTGAAAAACATTTGGGCTGCGACGCGAGCTCACGATGGCTTACGCCTAGCACCCCGTTAATAGCCACCGACGGCGCATCTTGAGAATTCCCTGTGTCACTGCCGCAAAAGGGAGGTGGTTTTTGAATCGAAAGCGTTTTGTCGCTTAAGGAGCAGGACAACCGTCAGGGCTGCCCGGCCACCCTGCTGCCCAAACGAATGAGAAACGATCTCCAGCCACGTCCATTCATTCTTTATTTAGCCTTTGAGTCTCTGGTAAATTCCCAGAATGCATCACTTTGAAGCAGGCATGCCTTTTGCGACGCGTGAGGTCATCAATTAGGGCATTTTTGAAATTCTGTGGAATGTGTAGAATCTGTTTACCTTTTTGCAATCTCACACATAACGGATGCATTACTATAATGGGGTCAGAGGTGTAAGGAAGACAACCACCTGGCATTCCCGTGAACATGATGACAATTCTTAGGAGTGCAACACATTGTTGTGGTTTTAAGTGCGTCTAAAACACTGGTTGGGAAGCCCATTGAGACATGATAGTTCGGTATTGAATAACACGGCCGTCTGTTGTATGATGTTTTTTTTTTCTCTCATGCACCAGTCTCTTATAAATGGTAAATAATTATTTGGTGACGCCGCTGCTGCTGCTGCTGCGTCGGCAGTAGTGCACCACCAACAAACAACAACAATAACAACACCGGCAACACTGGGGCCTTCATAGAAAACACAAATATATATTTTATTATTTTGTTGTTTCTCTTCAACGTGACTTTACCGAAAGAACTAAGAATATGAATTACTGCAGTCACGAAAGCTTTAAAACACAAATATTGTTAGTGACCTTTTCAGTCAACGTTCCTTTCTTACAGCGCATAAAATGCAGATGAAATATTTGTCGTACGTGCAATGAAGAATGGCCTTATCCCAACTTGACCGACTACACTATATATTCTTCAAGGTCGGTTATTGTATAATGTGCTGAGTTTGTGCTGCTATATTAAACGGAAGAGTAGGTAAGCACAGTCGGGCCAATTCACCAAATACGCCAAATTGTTACGGTCAAAGAATGTTGACCACTTTCATATAAATATGAGCTGCATATCACGAGCTTTCAAATTTCACTTGAAATTGCGGTGGAGCTGTCGAGTTCTCTGGACAAACACGCGTTCAGAGTCACCGCTCATTATGCAGTTCCGAATGCGTTGACGTTTTAAAACGATGCAAGGAGGTGAACGTGCGAGGTAGCTCTTTGTAGCATCTGAGTGAACGTCACGATGATATTGGTAGAACATTAAACACCTTTGAATGTACCAAGTCCCCCGCACGACAGCCCGTGCATTATAGCACCAAGCAAGGAAGACGTTATGATGAGCAAGTTGGGGTTATTACACGAGGTAAGATAAGAGTATGTCGCTAGCAGCAATAGTCAAGTAGTACGTAAATAATGTAAAGGCGCAGCCCCTGAAATTCCCGGCTCACGCCACTGCAGGCAGAAGGGCATCCACAAGAGAGGGGTTTAGAGAGGGTATTTGGCCTACTCTTCCACGCTGGCCAAGACGTCTTGGAAGAGGTGGGAGCACCCAGATGTTTTACTTCACCACCACACTCGACCTACCTACCGATTTATACTGACTGACCGTGGTGAAACTCATTTCCAGTCATGTCTCGCTTAACGAGCGAGATACGTGCGGGCAAAAATTGCTCAGTGAGCGAACATTCCACGTTAAACGAACGTCGTGTTCCCATTGACTCCTCCCATGCTAAAAGCCGAGATACGTTTCAGCCCCAAGATGTTCCATTCTTGAACAACTTTTTAAAGTTTTTAAAATAGGGTAATGAAACATCAAATGTAACACTTGTCACACTTAAAGAAGCACAGTGCAAGGTTCCCCGTATAGCCCATGAGGATATCACCTCTCCCTACCGCTCAGACACACAGCCCTCTCTCGCGCTCATCGCCTTTCCAAAGACAAAGATCCCACGTGTAGCCTTAACAGACTGTTGGGGCAAGTGCTGTTAGCGAGCACCTATAAAGTCCGGCACGGCACACGAGGGGGTGGGTGGCCAGCACCACGCCCAACCGCCTTTGTCTCCCCAGTGGCGATGTTTACACATCGCACCAGGTACTCATTTGAGGCTCAGTCGACCTAGGGGAGGCCCATGACTGGTTCCGATAATCGTCACTGCTGTTTTGCCGTGAGCGGGAATCGAACTCGGGTCGCCGGGTTCCTAGCGCAGCGCGCTAACCGCTACACTATCGCTCCCCACTCATACACACATACACACAGACACACATACACACAGACACACATATACACACATACACACAGACACACATATACACACATACTCACACATACTCACACATACACACACCTCGTGATAACGAACTCTCGTAAAGAGAACGCTCGTTAAGCGAGACGTGCCTGTATGCTGCTGGGCTGACAGAGGCGGGGGGGGGGCTAGGAGGAGGAGGGGGGGGCTGAGGTTCAGAAGCTTGCCAATAACTTCACCTGTCGCGCCGCAGACAGGATCCAAGTCGGCGACCTCTACATTGCAAGTCCAGCGTGCTGATCGTGACGCCACGGCGGTGTCGCTAAAGCGGTCGTAAGCAAACGTTTGAATTCGGCAGGAGATGAGAAACACAACCTTGTTGTGAGGTCAGCATGACGGCACGGCGTTATTCGTGAGCGCTTCGTCCCGGATTAAATTGTACGACGCTTGATTGAGGTGAAAAGGAGCTTTTGCTGAAAGCGTGCGTCTCTGTGTGTGTACTTGGCGTGTGTACCTGGTGCGGCGTGTATTTAACATCATCACCACGACGAAGACAAAGGCGGCCGGGTGTGGTTGCTGGCCACCCACCCATCCTCTCGTGTGAGCCGTGCCTTTTTTTATTGGCGCGAATGCGCTCACAGCACTTGCCCCGAAAGTCTATCGAGGCTACGCGGCGGATCTTTGCCTTGTACCCCTGGGCTGTGCAAAGTTTGCCTCAACTCGTTGTTGACTCCGTGAGCTGTATACCTCGTCTTGTAAAGCGATTGTTTGCTTACACACGGCCGCTGCTACCAAGCTGTAACCAGCAGCCTCGGTCGGGGAGCCGGGCTTTTTATTTGAAATCTGCCACATCACCTGGGGTCACCCGTTGACCAGGAGACAGTCCAAAAAAAAAAATCGACGAGCAAACATGGCTAAAGAAAACAGAAACCCCAAACGTGTGTGCGTAGGGCCCACGTCCACACAGAGCCTGTGGCTGACGGTCACTCTGTCCATTGTGCGATGTTGACTACCTCGCCTGGTATACAGGAAGGGTCGTGGGTTCGACCCTGACCCCTGCGGTATATTTGGAGTTTGCGTGTCTCTCTCCCTCCTCGTGGTCGCGTGGATTTTTCTCCGGGTCCTCCGGTTTTTCCATCCACATTTAGAATCACCATCGCGTTTAGACTATTTCGGCTGTTAAAATGTCCACGTGATCGGCCAGGTCGCTTCTGACAAAGAGCTGTGTAGCTCTGTGGGCCTTACCTGGTAAAATAACAAATATAAAGTTTAGTTTAAGTTTAAATGCTCGCCACACGATGCATCGATTCAGGGATTCGTATCGCGAATCGGCCGCATGTGCACACGCAACCCCCTTTATATACATACAGTATATACCTTTGCTCCCCGATAAAGTTCAAACAAATGGCACAAAGCGCCAAACGCCCATGTGTTGTTGACAGAAGCAATGCGACTGAGAGAGCCGACGGCAGGATTAGTCACGGCATGAAGAGGTTGATCCGGGACAGGGGTTTGATGATCCCGGGACAGGTTCTACACCGCAAACCCCCCCCGCCCCCGCCGCCCCCTCCACCTAACACTACCGCTTCTTATAACTCGTCATCATCCGTGGTCAATCGACTGCTGGATGAAGGCCTCCCCAAGGCGCCATCACCTCTGTCGATCCTGCGGTGTGATTTGTCCACCCGGCACCTGTTACACACGCGAGCGGAGCTCATCGCTCCATCTCGTCGCTGAACGTCCTCCCCTCCGCGTTCCCGTCCTTCGGCTGCCACTCAGCCATTATTCTCGACCATCGGCCATCAACTCTTCCAAAGACGTCTCCTTCCCACGTCCAACCACTTCGAATTAGTTCATTAACCTGCCTGGTTGGTCACGCAGCGCGCTGACCTGCTGCGTAAACCACTCCGCCACCACTCGGCTGGACGAGCGAAGCGCGTTCGTGCTGCGGGGTGCGTTTAGACTCCGGGGATTAGACTGCATCCTCGAAAGTAGCGGGTTTCACGGTCTCCGCCTGCTCACCGATCACAGCGCAAGTAACGCCGCTGTGTACATTTGGGGTTTCGCTTTAATGCTCCTCGCGCTGCTTCTGATGGCAATTGTTTTGCTTTGCTTTCAATGTATACTTATTTAAAGTTCAAACATGTCCGCGTCAATGTTAAGGATGGTAGTAATGTACGGCTCTTTTGTCAGTTCGCCGATGGATGAAGGCACTCTCCATGCTGCGTTGGTCATGGGGGTGGGGGGGGGTGATTGCTGGGCGATCAGGTCAAGCTCTCAGGGTTACTTTGTTTAACCAGGTGAGACCTCGAGAGCTCAGGATGAGTCCCATGTGCGAGAGTGACCCTGGGTCCCCCAAAAATGAGAACATCGAAAACAAACGCAAATCAGGACGAGGGCAAAAACAACGGCTGCATCGCAGTAGGAATTGAAAATAGTGCATTGCAAACCCCCCCCCGCCCACCACAATTCCTCAGCGAGCGCAAATCGTCTCAGGAGGATGACCTCCAGACGGAGCCCACGTGGCCACGGTGCTCAGTGTCCGTGGGTGACGGGGATGAGTCGCACGCCTGCCAGAGCTGTCACTCAGCCACTCGTTTGAGCCGTGGATGGGATTCGAACGTTCGGCCACCGGCCTCAGAAGTGCATTAACCCCTTGCTCCAACACTCCCACTCGGCAAATAATACACGGCGCAAATCTTTAAAGTTAACAAACGTTCAGGGATCTACAAACACACGAGCGCGTTGTTTTTATTTTATTTTATCTCTCGGCTAAGCACAAGTGCTGCAAATGTGATATTTTTTTATATCCCCCCCCCCTACCCCAACCTCAGAAAAGTAACCATGTTACGGCGTTTGCCGGCAAATGAAGTGTTTTATTTTCTCCCGCCCTGACGTTTAGAGTAAACCGCCTTTATGAATAGGCTCGCCGCCGCCGCTGCTGCTGCCGCTGCAGGATTATTAGGTTAGCAGGGGCCAGATCCCCCGCTTGCCGGAGTCGCGAGTTCCTCCTCCACATCGTCGCGATTTAAAATTCCGTCTCCCATTTACGCCGAGCCCCCCGTCGCCGAAACGCCGCCGCCGCCGTCGAGAGCGCCGCGGCACGGCCTTGAATGATGGTCATTGTCACGGTCCCCCAATAAACGTGATGCGATAATTACGCCGGATTATACGGAGGTGTGTGTGTGTGTGGGGGGGCATCTCGGCTCGTGGAGACACCGGCGGTTCGTCTTGCTCGCACGAGGGCAGCGCTAAATAATACCTGTAGGAGCCACTTGCCATGTGTCTGCATTAGTCGATCAACTTAAATTGGATTGATGTTGAGGTTGTTTGCATTACGAAAAGCCCCCCCCCCCTTTAACCATTCGCACCCCCCCCCCCCCCGTCGCTGTGCTCCACCGAGACTTCCACCCTGCGCCCCTTCTCTCAGCTCCCGAGTTCCGCCTTCCTCTCCGGGATGATGAGGCGCGGGCGATTTCGTCCACGCGGCCCTCGCTCCTCCGTCGGCCGAAATTCGGCGGCAATTTTTTTTTGTGTGTGTGCAAAGGGGGTCCCTCCAAAAGCTGGCCGGCACCGATCCAAACAAAAGTGGAAGGGTGGGTTGAGATGAAAGCGGTTAATTCACCGCGGCCGGCGCGACCCGGTCTGTAATGGTCCCCGGCTGTTATTAAGATGTAATGGTTTGTGCCACGGAGGATTGTGTATTGCGGCCATTACGCGGTGCCGTGCTAACTCGGATTGATTGCCTCCTCGACTCTTGTCTCGCGGCTGCTCACGGAGCGGAGATGGGCACAAAACAACGGCGAGACGGGGAGAGATGGGGGTACGGGAGACAGAGTGAGACGGGAATAGGGGGGGGGGGGTACGGGGGGGGGATGGGGAGAGACGGGGAGACATGGGGGGAGGAGGATGTGGGGGAGTGAAAAATGGGGGGGAGAGAGAGAGACAGGGAGACATGGGGGGAGGGGCATGCAGAGATGTGGAGAGACAGGGAGAGACAGAGAGAGAGACAGGGAGACATGGGGGGAGGAGGATGTGGGGGAGGGGGGGTGAAAAATGGGGGGAGAGATAGACAGGGAGACATGGGGGGAGGGGCATGCAGAGATGTGGAGAGACAGAGAGAGACAGGGAGACATGGGGGGGAGGAGTATGTGGGGGAGGGGGGGTGAAAAATGGGGGGAGAGAGAGAGACAGGGAGACATGGGGGAGGGGCATGCACAGATGTGGAGAGACAGAGAGACAGAGAGAGACAGGGAGAGACAGGGAGACATGGGGGGAGGAGGATGTGGGGGAGGGGGGGGGTGAAAAATAGGGGGAGAGAGACAGGGAGACATGGGGGGGAGGAGGATGTGGGGGAGGGGGGGGGGGGTGAAAAATAGGGGGAGAGAGACAGGGAGACATGGGGGGAGGGGCATGCAGAGATGTGGAGAGACAGAGAGACAGGGAGAGACGGAGAGAGACGGGGAGACATGGGGGCGGGGGGGGGGCATGCAGAGATGTGGAGAGACAGAGACACAGGGAGAGACGGAGAGAGACGGGGATAAACCTTGACTGCGCCCAGTGACATTAGACTCGCACAGAATACAGACAGCAGTCGTGATGAACGAGGAGAAAGTTCGACTGTAATTCGCAACAATTTTTTAACGTAATTTTTGGTTCGAATAGTGGTTTCACCCTTTCTTTGTCTCCTCTTTATGTCTATAGAAACTGTAAGTATTGACGTAAAATTAAGTTTTGTTCAATTGAATGGGCCAAGGTTCGCCTTGGATTATTTGGCTGAGCAGTTACACTCTGGATGGTGCAACTGTGAGTTTTACTCCAGCAGTGGATTTAAAAAAAAGAACCGTAAAATGATGATGAACAAATACCAAGACAGTTCATATATTATAACTGTTCAACAATATATATTGACACCGACAATATATATTACAGTGGCAGGTTAGGTAAACTAGCAACAGAGCCTAAGCTATTATCGTCAACTTTTTTTTTATCAAGACGAAGAGTTTCCCGAGAGAAGAAAACAAAGCGTGACGACTCGCAGAGACCCCCCGTCGAGAGGAGTCGCGATCCTCGCACGCAACGGGTGAATGCGCCACGTCGATCGTGTGGCCATTTGTGGGTACACGATGCAATTAAAAGACATTTCAAAAAAGGTGGAATTGCCACTTGCATCAATGGGGCAAAGCCAGAGTTGTGCATTGTCGTCATGAGCCCTGAAGCCTCCTTGCATTTTAGGTTCTTCCAGATTTTCCTATAGACCCTTGGTCACTGGACGTGGTAACGACTTTGGTCAGCGATGAATGTGTTTTAATATCCACAGCGACGTTGGAAGGTGTTTTCCAAACAATAGACTGCAGAAAGGCTACTATCTAGCTGCAGAATGTGGATATTAAAAGTGGATTTTCACGTTTATCGAAGTTTTTTTACGACATTGTCCGAGGACTTGATATTTGTTGTGCAAAGAATACAGATAATAAAATAATCAAAATAATCGTATGTAATGATCAACGTTTCGGGCAGTACCCTACTTCACTGCAGAGAAGTGTGATTGGAGGATGTGTTGAGTTTGTTATTTACAGTATTTGGCTACTGATATACATTTCTACGTGATGAGCCACTTCGTTGAGGGTGGCCAGGTTCTGAAACAGAGTTCGATAGCTCAGTGGGCCTTACCGAGTAAAATAAAAACAATGTTTTACAGTTTCGATTTAAAGCTTTCGTGACTGCAAAGATTCATCTTCTTTGGTTCTTTCGGTAAAGTCACGTAGAATGAGAATAAAATAATAAATTGATAAAATAAAATAACACAATAATATTCTCACGACGTTTCGGCCACAACACAAGCGGCCTTCATCAGGTGAAGGGACGAGACTGTCTGGTAGGACAGCGCTGGAGTGACAGTCTCGTCCCTTCACCTGATGAAGGCCGCTTGTGTTGTGGCCGAAACGTCGTGAGAATATTATTGTGTTATTTTATTTTATCAATTTATTATTTTACTCTCATTCTACGTGACTTTACCGATAGAACCAAAGAAAATGTTTTACAGTTTAGTTGTGCTTCTTCACCACTTGCATCGCAGCATCACAAATAACAAAAACACCCGATGTATATATTTGTTTCGATGTTTAACAAATTCAAAACCCAATTTTTTTATCGAATGTCTAATATCTCCGCAATGCTCAACGGGCGAGTCACGCAAAGCGTGCGTCGCGAGATTTGACACATCACGGTCCGGGGCCATCTCTGTGATCAGCGACCGCGGCTGCCGCGTTCACGCGATGGGTTCACGCGATGGCGTGACACCGCCACTGCCGCCGGTCCCGTAATCTCCCCCACCCCCACCCCCTCTCCCGAACGTTTTGCTTCTAAAGTTCTAAACAAATCACTCGTCAAAGGTTGCGAGCGAGAGGGAGCGAGAGAAAAGAGATGGGAGGGAGTAGCAAGCGAGTCAACATCGGGCGCACAATGCGTGCGCATTCCATTAGACGGAGTATCGTGGCACGGCATCGGCGCGCGATGATTAAAGATCACGATGTGCATTGTGCCCATTAAAAGGCTCAAGGTGCTTCGTTACGGGTGCACACCCCGCACGCGCTTTTCCCATCGACGGGGCTCCAGGTCAAAGGTGAACGCGCCGGTCGGACGGGTTTGGGTGAGCGGCAGGCCAAAGCGACGTGCCACCCCCCCCCCCCCCCCTGCTCGTACGAGCAATGATGCAGTGGTCACCTCCGCTTTACAGCCCTGGGCCAGTGGCGGACATTCCACATTCCTGTCAGGGTCGAGTATATCCGAAAGATAGCCACCGTTGACTTCCGCACATAGCGATACGTATTTGTAATCGACCTCCCCTCCCCGAGAGATGATGGGCTGAGTCAACCCCCAAGCAGAATTTGAACCTCGCAACCGTCTCGACCGCGAGGCGCTCACTCTACCGCTCAGCTCCCTGGCCGCCGGAAAGCCAAAATAGACAACGATCCCCTCCACCCCCACACACTTTTCCCTTGAATTGTGTTCCTCTTCCCCATATAAATCCCTACGTTCCCGCCGCTAGCGGTGCCTACTACGTGAGTGGGGCAGTGAGCCTCAATCTCCTCCCCTTCCCAGAACCCAGGAGCACAGATGTCGGACTTCGTTCGTCCGCGGAGTTTCTGTACCCACCCCACCCCCTCCCTTAATACGGTTCGTGCCTTTTACCGGGCTCTTGTCTAATAAAATAAAATTGAGAACGATATTGTTCCAGGCTGGGTGAAGCATCGTTAGTGAAAGGGACATTCTCCAAATGCAGTAACGACTCACAGCCTATCGGTAAAGCCCACACAATAGTTCAGATAATTATCACTGCAACTGATGTCCGTGGCGAGGAGTATCCAGAGAAACTCATCGCCTCGTGCAAGCACCACAACGCTGCCCTGTTATGTGCACGTCCAAATGAATAGGCAATTTCACTCGTCACACGTTGTTGTTGGTGGAGAGAGATGCGTGGGGTGTCGTGGTTATAGGGATCCACTGCCCTCTCGAATGGTTTCTAACATTCATTGATTTACCTGCGAACCAAAAACAAACGTTTTAAGAAAGTACCGCACTTGGGATGCCCCCTCTGCAAAACAAATGTCTATCTCTACAGATTGTGGTGTATGACCAAATTAACCTGAATGTGCCTGGTCTGCATGTTCACATCTTAAACACTTAGCAGGTTGGAGCCCGCTTAGTACTTGGATGGGTAACCACGGGCTGTGGGGCCCCGGTGCAGTTGCACCGACTGCGCACTCTTATAACTACGCCGACGTGTCAAGCAAAGAAAAAATCATCGGCGAGGATTACTTGGGAGCGCCACCGACCGTCTCGCACGATTACACGGCACAAGACTGAGGGCGAGAGCAAAAGACGGCCGGCAGGGATCGTAACTCTCGTTCTTGCGAGACCCAGAGCGCCTGCGAACGGTCAAGTCACCCACCTCTTGAATATTCAATCGCCCGCATAGCCCTCTGGGTTTGCTCGCCCAGCAGAGACCGGTTTGCTCGAACCGCAGCGGATGTGACCGTGTTGAACTGCTCACGACCCATTCCGTTGTGTCATCGCGTTCCACGGCTCAACGTGAACCTTGGTGGGTCGAGCGAGAATTAAAGCACATTTTGACTCGGACGACGCATGCCACAATTTGATTCGCACGACCGTCACGTTTGCGTTTATAAGCGTGCTTGTGTGGGTGGCTGCGTGTGTGCGCGCGTGTGCGTAATGTCCATGTCGATTAAACCTAAAATGAATGTCCTACTTTGTGTGCGCTGTGTAAACATCATCACTTAGGGAGACGAAGGCGGCCGGGCATGGTGCTGGACACCCACCCCATCGTAAGCAGAGACGGCCTTCATAGGTGCTCGCCAACAGCACTTTCCCCAACAGCCTGTTCAGGCTATACGGGAGATCTTTGTCATGCTCGTACAGCAGATCATCATCAAGTCAAATAAGTTGGCACTGCTCCGCTGAAATAATTCGTGTAAGTCGCACGATGTTGCGTGTTTTTATATGTATCCACGGTGTATACTGCAGGCGAACAATAGCGGCCTGAAAGCAACTGCCCCGATTATAACAATTCGGGCATAAAAGATCTGAAAAACAACCATGTCATGAAAAAAAAAGTTGCAACTTGCATTATTTTTTTCTCTCTGTCGCTCGCTCGCTCTCTCTCTCTCTCCGCTGGCTCATTGCCGTGGTTACAAATGGATCTGAAGTGCGGCATAAAGAAGCGAAGGAAGCGCAGGCACAGGAGTGGGGAGAGACGGTGGGGGCGGCGGGGGAAGACGGGGATGAGAGACGCGCCGCGTTGTTGGTGTTGTTGCTTCTGTGGGTTGGCGATCGAGAGGGCGAGCGAGCGCGCGCCAGCGTGGAGCGAGAGCCGCCTCAACCCTCGCGGTGCAAGGGACTCGATGGGCTTGTTCATTGTGCCTGCCACGTGTTGTTGTTTGGCACGAAGTCCCGACGTTTCGCGCCACCGTGCCGGGAGCGAAAGGTTCCACGAGGATGGTGCCAGCGCGTGGAGCGAAACGTCGGACGGCGTGTCGCACAACACGTGGCTCAGCTGCGAAAACCTACCCAGGTTTAGGGACAGGGTTTCGCACAATTACATTTGCAAGTCCCACCGTGTATCATCGAGAACGATTCCACTTTTATCAGTTATATAACTAAACTATTGAACTGTTTTTATTTTACCAGGTAAAAAAGCTATTTTTCAGAAGCGACCTGGCCACAAATGATTGCTCAACAAAGTGGCTTATCACGTGGACATTTATAGCAGGCAAAATCCTCTAAACGCATATTGTTTTTAAACGTGAAGTTGAAAAACGGAGGACCCGAAGTTGAAATCCACGCGATCACGGGGAGAACATGCAAACTCCAAGTATACAGGTATCAAACCCACGATCTCCTGTATACCAGGTGAGGTTGTTAACATCTCGCCACTCTGGCACCCCAGACGGACAAACGGACAGATGGATGGATGAACAGACAGAGGAATGGACAAACAGATGGACAGATCGATGGACGAACAACAAAATGGTTTTGGCTGTGGCCTTGAAACGCGCCACATTTAGCGAGTCCATTAGCATGGGGCTATTTTAACATTTGCCAGATTTTGTATTGCACAGTTCGTTAACGCATTTGGCTACCGGGCAGCATGCACTTTATGTATGTGTATGTCAGTGTGTGTGTGTATATATATACACGAGAACCTGTCAGGAGGATTGATGGTGATAGTAAGAGTAACCACACGTCAAGGTCAGGAGGTCATCATGACCGTGGCTGGTGATTCTAATACGCACCACTTGCGCTTTATTCTTTACGCTCGATCCCTTCCTTTAATAATTGTCACCTAACCCTCAATGACTGCTCTTACGGTCTCCGTCCGCCTGGCTCTACGTCTTTCCCTTGATCGCCGACCCCTCTATATGTGTATGTTGAACTTCTTTAGCACCGTACGTAGCCAACCGTGCTAATCGGAGGTGCGGGGGAATGACACCTGGGTACCACTGCAGTGCCTGTCTGAGTCACCTTCCCTCCTCCACCCATCACAAACCTCCTCCTGATTACATACATCTCCGTCACTTTCTCGCCATGTCCCATTCCACACTATCACGTCGCTCACCCTGTCATTCTATGGACATTCCCAATATCGCTATCTTTTCAGATTGTTTCTTTTCTAGTCGCTTAGCCTCCACTCTCCGTCCCATAAAATAACAACAAATACACTACTCCTGCCCCAAAACACACCACGTCTCTCACCACTAAAGGTGGCTTCTGTCCCCTTGCAAAGTGGTTTACGCAGTCCATCAATACCCTGCTCTGCTAATGCAATACTCCTCTTAAGCATCACTCTTTCACAGTCCCCATGACTACCCCACACACACACACAACATCCTCTCGTGCCTCCGTGTCTTCTCTGAGTGCGACCACCTCTGACGAGGGCGTTTCGTGCCCGTCCCGAACTGATGCCATCCACTCCTCTGGCGTGTAGTGGGTTATTGAGCTGGTGACGGCTTGGACCAGATGTGTCCTGCGACGGCACCGAGGAGTGGCCCCGCTGAGCTGTGGGCTTGACAGAGACGGCGCTAGCCTGGACGTAAGGAGACAGGGATCTGCGAGGTGAAAGGCAGACACACGAGCGATGGTGACGAGAGCGCTGTCAACATGAGACACTTATGAGTGGGGATGATAATCGTGATAGCGATGTTTTGGTGTTGTCGTACAGTCCATGTCTAAACAAAAATATGCATAATAAAGTTGTTTTTGGGTTAGTTCGCGTGAACCCCACCACCACCCGACACAGCCAATTAGTAAGGTTTGTCACGTAAACAAAAGGTGCCAATTAGTTACTACTTCAGCCCACCGGTGTGTTGGAGAGTAAATCCACAACGCATTTACAATTTGAGTGGCACCACGTTTCCCTGGTAATTGCATGCAGCATCATCGGGAGATTTTGCCAGAATTCTGGATTTTTACTCTGCAACACGCGAATGGGCTGAGGTAGTAAAACGAATTGTCACTTTCTGTTGACGTGACAAACCTTACTAATTGGCTGTGTCGGGTGGTGGCGGGATTAACGACACGCTTATACTTATGCGATCTAACAAAGCAAAAGACAACGTTATTACGAACGACATTGCTCGCGAAAGTCCAAGTGTCAAACTTAAAAAAAACTGAAATATATTTGTACCGCACCGGATCTAGTTTTTCGTACCGTGTCCTTGTCAGCGGTAATCGCTTTCGTAACGCGACACGCGCGCCTCTGTTTCACTGCGTTCTCACAGCCCCGTGTCTCCTTACGGACATCGTCAATGCGTGTGCGCGCGCGTTCTGTCTTTTTGCAGCTTACATGCTTCCACTGCGCAGCGAATGATTGCGGTGTTGTTATGGATCTCACTGTGGCTGATTAGCGACTGGGTATCTCTTGCAGATATGTTGGCTGTGTGTGTGTGTGCGTAATTTAGCTCTGAATTGCTCCCGTGCTGTGTGGTGTTACTTGACCCTGGTTACTCTCGCAAAGGGAGACGCGCTTTCTCAATGGGTCCTGGTGAAATTGAGCCAATCAGGCTCGGTGCTTTTGTTTGTTCTCTTGGAAGCATCGTTTCCTAATGAGTAGGGCGTTATGCCTGTGGACCATTTTTCACGTGCTGCCAGCTGATTTAGGAACGCGGAGGGAAACGTCGGACAATCGTGCCGATTAACACGCGGTACGACCCCGAAAACCCATCGGATGGCCCTTGAATCATAATAAATTCGTATACAAAACAATAAACAATCGAATGAACAACAATTTACAGTAGTGAGATTAATGAAGAGAAATGTTCTTCGACTCTCTAGTCATGTTTTCATTCAATACAGCGTTTTTCCAAATTTGTCAATCCACTGCTGGATGAAGGCCTCCCCCATGTCGTGCCGATCATGGGGGTTGTTTGACCATGTTCCATACGGTGCGCCAAAATGACGCAAACACATTACTCGTTTCCGCTCTTATTGGCTTGTGTTTTTAAAACAGCTCGTCTCTCACGCCCAGGCATTGCATTGCACAGTCGCTCTGGTCGGTACCACGAAAAAGCTGGCTTGAAATATTCTCCAAATAACTGGCATTTAAATATTTTGTTATCACAGGAAGGACATTTAGTCTGGCCTCCTTGTTATGGGCCACTTGCGGTCTTGGAAAGACACAATCTGATGTTACGAGCGCCCACCATCGTGTTTCAGTATTCTATCCGATGGGGTCTGTTTAAGTTTCTCGTTAGATTGTGATCGTTATTCCTCGAGTTGGGTGGGCACGCATTTGTCACCTGTGCAGACTCATGACCACAATCTAACACGGCGTTACAGACGTCTGCCAACGAGGCATGTAAATATAATAATGCATTTCCACTGCATGAATCATGTCTACACCCTGGCGTGTCTACAAGCGTACATATTAACAATGTTTATTTTTCCCCCAATCATTTTGTAAGAAACTAAAACAGTATTTCCTTTTTACACATTTTATATCTTCGTACAAACCTCCCTGAATGTGCCAATTTTTTTTCATTATCAGATCTCGGAAGCTTATCCGGATTTGAGTCTGGTTAGTACTTGGATGGTAGACTGCCTGGAAATACCAGGTGTTATAGGTGGCAGTACAGCTAAGGATTATTGAATCTATGAGTACAGAGTTTTAAATGCTTTGCTCCCATCACACCCATTGGGTTTCTCCGGGTGCTGTGGTTTTCTCCCTCATGCCAAACACTTATGGAATTGACCCAACATGACGATGTCAGAATTAGAATCTGTATTTATTCTGGAGGAATCCGATGAACTATAAAGCTATTTTTCACAGATATCCAGTAGGGGCGGGTCAGAACATGACGACAACAAACAACACAAAAATACAATACGAGTGCAAAGTGTAAGAAATGTAAGAAAATAACTAAACATATACCAATAAAACGAAACGATGTTTTATTTTCCCCGGTAAAGCCCACTGAGCTATTAGCTTCCTTTTCAGAAGCGACCTGGCCGCAAATGATAGAGCCAAGAAAGTGGCTTCACGCGGACATTGATACCAGCAAATTTATAAGCCATAGCACGGCACTCCTGAAAAAGATTGTTCGGGCTCAGTAAGGCCTTCCTGTAAAACTGTACTCATAAATAAAATGACATTGTGATACCACAGGACAAGCTCTGAAGCAATATTGAAGAAAAAAAAACCCACTGCTGATCAACAATATTGACTTCAACCTTTCTACAAGAAAACGAAAAAAGAAATAATATTTGAGATGTTGAATCAGTAGGTTGGAGCGGTGGCACAGTGGTTAGCGCACTGCACTTTGAAGTCGGTGACCTGATGTTGGATTCCTGGCCACGGCAAAACATCAGTGGCGAGCGATTTCTGAAACGCTCCTGGGCCCCGTTCCCTTTCGCCAATCTGCACCGAGCGGCGCTGTGAAGTACGGTCCAACAATCCCCCACCACCGTAACAGCGTGTCCGAGACCTTTATTCTGTAGCAGATCGACAAAGGGCCGCGCACCGCAATGGAGATACGAGCTGAAAAATGTGCGCAGAAGCACGGAGAAGACACACGCTTGGAATGACTCTTGAGAGACAGCCAGAGGACCACGTGGATCAGAGAACAAACGCAAGTCAGAGAGACATCTTAAGACTTGGACAGGACACCGACAATGTATATTCACGTTTAGCTACTGCACAGCAGACTGGATAGATAAGAAAAACGCGACTTTCAACGGCGCGCTTTCTGCGTTTGAGAGCGGAATCGCGGCGTGACGCTGCGAACTTTAATCGCTCCCCATCGCCGCGTGCCGGGGTCGCTTTGTTCGTCCCGCGGCGCGTCACGACGACTCGCACGGAGCTCGCACGCACGGAGCCCGCGGTGCCCAGTGGGGTGCGGGGAAACTGAGACCGACACGAAGCCCGCGACGTTGCGTCTTCGGCGGGCGCTGTTGTTGTTGTTTTGTTATTGTCGTCGTTTATTGTTGTGATTGTTATTTTTTTTGTCACGGAATGTCGCCCTGCGGCGTCGTCACGAACGTCCCTGTGTTGCTGCTGCTGCTGCGAACGAGGCCATCGTCTCGAGCCAAACATTTGAAAGCCAGTCCGGAAATTCACAATTAATAACTAAACTAAATCTTTTTTTTATTTTTACCAGGTAAGCCCCACTGAGCTAAATAGCTCTTTTTTTTAGAAGCGACCTGGCCACAAATGACAGCTCAACGAAGTGGCTCATCATCGTGTGGAGATGTGTAGCAGCCAAATACTCTAAAAGCACTTTTCTAAACGTCGAGGGATACACCGAAGGACCCGAAAAAAAATAATCTATGCGACCACCGAGAGAGAGACACGCAACCTCCAAATATACAGCAGGCGCCGGGGTCGGGTTCGAACCCACGACTTCCTGCATACCAGGCGAGGTAGTGAACATCGCGCCACTATTCAACAACAATAACAATCTGCATACTAGACGGCTAACCTGTATGTTCATGTGGAGAACTCCTCCTCGACAGCTCCACTAATTTCGACGAATCATGGGTCATGTTGAACGTTTCCTGCTCAAACGAGCCATGAGGCTGTCTGCGTCTCCTGTCGACGACCTCGAGCCAGTGGTGGAATTCGACATTCCTATGGCGAGGATGAGTATATCCACAGGACAACCCCCCTCCACTTTAAAGCCCCTCAGCCAGTGGTGGAAATTTCTACTTCGTGCGGCGGGGGTGGGGACGACCTCTTTGGCTTGCGTAAAAATATAAATGTGTCGTTCAACCCGCCACCACCCGACACAGCCAACGAGTAAGGTTTGTCACGTAAACAGAACGTGCCATTTCGTTACTAGTACAGCACACCGTTGTGTGTTGGAGAGAAAGCCACAACATTTACTCTTACTAATTGGCTGTGTCGGGTGGTGGCGGGTTTAACGACACATTTATATAATAACGAGATCTAACCCCCCAAAAGACCGTGTATTATGGATGACATTGGTCGCGAAAGCCTCCTACTACGTGTTAAACTCACCGATATCAACAGCGGGCTGTGGCTCCCTGTTATTAGTGGCGTGGACCTGGCTGCAGCAAATTCAATAGTCTCGGGCTGAAGCCTCCCATGATTGATTATTATTATTATGTTGTTGTTGTGTGTGTGTGTTCCGTTTTCACGTCGAATTGACGGCGCTGAGTTTGACGGGGACGCGCGCGAGTGAGTGCGTGTGCCGTCGGTTCTCGGCGATGCGGCCACGGAATCCATCGCCCGTCTCTCTTCATCCTTTTGTTGTCGCTGATCGATTTCCGTTGAGACGAGCGGCAGCCCCGGCCATTAGCCGTCTCGTTAGCAACGTTGTTCGCTACTTGAGGCTTTTTATTTATTTCTTTTGGAGATGGTGAGTGGGTGGTTGGGGGGGGCAGATGTGATTAATGCGTTGATTCGAGACGTACCATGGTGCAGCGTTATTTTTGCTTTGGTGAATGTATTGATAGTTTTGCCCGTGTATCGATTGTTCGATTGTGATGTGCGATTGTATTGTCTTGGTGCGGTCTGGGACTGTTGTTGTTGTTGCTTTGCTGCCTTGCCCAAGCTTGCAGTTGGCAGGAATTTATCTCCCTTTGTAATTTGTACTTTCAGTAAGTCTTTTTTAATGACATTTATTTTTCGTGACTTGCTTACTTTTCCTCTATTTTGCACTCCTATTGTTTGTGTTTGTATTGTTTGTTGTTGTACCTCGCCGATCTGCCCCTACTGGACTGACAAAGAGCTTCAGGGCTCATCGGATTCCTTCACTCTAAATACATATTTTGATTCTGCATGCGACTACGGTGAAGCAGATGTTGGTCATAATGACAACGATGGTGATGATGAAGAAAACAACGATGATCGCGATGATAAAGTCGATGTTTACGATTGCGATTCTTGGACTTAACGGAGGAGAATTCACAGAAGTAAGGACACATTTAATTCAATATCAGGGCCCATGTCCTAAACTTGTATTGTTTTACAATCCCAGTCGTTGGGCGCTGCTCCAATCAATCGATTCACAGTTCTCGAGCTCAACTTGAGCGAGCGGGTCGAGGCATCGACATTGAAAAAAAAATAACTCTTGGCCTGCTATCGGGTGCTTCTGTTTGTTTGTTATCCTGGGTTCCACCCCCTCGCTGTTCATGTTCGCTATTGGCTCAAGAACGCGTGAACTTTGTACTCTGATGGGAGTTGAATGAGCCGGTGGGCGGGAGAGTGAGCGGGAGAGTGAACGAGTGAGAAAGAGTGAGCCGAGAGTGGGTGAGTTTGAGTGTTTTGTGAGTGAGCAACAGAGGCGGTAGGAGAATTGAGAAAGTGAGTGCGAGTGAGCAGCGAGTGTGAGAAAGTGAGTAAGAGAGTGAGTGAACGAGTGAGATAGCGATAGACGGCGCTCGATGGTGAGTGGGAGAAAGCGTCTTTACTGCCTGAGTGCTAGGAGAGTGGCGTGTGAGTTTTCCGTGCCACGTGGTACAATGTTATGCCACGTGGCACAATTATATATATATTTTTTCAAAATCTTTGGACATCTGATTTGGGGTGAATAAGACGGGAAGAACATATTACTCTCCCTATTAAAAATCCAGCCACGTTTTCTAATCATGAGTACATACATGTGGGGACGAAAGCCTACGTGTTAAACTGATGTGGTTACGAGTAAATACGTAGGGGCTTAATTTCCTACTGAACATTTACTGGGTTGCTGGTAGACAAGAAAACCTATTTGTTATTTTGCCAGGTAAGGCCCACTGAGCTATGTAGCTCTTTTTCAGAAGCGACCTGGCCACAAATTACCGCCGCTCAACGAGGTGGCTTATCACGTGGAAATGTATAGCGGCCAATGACTCTAGACGCATGTTTCTACATGTGGAGGGAAAAACCGGAAGACCCGGATGAAAATCGACGCGACCACGGGGAGAGACACGCAAATCCCAAATATACAGCAGGCGGCAGGGTCGGGATCGAACCCACGCCCTCTTGTATACCAGGCGAGGTAGTTAACATCTCATGGCCACCGTGGCGACCAGCATCCGCTGCCGAAGCGAGAGGTCATAGTGGACGACGTGGTGTGCCGTGTCACTGGAAAACGTCTCAATATTGGGACGTCCGATCGAGAGACCTGTGTCCCGCTCACGGGGACTTTTTAAGTTTTGGGGACCGTCACGTGAATTGTCAGGGTACAGCCTCCACCCCCATCAATAGCAGCAGCAGCAGCTGGTGGTGGCTGGTGATCCCGTGACCTTGGCAGAGACGCAACAAGCCGGAGCTCTGCTCACGTGAGCCTCGAGCTTAGCCCACGCTGCACTGCTATGTGTCACCCCAACCGCTCACGAGTTCAATGTTCAACACTCGCCGCGCCCGCCCCCCTCTCTACAAACCACCCCCCAGCCCCCCACTCCCTAACCCGTGTTCAACGTTCAACATCCACCCCCACAGTGGGCAAATAGAGGCCTGGGACGGTATCTCTTGTGCAAACAAACCACTGGCCCTGAGCTCCTTGCAGTCTCGCGGTAGTTTATTTATTTTTTCGCGTCTGTCCGGGTGTGTGCGTGGTTTCAGACTGTGTCTCGCATGTCTTTGTGTGTGTACGGTCGCTTTTTTTGAAATGCACATTGACAACTTGGCGATGCTGACGGCGGCCGCCGTTGCTGTTGTTGTTGGTAGTTGGTGGTGGTTGTTGTTGTTGTTGGTAGTTGGTGGTGGTTGTTGTTGTTGTTAGTTGGTGGTGGTTGCTGTTGTTGGTAGTTGGTGGTAGTTGCTGTTGTTGGTAGTTGGTGGTAGTTGTTGTTGTTGGTAGTTGGTGGTGGTTGTTGTTGTTATTGTTAGTTGGTGGTGGTTGTTGTTGTTGTTGTTGTTGGTAGTTGGTGGTGGTTGCTGTTGTTGGTAGTTGGTGGTGGTTGTTGTTATTGGTAGTTGGTGGTGGTTGTTGTTATTGGTAGTTGGTGGTGGTTGCTGTTGTTATTGTTAGTTGGTGCTGGTTGTTGTTATTGGTAGTTGGTGGTTGTTGTTGTTATTGGTAGTTGGTGGTGGTGGTTGTTGTTGGTAGTTGGTGGTGGTTGGTGTTGTTGTTGATGGTAGTTGGTGGTGGTTGTTGTTATTGGTAGTTGGTGGTGGTTGTTGTTATTGGTAGTTGGTGGTGGTTGTTGTTATTGGTAGTTGGTGGTGGTTGTTATTGGTAGTTGGTGGTGGTTGTTGTTATTGGTAGTTGGTGGTGGTTGTTGTTGTTGATAGTTGGTGGTGGTTGTTGTTGTTATTGGTAGTTGGTGGTGGTTGTTGTTATTGGTTGTTGGTGGTGGTTGTTGTTGGTAGTTGGTGGTGGTTGTTGTTGTTGTTGGTAGTTGGTGGTGGTTGGTGTTGTTGGTAGTTGGTGGTGGTGGTTGCTGTTGTTGTTGGTAGTTGGTGGTGGTTGTTGTTGTTGGTAGTTGGTGGTGGTTGTTGTTGTTATTGGTGGTTGGTGGTGGTTGCTGTTGTTGTTATTGGTAGTTGGTGGTGGTTGCTGTTGTTGTTATTGGTAGTTGGTGGTGGTTGCTGTTGTTGTTGGTAGTTGGTGGTGGTTGTTGTTGTTGGTAGTTGGTGGTAGTTGCTGTTGTTGTTATTGGTAGTTGGTGGTGGTTGTTGTTGTTGGTAGTTGGTGGTAGTTGCTGTTGTTGTTATTGGTAGTTGGTGGTGGTTGTTGTTAGTTGGTGGTGGTTGTTGTTATTGGTAGTTGGTGGTGGTTGTTGTTATTGGTAGTTGGTGGTGGTTGTTGTTGTTGGTAGTTGGTGGTGGTTGTTGTTATTGGTAGTTGGTGGTGGTTGTTGTTGGTAGTTGGTGGTGGTTGTTGTTGTTGATGGTAGTTGGTGGTGGTTGTTGTTATTGGTAGTTGCTGGTGGTTGTTGTTGTTATTGGTAGTTGGTGGTGGTTGTTGATATTGGTAGTTGGTGGTGGTTGTTGTTGTTGGTAGTTGGTGGTGGTTGCTGTTGTTATTGGTAGTTGGGGGTGGTTATTGTTATTGGTAGTTGGTGGTTGTTGTTATTGGTAGTTGGTGGTTGTTGTTATTGGTAATTGGTGGTGGTTGTTGTTATTGGTAGTTGGTGGTGGTTGTTGTTATTGGTAGTTGGTGGTGGTTGTTGTTATTGGTAGTTGGTGGTGGTTGTTATTGGTAGTTGGTGGTGGTTGTTGGTATTGGTAGTTGGTGGTTGTTGTTGTTATTGGTAGTTGGTGGTGGTGGTTGTTGTTGGTAGTTGGTGGTGGTTGTTGTTTTTGGTAGTTGGTGGTGGTTGTTGTTGTTATTGGTAGTTGGTGGTGGTTGTTGTTGTTGGTGGTGGTTGCTGTTGTTGTTATTGGTAGTTGGTGGTGGTTGTTGTTATTGGTAGTTGTTGGTGGTGGTTATTGTTGTTATTGGTAGTTGGTGGTGGTTGCTGTTGTTATTGGTAGTTGGTGGTGGTTGCTGTTGTCATTGGTAGTTGGTGGTGGTTGCTGTTGTTGTTATTGGTAGTTGGTGGTGGTTGTTGTTATTGGTAGTTGGTGGTGGTTGTTGTTGTTGGTAGTTGGTGGTGGTTGCTGTTGTTGTTATTGGTAGTTGGTGGTGGTTGTTATTGGTAGTTGGTGGTGGTTGTTGTTGTTGTTGGTAGTTGGTGGTGGTTGTTGTTATTGGTAGTTGGTGGTGGTTGTTGTTGTTGTTGGTAGTTGGTGGAGGTTGTTGTTGTTATTGGTAATTGGTGGTGGTTGTTGTTGGTAGTTGGTGGTGGTTGTTGTTGGTAGTGGTGGTTGTTGTTGTTGTTGGTAGTGGTGGTTGTTGTTGTTGGTAGTTGGTGGTGGTTGTTGTTATTGGTAGTTGGTGGTGGTTGTTGTTGTTGGTAGTTGGTGGTGGTTGTTGTTATTGGTAGTTGGTGGTTGTTGTTGTTGTTGGTAGTTGGTGGTGGTTGCTGTTGTTGTTATTGGTAGTTGGTGGTGGTTGTTGTTTTTGGTAGTTGGTGGTGGTTGTTGTTATTGGTAGTTGGTGGTTGTTGTTATTGGTAGTTGGTGGTTGTTGTTATTGGTAATTGGTGGTGGTTGTTGCTGTTATTGGTAGTTGGTGGTTGCTGTTGTTGGTAGTTGGTGGTGGTTGTTGTTGTTGGTAGTTGGTGGTGGTTGCTGTTGTTGGTAGTTGGTGGTGGTGGTTGTTGTTGTTGGTAGTTGGTGGTGGTTGTTGTTGTCATTGGTAGTTGGTGGTTGTTGTTGTTGGTAGTTGGTGGTGGTTGTTGTTGTTGTTGGTAGTTGGTGGTGGTTGTTGTTATTGGTAGTTGGTGGTGGTTGTTGTTATTGGTAGTTGGTGGTGGTTGTTGTTGTTGGTAGTTGGTGGTGGTTGCTGTTGTTGTTGTTATTGGTAGTTGGTGGTGGTTGCTGTTGTTGTTATTGGTAGTTGGTGGTGGTTGTTGTTTTTGGTAGTTGGTGGTGGTTGTTGTTATTGGTAGTTGGTGGTTGTTGTTGTTATTGGTAATTGGTGGTGGTTGTTGTTGTTATTGGTAGTTGGTGGTGGTTGTTGTTGTTGGTAGTTGGTGGTGGTTGTTGTTGTTATTGGTAGTTGGTGGTGGTTGCTGTTGTTGTTATTGTTAGTTGGTGGTGGTTGTTGTTATTGGTAGTTGGTGGTGGTTGTTGTTATTGGTAGTTGGTGGTGGTTGTTGTTATTGGTAGTTGGTGGTTGTTGTTGTTATTGGTAGTTCGTGGTGGTTGTTGTTGTTATTGGTAGTTGGTGGTGGTTGTTGTTATTGGTAGTTGGTGGTGGTTGTTGTTGTTATTGGTGGTTGGTGGTGGTTGCTGTTGTTCTTGTTATTGGTAGTTGGTGGTGGTTGTTGTTATTGGTAGTTGGTGGTGGTTGTTGTTATTGGTAGTTGGTGGTGGTTATTGTTATTGGTAGTTGGTGGTTGCTGCTGTTGTTGTTATTGGTAGTTGGTGGTGATTGGTGGTGGTTGTTGTTATTGGTGGTTGGTGGTGGTTGTTGTTATTTGGTGGTGATTGGTGGTGGTTGTTGTTGCTAGTTGGTGGTGGTTGCTGCGAGTAGCGGGCGAGCAGTTAGCGCGCTTGCACTTCGAACCTGGCGACCCGGGTTCGATTCCCGCTCACGGCCAACACCGGTTATCTGGCTTGACCGCCCGAACGCGAAGTTGCAGTTGTTGCTCTGTGCATCAACATCATCAATGACGCGAAGAAAGAAAAAGGAAGAGACCACGCCGGTCAGTGTGGGTTGATGAAGACGTGGGCGCATAGAAGTGCATTACCCCAATGGGTTTTGCCGCACTGCCCTCTGCTGCCCACAATCGTAGCCTATAACACCTGTTCTGCGTGAGTTGGTAGCCCGTACAAACACCACTCAGCTTCCGAGATCTCACGAGATCGGGCGCATTCCAAGTGAACGTATAAAGCGACTGTGTTGCTTGGCATGCAAAATAAAAATTCAAAGACCCCCCAACCACCCACCCCCGTGTCGCCTGCACTGGCTGTCGGAGCAAATGCTGTTTGTGAGCACCTATGAAGTCCGGCACAGCACACGAGAGTGAGCGTGGCCAGAACCACGCCCGGCCGCCTTTGTCTCCCCAGCGCTGATGTTTACATACTGCAACAGATACTCATTTAAGGCTGAGTAAATGTACGGGTGGCACAGGACGGGTTCAGATATGCCTCGCCGATGTTGGCTGTGAGCGGGAATCCAACTCGGTTAGCCGATCTCACAGTGCAGTGCGTTAACCACTCTGACACTGCTCCCCACAGACGCAGACACACACACACATGCTGCTTTGCCTGCACATAGCTCATCAAACAGGCGAATGTTAATACTGTAAATTATTTATTTTTCCATAGCTGCACATTTTTTTAAACATTTTCCCCGCACTATCAATGCTTGCAGCGTCATCACTGTTGAGTTGTGCGCCTGTCCCAATGCGCCTTTGGGGAAGCGGTCGCGTACGGGACAGCGCTACGCCGCGTTGGGATCTCGCAGACCCGAATTCGATTCGCGCTCACGGCCAACACCAGTGTGACGATGATATAAACCGGTCCAGGGCCTCCCCCTAGGTCGACTCAGCCTCAAATGAGTACCTGGTGCGGTGTGTAAAACATCGCCGCTGGAGGGACAAAGGCGGCCGGGCGTGGTGCTGGCCAGCCAACCCATTCCTGTGCCGTGTCGGCCCTTCGTAGGTGCTCGCTAACAGCACTTGTCCCAAACTTCTCATGAGGCTATACGGGCGATCTTTGTCTGAAAAACACCCGGTGGGGTGGTGGAGGGGGGTGGTGCCAACTACGTGAACTCAACATAAAGCGAGTCTCCGGTGCAGTGGTACAGGGCAAGATCGTGAGCACGGTGAAGACAAAGGCTGCTTGGGCATGCATGGTTGACACGCGCCCTAGTGCCGATGCGCTGCCTGCACACTCCATAGCTATACCACCGGCCCATGGGTCTATTTGTAAGTCTGTGGATCTCTCTGTGTGAGTCTATGGGTCTCTGTGTGAGTCTATGGGTCTCTGTGTTCGGGTGACAGGAATCGAGTTGCACCGAGCTCTGGTGGCATTGGACTTTATTAAAGTTTACGATGGTTCCAGGCTGACTGGGAAACAATTCCGGTTTTGGTAAACAGTGGAAGAGGTGGACACCCTTGCATGCTCCCTGACGCAAGGAATCGACTGGTGACCCCTCCGTTCAACCACCCTCCTCTTCGTAGCCCGCCGGTGTCTGCGGCCCACGGTGCAGTTGCACCGCCTGCACACCTCATATCTACCCCACCATGTGCGCGGTATTGGTCTCACCCGCCCTGCCGGCATTAGCAGGAGGTCGCCAACAACACGTGTCGTGCTAAAGTGGGGAGGTCTTTGTGTGTGTGTGTTTGTCTTGCGCGTGTCTGTGTGTGTGCTGTCTAAAGTGGGGAGCGGTGGTGTAGCGGTTAGCGCGCTGCGCTATGAACCCGGCGACCCGGGTTCGATTCCAGCTCACGGCCAACACCCAATGACGATTATCTGAACCGGTCCTGGGCCTCCCCTAGGTCGACTCAGCCTCAAATGAGTACCCTGTGCGGTGTGTAAACATCGCGACTCGGGAGACAAAGGCGATCGGGCGTGGTGCAGTCCACCCACCCCCTCGTGTACCGTTCCGACCTTCATAGGTGCTCACTAACAGCACTTGCCCCTACAGTATGTTAAGGCTATACGGGGGATCTTTGTCTTTGTTATCTAAAGGAGCAGCACCGTGGTGGCGTGGATGTCGGCACGCGCGTGCGCGAGCGAGCGTGGAACCTGCTGCTGCTGCATGGACGCCTCCTCGAAATAGGTCACACACAGAGGTGGGCAAGGGGGTGGTGGGTGGTGGGGGGGATACAGCGAGGCTGAAGTTCGTGGTGGGCGCGTTGTTTCCAGAAATATATCTGCCCCACTGTGCTTGCTCGATCGGGCGAGAGAGCCACTCGGAGATGCCGAACGTCTTTGCAAGGCCCTGCACTCACTTCCTCCCGTCGCTGTTGGCGTGAGAATAGAGAGAACTCCAGAGGGCCCCTCTCCGGGGGACTCTGGCCAACGCTTCCACGCTGGCCAGATGTCTCGGAAGGGGTGGGAGCCCCCCACAAACTTCACTGATACCGCACTGATACACTTTTTTGGGGGATTAATATCTCACGGTGGGTTGCACGTGATGAGTAGCCACTGCAACAACGAACTGGGTGTCGAAATATCGTCCTGATCACTGAACCCGACAGAACTGGCCGAAATTAAACCCTGGATTCAATGAAATATTCGCGTGGAGCCTCCCAAGGTTCAGCGTGACAGGTTATGTCTCTCTGTTGTATGATTTTTAAACATGCCATGCACCTGGTTATTGCAAATAGTATAGTGGATAAGCAATCCCGGAGCATATAAGCTGTATGCGGCAGATTACTGCATATTGGGTCAAAGTTGTGTTAATTTGAACACCGTGAACACGAACTATCATGGGCTTTCAAATTTCTCAAATGTCTCCCCATTCATTGGAGTGGTCTCGAAGTATTTGCCAGGACACACGTAAATCTGTCACACAGTGGGTGGCTGTATGGTATTAGAGCAGTGGTTCTTCACCTTTACTGCAGCCTTTGGTTCTCAGAAAGGGCATCTCGCACCCCCGGGTAAGAAGAAGAACCGCTGTATTAGAGCATGCACCTCTTGGCACACTTTGACTCTTTTGTGGCATTTTTTTCTGATCCGCAAGTGATGTGCTTCTTAGATTTTGACTTCAAACTTTCGTGACTGTAGGAATTCATATTCTTGCAATTTTATAGTCACGTAAATAGAAAAGAAAATTAAATTAAATAAAACATTCAATAAAAAATAAAAGCCTGACGAAGACCGCTTGTGTTGCCATCGAAACGTCGTGGGTTTTTTGCTTTTATTTTTATTTTAATTGTATTTTTTTATATTTTCTATCTACGTGACTTTAACGAAAGAACCAAGGAATATGATGTGCTTCTTCTTCTTCTGATGTCAACGATGTCCCATTGCCCTTCACTCTGCGCTCTGCTTGTCGCTTGTGACGCCCACCCTGGTTTGGGGGGTGAGGGGGGGGGGTCAGAATTGGCCAGAAGGGTCACCCCACGATATTTGGAGCGACGTCAACAAAACGTTCCGCTTCAAAGGGGACTTCTCGTGCGTGGCAGCTGGCACGGATGAGTGAGTGGGCACGAGTCGT